>NC_086017.1:78675000-79875000 GCF_029281585.2 Gorilla gorilla gorilla | reverse complement strand
TTTCCCCCTAATTTTTAGTTCTCCAAACTCTGAGGCACGTTACATTATAGGGATTTTTGAGTTATTGAAAAAAATCAACTGATGCCTGTCTGTAATTTGGCAGCTGGTAGGAAGATGGTTGAGAACATATTTAGTAGTAAAATATTAATATTATTTGATATGGGCATTGGACAGAGGTAGCCAAGCCAAATAAAGTGTGTGTGTACTATGTCTTTGAAACCACCATGAGTGGTGTAAACAACATGTTAGGTTCAGACAAAACTACTTACAAATTAGGATATTAAATCACAACTCACATTACAATAACGTGATTTGGTTTGATGTTCACTGGAATAGAGCTGATCATATGGAACTAATGTAATGTTTTGTGTGAATGTCGCATTAGTTATGCATTTGTTATGTGATTTTCGTGGGTGCCAGAACGTAATTCATTGGAATAAACAGAAGAGACTAGTGGCATTAAAGCCTAAGGCTAGAAAGGGGAATTTATTTTCATTAAACTTTCCCATACCATAATTAAGGTGACATTATATCCAATGCATTTTCTAAATGAATATCTTATACTGACATCAAACAAAAGAAAAAATTGGCAATACTATTTATTACTGGAGATCTCATGTGAACAAAGATCACTATAAAGTAAGTGGTTTTTGTCTAAATATATTATGTGGTGGCAACATGCTCTATTCCAGAATATAGAGATGGTGTGCATGGATACATGTGTATGTGTTTCAAAGCTTTCTCTTTTGTCTGTTGACCAACTCACAGAAGGAGGAAATTGCCACAGGAATCATTATGTGTTTGAATGAAGAACTCTAAGAGCGTACCTCTTCCAAACTGACCAGATTTCCTGCACATTGGCATGTGTCTAGCTATGAACCTAAGACCAAGTCTATGAAACAAAGAAATCATGTCTGTTCTAAAGCTGTTTGAATGTGAGCTCCGTTTTCAAGGGCAAAGACTACATCCTTTTCATTTCTGTAACCCCAACTTCGAACACAATATTTGTCCTATAGTAGGTGCTCAGTAAGGTTTAAATGAATGAATGGCAACTCCCATTTGTAACAATTTCCATTTACCTAATAGCTCTCTTAGTCCCTTTCAATGCATTTAACAAGGATCTAATATATAATATAATTTCAAGACAACAGAAATTAGAATTGATAATGAAACCAATGCCATATAGTATTTATTCTATTGTATGCACCCACCTCTCTCTGGAAACCTCTATCAGTATGAAACATTAAGTATATGTGACCCTGAATCACACAGTACACATTCAGGTGTGCTTTTTTTGCTTTATTTTTCTAGAATTAGAACCTACCACCTCTTATTAAGGAGATGGAAGGTTAATCTTTGTCATTTGGGCTTCTCTTTCCTTTTCCATGAATTTTTATGTTTCAGGGGGAGCTTGTTGAAAAGAACATTGAGGGAGCAAGGCATTTGGTCCACAATGCCATTCTCTTTTATCCTTGGTGAAAAGCCCATAGGAGTCTTTCTTGACTGCCTCTGCAAGGTCTTTTCACGATTGGCTGTTTCCTTCTTTAATTCCAGGTCTTTCTAAGTGGGTGGTTAGGCTGCTAAGGCTTCATCCTACCTAAATACAGTCATTTTTTTCTTCAAGGTATTGCTACTTCTCCAGGGACTACATCTCCACGGACCTAGGAACAGCCTCAGGTCCTTTCTGCTCTCAGGTCCCATAAAACTATTTGGGATTTTTACTATCTCCCTAAAGCTTTGACCTAAGTCATAGTGCACAGAGCTCATCTCTCTGCTACCCACCAATATTTCTGTTCTCATTACTCTCTCTCGGACTTTTTCTTCTCCCCTAACTGGGAACTCGTTCTGAAGTTTCTTGAGGGAATCTTTGTAACCAAATATTTGTGCTTCAGTGTTTTTTCTACTTTTCTAGGAGGAGCTGCCTCTGTTTCCTACTGTCTGAAGGTACATTCCTTCTCTAAGTCCATAAAACAGAATAATGTGAGCTTCACAAAGTTGAGGATAGACCAAGGAGGAAGTTATAATATGGAGGGAAATTCTGGTTAGTATTATACAAATATTATTCTACCTAATGGCTCTTCTGTAGGCAGGTAGAGCTGGTGCAAACAAAAAGGATGTGAGGTGGGGCTTGTGGAGTGGACAGTGACAGGGAATGCCATCTGGGCTGTGTGAAGAGCAGCAAAGATTACCAGAGGGATGAATAGAGTTCAGATTTTAGGGTTGAGAGTTTATCAAAGTTATACAGAGCTTGAGGAAGATTAGGGACCAGTAATCACGAAAACTTGGAGAATAAGTGCTATAGATAAAATGGAGATAGCTATATAGGAAGAAAGTTTTTAAAAAGAAGGGAAAAAGACTGGGCGCAGTGGCTCACGCCTGTAATCCCAGCACTTTGGGAGGCCCAGGCGGGCAGATCACCTGAGGTTGGGAGTTCGAGGCCAGCCTGACCAACATGGAGAAACCCCGTCTCTACTAAAAACACAAAAATTAGCCGGGCATGGTGGCGCATGCCTGTAATCCCAGCTACTCAGGAGGTTTAGGTGGGAGAATCGCTTGAACCCGGGAGACGGAGGTTGTAGTGAGCCGAGATCATGCCATTGCACTCCAGCCTGGGTGACAGGAGCAAAAACTTCGTCTCTAAATTAATTAATCAATTAATTAATTAAATTAAATAAAAAGAAGGGAAAAAAATCTGAAATCTTTGACACTTCTCCTATCCAGAGTGGAGTTTACCTCCCCTCCCCTTGAATCAGAAAGGGCTCATGATTGCTTGCAGCAGCAAAGTATGTTAGAATGCTCCCTGACTTCCGAGGCCAGGTCATCAAGGGCCTTGCAGCTTCTGTCTGGCTTTTTGGAACACTCGCTCTGGGGTTGCTCCCACTGAGGAACCAGCCATCATGGAGAAAGAAACCCAAGCCACATGGAAAGGCTACGTGTAGGCGCTGTGGTCAACAGTCCCAGCTGAGCCAAGTCTTTGAGTCATTCCAATCAAGGCATCAGACTTGTGAGTTGAAGGAGCCTCCAAATGATTCTAGCTCTGAGTCGTTGAGTTACCACTCTCTGTTGGAGTCTTCTCAGCTGAGTCCCCAGACACCATGGAGTAGAGATGAGACAAGCAATTCCCCCTGAGCCCTGTTCACTTCTTGGCCCACAAAATCTGTGGACATAACAAAATGCCTTTTGTTTTATGCTGCTGTTTTGGGCTGCTTTCTTATATATCAATGGATACGTGAAACTGTCAGGAAGCAAATAAGAAAAATACTGGAAAATTTGTAGGTTGGAGCTACCCGTAGCTGGATTAGAAAGACAGTCCAAAATCAGCCTCTGTGGCACAAGAAGAGGTAACATTTATTGAATGTTAGCCTGAAACAGGCACAGGTCCTTTGACATGTATTAATGCATTTATCCTTGCAACTGTCTGCAACAAGGGATATTATTTAGTGCCTTTTTATAGATGAGGAAAAGAGAAGTTAAATACATTGCTCAAGGTTATAAGGTGTGAATGGAGAGCATAGAATTAAAACTCAGTCTGTCTCCAGTATCCGTGTTCTTGACCACAACATTATAGAACCTACTGTGATTCAGAACTTGTGTAGATCTTGCAGAAAAATCCGCAGACTTATGAATGTTCCATTAACATATTTGATAAAAGAAAAACAATTATTAGCCTCTCCCCTTATGAAATTCTATTTTAAAGCTTCATCTTTTTATCACTGAAAAATGAAGTTTGGCGTCTTATACCTTTTTAAACACTGTGATCAAATGCCGTTTGGACTTTACAACCTCTAACCAAGATACGATGGCTAATAACAGAGTTATTTTTGACAGAGATAAGACAACTATTGTTTGAAAGAAAACATTACGGTACAAACACAACTGAAGATGGCAACAGTCATCAAGTGTTGCCAAGTGTGGAAATAGTGTTTTCTGTATTTTTTCTCATTAATTTTCACTCCAACCCTCTGAGATGGGCATTTTTACTTCCATTTTCTAGATAAGGAAACTGAGATTCAAAAACCTGAAATTATTTGTCTAAGGTTACATGGTAAGTGATCTATCCTTCTAATTCAAAACCTTGTGTTCTATCTGTGCTTGGTGTCTTAAACAACAAAGGCAGGCAAACAACTCTTATTAACTATCCAAAGTTCTCACAAGGGTTTCTTCTCTGTAGGATAACTCATAGGCTCTACGTAGAATTACATATATTTTTAAGATGTTGCATTAACCAGGTTGAGGATTTCATAAGCCAAGAATCTTTCATCAAAATTTGAATAAACAATGTTGGGATCTCAATCTTTAAAATTATAAAAGAAAGGTAATTTTAATAATAAAAATGATAAAGTACATTCATGCAGAATGAAGGACACTTCTTTAAACTAAGCACTTTTAGGTTTATGGAAGGCTCAGACAGTTGTCCTGATTTTTCTCACTTAACCATAAATACCTGTAGATGAATGTCATGCTTTGCACAAGCGCTATTTTGTGGAATGGTATTTGGAAACCAATTGTTTAGCTGACTTTGATAAATGCTTTTAGTTTTGTTTTTGCACATGTGCATGCACTCATGCGTACACGAGTGCTTGTGCATGGGTGGGCAAGCAAGTGTGTTGCCAGAATAGAAAAAGACGTCAATATTACTAGCTGATTTATATTTTAACTGGTGGCTCATAGCACACCATTATTGAACACAACTCAACGAAATAACTAAACTAGGTTAGTCTAGCATTTTCAGTTAAATGCAAAGGCCTAATCATTAAATGCAACCAACATCCTTATTGAAATTCTAGTACAATCTCATGGCAAAAAAAAAAAGAAAAACCAACAAACACAAACATAACTAGTGTTTATGAAATAGAATATCATTGTCTTATTGTAACAATATTTCATCTTCAGACAACGTTTACTTGGTTTTTGACAAATGAAGAAACAATCTATTAGTCAAGAGTTGTCCTTGGGGAAACATGAATGAAAACACTATTCTGTTTCTGGTCTCATTACAATTGTGATAAAGTTGAACATTTCTTTCCCCTCTCCTTCCTAACTTAAATTTTGCTGTATCCCCAACATTCACACTCAGAGCTCAGGAACAAACTTAACCCCAGCAGCCCCCGCCCAAAGTCTGATATCCCTTCCAACTTGCCCTCTTCATCTCTAACATTTGTTTCCAACCCAGCTTCCTACTTTGGCTCTATTCTGCAGCAACCCATTCCAGGTAGAAGTTTGTGGAGCAATCTTCTCCCTACCTTAAAACAGCTATTCTCCAGCCTAAAGCAATGTATCTTGTTTCTCTCTGCTTTCTTTTCTCCAATTTTTTAATTAGAAAAATTTCACAAAACATAATGTTTATCATCTTAAAATGTACAATTCAGTGGGTTTTAGTATATTCACAGCAATGTGAAACCACAGCCACTGTCTAATTCCAGAACATTTTCATCACCTTCAAAGAAACTTGGACCCATTAGACAGGTACTCCTCAATCCCCCTCCCCACATCCCTTCTCCCTCCCTACCTTCTTGAGCCAACTAGTAGCTTGTCTTCTCTGAACCATGAATCCCAGAGTAGTAAAGTCACATCTAGCTTCTGTAACTTGATGTTTTCACATTTGTCTTATAGGCATATGTTGGACATACCTTGTCCTGGGCAACCTGGTAGTATGTTTGAGTCACCTTGCCTTGGCTCCCCGCCTCCCCCATCACCCCTCCCCACTCTTTGGGAGGAGTCCTCCTCCCATGAGTTTACTTTTCAATGTAAACCAGCCAATCCAGACTTTACACTTGTAGCCACCTATCTTGTTGGGCTCTTACATTCCTGGCCACTATCCACCTGCCCCATCCACTCCAAGGACAGTATTAGAAAATTAGGGAAAACCTCTATACCCCAGAGCCCATGGAAATGATTCAAACTGGCCAATTCTAGGTCTGCTTCTTTGCTTTTCCCATTCCCTCCCATAAAAACCACAAAAGAGGCTCCTGCCTGTAATTCCCTACTCTGTTATGTCTTGTGACCTACCCTGGTGCTTCCCCATGTGGCCCCTATGGCATGGAGTGGCACCCACCTGAATCTATCTTTTCAGTGGCAATTGTCTCCTGATCTGTTGGTCTTATCATACCTCAAAATCACAAATACACTATACTCTAAAACACTCTGTTGCCATCTCTCTTGCTGGCCTCACTGAACACAAAGTCAGGAAACAAGGTACTAGTGTATGCTCTGCCACAGAGCAGCTGTGTGATCTTAGAGATGTCTGTTAATCTCTCAGGTCCATTTGTTTATCTGTCAAGTGATGAGCACTTCTTAACATTTTATAACACATATCTCACTTTTGGAAACAGAAGAATCTTACGCCTCTATTCCCCTCCTCTGCGTATGTCTTCACACTCAAGAAGTGGTAACTCCACACTTCCCCAATAACAAGATCTTTCCTTTCTACATTATTAAATAGCTACTTTTGCTTTTTGAAGTAAAAAAGTTATACTATTTACTATACTTTTTTAAAACTCTGCACCCTCTCTTGTAAATCATTGGAATAGGTGCTTCTAATTTCTCTCCAAATTCTGAAATTCTATTCAGAACATATTGAAAAATATTACTTGAACTGTTACACATGAGCATTCATTTACTCATCCATTCAAATATTTATTGGTTAAATACTGGGTACACAAAAAAGAAAGGCATAGGAATAACTGGTATTGAAGTGTTCTGGATCCAGATTGAGAAGTAACTATGTTCTCTTTTATTTGTAGGTTTAATGTAGGAATGCTCCAAAGGATAGATTACGTTTTAACATGACACACATTTTTTCTTTGTTTTTGGAGGTGACAGAGAAGCTACCTACTTGTGGTCCTGAAATTGGGCCAAATAATGCACTTTAGTAGCATCTTATTGGGTAAGAAAATTTGTGAACCAGATATATCCTCCTAAACGCATGCCTTTTTCACCAAGTAGATTGGGGCTGGAAAATAGGTTTCATATTCAGAAACAACTGTGATCAATCAGCTGTGGCTGCCAAGAACACATCTTTATGACTTGTGAAGCCATGTTCAGACTCAGAGAGATACTGTGGCCACTGATTAGTAATGCCAGCCATGAAAGTGGTTTCAGGAAGTGGTGATGTGAGAACCAAGGGTGGTGTTTTTGTCACCCTTGAGCTAGATTTTCAATAGCAGAGAAAGTTTGCTCACGCTCCTTACTACTCAGAAACACTAGTAGAGACTGGGTATGAGAAAAAGTGGAAAGCGATGGTGATGTTAGACATTGCTAGGGCAGGATCCTTCTCGCACATTAAATTTGTTGGGAGATGTCAACTTTTGGGGGGCAGGAGGGATCTGAACTTAGCAAGTTAACACATATCTCATAGCCAACCGCCCCCAAAGAAAGTTAAGAAAAGTATCATTATAACTATCCTTTTCTACAGTGAATCATAGCATTTGTGCTAGTTTTATTTCTTGTATAATTTTCGATTTTGAACAATGTGTATAAGTATAACACTCCATAGTCAGCAGTTTCTCATCTCAAACTAGATATGATTAAAGAAAAAGTTCATCTGACAATGAAAGAAATAAATATTAAATACTATTATCCAATCTTTTATACTAATCCCAATAAACAGATAAAATCTGCCTGCAGGTTTCACTAACCAAAGTAAGATATACATCCCATGTTTTTTGCTTCCCACTGTTACAAAAGAACAACTACATCTCATTAGCTTTGTTTAGGAAACATACAAAATCCTTAGATACGTTTTAAATTCAAATTCAGCTATTCTTATTCAAGCTACAAAGGGAATTTAATTTGTTTTTGCTTAAGCAGAGAAAACCTCATTAATTTAGATTATCTGAGTAGTAAGGCTAGTAGGGAATAGTGAAAATTCTGAATTAATATCATTCAAGAAAAGGATGAAGAGGAGCAGCAGGAAAAAGAGAAGGAAGAGGAGGAGAAAAAACTCCTTTCTTATAACTGCAGAGTATAATATATGTGTCCGCATAGCTAAGCTGTTATTACAAAAGATCCTATACACACACACACACACACACACACACACACAGGGGAGTTTGTTAAGTATTAACTCACATGATCACAAGGTTTCACAATAGGCCGTCTGCAGGCTGAGGAGCAAGGAGAGCCAGTTCGAGTTCCAAAACTGAAGAACTTGAAGTCCAATGTTTGAGGGCAGGAAGCACCCCACATGGGAGAAAGATGTAGTCTGGGAGGCTAGGCCAGTCTCTCTTTTTCACACTTTTCTGCCTGCTTATATTCTAGATGCACTGGCAGCTGATTAGATTGTGCCCTCCAGATTAAGGGTGGGTTTGCCTTTCCCAGCCCACTGACTCAAATGTGAATCTCCTTTGGCAACACCCTCACAGACACACCCAGGATCAATGCTTTGCATCCTTTAATCTAATCAAGTTGACACTCAGTATTAACCATTTCAAGTCCACCCTTTGTTAACTTGAACCCAGACAGGTCTCCTAAGATAGTACGTAATCTTCAAATAAAGACAATAATGAGGTCATAATTACCCCTAACATAATACAACTATCCTTCATACAACGGCAAATGCACCAATACCCTACTCAAATATTGTTACATAAAGTTAACAATACTTAAATGCTTATATAAAGTCAATAAATCTTATGTCACGTGATAAAGGAGAAAGAAAATAAAATGAAGATATTTTCTTAGTGCAAGTGTATACTTGCCCAAACATGTTTTTAGCAAAAGGAGGAGGAAATACTCATGACAATTACCGTCCTCGTTTCTAGAGATGGTCACGTAGTGGTAGCTGGTATTAATGATCACCCTCTTCTAAGACACATTCTGTATTCCCTTTGCCTTCAGCAAGCATCTCAGTAGGTCGTGTTTTTTTTTCCTTGTGGAGTGACCCAAACCTTCATTCCTGAAGGGTCTGGGTCATTTGTAGTCCTGCCTGGATTGGGCTGTTGTAATTTCCCATTGGCCTTAATCAGAGGACATGGTAATACTAAGAGATGTCCAGTGGATCTCCTGTATTCCATTCATACTCTTCCTTACCTCCATTGTGGAGTAGTAGACTGATTTCATCTTGATAGCCTGGGTCAATCACCCCAGCCAACACTATAGCTCCCTTCTTAGCCTGTTGACTTAAAGGTAGGGAGGGCTCAAAGTGTTCAGGTGGCAATCTTAATTTCCAGTTTAATACAAATGTTGTTTTGTCTCCTGGTGGCAGCATTCCTCCCTCTGGAACTAAGACCTCTAGGCCGGCAGAATATGTCGCAGAAACAGGAAGGAAAAATTTTGCTAGTGGATCACTAGGGGTGATGGTGAGTGGTGCCATTTCCACTTCCACCCCTTGATTCCTGGACCCGTGAATTCTGGCTATGGGAGAAACAGTGCCATGCATTGGGCACTGATTCAGAGCATACACAGCCTTCTGGAGAACTTTACCGCAGCCTTGCAAAGTATTGTCACCTCGTTGGCACTGTAATTGTTACTTCAAAAGGCCATTTCATTGATCTATCAATCCAGCTCCTTCAGGATGATGGTAAGGCCAGTGAATTCCGTGAGTATGAGCCCACTGCCACACTCCTTTAGCTGTAAAGTGAGTGCCTTGGTCAGAGGCAATGCTGTATGGAATACCATGATGGTGGATAAGGCATTCCATGAGCACATGGATGGTAGTCTTGGCAGAAGCACTGCGTGTAGGATACACCAACCCATATCTGGAGTAAGTGTCTGTTCCAGTGAGGACAAACCTCTGCCCTTTCAATGATGGAAGAGGTCCAATATAATCAATCTGTCACCAGGTACCTGGTTGATCACCGCAAGTAATGGTGCCATATCGATGGCTCAGGGTTGGTCTGTGCTGCTGGCAAATTGGGCACTCAGCAGTGGCCGTAATCAGGTCAGCCTTGGTGAGTGGAAGCCCATGTTGCTGAGCCCATGTGTAACCTCCATCCCTGCCACCATGGCCTCTTTGTTCATGGGCCCATTGGGCGGTGACAGGGGTGGCTGGGGAAAGAGGCTAGTGGTGTCCACAGAATCCTATCCGCCTGATTATTAAAATTCTCCTCTGCTGACATCACCTGTTGGTGAGCACTCAAATGGGATACAAATATCTTCCCAGTTTTTGACCACTCAGAAAGGTCCATCCACATACCTCCTCCCCAAATTTCTTTGTCACCAATTTTCTAATCATTCTTCTTCCAAGTCCTTGACCATCCAGCCAAACCATTGGCTACAGCCCATGAATCAACATATAATAGCACATCTGGCCATTTCACCTTCCATGCAAAATGCACAACCAGGTGAACTGCTCAAAGTTCTGCCCACTGGGAAGATTTCCCTTCACCACTGTGCTACAGGGATATCCTAGAAAGGGGCTGTAGTGCTACAGCTGTCCACTTTCGGGCGGTGCCTGCATATAGTGCAGAACCACCTGTGAACCAGGCTCTAGTCTTCTCTTCCTCTGTCAACTGATCATGGAGAACTCACCATGAGGTCATTGGTGCAGGCTGGGAAAGAGAAGGCAGGATGGCAGGAGAGGAGACCATGGGCATTTGAAACCCTTCCCCATGTAACTTACTTGTGCCTTCAGGACTTGCTCAAACCCAATTATGTATCTACCACTTCCATTTGATGATGGAATGCTGCTGTGCATGGCCCACTTTATGGTTAGATAGATCAGAAAGCACCCAGATCATGAAAAGCAGTTCAGGTTGCATGGTGACTTGATGATCCATAGTCAAACGTTCAGTTTCCACAAAAGCCCAGCAACAGGCCAAGAGCTGTCTCTCAAAAGGAGAGTAGTTATCTGCAGAAGATGGCAGGGCCTTGCTCCAAAATCCTAGAGGCCTCCACTGTGATATACCTATGGGGGCCTGAGAAAGGCTCCAAAGAGCATCCTGTCTGCCACTGACACCTCAGGCACTATTGTTTCTGCTGTGTCATGTGTCCCAAGTGGCAGAGCAGCTTACACAGCAGCCTGAACCTGTTGCAGAGCCTTCTTCTATTCTGGACCCCACTCAAAACTGGCAGTCTTTCAGGTCACTCGATAAATGGGCAAGAGTAACAAACCCAAATGAGGAATGTGTTACCTCCAAAATCCAAATAGGCCCACTAGGTATTGTGCCTCTTTCTTGGCTGTAGGAGGGGCCAAATGCAGCAACTTATCCTTCACCTTAGAAGGAATATCTCAACAGCCCCCATACCACTAGTCCCCTGGAAATTTTGCTGAGGTAGAAGATCCCTGAATTTTAGTTGGATTTACTTCCCATCCTCTGGCACACAAATGTCTCACCAATAAGTCCAGTGTGTTTGCTACTTCTTGCTCACTGGATCCAATCAGCATAATGTCATCAATGTAATGGACCAGTGTGATATCTTGCAGAAGTGAAAAGCGATCAAGTTCTCTCCGAATAAGATTATGACACAAAGGAGGAGAGTAGAGATACCCCTAAGGTAGGACAGTAAAGGTATATTGCTGGACTTACCAGCTGAAGGCAGACTGCTTCTGGTGGGCCTTATGGACAGGAATGGAGAAAAAGGCATTTTCCAAGTCAATGGCTCCATACCAGGTACCATGAGTTGTGTTAATTCACTCAAGCAATGAAGCCACATCTAGTACAGCAGTTCCAATTGGAGTCATCACTTGGTTAAGCTTATGATAATCCACTGTCATTCTCCAAGATCCAGCTATCTTCTGCAGAGGCCAAATGGGATAGTTGAACAGGGATGTGGTGGGAATCACCACCCCTGCATCTTTCAAGTCCTTGATGGTGGCACTAATCCCTGCAATCCCTCCAGGGTACAATATTGTTACTCATTTACTATCTTTTGAGGTAGAGCCAGCTCTGATGGCTTCCATTTGGTCTTTCCCACCATAATAACCCTCAACCTATCAGTCAGGGAGCCAATGTGGGAGTTCTGCCAGCTGCTAAGTATGTCTACGCCAACTCTGCATTCTGGCACTGGGGAAATGACCACAGGAAGAGTCCGGGGACCCACTAGACCCACTGGACCCACTGTAAGTTGGACCTGAGCTAAAACATCATTAATTACCTGACCTCCATAAACCCTACTTTAACTGGAGGACCACAGTGATGTTTTGGGTCCTTTGGAATCCAAGAGCCAGTGTCCAGTAGTCCCCTAAATGTCTGATCATTTCCCTTTCCCCAATGCACAGTTACCCTGGAAAAAGGCCAGAGGTCTCCATGGGGAAGTATGGGAGAAATATTCACTGCATAAATTGTTGGTAACGTAGTGGGGTCCTTCCTCAAGGGGACTTGGCCTCCCCTTCATTCAAGGGGTTCTGGGTCTGTAAACTGGCTCAAGTCTGGGAATTGACTGAGGGGCCATGAGTCTCTGTTTTCATAATTCAGATTAGTCTTTTGTCCATTTGACCTAGAAGTTTTCTGCTTGTATAAATTAAGTAGGAATGCAGTAGGCTTCCTATCAATTTCACTTGTAGGAACACTGTGATTAATTAGCCAATGCCAGAGCTCTACAGGAGTCAGACTCTTCTGATTGCTGCTTTGCCTCTGCTGTCCATTATGGTAGCTATACCCACCTTGCCTTTGACAGTTGAGTGCCACCACTTGGCCTCTGCCACCTCAGTATACAATTATCCCCATTGTATTTAAATTTTGTAGTTGAGTGACTGTGGTTCCCATTGTTGGATCTGACATACAGAGAAGAGCAATTACAAGGCTCTTCAAAGATGCAGGTGCTGCCCTCACAAATCTATTTCACAAGGCATTGGTCAAGGGTATATCTTCTGGACCCTCCCAGCTGGGATGAGTAGGTCTAAAGCAACTAATCCACTCCACCATCCCAATCTCCCTAAGCCTTTGGATCCCTTCATCTACATTAAACCAAGGGAGATCAGGCATTTCCAGTTCACTCACAGCTAATTTCATATTTCAGCTAACCAAGCAAATAAATGATTAGAACATTTTTTAACTCCCCAAGCTGCAATATTAAATGCAGAGTCCCTACTTAGTGGGCCCAAATCAGTAAATTCAGCCTGATCCAACTCTATGTTCCTTCCACCATTATCCCACACTGTTAATATCCATTCCCATGCCTGTTCTCCAGATTTCTGTTTATATAAATTAGAAAACTCAAGCAGGTATTTTCAAGTGTAGCACACCTCCTCATGGGTCACACTCTCAACCTCACCTCTAGGGGCCCACCAGGACTTTAGTCTAGTTACAGATCTGGAAGCAAACAGGGGTGTTGGGGGTGGCTCTTGAGGAGAATCAACATTATCTTGCCTGGCAACTGCCTCAGGGGAGGCCATTGCTGTTGCCTCAGGCAGCATGGGGTTCATCTCCTCAGACAAAGGTAGAAAGGTTCATGGCAGCATGGTTTGGGGAGGGAATGTTGCCACTACTGGGGATGGGGAAGCTGTTTCTTCTGGCCAAAAGGGTTCATCAGAGTTTACAAACTCAGTGTCCCTAGCGTCATCAGGGTCCTCCCACACATCCCCATTCCAAGTTGCAGGGTCCCATTCTTTTCCAATCAATGCTCTCACTTCAACAGTAGACACCTGGTAAAGCTGTACATGCACCTTTTTTTTGCTGGTCAGCCACTTATATGATAAGAGCTTGTGTCTGTTTTTCTACAATTTCAGCTCTTTCTCTACGGAAGATAAGACTTTCACTCAGAGCAATCTTAGCAGATTTGAGGCTCAGTATCTGCTTCTGAAGCCGGGACATAGAATCCCTGAGTTCATCATTTTCTTTCATCACTTTGCTCACTGAACTTAGGAGCAACCAACCAGCTTCATTATGTTCCTTGGTTCTCTATATATGGTCAAAGTTATTATGTATAGAGTCACTAAACTCTTTGCCTCTCACTAGCGATGAATCGGGAATGTCAAATGCATTTATTTTGCATAATTCTCTAAATGGTTAATGCCAAGGACTATCAGTGGTGTTCTCCATACTATTAGAGGTAGAGTCCTTAGCATTTTGGGGTCTAATCGTATTAAGCAGCCAACTCCAGACCCCAAAACTGACTAAAGAACTCCATCCTTAATATTCTGTTCCTTTACAATCACTCCTGGTACCAAAATCTGTATTAATCGGGGTTATCTAGAGACAGAACTAAAGGAAAAAAAAAATATATATATATATATGAACTAATGGAATATATATATATATTCACTCACACAATCACGAGGTCCCATAATAGGCCATCTGCAGGCTGAGGAGCAAGGAGAGCCAGTCTGAGTTCCAAAACTGAAGAACTTGGTGTCCGATGTTCAAGGACAGGAATTATCCATCACAGGAGAAAGATGTAGGCTGGGAGTCTAGGCCGGTCTTTTTCACATTTTTCTGCCTGCTTATATTCTAGCCGTGCTGGCAGCTGATTAGATTGTGCCCACCAGATTAACGGTGGGTCTGCCTTCCCCAGCCCACTGACTCAATTGTTAATCTCCTTTGGAAACACCTTCATAGACACACTCAAGATCGATACTTCATATCCCTCAATCCAATAAAGTTGATACTCAGTATTAACCATCACACAGGTCTTAATTAAGACAACCATTTCTTTTTTTTTCTACCCAGCATTCTGGAGATGCAAGATGAAGCAGCTCCACCATATCCAACATAGGACCTTTATCTCTGGTCCAAGGAAGCTATTTCAGCTCTCACTCTTTCCTAGACAGTAGGAAGAAATGGAGGACTGCTCACATCCCATTATGCAGCATTTAATGATAGGGTCACACCTACTTATAACAGAGGCTGGGAACTATGGAACCCAGCAATACGGCTATGTGCTGACCTACAATTCAGGGCATTCTATTGCTAAAATGAAGAAGAGAAAACAGTTATCAGGGGACATTAGACTGCCACAGTCCAGGGGTTGAGAAAAGATAGCCTGCAGGCCAAATCTGGCCTGCCACCTGTTTTTGAACAGCCTGTGAGTTAAGAGTGGCTTTTACAGATAAGCATTTACAATCAGTTTGAGGCTAGGGGACAGGAACTTTGAACCGCAATTAATCAAAATGTTATTTTTCCCCCAAAAGAATTCCATTTTTCTTCATAGTAGAGTTGTATTACAAGAATGATATTCAATTATTATTAAACTTAGCATTTCATCAATGAAAAATTTATAGAAATTTGTTTTCTCTCTTGTTACATAAGCACCAATACAATATATTTAATTTTGCCTTTTGGCTCGAAAAGCCTAACGTATTTATTTCCTTGCCCTTTACAGAAAAGTTTGCTGACTCTGTCATCGTCTGAGTTGGACTAACCTAACAGAATTTCTACAAAGTGTTGAAAGAATGGCTTACAAGTGGCTTAACAAAATGAAATCTCATGACCCTAACGAGTCCAACCTGTGTTTCTAATTATAGAAAAACTTATTTAACTAGGTCACAGATCCAGCAACTTCTAATTAGCTGAAGTCCAGTGGAAAAAACAGGCAACTAGGGGAGGAAAAGGTTTCTTCATAGCCAAAATCAAAGCACTAAAGCTTATGCATTGCAGCACAGGCAGCAGAATGCCCAGATATTTACACGAGGCACATTTACCTTATACAAGACACAATTCTGTTAACTATTAAAGACTTAACTGGATTAGCAATTCTCTCAAGCCCACAGCAGAGCTGGAGCAGTAAATCTGAAGGGGTTTGGGGGTAAAGAAGATGGAATGAAAGTGCTGCTCTCTAGGGCCTCTTCATACAGGGACCAAAACCTTCATTACATCTCTGAAGCCTCCAAGGACACCATTGCGTTAGAGCTCAAAGTAAAAATAATCTTAAAGATGACCCTGAGCCATCAAGCACAGGTAAAATTATATTCTTTACAGTCTGTTTCAAGAGGTAGAGAATCATACACTTGAGAAAGCCTATCATCAAAAATAGTGAAAATAAAATTTCGGCCATTTAAAGCGCTAAGTTCAGCTATCCGTAAGTTAATTCATGTAGAAGTTTTAGTCTCCCAAGAACTCATGTAAATAAGATGTGATAACATGCTGCTTATAAACAAATACTTCCACAGTCCTAGCAAACAGATTCTCTTAACCTAGTACTTTCATTTATTTTATTTTTTTAAAAATAAGACTGTATTCTTATTGACAATATTGTGGCAAAACTTGCCAACCCTTGTCTACTGATCACAAATATGAATACTTTCTATGAAAGGGACAAGAAACCAGTTCAAACTGATGGAATAAGGAGATAGAGAAGGAGAAGGAGAAGGAGCAGGAGATGGAGATGGAGAAGGAGAAGGAGAAGGAGAAGGAGAAGGAGAAGGAGAAAAGGCAACCCAAGGCTATGAAGGAAATAAACAAGATGGTAGGTTAAGGAAAGGCAAATAGAGTCTCCTTTCTATTATGTAAGGTGGTCAGTGACCTCTTCTCTGAGAAGGTGAAATTTCATCTGAAACCTGAAAGATAAGGAGCTGATTGTTGGAAAAGCAAGTGGACACAGTCAGAAAGGACAACTTGGATGAGGGCTTCTCAGTTTTTAGGGTTGCCTCCTTCCCCTCCAAAAAGGCTGAGTCAATCCCAGCCCAATGGGTAAAAATATGATTAGGAATAGCCTGTCAGTGTATTCCATGCCCCTGGAAATAATGACTGGTCCAGGATTAAACATACTGGCCAATTTGAGCCAATGAGACTCTGGGAGGAGAGAAATGCTCTTTCCAGGCTGGTTGATAAACTGCAAGGTTGTGTTTGGGGCCATTAGCCATTTTGCCACCTCGTAGGGAGAGTTTGCCTAAAAATGAAGCCAACGCAGAGGAGAGCAGGTCTAAGAAGAGGGAGCAATGCATGCATGAAGTGGTCATTTGAGCACCTGAAGTCACCATTCTGAGTTCTAACCCTGGAGTTTTGTTATGAAAACCAGTAAACTCCCCTCTCTCCTCCCTGCCTTTTTTTTTTTTTTTTCCAAATGGAGTTTCGTTTCTGCAATGGGCAACTGAAAACATCATGATAACAAAGTTGGCTTTAGAAATGACAGAAGTAAGAGTCCATTTGTATTTAGAGGAGTGAGTGCTTGGTGAGCCCTCTGAATACTGAATATTGTAGGTAATTTTAACATAATGGCATTTGTGTATCTAAACATAGAAAAAGTACAGTAAAAGTACTGTATAAAAGATTTTAAAAATAGGATACCTGTATAGGGCTCGTGAATGGGGCTTACAGGACTAGAAGGTACTCTGGGTGGGTCAATGAGTGAGTGGTAAATGAATGTGAAGGCCCAGGACATTACTGTACTACTGCAGACTTTATAAATACCGTACACTTAGGTTACATTACATTTACACAAAATTTCTTTTTTCAGTAATAAATTAACCTTGGCTTACTATAATTTTTTACTTTATAAACTTTTTGATGCTTTTAACTTTTTGACTGTTTTGTAATAACACAGTGTGAAACACACATTGTACAGCTGTACACAAATATTTTCTTGGCTGGGCGCAGAGGCTCACACCTGAATTCCCTGCACTTTGGGAGGCCGAGGTGGGTGGATTACTTGAGGTCAGAAGTGTGAGACCAGCTGGGCCAGCAAGGCGCAACCCTGTCTCCACCAAAAAATACAAAAATTCACCAGGCTTGGTGGCACACACCTGTAGTCCCAGCTACTCAGGAGGCTGAGGCAGGAGAATCGCTTGAACCCGGGAGGCGGAAGTTGCAGTGAGCCAAGATCGCACCAATGTACTCCAGCCTGGGGGATAGAGTGAGACTCTGTCTCAAAGAGAATAAAAATAAAAGTAAATAAAATAATTTTTCTTTTTTATATCCTTATTCTATAAGCTTTTTACTATTTTTCACTTTAAAACAATTTTTAACTTTTTTGTTAAAAACAAGGACAAAAACAGAGACATTAGCTTAGGCCTTCACAGGGTCAGGATCATCAATATCACTGTCTTCCACCTCCACATCTTGTTCCTCTGGAAGGTTTTCATGGGCAGGAACATGCATGGAGCTGTCATCTCCTCTGATGACAATGCCTTCTTCTGGAATACTTCCTGAAGGACCTGCCATTTTTACAAGTAGGAGTATTCCCTACAATAATGATAAATAGCAAATACATAAATCCGTAATATAGTCATTTATTATCAAGTATTATGTTACTGTTCATAATTGTATGTGCTATAATTCTCTATGACTGACAGTGCAGTAGGCTTGTTTATACCAACATCACCACAAACATGTGAGTAATGCATTGAGCTCATGGCATGACAGCTGCAGTGTCACTAGGTGATAGAAAGTTTTCAGCTCCATTGTAATCTTATGGGACCACCATCACATATGCAATCCATCATTGACCAAAACATCATTATGTGTCACATGACTGTATTTTATTGCAAAACTTGGGTCTTAGGATTTCTGTCTGGCAGAGGATTGAGTAGGGGGTGAGAGCCAGAGAGCTGGTTATGAGAAATGAGCCATGAATAATGAGGAAGAGGGAGATGCAGCTGTAGGGATTTAATATCTTCCTTCCCTCCCTTTCTATCACCCTGGGGTTAAGGGTGAAGGAAGAAGAAAGTCCCAAATCTGTGCACCTGAAAAGGCAAAAGATTGGCAAGGGTAGAGTTTGTCCAGTCCTCTTGAAGTCTAAGCAATGAGTATCTGTTGTTTTGCTTACAGAGATTCCTCTTCCCGCTTTGGGAACAGTATCCTTTGGAGTCTGGGTGAGTCCCACCTCCTTGTCTCTTGGTCTACAAGGTTTAGGTGCTGCTGAATGAATCTAGCAGAGTGGACACGTGACGCAGACCTGGCCCACTGGTGTGTTCCATTTTTGGGTTATGGCGATCATAACCAAGTAGGGCTGATCAGAACTACTACAGGGACTTCACCATAGCAACTGGGAAAGAGGTGCTGGCTTTCTACTGGACTTTGAAACTGCCAGAGGGGACCTCATGGAGAAGACCTGCCTCCAAGAGGAGGTTGGCACCAAGGAAGTTAGAGACAAGCAGATTGAATGCTTGTTTGAGCCCTTGAACCCAGGCATACGTGAAGTTATATTTGCCATTTGGACTTTATGGTAATATGAGCCAATAAATTCCTTCATTCCACTGGAGTGAAATTCCTCTGCTCACCGTTTATTCCTAGGTGAAGAGTGAGGGCTGAAAAGTATTTTTAAAAGATATTGAATGAAAGAAATCTGTGATCTCATCTGTAAGGAGTGGAAAAGGTGTGTTAATGTATTTTCCCTTGGGCTTCATAATACAGTGTTTAAATTCTAAAAGAATCTTAATAAGTCCTATAATATACTACAGGCATGTAAGAATTAATATAGCTCTTGTGGGTTGGCCTATAACCAATTAACAACCAAACTTTGGAGATACAACCTGATCCATCTGTCAGAACTTACCTTCATTGAAAAAGAGTCATTGACAAGACTACATCAATTCTGAATACCATACAATTCTTCCTAATGTCCTTCCAGCAAAAACCAGTGAGCTGAACCTAAAGTTATAAACCAAATATTTCCTAAACATTAGGTTGTCCATATTTAAAGATGTGGGAGACATTCAACATAAAGAACTTTTTATAGTACCACTCATAGAAAAGGTACATTGAACATGTGTGTAATCAGAGTGAATATTTTCTTTGAAAATGAAAACATGTTACTTTTTAAATTCAGGAATAACAGTTTCTTAATGCCAATATTTTCCTTAATCAGAATTTTATATTTTCAATGGAGATGAAAACCTAAGCTAATTTGTTTCTTCAGAGTAATACTTTTTTAATGACAATGACTTCTACCTATGGAATCATAAACAAACGTAAGCATACTTGCCTTAGGAAAACAAAAAAAATATATTTATTGAGTTTAAATAATTTCTGTAAAATCTCCAGAATTTCCCAAACTGTGTTCTTTGGAACAATTAGCAGGTGTCTTACACATGCACACACACAAACACGCACACACACACAATCCTGTGGCCAAATGAGACTGGGAAATGTTAAGAACTCTCAATTCCATTAGCATAATTTAGAATGTGAGAAGTCTTGCAGTAGAAATACCTGTTCACATTTGTTTAGCTCAGCATTTCCCAAAGCTAACTTCCTCAAAATTAACTACAGTATAGCATTTCCCGACCCCAGCCCACCTCCAAACCCCCATTCCTCAAAGCAACTTGCGCAACAGCTTGTGGAACTAGTTCCATAAAGTGAAGTTTGGGAAACACTAGTTTCGTGGTTTCTATTTACATAGATTTTGCTGTCTGAATAATATGTAAGGAATTTTGAGTGACAATTGCACCCATTTGGATATATCTTCAACTGACTCCATAATTAGAAATTTAAAATGCAAATTTTTCAAAAGCAAACTGTCTTTACCATTTAGATGTGTTGCTGAAATTTATTTGGTTTTGTGTACACTCATATTACTTTCCAGTGTATCTGGTATAGGTAATAGGCTCAAAAGACCTACAAATACTGAACACAAATACAATTAACCATGTCTACATTTTATGTATATACAGGACCTTGACAATTTTAATATGGCAGATTTACTCTACACTTTTTTGAGGGGAGGAAGATATATGCCTCTTGGGAAAACCGGGATAATAAAAGCTTCTTCACTGACGCTCTGTTCAGACGTGTATTATGGATTCATGTTATTATGGGTGCAGACATAAAGCCACTGCTATGGAGCCTCAGATGTGGCAGCAAAGAATTAAGAGATCATCACCACCTCTCTCTAAATATAATGAAAATCTAACTTTACAACGCTCCTCTTAAAGGAGCTTTCCTCATGCTACTTGGCTATGCATTAAGTCTTGGCATACACAAAAAAATAAAAACAGGGTAATTCTAACAGTTCATTTATGTTGGCTGGATTATGAAGATTAACTTCTTAGATGGTTTTCCAAAGAAGTCATCAAATGTAAGTACAATTGAAAATAAAATCCTGAGAAACATTTCAATATTGATAGGAAACTGAAGACAGGATATAGTCAAGACACTACTCTTAGCTGTATAGTATCAGTGTATATTGCAAAGTATTAAACAGTTTAATTTTCCAAAGAATATAATAAAGATTTCAGCTTCACTAAGGCATATTTTATGAAAATAATATAATTATTCTCATGGCAGAAGCATACATGCAGAATGTACAGGTTTAAAACAATTTTAATTTTAGGTCATTTGTGCTGAAGGTATTTTAATGTGATACATTGAGTTTATTACGAATTCTCTAAAATATTCCTACCCTAGGTCTTACAAATAGCAAGGTTCCTTTCTCCTAAATAGCCTGTGGCTTCTGTCCCCTGGCCAGTTTACACACGTCTTCAATCTATGTTGTAATTCAGTGCTTTGCCAAATGTGGTGTGGATGTCACTGCTAATACATATGATGATTTTAGTCGGTCCAGAAAGTATTTTCCATTTTAGTAATGAAGGTGGTTATTATAAGAAAAGCTATCATTTACTAAGCATTTACTATGTGCTGTCAAGCACAAATTCTAGTATTATTAACTCGAATGGTCTTCACAAGACCACTATGTGGTAGCTACTTTTGAGGCACAGGGAGGCCAAATAACTTGCGCAAAATCATAGAGCTAGACATGGGCAAAGATAAGATTCAAACCCAGGAAGATTAACTGAGAGGTCATGTGTGGTGATCGAACGGATATAATTTATTTGAAAGTGAATTGGCTTAATAAAATTTTAAGAAATGTAACTCTGTGGATATCAAATGAAGTCATACACACTGTAGGCAAATGTCTAATCTTCAGGTAACACCACTATAACACGTTAATTGTGTGTGTGTGTATGTGTGTAAGTGGGGGAAGCTAAAGATGAAGGATCCTTATGGGCTGTGAAATGACTATTTACTGGTAAATATCAGGACAGAAGTGTGGGTGAAGGTATTGCTGTAGATCCCCCGGAGATGAAAAGCCCCAATTTTCAACTTACTTGCTTTTGATTTTGCCCAGAATATTCTCTCTTGTTCCAAAAGGAAATCTTCCTACTTTTACACGTTTTTAAGGGATCCTACAGTTATACTTCTAGGGAAAATATAAATAATTCAAATAGGTCTAAAAAAGAAAGGCCTTGATTATTGTATATTACAATTTAAGAAGAAAAGTAGACGTAGGAAAAAGCTGACAGTCAGATCAGAAGCATTACAGGAAGTTTCTTGCTCATTTTCTCCAGAGGTTAAACCAGAATATATTTTTTAAAAGGGCAGAAGTTTAAGGTCTAGCTAGGGAATAAAGACATGTTTTGTCTGACACTTCCCAATTCAAATCCAACATTTATCAAATGATTCTTAAGTAGTGTATTTAAAAAAAAAAGGCAACCAGGAGCTGGCAGCCTGGGTATATTAAGCTTTCATTATTGTAAATTTGTATTTTAAAAACCCAATATCTTTTCTGTAAATATGCAAGGGTTTCTCTGACAATTTCTCTTTTTTAAAGCCACCTCTCAATGAAACATTTTAAATAAAACTCCTATATCTAACATGAAGTCTTGGCATTTGGGAGTTTAAAATCTCCCCAAATTCAGAGGGGGATAAAACAGCTGCATAATTATAGCTCATCTGAGTGTAAGTCAAAAAGTAATCAAAAATGTTTAAAACCAAAAAGTAACATCTTAGAGTGGCATTTTAAACAAAAAAAGTACTTACTGGCATTTTCTAAGTTTTCATGCAATTTGTTATTCATTAAATCAGAAGAAAATGTGCACTACCATTTTTTGATAAGGCAGATAACAATCAAAATTGGCATTAACACAATAGGCCACCACTATGTGAAAAACCAAATGCTTTAATGAGGCTATCAAGAACAAGTTGATTATTTCATTGGATACATTAATATCGATCCATAATATACAGTGCTATGGACGATACAGAAATTATTGCTGCATCCAACAGCAGGTGACTATTATTAACATTACAGTACCAAGCATCCGCAAGAGACAGTCATTTGTCATTTTTTATCAAGAAATAGGGCTGTTTTATACTGTTATTGACATCAACTTTTTCCCAGTGCATTTTTCAAAAATATTAATAAGTTCATTCCTTTGTGCTTTTTAACTTCCTATGTATTGTATTTGTTCTTATTGCTTTATTGTTTAAAAACAACCAGAAATAATTTTGTCATCCTATGTATGACCAGGTTGCTTGTATGCTTTTTGGCAAAGTCAGAAGGTTTGGTATTTCCATTGCCCTACTCAGAGGCAGATGGACAATCTTGGCATTTTGGTCACTCCATATAAAGGCCCAACCCCGAGTCACAATTCTGCACCCGGGAATCGGGGGAGTGGTGTGGATCATTTTCTTGTTACAAACAACAAGCCCAAACCACTGCCTCTTGGCTTAACTAGCCCCTAAAATGAATCCACACTCTATTTGGCAAAAAAGAAATAAATAAAACCACCCCCAAGATTGCAGCATTCTCCTGGGCTTGCTCACCTGCCACCTGCAGAAATTGTCTCTTAAGGAGAAGGGGAGGGGGAGGCAGGCAATGGCAAGGTTAGGAGTTGTGACAGTCAGGGCAGTGGTACAAGATGCCATACTTTCTTTCAACAAAGCTTTCTATATGGTTGCTTAACCATGGTCCTGTTCCCGTGGCCGTAGGTTAGTCAACCTTGCTTTATTTTTAAAAACCCTCAAAATCAGCTAAGGAAAACTAACATCATAGCATCACGATCTTCAACTTTTGCATCCAGCGCCCTCCCCCCCATATAAATATGAAGAGAAAAATAGACAATGCTATGATTGTATCAATGAACACTATGGTACAATTAGCTGTTCATGCAGATTTGCATCACTATTCTAGGAAAAGAGCTATACAGTTAAGGGGGTTGAAAGAATGGGAACTAATTTTCCCTACCCCCTTAAGTAATAAAGCTATAAAACTGATAGCATCACCAATGTTTCCAAGGATTCTCATTGCCCAGCGTGCATGGGAACTACGCAGTTGATTATTTTCACCTAAACCGTCCATTCACACATCTGACGATCACTCCTCTCTGAACCCTCCATCACCCATCACCAATTCACATTTGACATTTAAACACTTTTTAAAAACCCTCCTGAATAAGGTTT
Source organism: Gorilla gorilla gorilla (assembly GCF_029281585.2). Classification (NCBI taxonomy): domain Eukaryota; kingdom Metazoa; phylum Chordata; class Mammalia; order Primates; family Hominidae; genus Gorilla; species Gorilla gorilla. Next base: position 79,851,004 of record NC_086017.1, on the reverse strand, counting down.
CCTGATGAAAGAAGTTGGCACTCTGTCACTAAAATATATTTAATATTAAAAATATCTGAAGGAAAATTGGAAGCTCTTATATTGTCTACATAGGCACCATGCTACATGTTCGTCTTGACTATAGATACCATCATGAAACTTTCCCCTACATTACAGTTCAGTCAGTGCTAGTCCAAAAAAGACTACTGCTATATTTAAGGCACTTCATTCTGAATGGATATGCTTTATGCCACTTGCTATTCAGTTGTAGGCTGCTACTGAGAAATTCCATTCAACAGCCTGGCTCATAACACTATATGGCATCTGTATAAAACATCTAGGCTTGATACATGTAACACTACTGTTATTGCATAGGACTACACAAGTAGATAATGCACTGAAACTAACTTTACAACATTGCTTCTTGTTAAAACATTGTTATCAAGTAACAGTAACTTCCCAATACAGTATTTCTTTCTTAAAAATAAATTCAACAAGTTTGCTGAAATAAACCCCAATTTAAATGACCATAATGGGCGTATTAATGCTATGGTTATCAATCTCCAAGAATATTGCTATTTTCATGTCCTAAAAATAAATATGTAAGTTTATTCTTTCTAGAAAGCCTGGTTTTAACCTATTAATACTACACCTTAAATGTGTCCAAAAACAGTTCTGAGTGAGACTGTAATTTACAAAATATTCGCAAAGCTGTCTTTTAAACACAAGACCTTGCATAAAAGTTTTCTTTCATGGGTGTACAAAGAATGCGGAAAACCACCAGTGAGTTGTAAAAATATGGAAAACTTGCCATTTTAAGATGCATATTCTTACAAATTAATACAAACATATTGAAAAGAACAATGATAATAAAGAATCTGTACAAATCAAATGAACAGTAAAACATAATTTAAAAATAAAAATAGTAAAGCCAATTAGAAATATGCCCAGTTCGGTTTTCTTATCAAAAGCAAAAATAAAATTAAAAAAAAGTAAAACATACTTTCAGTGCTCCTCAATATTTTACTTTGAGAGGACATTAATTTCCATTTCAAAATAAAATATCTTATGAAAAACTGAATCACACTCATTGATGAAGAAAACTGTAACAGCACAGAATAAAAGAGAGCAAGATTAGACTTTATATTTCAGAGCCTTGGTCTAACTCCCTTCAGTTTCGGTTGGTATCAGTTATGTTTTCTAACCAGACGATCCTCATGAAAAGGCTGCATTTTTTTTTTCTTTTACAGAATACGTATTTCTTTAAATAGTTTGCAGTATAAAGACTAAACAAAGCTAGAGGGGTACTGTATCTTTAAGGCAGTACCAATGAATCAATACATTTATAAAATGGAAAAGGGTTAGTATGGATTTCTTTTCCTCTTTCTTTTTTTTTTTTCTTTTTGGTTGCTTTACATTCTTTCAATTAAACTTTACATTTGATTTCCAAGGAAGTCACAGGCATAAAAATCTCAAATCAAGTTTCCCCTGAATAAAAATGGACAGACATTTCTCTGACGCAAAATCCTCTTGCTCAGAAAGCTAAAGTCTGTGGTGAATTCAGTTCACAGATACTGCACACTTATTTGTACAATACTTTGGAGGCATTTGTAGTTGTAAAATAGAATATACAAGTCTGTTTCACAAAATTCTAAAAATAAAATATATCCTGGGCTATTGATAAAGCATGAAAAAAAATTTCATATTAAAGGAAAATTATCAAGAAAACCCCTTCAGGTAAGTTATTAAATCTACGAATCAAGAAAGGAAGCAGTTTGTGCGAATGCAGTGCAGGGAGGATTCGCTAACAAGCGTGCTCCGTCTCTTCCATGCTCATACTGCTCCTCCGGCTACTTGTTTTGGAAGCTCCGGGGGACACTGAGGAAAGGAGTGGATCAGTGACACCGACGGGAGAAAGGGTGTCGTCCATCAGGATGTCTTCCAGTTTGGATCCCATTTTTGTGGGGACACTATAGGCTTGGTTGGCCTCAGTCCCAGTTCCGAGGTTGTTGTTGAAGGTGATGGTGCCATCCGTGAGATCGAGAGTTGTTGTGCAAGTTAGGTCTGCATGATGCTGAAGGAGGTCTTGGCTGCAGTTCTCAAGAACGGGTTCTTGCTTGATGATCCGATTCACCAAATCTGGAGAGCAGAGACCCGTGGATGGAATAAGGGAAAGTCCATGAGCTCGAGCCTGCATTTCAAGTTCCTATAATAAGAGTAAAGATAAAACACTGAAATAGGCAGAGCACAGAGGACTTTTAAGCCCGTGAAACCACTCTATATGATACTATAATGGTAGATGCACGTCATTAGACATTTGGCCAAACCCACAAAATGTACAATACCAGAGGGAATGTAAAGTACAGACTTTGGAGGATAATGAAATGTCACTGCGGGTTCATTGATTCTAATAAATGTGCCACTCTGGTAGGGAATGTTGATAATGGGGAAGGCTGTGCGTGCTTGGGGGAATGAGGTGTATGGGAAATATCTGCAGCTTCATTTCAATTTTACTGTGAACCAAAAACTGTCCTAAAAAATAAAGTCTATTTTTAAAAATCAGATACTTGGAAAACAATAAATCCTCAAAATAAAAGTTTTTTGTTCTTTTAAATTAATGAGCTCTGTATGTTCTAAAGTATAGGAGAAGTACCACTGGTAGTATGTGAAATAAATTTTTAGGTGTTTTATAGATTTGATTATGTATGAAAAATAGAGAGAGATGGTCTCTCACAGATATTAGTGTTCACACTGAAGATAAGTTAAAAAATACAAAAATAAAGTTTTAAATGCGAGCTGATAAAAGAAAAATGTTATTTAGGAGGCCGAGGGGGGCGGATCACCTGAGGTCAGGAGTTCGAGATCAGCCTGGTCAACATGGTTGAAACCCCATCTCTACTAAAAATACAAAAATTAGCCAGGTGTGGTGGCGCATGCCTGTAATCCCAGCTACTTGGGAGGCTGAGGCAGCAGAATCGTTTGAACCTGGAAGGTGGAGGTTGCAGTGAGCCGAGATTGCGCCATTGCACTCCAGCCTGGGCAAGAAGAGTGAAAGGCCATCTCAAAAAAAAAAAAAAAAGAAAAGAAAAAAGAAACATATTCAGTAAAGAGTTACATAGTTTCATGGTCCTTCAGCTTTCACGGTCCTTCAGCTTTGCACTGAGGTCCCCATGGGTGCTGCAATGAACTCACAGAGCACTGGAGATAGCCTAATATTTCAAGGGCAATGGCAATACTACCTGAGAACTACTAAACTCAAGATAGTTCTCTTCTAGCATCAGACTGTGCTATATACTTTTCAACCACATGATATCATTGCAAAGTTGGGCTTTTGGCAGTTGCTGTGATTGAAGGAAAACAAGTGCCACATGAACATCATTGTGGCCTGGGAAACAAGGGCGATGGGGTGATGGTGTCCAACCTGATTCCAAGACTTTAGAAGTCGTGCAGTGCCCAACAGACACACACATCCAGTTAGTAAGTAATATGGTTATTTAATAACAAAATAAAAATGCTATTTCCTTTCAATTTATATGTTTTATTTTTTCAAATGGCTACCAAGTTGTTAGAACCTAAATACTTAATAAGTTGTTTGGACCTAACAAAAAGAGTAGGTATTTCTTTTGGTCTAGGGGGATGGTAAAAAGATTGCTAAAACACTAAGAGTGCCATGAGGTAAAAAATTTGGGTAGTGATAGCAAAAGCTGTGAAAGTTCTATGCCAGTAACTAAAGTTTTAGAAGCATCATTTAGCCCATCTCACCATGGCAAAGGGGAAGTATTTTTTTAACTCAACAAGTAAGTTCTCATCTATAAGATGAACAATTTTTTTCCTTTCCTTCCTCACATACATTCCTATTATTGGCTAAATTGTGTCCTGGAAAACATTTGAATGTTGAAGTCCTAACCTTAGTACCTTGGAATGTGGCTGTATTTGGAGACAGGGCCTTTAAAGAGGCAATTAATTTAAAATGAGATTTTACTAGTGGGCCTAAACCCAATAGGACTGGTGTCCTTGTAAGAAGAGGAGATTGGGACAGACACACACAGGAAAAAAGACCATGTGAACACACAGGGAGAAGACAGGCATCTACAAGCCAAGAAGAGAGGCCTCAGAAGGGACCAACCCTGCTGACAACTTGATCTTGGACAACAACTAGCCTCCAGAATTGTGAGAAAATAACTCTTGTTTACCACCCAGTCAGTGGCATTTCACTACAGCAGCACTAGCTGGGTAATACACTTCCTAAATACCACTGATTCCCCCTGTATCTCATTGCAAAATGCCTTCCAAGCAAGCTCTTTCCCTTTTTCCTTTCTGAGTATATTCCTGGGCACTCCTAAAATGAACCATACAGACTTTAATTGATTCCTGATAAGCATTCTGCTTCTCCATTCCAATGCTATCCCTTCCACGATTGTGAAACAATAATATACAGCAAGAGAATATAAATTTGAAGCAAGTCACCTTTCCTTATCAGAGAGGGGAAGGACTCTCCACATGACATGGCCTCTCAACCTCTGCCCACAAGCTGAGAAACATATGTGCCTGCAAAGCCACGTTTCAGTCTAAATTCAAGGTTTTTGGGTCTGCAAAATCCTTCTTTGGATACAATATGAGTAAAAGCCAGGAGCTTGAGATGTCACACAAGTACCTTCAAGTTCCTTTACATAATCTCCAGAAACACAAGTTTCTTCAGGCATCATTTGAAAGCCCTGGGCTATCTAATAAAATGGCAGTTCCACTGACATGAAGGATTCATGCTCTTTCTTCTGTGAAAACTTTTGCGTGCATCACTTAGAGTGAAAATGAAAGAAAGCCCTTAGGCCCATACTGAAAACATGGACTCTTGTAAATCTACACCAACATGCTAATAAGAGGAGTACCTCCACACATGCAGATTGTCTTTTCAGAAAAAGAATAATAAAGTTGGATTAAGAGAGGCAAACATCTCACTCTAATCCTTTGTTGTCTAATTAAAAATATTTATCAGCGATTAAAGCATTACTCAGATTTCTAAATAAGGTGATAAATCTCATCTAGAGAACTCTGGCTTAATTGCATCGCAGAGCTTTCCTAATTAATAATGTTTTCTGTGATATGCAAAAGTTCTAAAGGCTGCCTCACACCGTCATTGGAAGAAAACCAAGATATCGTCACCATGGAATTTCCAATGCACATATTTCACAATATTCGTATTTCATATGAATATACATGTTTGGAATCCTAAAATAAAACAAAACCTAGCTTCTCTTTCAAAATAGTTATTACATTTTAATACTTGTAGAGGGAAACGACACATTAGTACAAGCTGCTTTTTTTTGTTTGTTTTTTGAGACGGAGGCTTGCTCTATAGCCTAGGCTGGAGTGCAATGGCACAATCTCAGCTCACCGCAACCTCTGCCTCCCAGGTTCTCCTGCCTCAGCCTCCTGAGTAGCTGGGATTATAGGCATCCACCACCATGCCCAGCTAATTTTTTTTTTTTTTTTTTTTTTGGATTTTTGGTAAAGACAGGGTTTCACCATGTTGGCCAGACTGGTCTCGAACTCCTGACCTCGTGATCCACCCACCTTGGCCTCTCAAAGTGCTGGGATTAGAGGCGTGAACCACCGCACCCGGCCACAAGCTGGTTTTATTTTTATTTTCATTTTTTTTTTCTTTTTTTGAGATGGAGTCTCACTCTGTCGCCTAGGCTGGAATGCAGTGGCGCGATCTTGGCTCACTGCAACCTCCGCCTCCTGGGTTCAAGTGATTCTCTGCCTCAGCCTCACGAGTAGCTGGGATTACAGGCGCCCGCCACCATGCCCAGCTAATTTTTCTATTTTTAGTAGAGATGGGGCTTCAACATCTTGGCCAGGCTGGTCTTGAACTCCTGATCTTGTGATCCACCTGCCTTGGCCTCCCAAAGTGCTGGGATTACAGGCGTGAGCCAAGCGCCCGGCCCACAAGCTGCTTTTATAAATGGGCAGACTATGTTCGAGAGATTAAATACCTATAGCTACTTATCGAAGAGACAGAACATAAAAGCAACAACAAAAGCCAAAGTAGAGGAGGGGAGGGGAAAGGAGGGCTTTCAAATTACACACAACCTCTACTTCACTACCCAGAGTCTAAAATGCACCCCAACAGGGAAGTGGCTTCCCACCTCCCCGCCCCACAGCTGAGGAATCACTGCAGTGAATGAGAGATGTGGCATTTCAAAATATAAGCATTCAGAAGACTGGAGACCATTATTATAAGTGAATTGCTCTGTTTGAAAAGTTCAACGTCCGGGAGGAGCACCACTAGGTGAAACACAATGGTCGCTAGGGTGTCATACTTCTCATTGCTGTTTCGTAAAATAACTCCATGAATAGTTGCACTGGAAAAGTTGAAAGACAACCCTTGCTTTATGGCAAAATCAAGTAAAAGGTGGGTCAGCCTACTCAAGAAGAAGATATGGTGTCACTGACTCTTACAGATAGGTTGTGTTCAAAGTCAGCAAATTAAAATTACCCTCACAAACCCCCTTTGGTCCATAACAGGGAGTCCGTTTTTGAGGATCATTTCAGAGGAAGTAGTGCCCTTTCACTCAACAAGAGAGGCCAAGCCCCTGAGAGAAGTTCCAGGAGTTGATACCAAAGAGGAATTCCCCATCTCCGGCTTACACTGGTGCATATACCCACTGAATAGGATGACGCACAAATTGCACATATTAATAAAATTAGTATGTCTTCTTCTAAGGGTGTATAGTTTAAGTTAAAGATATATATGTTATAATTCCACTATTTATAACTATCTCCAGGAATTATGTCCTTAATATAAGATCCTCTGGGTGTTCCCAAGTTCCCTGTAAACACAGACTTTGACCATCAACTGCTTCCCGGACTCTGCAAATACTAAGGCATCTTCTTGTTTAACGTGTATAGTCAGTACTTATTTTTTTTATGTTCTACAAAGTCACTGTGAACACTGAATTGGTGAACACTGAAGCACTGTTCCCAGGGGAATTACAAGTTAGGTTCCTGTGAGACCCTAGTCACAACACTTAATCTTGTTTTATGTATGTTTCTGTTGAAGGTCACCTTATGTAATATATGTTGTTGACTCATGAATATTAAACTCACAGCCAATAGCACTGTAACTCATGCCTGAACGAAGCTTATCCAACACCTGTATTTTCTCTGTAAGCACATCACGGCCTTCTTGCCCTCAGGAACTCTAGACAGCGCTTTAGCATTATGCTTGGGGGTCATTTTAAACAGCAAAATCACCAACAGAAACCACAAAAATGTAGAAAGTACTGAACAGACCACGAAAGGAGCACGTGTTTAGAGGATGAGAGCTGAAACAAGAAAGCAGACAGTCAACCTCAGGCAGGGTCATTTGACCTCACCTGGAAATGCGTGCCATGGGCAGCTCAAACTTGCCACTCTGCACTTGTCCAAGAATGACTGTGGGCACGCAGCTCAAACTTGCCACTCTGCACATGTCCAAGAATGACTGTGGAAGTGCCACAGATACTGACTTTGGGGTTACAAGTAGGCAAATTCACACACACAGAATCCACAAATAATAAGTATTGACTGTATTAGGATCACGTAAGTCAACTCCCCTATGGCTCATTATATCCATCTTTCTACTGTCTTGAAGTCGGTAAAAAGCAGTACACTTTACACATCTCAGGCTGCGTACCTGTATTCTGAGCAACAAATGCCGGTTGGCGTGCTCCAGTTTCTTCTGTCGGTTTTCAAGTTCTTTTGCGCGTTGCTGTTCTCGTTGCAACTTTCGGATATAGTCCACGGATGCTTTTAAGATGGTTCCCTTGTTCCAGCGCATGTCTCTGTGATGAAAATGGAGGAAAACAGACATTTTTAGGATTTGAGGCTCAATGAAAATTCAATATTCAAAGCACTCCATTTCTTTTTGAACTTTAAAAAATTTTTTTTATTTCAATAGTTTTGGGGGAACAGGTAGTGCTTGGTTACATGGATAAGTTCTTTAGTGGTGATTTCTGCGATTTTGGTACACCCACCCCCCAAGCCGTGTACACTGTACCCAACGTGTAGTCTTTTATCCCTCACCCCCATCCCACCCCCTCCCTCCCTTCCCCGCAAGTCCCCAAAGTCCATTGTATCATTTTTAAAAGCATTCAATTTTAAAAATAAAATAATCATACATTAATTATAGCTGCCATTCACGAGTGTTTGCCATGTGCCTAGTGTTGCCCACCCAGTTTGTACACATTGTCTTACTTAACCCAGACAAGCAACTTGTAAGAGAGAGACTTTGCGCACATGTTGAAACAGAGACAATTCAACTTGTCCTAGGCCACACAGTACTATATGGCAGAGTCAGGACTTAAAGTTAGCTCTGTTGATTACAAAGTCAGTTTCCTTAAACACTATGTTAAAGAGTTATAGGTTTCTAAAACTATAAAAGTTAACTCAGTGAGAATAAACGATGGTAAAACAGATCTGTGAGATCTCACTACTAAATTGTTTATGGCATAAACCCAGCATCCTTCTATTTTTTTTTTTTAATCAAGGATTATCATGGGCAGGCTATCTAGCCTCTCTTTGTCCATTTCCTCATCTACAAGTATCAGGTGGAACCGGTGAATGGAGGGTCATTAAACAAGTCACCAAGTAATTGATCCTCATCTGGGTTACATTAAGAACAACACAGAAGTTCTCCCATAAGAGGGACAGTTCCAGCCCCCAGAGAATTCCCTGGAGTTGATCCCTGGGGTCTGAACACCAAAGATGGCAACCCAGGGGAATGTCCTGAGATACCCACAGTGAGCGCAGAGACTTAATATTCAGAGCTAAGATCGAAGTAAGAGAAGTAACTTTAGCAGCCAGAGAGAAATGTAGTTTAAATAAATGATGCTTCACGTAGGCCAGCAAGAAGAGAAATCAGAATTGGGATATTTGAGGGGTCACTCAGTTTAAAAGAAGTGATTGTTTCAACCAATTATCTTGGGTTTTGCTTCCTTGTGAGATCCAATCAATCAATTATGCTTCTGAGTTTAAGAAAGGGTTTTCAAACTTTTTTTTTTGTTTGGTAATAAGAGGGACTCTTTTTTCACAGAATAGTGAATATAGATCTCCATTATATAAAATCGACAAATGCAGACTTGCTCTGGTGGGAGAAAAGGTACCGGGCTGAGACCCCAGTCTGTAAGACTGTGTCTCTATTGCAGCCCCAAGGCACATTCTAGAAACCTGGTGTGGGAAAACCACCATAGAGATTATAGTCTGTTTTGTCTTAAAACAATGCCTACAATTAAAGATCATTATCAGTTCAGATTATAAACCCGCAAGTATTCTAATACAACGGGGAAAGAAGATATGCAAATAGAGGCTTTCACTGCAGCCCCATAATTTCATAATATGTTGCTAAAGAGATTCACATGCTACAGTTTAAAAGAATATGCTAAAAAGTGAAAGCTGATAAAGAAGAGGAAAATGGGAATTCAATTTCAACTATCATGCAAGACTGACTATAGGAAATGAAGGTCACAGCCCTTTAGTAGGATAAATTTGTGCTGCAGAACTGAGAATCTGAAATGTTTCGGGTTTGAAAATGCCTTTCCTTGAAACCTGGGAAAGCAAAACATTGAAGATGGAATTGTGCTTGTACATTCATCAAAACCACCTCACAATAGGTAATGGTTTTATTTTATTTTGTTACAAATTCTCTAACAGTAACGTGAACAGCAAATTTAATAAGCCTTGCATGAATAATACTTGATTTCATCTTTACATTTTATTAGGTAGCTAAAAGGTCATATTCAAAGGCTAATTTCACAGAATGCCTATGGGGGCCATTAAAATGTATACATTTTCTAGCCCCTTGCTTCAAATGGGCCAATTTCTAATGGATAAAAACTGTGTGTTTGTTGTCCTATCTGCTGACGTTGCAGGTAACTATAGGCTGGTAGGAAAGACTTGAGAAAATCATCTTTACAGCTGTTATCTCTGAAGGGGACAGGGTGGGTAAAGAGAGACCAAAAGCTGAAATCTAAATTAGCTGACCTGTACTTAATAAGAGGATTAAAACACTACTTTTTTTCCCCTACAATGGTAAAACATACAAAGAGTAGGCAAGTTTTCATAAAAATAATTGACCTTTTTTGTCTGTTGAGTATCATTAAACTTTAAGTCTCTAATGTCTGTTCATCAGTGCCTATTTAGAGATACTGTACAAGTCAAAGAGCAAACAGTCAACAAATCTAGCTTTAACAACTATTGAAAGTTCTGTTCTGCATGAACCATTAAAGGAAATTTTTTTTAAGCTCAGTATTTGTTTGCAAAGAATTCTTAGGTTTCAGAAAGCCACCTCCTCACAACCAAAACATCTAGTGTCCAACAATCCTTTTGCACAATTCAATGCTTTTGTCTTGAAATTTTAGCTTGATGAGACTAACCAAAAGAAAGGTGTAAGAAGAATTTAGGAATAGAACCAAAGGGAGAGGGGAGACTTCTTTACTTTAGTTTTTACAACTGCATTTTTTACAACGTATGAAAAAACATTCAGGTACGAAAAATATATGATGCAGATTAACACGCGATTGTACTCACGGATCATTTGACTTGGGAATCAAAGTACCTAGTTCTTTAATGCGGTCATTTATGTTAAATCTTCTTCTTCGTTCAACTTCAAGAAAAGAGCACAGGAAAGGCTATTGGTAACAGTGCCATGTATGCATTTAGCATATCTCATTAAAGGCATGTGCATATTAACTTCTCCAGGTCATGACAATGGAAACCTGAACCTACTTTTTCCCTATTTTTACTATGTTCTTGGTATTGCAGTTAAAAATGAGCTACATTCCTTTATCATTTCCAAAGCCCTTAGATACAGACGATTTCTCATTTGCTCTTATAACAACCCTGAAATCAGTTACTATCCTTAGTTACAAATAATGAAATTGCCTTGGAGATACTGTTATTAGGGACTTGGCGAGGACATCCAACAATACCTGGTGAAAGCCCAAATTCTAACCTAACCCCTTAGAGCAGAAGTCAGCAAACTTTCTGCAAAGAGCCAGGAAGTTAGTACTTCTGGCTTTGTGGGATAAGTAGCAAAATTGAGGATATTATGCAGATATTTACTTAAGCGGAGGGAAAACAAATTTCCACACATTTTTTACTGACAAAATTCAAAATATAACATACGAGTACAATTTTTTGCAAGGCAAATCTAATGAAAAGCATTAGAATTTACTTGTCATGCTGAAATTTGCATTGTATATAATTTTCATGTCACAATTTTTTTTTTAGCATTTATTTATTTATTGAGACAGAGTCTTGCTCTGTCACCCAGGCTGGAGTGCAGTGGCAGGATCTCAGCTCACTGCAACCTCCATCTCCTGGGTCATGACATTCTTGTGCCTCAGCCTCCCAAGTAGCTGGGACTACAGGCACATGCCACCACACCTGGCTAATTTTTGTACTTTTAGTAGAGAAGGGGGTTTCACTGTGTTGGCCAAGTTGGTCTCGAGCTCCTGACCTCAAGTGATCTATCTGCCTCAGCCTCCCAAAGTGCTGGGATTACAGGTGTGAGCCACTGCGCCCGGCCTTTTTTAACCATTTAAAAATGTAAAAAACATTCTTAACTCATGGGCCACACAAAAAACCCATGCCCTAGCCTAGTGCTACCCAACAGAAATATAATATAATTTACAAATAAGTTTAAATTTTCTAGTAGTACTATTTAAAAAGTAAAAAGAAAGACATTAAATTAACATTTTCTTAAATCCATTATATCCAAAATATTATTATTTTAACAGGCAATCAATGTAAACATTTACAAATTAAGTACTTAACATTCTTTTCTTCACTCTAAGTTTTTGGAATCCAGGGCGCATTTTACACTTGCAGTTTTACGTCACAATTTGGACCAGCCATATTTCAAGTCTGAGTAGGCACCGGTGGTGAATGGCTACTGCACTAGATAGCACAGCCCTAGAACTGAAGTCTAGCATTTTTAGCTGTACCATGAATCTTCACAGCATTCCTATTTTATAAATCTCAGGGTAAGGTCAACTATCATCTTCTTAGGGGAGGATGACATAATAAGGCATATGACATGATAAATGTCTCTAATTAATGTAGTCAAACAAATAAATTCCAAATAATTTAAAGTCTAACAAAATGGATTAAAGTTGTTAATAGTTACTCTAAATACCAGAATATATGCTTCTTTTTGTACCACTAATAGTCTGTACACCTAGATAAATAATGTGATTCCCTGCTTTCCCAATATAAATTGCAGTTTGTTTTGGCTGAGGGATTATTCCAATGATGAAATCCATTTTATATAATACCAAGTCCTACCATTAGGCTTGTATAAAATAGAAACCCTAAGTGATGGTCAATGGTTTTGAAGAAGGAATTGTGGGGTCCTTGATCCACTAGCTAACCTTCCCCAAAACTCTGAAGTATGATACTTTCTTCTTATTTTTTTTCCAAGCACATAATAATCATAAAATTACTCTAGCCCCTCTGGCTCCTTGCTATTCCTCAAGCAAGCCGGACACGCCCCATTGGAGGACTTCATATGGCTGTTCCACCTGCCTGGAACACTGTACCTCCAGATATGTGAACGGCACTGCACTCACCTCCCTCAGGCAGACTCAGATTTACCTAAGAGACTTTCTGGTCACCCTCTTTGAAACTGATTCACTACCTCCCATGTCCATGCTGACACTATAATCCCTTGTCTGCCCTTTGACTCCACGTGGAACTTTCTGCCATCCCATAATCATGTATCCCATTGATCTATTTGTTATGTTTATTCACTGTTGCATTCCAAGTAACCTTGTGCATCTGGCACATAGTACGCTCTCAACAAATATGTGTTAAATAAGAAACAAAACATTTAAAGTGGGATCATACTAAAAAGGACTCTGCATCTTTTTTTCACTCACCAGCATATAGCTGACACCTTTCACTGTCAATATTTAGGTGTACTACATTTTATTTTTAGTTCAGTGACTTCCCTTTCCAATCATTTATTAGAAAGAAGATATAAGCTAGTAAAAAATTTCAAAAAATACAAAGGTATATTAAAGAAAAAGTAAAAGCCAAGTCTTTATACTATCCAACATCTACATGCCTGGGCAAATTGTCACCGATAAGGGTGATGTCTAGATTGTCTCCCAAGCACATATACATCCATATAAACACATAGACAAGCACGTCTCTCCCCAGTGTGCTATTTTTACACAATGGGATATTATACATATTACTCTGCCCCTTGCTCATCTTACTCAGCAATACATGGTAGATGACCCCTAACCTCAAAGGCAAGCTTCCCAGGATGGGAAACTCATTTTCTGGTTCACATTGTAGAAAAGTGCCTCACACAAAACAGGGGCACTCTCTCTCTCTTTCTTTCTCTCTCTCTCTCTCTCTCTCTCTATATATATATATATATATATACATACATATATATATACACATACACACATACATACAGTAATGGCTGATTGAATGAGTGAATAAATGAATGTATCCTTTTGTACATTTTGGCAAGTATTCTTACAAAATAAATTCCTAGGAGAGGAACAGCTTGACCAAGGGGCAATCTAACCTTGAATATTAATTCCCACTGGTTGGCTGAGACTTTTAGATTGCTTCATAGCCTTCAGAGTTTGAGCTGATCATGTTTGCACTTTACTGACAACCTTGACCTTGAGAGTTCAGGTGCCTAATTACAGGTATCTATTGTTTTTGACAAGATCCAACTCAGTTTTCCACATCTCACTTAAGTAGTTTTGGATAATGCCTAATTATCTTGTTTCTAAGGTGTTTTAAAAGAAGAAATATCTTAGGGTAAAATTACTTAGAAGCTGGAGGAGGCCTTGGAGATAATAGTTTATCTCTTGGTTAAAAGATAAGGAGAGCTTCTTACACTTGACATGAGAACTGGGGAGGGGTGTAGCTTTTAAAGTAAAAACCAGCACCCTCAGGACCCAGAAGTTGTGCTTCTCAGCTCAGTTTCTAACCTAGAGAAACAAACTTTCTTGTACACAAAGAGACACATATAAAAACGTTAACTGTGGCATTGCTTATGATAGGAAAAAACTAGAAACAACATAAACACACAGCAGTTGGGAAGTTACTAAATATCATACAGTCACACTGTAAAATACTATGCAATTTGTTTTCAAAAAGTAGATAGATCTAGATTTCTAACAGCAAAAGGTCTTCAAAACATGCTGCTTAGTAGAAAAAAATCAACATAAAATGGACAATATGATACCGTTTGTGTTAAAACATATAGAAATCCATACGATTTATTTTCTGTGTGCATGTGTCTATATTCTTAATACACAGAAAAAGGTCAGGAAGATCAATGCCGAATTGAAAGCAACATGCATATTCCTGGGGACTAAAGGAGAACTCTAGCCTTATTCTATCATTTTTATAAGGAGAAAGTGTTTGTATATGACTCACATTCTTAAAAATCAATTTAAGAAGCAGAGGACATGAGGCCATGAGATGAGAAATTCACACACAATTTCCTACCTCCAAGCCCAATCCCTTTTTAAAAGAATCTGTGCAACTTGTCTTACTTGTTTATATTAAACCAAAATTAAAGTATTCATAGGAGACAACTTAAAGATTTGATCAAGAGTAAATTAAACACGTAAAAAATATTTTAAATGCTTTAAGACTACTTTTTTTTAAGTCACGAATAATGTCAGAAATTTAGGAGGCTGCCTCATCCATTTACTCCCCTTCAGATCTGTTTCTTTCTTTCTTTTTCTTTCAAATCTCATTGGAGAAGGTGCTCCCCAATCCCCTTTTGTTAGTAAGTTCCAGTGTGAGCAACACTTATAATTGGGTAGTTGGGGATCAATTCTCCCTCTTACCAAAAAGAGAAAGAGAGAGAGAGAGAAAACCACTACTATAAACAAGAAAAATAAAAACTCTTCAGAAACTGAAAATAAGTATATATACAAAATTCAATTTGATCTGAGATAAAATATGGGGAAAATATATACCTTGGTTTCTGTCAAATACAATTTTCTTCCATAAGAGATAATTTTAACATCTGTAGGAATCAACTCTCCTCTACAGAATTTCTGGAAACATTTTTGATATATGGGGAGCATTAATATCAAATGTTATGAACATAAATAAAACCAACTTACTCAGGTTGTGATTGTCCTTTTTCTGCCTCTCTTTGGCCAGTGCTCTTGCTTCAGACTCTGTGGGAAAAATACACGCTGTGCACGTGAATGAAGTCATTAGAAGTTGGAACTGTTTGAAGTTGCACAAAATGTAAACTACAAAATATCTCATTTCCCAAACATACGGAAGCTTATTTGACTTGACTCTAAGTAAAAATATGTTTTTTAAAAAATGATATCTTTTTAAAAAGCTTGCATGTTTTCAAAAGCAATATATATCATATATACAATATGTAAAAACTGGGCTTCCACAAAATGGTAAAAAAAAACCCTGGTAAAAATTATATATAGCACACTGTAAACATATATAGATATTAGCAAGAAAGAAATCGATAATTAGAAAACTGTGTCAATTTGCTGTTGATACTCTATTATCAGGGGTCTGATATATTTTCTTTTCAGGCCATAGAAGCTTTCAATCCTTTTTTGATGCCTGTGTAACATGCTGATATAAAAACTAAGTAGTGGCCCAGCATGGTTGCTTGCACCTGTAATTCCAGCACTTTGGGAAGTGGAAGTGGAAAGATCACTTGAGCCCAGGAGTTCAAGATCAGCCTTGGTCTTTACAAAAAATAAAAAAAAAATAAGTCCAGCATGGTGGTGCATGCTTGCAGTCCCAGCTACGGGAGGCTGAGGTGGGAGGATCACTTGAGCCCAGGAGGTCGAGGTTGCAGTGAGCCGTGATCACACCACTGCACACCAGCTCAGGAGACACAGAGAGACCCTGTCTCAAAAAAAAAAAAAAAAAAAAAAAAAAAGCTGCCAAATTGGATCTCTGTCTTTTCTGACTAGTTCACTACTTCATAGAATGAACTCATTTTTTCAGAAGTTGGTGCCAGATTCTGTTAAAACCTGCTGTAATGAAATCATCTAATAACTTAGGAACCACTATTTACTAGCTTGAGTCTATAAAAACAAAATAGGAATAGAGGCATTTGGTGGCAACTGCAATTGGAAAGCTCTATTTGCATAGCAACTCTTGTGAGATCTCTGGGATAAGAGATTACTTTTTGCCTTACAGAGAGCAAAACAAAACAAAACAGAATCAAAAACAAAACAAAACATGTTACTTGACCAATCTGGGGATCCAGAAAGCTCTGTTATTTCCTTTTCAGAAGTGATAGCTGAAGCATTACACTACCATAATTTAGAATTTTATCTCAAAATAGAAATCCTTTTAGCATTACTTATAGCCACTGGAGCATATATATATATACACCATATATATTTATTATATGGGTGTTATATATGTATATATGCATATCTATATGCATACATCCATGTATATATGCATATATATGCATATCTATGTGTGTGTGTGTGTATATATATATATATATATATATATATAAAACTCAGAAGTTGAATTCTTTCAGTTGTGATGGTCAATTCAAATCATTTTCTAGTTTTTTTTCCTCACACAGAAGCATGACTTACATACCCTCCACTTCAATGATTCTTAAGTTGTTGTTGTTGTTGTTTTGTTTTGTTTTGCTTTGTTTTGAGACAGGACTCATTCCTCTTGCCCAGGCTGGAGTGCAGTGGTGTGATCACAGCTCATTGCAGCCTGGAACTCCTGAGCTCAAGCAATCTGCCTGCCTCAGCTTCCCAAAGTGCTGAGATTACAGGCGTGAGCTACTGTGCCTGCCTGACGATTCTTGCTTTTGTTGTTGTTGTTGTCTTGCAGTAATTTTCCTTTTTGGTAGGGTAGCTACTTGTGTTTTGGTTTTGGATGGTTTTTACTTATTAATTACTCTTTTCACTCAAATCCATGGTTTTTAAAAAACATCTTTCTCCTGCTTATTTTCTAAAAAAAAAATTTTTAAGACATCCTTGACTGGAACAGGAATTCTCTGTACCAAATCCATATTCCATATTCTCAGTCTGTTCATCCAATCCTGCAGGATGCAAGGATCAAATAATAAAAAGAGGGGTGTGGTAAGGGCCATAAAATTCACCATGGTAGAATGCCAGTTCTAATATAGTTTCCGCCATGTTTTAATGATCAAATAAATGCCTTCCCTAAAGCATTAAGGAAAGTAGAGAAATAGGTAATTTCACACTTGCCTCAAGAACAAATAATATCCATTGCTCCATTTTATAATTTTTTCCCCTCTGTGTAATAAATCTTTTGCACACAATACAGCAAAAGACAACAGGAGGCATCTGAAGATGTGAGAAATATATTCTTATGCTATCCCAATTGTGGGCTTGAATGTGTGTCAAAGGAAAATTCAGATCTGGGTTCTTAAATGCAAATGCCTCTAGGGGCTTCTAAGAAACATACATATCAGGTAGGGTGGAGACAGTTACAGCTGAAAGAGTTGCCTACTATCCCCAACACAAAGGGGACCTTCACCACAGACACAGTGATTGGTGACATGCAGTAATGGTGGCCCCGATTCCCAGTATCTCAGGAGATTTTCAAGGATCTCCTTGAAAAAAACAGAATTTTCAAGTATAAATCCTCCGTCTTAAAATATTGCATAATGTTTTAACCACTGCAGAGACCTATAAAATTTACGTCCGTGAGTTGGATATAGTTTGCACATCACTATATCAATAACTTTGTCTTATCAGGAAATGGACAGAAATCTGCAGTAAGAGGCACATTTACTAGGTGTTTACCTGTGAGCTCCCTTTTTATATTGGGAAGGTTGGCTGGACAGGAGTTGCTGATGGTGAGGCCTGGTGGGGGCAGACCTTGGTTTCCATAAAGATCAATCAAGTTTCCCGAGACAGGCAACTAGAGAGAGACAAACAGTAACAGAAATTAACTGTTGAACAATTCCCATGTTTTTTCAGATAAAACCTATATCCTACTCTAGGATTTATTTAAGAAAAATTATTTGATACAAAAAATCATTTTTAAAATAGGAAAATATGAGATGTTTACTTTTTCATTCACTCACAGGTATTAAAAGAGAGGTACAGGATCTCCTCAACCAGTTCCCTTTGAGGCAGGAAAGCACGGTCTCACACCCATAAAATGATTACTCTAACTAGCCAATCAGTTTATTTTGAGCATGGAGACAATGAATAATGTGGTGAATGCATTATCTAGTACAACTAGTAGCATACAGTGGGTGTTCAGGAAATGTTGGCTATTACTGTAAAACAGGATTGTATATAAAATGACCTTTTCACCAAATAGGACTTTCCATTAAAGTTAATTTTGTTCCTTCCTTCTCGTATCCACCTCTTCTTCTCTCTTTTTCTTTTACAAGGAAAAGCAATGAAAGTTTTTTTTTTAATTGGAAATGATTTCCTTATTGCTAGAGAGAAAAAGCGTTTCCTTGAAATTGAAATTTTCCACAAAGCCACAAGAGGGAGCCCACAGACTTTAAAAGAGAGCAAAAATTTACACTTTCAAAAGAATAATAATTAAAAAAAAAAAAAGTAAAAGAAATATTTAGCCTTCCCCAAGCTAGAGTCAGAGTTTTTCCTCTAGTTCTGAATGGGCTGTTTTAAAGCAGCAAGTCCTCCTTTGGTTGTGTATGTGCATTTCTTGGTAACTAGCTGGTTGCAGCCGTTTATAGGCCTGTTTTTGTAGAAAAGGCCCAAGTTGATCTCCCTTCCCATGCCCTGAAATACAGTTTGAAATAGTAACTATGGAGAAATCGTTGACTGACCTCACTCCTTCCACTGCAGACACGTACCATTACTAGATTGATTCAAACAATTTCTATAACCATGATTACTGGGTAAGACTTTAAGTCGTTTAGCCCTCCCATTTCTTGATTACACATGGAATTGTATTCTACATCTGAGAAAAGTACATTCAGAAAGCATTTAGGTGATTAAAGTGTTTAGTGACTGAGAAGTATCTAGTAAAAACTGTATTCAACAGAGTACCTTGCATCCTCTCCAAAGACCACTAACATACAGATGAAAATATACCACAAAATACAAGTCAAATGTGCTTCCCCTCATTGATAACCATTGCATCTATTTATGTGATGGCTTCTAAACATATACTCTATGAATTAAACCCCTAGCTAAAGAGATTTGGGTGGGAGGCAATGGACATGGAATAAGATACTTCTTGATGGGTGAATCAGACACTGGCTCGAACAGAATTGGGGTGGGCAGGGAGGACAGACAGACCAGCAGAATACAACTCCCTCTTTTGCTCCTTTTTGAAAGCAGCGTTTATAGCATACGCATAAAACCTAATACACATACCCCCATACACATGCAAAAAATAGACATCGTGGTCATTTAAAATGCCCTTGTATCGTATTTCAAGGCCCTCTAACTAAGGAATTGATAAAAAGTGACTTTGATTATTAGCTGTCATTTCACTAAGTGGTTTTATTTGAAATAGGTTACCTTCTCAGGGTCAACCTTGCTCTGTGTGTGTTTAGTTTTATTCTTGTCCAATTTAACGCAAAGTGAAAGGCACTCACATGTTTCAAAACAGCCCTGTAAAGTACCAGAAAGACTAAACTTATACAGCTGCCATGATGTCTGGTAACTCCTTGGATTCCAAAGCTTTATTCCCCTATCTTTTGAGAATTTCGGATTTTGGGAAAACTTCGGGGTTTTAACAAACCAAGAATGTGACTTGAAAATTCAAAGCAATAAGCTAAAAGAAAAATTATTCCACTTGCTCTAGAAAGGTAAATCACACATATGGTTTTCATATGCAAATTGTATGCAAAACTCACTGTGTTATTATGATGATTTGTTAGGGGATAAATAATAGCAACTGATACACATCTCCAAGTCATTGATAGACCTATGTTGAACAGATATCTAATTCTAAGCTTCTTCTGGACAAGAACATATTTTCTAACATATTCTAAAGAAGAGATATGTACATGACTGAGAGAGAGAATGCTTTCTGCCATAGACAGCGAGATGGACAGGGTGGGGGAGACAAAGAGCACTGTGGGGGATACCTAGTGCGAAATGGATTGAGATGCATGAAAAACTACAGAAAGGACTGCTGTGATTAGCATGGATTGACGACAGTGCACACCAATAAGGGAAATGAATTAAAACCCCTATAGCAAGATGCCTCATTGGGCACTCTACTGAGGTCAGACATCATTACTTCCAGTTGAAAAAACTTATAGCCCTCTATCTACTTCTCTGAAAGATTTCCTGCTTCGGCTGCTTTTCCCATACTTGCTGATTAGGAGTGGGAAGCAGAAAGCATGGCAGAATATTTTGCTGGGGGTCATCTCATTTTTTGGGTGCCTACTTTGGGCCAAGCACAGAATTAAAATGGCACTTTGTGTATGGCATCTTACTGCTTTTTACAGAAAGAAAAGCCAAGATTTTTGCCATTGCCGAATGGAGGTTTTTGGTTGGAGGCTCATGTCCCATGTTAACAGCAGAACTGGGGGTGGGGAGAGTATCAACATGCCGATATTAACCAGTTAGAAACTGCAAACTTTCAATTCCTCTCCAATTACACCTGAGGAAATAAAAACCCTGCCGCTTACTAGCCGAATGTGGATACTCCAATTTACTGATTAATGGTGCAGAACTTTATAGCCTGTGCTTAGGAGTCAGAGACCCGGATTAAAATCCTGCCTTTTTACGAACTTGCTATGTTCGTAAATAGTTAAGCAAGTTCTCTGAGGCTTAGTGTCTCCAATTGAAAAGTGACAACCATTCTTCTCACAGGGTTCTTATAAGATTTAATAGAGATAAAGTAGGTAAAACAATGCCTGCTACTTCAGTGATCAATAAGTGGTAACCGCTATGATTAACAATACAGTATTATAATTTTCTAGGGAGTACTGGATTCCCACTTTACAGTTTTGACAGGTGAGCTAATTTTCACTTGATCAACAAAACCACTTGCTATGTTAATTACTAAGTACATTGTCAACGATTAGACAATTTTTTACCAGACTGCAATGCAAATCTAGGAACAGAAATCAGGGAATCTGCAAGGCTGAGGTGACCAGTCATTATTCCAAGTCAGGCATTCTACACTAGAACTGATTTTGTTTCCCCGGATCAATATCTGGAGGTATTTTCAGTTGATGCACCTGCAGGGGATTTGCTGCTGGCATCCAGTGGGTGAAGGCCAGGGATGCTGTTAAGCATCCTAAAATGCACAGGACAGTCTCCCACCACAAAGACTTATCCATCCCAAATGTCAACAGTTCCACATTTGAGAAACCGTGTCCTAAATGGTGGTGTATGTTCTTTCTATCAACTGCTGTTATTTGCTCAAGCTACTAAAAGGAAGGTTGATGGAAATAATTTAAAATGTGTCTCCTAGCCATGCATTTTAAAGAAAGGATTCTGTAGTTGGTTCTTCTGCATTAGAAAACTTTCCCGATAAATATAGTTAACATCATAATTAGGTCAAAATAACACCTTTAGAGCTAAGAAAGAGGAAGAGACTTCTTCTATTAACATGTATATTTCACATCTTTGTGGGATTTTTATCCAGGCCATTTACCTAAATGACAAGATTTCACTTCCAGAGCACAAACTGCACCATGGACAGATGAAAGCCACAGTCTAATCCGGACAAACAAATTGAAGGAAGATGTGCCTGGGTCTATGCCCCCATACTGGTCTGAATTGAGTTCTTCAATGTTGTGCTCCACCAAAATGAATATTTTTCCAAGTAAATGATAATTGTAAAATGTTATTATTTTTTCTCTCTGGATGGTCCCCTTTTCTGAATATCAATTGAGCACTGTTAACACAAGTAAACTGGGACTTTTATTCTTTGTTTGTGATAGTACAAGAGGGCCCTTGTGCTCTCAGAATAGTTATTTCTAGACTTCAATTCCCTTAGGACAGTTTCCTCTGTAAGTGTTCCTTCCACTTTATTTTTTCCTAAGCAGTTAACTTGAAATAAAGCATTTCAAATAATCAAATAAAAGAAAAAAATGCCTAACACAAAGAACATTAAACTTTACTGTGGGAAAAAAATTAAAATGTTAATAGGTTGCAGTAGCTTTGTTACTTAATTTTGACAACTAAAACCCAAGTTCATCAAGAATAAGAGCTAGTAACTTACTTCTAGTGAGAGCTTATCAGGGCCCAACTGTTCTAAATGCTTTTTGTGGGCTACCTCTTATAATTCTTCCATTAATTCTATTGCAATAGATGCTATTATGATCCCCATTTTACAGACAAGGAAACACAAGCAGAGAGGTTGAATCACTCAGTCAAGAGTATGTATTCAGATGTCTGGTTCAGAGTCTGTGCTCCTAATGTTGAAGTTACATTGTCTTTCCCCTAATGGCAAAATGCTGAAATAGATTTGTTGAAAGAATACTCTAATGGAGCCACATTTAGCCTTTCCAGTATGGGGATACAGAAGAGAAGTGGATGCCAGGATAAAGTCAGTGACTTCTAAGGGTGGCTGCAGGGGACTCCTCTCCTGTCTGGGAGTTAATTCAACTCTGCCCAGAGGATCTTTCTTATCTGGGAATTCCCTTGAGATGGCCTCTCTGCTCCTGAATTGTCCTTCTCCCTTCAAGGGCTAAAAGAGTCTCCCCCTTCTAGACTGGTAAACCCCGTGAGAACAGGAAGCATACCTTAGTCACCTTCGCATCCACAGCACCTTGCCTGGTGCTGGCCACCTATTAGGCATATCCATAAATGCTAAATTAATCTTTAATATAGTTTAGGAACAACCAGATAATGAAGGAACAAGGCCTCAACGCTAATGTAGATGGAATGAAGAGGTATGAGGATTCATTCTACTTTTTTATTTTTAAATGTGTTTTTTAAAAACAGGGTCTTGCTCTGTTGCCCAGGCTAAAGGACAGTGGCACAATCATGATTCATTGCATCCTTGAACTCTTGGTCTCAAGTGATCCTCCCATCTCAGCCTCCTGAGTAGCTAGGACTACAGGTATGTACTACTACCCCACCCAGCTAATTTTTTACATTTTTACAGAGACGGATTCTCTCTATGTTGCCTAGGCTGATCTCCAACTCCTGGTCTCAAGTGATCCTCCTGCCTCAGCCTCCCAAAGTACTAGGATTACAGGCGTGAACCATGGGCCCAGCCAGGTATTCATTCTAAAGGACAGAAGCATATATGTGGTCATGACAGCTGTCTTCAGAAGGGGTGGTATGTGGAAAAGTTCTCCATGAAGCAAACTGGGACCCATGCTGCAATTTACAGAGTTATTTACTGTGAGGGATATTGTGAGATAGATATGTCTCACAGATAGCTAACATAGAGCTTGATACATTATAGGGGCTCAGTGAAGATCAGCTGAATAAACAAATACTATCAATATTATTTGATATTATAATTAATAAGTTATACTTAATAATTTAGATAACATTATTGAATACAACTTATGTTTCCAATGCTAAATACTACAGAGGCTTTACCAAGTGAGTTGACCACATAATATAGGTATATATAACAGCCTCATTTTACAGATGGGGAAACGTAGGGTTTCAGGAAGCTAAATAACATGCAAGGTCACAGAGGAAATGGAAGATTCAGGGTTTGACCCCAGATCTGGTCAGAAACCTCTAAATTCTAACCACTGTGCTTTGCTATTTCCCTAGTGAGCTAGTACAGATCCTTTTTTGGAGGCTTCCAAGAAGCTGGATGCCTTGATTTTTTTGTGGAGAATACTAACGAGATGCAAGAGAAGGTCAGGCCAGGTGTAGTGGCACACACCTATAATCCCAGCTACTTGAGGGAGGAAGATCACTTGAGCCCAGGAGCTCAAGATCAGCCTGGGCAACAAAATGAAACCCTGTATCAAAAAAAAAAAAAAAAAAGAGGAGGCTAATGCATTCAGTACTAGGTTAGACCAAATGATATCAAAGGTCTTTGCCATTACAAAAAAAGTCAATGATTTTACAGAATCATGTCAATTCTACAGTTCACTTGAGTGTGCCCAGGGACCCATTTGACACCACTAGCAAAATGACCACTCTCACAGCAAAGTTCTTTTGAGATGACTGGGTCATTGCTAATTAATGCTGCTAGAGCAGTGAAATGTAAATATACCCATATCTTTGGGTATATTTATAAATTCCCCAGGGCACGCTCCCCCAAGTGTTTTACTCATGTTTGTCCTAGGATTCTGAGTGCTAGATAAGTGTAGTTGGCCTCATGGGATGCAACAACTTGTAAGCAGGAAGGTTCCACAGAAGCCAACCAAGGATTCCAAGAGGTTCGGAGAGTATGGCATGGAAACTTTTATCACAATGGTAGAACACCTGGTTCTTCCAAAATCAGGGGGTGGGTTTAAATGGGTAGAAAGCAGACAAACTCTAAATATCATAGAAGTAGCTTGAGGTTTCAAGGGAAGTCCTCACCCCACATGAGTTCAAGGAAGTGAACTTGAAGAATTGGATCAAGATGGATTTAAAAAAAAAAGAAAAGAAAATGCTAACTATAAGACTCAATTTTCTGAGGATTCTGGTGTACCTAAGTAAGTGTTATTTTGTCCTTTGGCCAAGGGAATTTACTACTGGAAGTTAGTCATACCTTTAAAAAATTTCATTATGGTAAAAACACATAGGATAAAGTTTGCTGTCTTAACCAATTTTAAGTGTATGGTTCAGTAGTGTTATGTATGTTCACATTGTTATCAAACAGATCTCCAGAATTTTTCATCTTGCAAATCCGAAGCTCCATACCCATTAAACAACTCCCCTTTTCCCTTTCCCCTCAATAAATATTGGTCTTTAAAACACTAGTTATTAAGAATATGATAGTCTCATAGCATTGCTCTCAGAGGAAACAGAAAAGGATTGGAGAAGGCA
This sequence comes from Gorilla gorilla gorilla, assembly GCF_029281585.2. NCBI lineage: Eukaryota > Metazoa > Chordata > Mammalia > Primates > Hominidae > Gorilla > Gorilla gorilla. Next base: position 79,826,111 of record NC_086017.1, on the reverse strand, counting down.
TTCAAAGACCTACCAAGCAGGCCTGGCTCTGATACATCCAAGCTATGTAATCTTGCGTAAGACTGTCTAACCTAGTTACAGTTTAAAACTGAGGGCAATGATACCATCTGAACTTGACTCACAGAATAACTGCAAGGACTAAATAAGATCTGCAATAAGACTTTGGTAAAACAGTAACATAAGACTAAAATGTAAGGAATGAAGGAAAATAAACAATATAGGCAAGCCTCTAAATTACAGAGAAAAACAAGTAACATACAATAGAAAATAGGACCACTTGTTTATGAACTGAAGTTGGAATAAATTTTGCTGTTGGAGAAGGGTAACCCCAATGTCCCTCTATCACCTAAGAATATGAAAAAACCTTCTTGAAAAACTGCACCAACTTTTTCAGGCCAACTAGAGCACCACTGTGAATAGTGCAGTTCACAATGGTTCCCTTGGCTGCAGTGTACTGGGTTGGGCATTAGATGTCAAGGGAATTGGAAGGGCTAATGCCCTATCAAAACTGCTCGTGGACTCCAGGGAATGTAGAGTTTTATCATGGGATTATTCATAAACTCATAAAAACTTCTTAATTTCTGATGTTAAAGTCACTTATTTGTGATCCTGAGATAATTCTCCATTTTACTATTAATACATTTAATCAGTGAACCAGTTACAAAGATACAATAAAAGTTTAAGAAAAAAGAACAGAACCCTGGAAACACCTCAAGATTTTCTACTTAAAAAAAGGTTATCAATACCGTATTTGCCATTTGCAAAGCAGGATCCATCAAGCCCAAGATTTCCTCATTATAACTTGATTCTAGGCTAATGATGTCATCGATTACATCATCCATCTGTAGGAAAAAGGGTAAGAGAAGAGAGACAAAAATAAATAAACTATGCAACACAACCTGAAAAGAGACTCATGGTCTTTTTTTACCCAAAGCAATAATGGTCTTTAGTTAGATTCTAAGAAGTAACTGTCCTCTTTCCACTAAAATAGTATTGAAGTATAAAATAGTATTAAAGACCATTAACACTAATAGGTGATGAGAATAATACTTGCAGCCAGCATTTAATGAGTGATTATGAGTTGCCAAGCATTGGGTTCAAGGATTTTCATAGGCTAAGATTTTGCCCTAACGAAAACCGTATCATGGCAGGTACTATTATTATAGCAATTTTCCAGGTGAAATAAATGAGAAGCAGCTTGCCCAAAGTCACACACTGAAGAAAGACTGGAGCCACAATTTAACCCATGCTTTCACAACTATGCTAAACTGCCTGCCCTAAACAGGAGAGATGTACCACAGCACTTCATCTTGAATGACAGCTGTCATTCTACTTCCTTTTTTCCCTAAAGACGATGGCCCCTACCCTTTTCTTGCAGAAGGAAAACACCGTCTGTAGTGTTCCACAGGGAAGTGTGGACACTGTGGCTCCCAGGCCACTGGCTATCCCTGCACCCATCTTACAGTGACTTGTAAAATAAGTTTCTCCTTGTACAGCTACCAGTGTGCTTGGTACTCCCCAAGGAGTACACCAGGATGAGGTTATCATTACAGTTGTGGAGCTGACATTCCCACTAGATCAATTTTATTTCTAAAGTACCAAAACATCAGTTATGATAATAAACAACAGTGATTACATGTGCATTGCAGCAGTTGCAAAGACAAGCCTGTGAAAACATTTCTTCGTAAACACCTTATGTATTTGAGCTAGTTGGTGTGTCTGTGCTTGGGTCTTAACAGGACTTCATAGTTACACAATGAAATCACAGAACTAACAGGGATGCTCTTCTGTCTCTTGCCACTTCCATTAAAGAGGAGAGAATCCAAAATTCATAGGTTTGGGTTGGAGTCCCAGTTCTCCTGCTTTCTAGATTAGGGCAAAGCCTCCAATCTTTTAAAGCCTCAGTTTCTCAATCTATAAAATGGGGGTTCATAATATTTACTGTCTTATGGATTCTTGTATGATTTCAGGACAAACTGTACAGAGCATTCAAAGTACCAGGAACATAGTAAACACTCAAAAAAGGAGTCTTATTAAGTGACCCCTAAAAAGAATAATTGGCCAGTTTTGAATAACTACTATCCACTGTTTGTTAGGTTCCACTTCTATTGACACCACTTTTATTTGTTTTGTTTGTTTTTAAGAGATGATTTTCTAATTGAGTTGGTAAATATGCAAATAGGCTAGGAAACTTATGAACAACATTTCCTTGCCACTTTTAATTTTGTTCTTAGAAAAATAAAATTAGTGGGCTTGATGTAATAGCATTTAAAAAATTTTTTTTTCTCTTATGACAAAAATAATGCAAGTTGATGACAGGAAATATAGAAAGGCAACAAATTTTGTTGCTTATCATTCTCTCCTATATCTATATACATGCATAGATATATAAATAGATATAGCATAATTTATATATCCATTAAATAGGATGTAATTGAAGAAACTTTAGTTACTTGGGAAAGCATCCATTATATGTTATTAATAGTTTCAAAATGTATGTTCCATGAGATTCCATTTAGGAAACAATATCTAGATTATACACACACATCTTGGTTTTACTAATACAAAAATTGCTAACCTACAAATTTGTATAACATATATTGATTATGTTAAAGTACATATTTCATATCTTATTAAAATTTATGTACTTTAAGAAGTTTTTAATCTTTGCAGCAACTTAGGGGAAAAACACATTTTAGTTTATTCTCCCTTGTCATTATTTAATCATGAGATACTATGAGGAAAATGGCAATGTTCCTAGCTTTCTCTATAAAAAAAAAAAGGGGGGGGTGGGAAACGCTTAAGTTTTCAGGAAGGTGTGATCCATCACAAATATAGATTCTCATTACAAAGTGCTCATCCTCAGGCTGCCAAGTCATTCAGTACCTGCATACAGGACGCTCGTGAATGTGTATTCATGCCTGGGCACTCGCTCTCCGCCCTGTTTTGCTCTTCAAACTTATAAAATCCCTGCAAAAACACAAGCAAAAACAGCCTATAACTTGGATTTGCAAATGACTTTTTAATGACCTGTTCACACAAAGCTGATGGCACAGCAACAAGATGAACTAAGCTTTGAAACAAAGTGGAATCTGACCAAAAGATGAAATAATGAAGGAAGAACTTGTGTCAAATCATCTTGCTAGATGACAAATTTGGGTAGAGAAAAATAAAGCAGTTGGTTTGGGCATAGGGGCAAAGATTTTAGTCCCTCTAGAAATTAAAATCAATCCAACTTTAGAAAAGTTGCCTCCGAATTTGCATAAACACTTCATAGTCCATAGTATGGTAAATCCCATTGAGATGAAGCTCATCATCTCATAATTTGGAAATAATGAGCATTAAATCACAGCTCTCAGATATTTGTATGCTCCAAATTTTGACGCACCAATTAGCTTGAAGGTAGTTTGAGTCTTGTCTCCAATCCAGCCTTTACCAAAGCAGATTTAACGGGCAGTGGCAATTTTATTATGAAACAGAACGTATCCAGCAATTAAACCTTTGCGTTTCCGTTAAAGTCTCATGTGCTATATGATTCAAATCCATCCATGCACATTCCATTCTTTCTTCCCCCAACTCAGGGAGAAATAAAAATAATATTCCAGACATTCACAACAAGCGGAACTTCTAAACCGCATGTCCCACACCTCTTCTATTTTTGCTTTTCCTTTTCCACCTCCCCTTCTCCTCTCTCTGCATTCTCACTGCTTCACAAACTGAAAGGCATGGAAGAGAAGAGAGCACTCAGCTAAGGAAGAAGAAGCAAGTGGCAAAAGTGTCCTTGCCTCCACATTTCACTTGGAGAGGGCCAGGTCTCCCGTCATGTGCCCTACACCCAATAACCCAGCGACGGACACAACAGGCTGGAATGCCACAGCCACGATGGTAAATCGGGGACAAAGGCTGGTAAATGTGGCCACAAGGACAAACTAGAGTCCACAGTTAAGTGTGGGAATCATATTCAACAGACAAGTTATTTAGCATAAGAAAACAGGAGAGGAGAGGAGACGTGAATTACCTCTTTTTCACAGTTGGAGTTAAGCGTAAGCATAGCCATGGGGCTGTTGGGTGCGCTGCTCCCCGGCACCGGTGGCATGACATGATCGCCAGGCTGGTTTGGACATGGCAAGCTCAGGACTTGGTTGGCATGTTTATTTGCTAAAGTGGTAGAAAGGTACTGCTTTACCTGCTGCCGTTGGGCTTGCTGTATGTGGTACTTGGTGGGGTTTTCGAGGTGGGTCTGCACCTGAACATAGCCATGGAGGGAAAAGAAGACAGCGCTGTTATTTGTGAGTTTCAGACGGCTCTTCCTTCAGGCACAAACATGAAACTGACCAGGCCACCAACAGAATAAATTATTAAGCCTTTGTTATGTACCAGGCACTGTGCTAACGGATTTTGATATTACTGAAGTTTAAAGTCTAACTAGTAGGATTTGGGGTAATACTTTGCCCTATTTTATTTCCCTGCTAATTAACTATACATCTCTTTCAAACCTTGTATCCTTCTTCTCATATCTAATAATTAAAAGTTTGAAATTATCTTAGGGCAAAAATTTCCCCAACACACATGAAAGGGTTTATTAAGATCAAACAACAATGTAGAAGTGGCATAATTGTTTGTTTCACTTTCCTTGGCAAACAGAACAGCTTTCTTTTTAAAATACACACACACACACACATACACACACACACCTCCTTAATAACCAACTATGTAAAATGGCTGTAGAAAATAAATATAAATCTTCCAATGATTAAATCAACTAGTTGTGGATTAATTCTCCCACTTTCATTTGGACATGATTATTCAACACTGTAATTAAGAAAAAGTCAACATAAAAAGCAATTCTTCATTAAGTAGTTTCTTTCAAATGCATAACACTTACACGTATGTGTTTTAAAAGACATGACTATTAACAAGCCAACAGGATGTTTTTTCTCCTTTCCTACAGACATTAATTCAGAATGAGAAATACTTTTCCCCAAAAAACAACATTATTCAATTTTAAGTCACTTTTTTCTTGATAAAGACAATTTAATCTTATGAGCAATGAACAGGAGCTGATGAAGATAGTTTAGCCACACACTAGGCAAAAAAAAAAAAAAAGAATCCTACTAATATTTACTTTGTTCAAAACTACACTGAATTACTTCTTATGGCATCAAATAATAAACAGCATTAAAAGAGAAGATTTATACTTATTGAAAACAGTATGTCTATTACCATAACAAAAAGTGGATTAAATCAATTTATTGCATTATATTTCAAAGACTGAATATGAGTCAGAATAAATCTCACCTGATAGTGATTATATTCTAGCATTTCCAGCATAACAACGTTTTAGGTGGCACCAATCCAGTGAGAGACGGTAGACTATCCCTCCCTCTACTTTCTATAATTCCAACTTGAAGATGGACTGGCAAAGAGAAGGTACTATAAACAAGGTATCCCGAGACACCACCGGAAACTTTATCACAGAAGCCCTGCTTATAATAACCTAAGCTAATTAGTTATGCATGTTAAAAAAAAAAAACGTTCACATAAGGGCCTTTTTTTTTGGAAGCCCTACGAGTTTGGTCTTAAATGTTGATATCAATTTTCCCCCCTGGCTTGACGTCATGCTTTTTTTCATAAATATAAAAGAACCTTTTTAAGTGACGAGCTATCAAAGTCAAACTCACTGTCAGATCAAGGCCAATTCACTATTCATCTTTAGTTCCAGTAGTATTAATAGACAATGGTATTTCTCTTTCAGCAATAGGTTAATAGCAGGATGCCCCTTTGGAGGAGACATCATCTAAAAGCTACTATTACATGAGACTCTTCCAATGGCCGAATAACTGCCACTTCCGACTGCAGGATGACTGTCTTTTAGTATAGAAGAGAAGAGACTCTGTGCTGAATGTTCAAGTTCAACAGCCTCTTCTTGCATCCTGGTCTTAATATGCACCTTATTCTTAGCTACATAGATGTGTAACCTGCCTATTGACCTCACATCAGGAAGACCGGGCACTATCCTAAATAGAACATAGCACACACAGAAGTGGATATATATTTATGTGGATAATAAGAAATAAATATCTCCCCTATTTAACTCTTGAATGAAAAAAGCATGAGCATTTTTGCTGAGAATTTTTAAATATTATTCTTAAGATTACAGAAGAATGAGTTATCATATACAACACTGAAATATTTACATATTTATTCCTTTATTCATTCATTATTGACTGTTAAGTGCTAAACACTGTACAAAGCATAGAATATACATTGTGAACAAACAGATATAGTTTCCAGCTCTACGAAACTTATATTCTGGGGTGAGGCAAAAAAAGAAAAGAGGCAAGCAAATATATACTTATAAATTATGATAAATGCTTAATATCTACTGCTGACAAATGTTATGTTAAGCTAAAAATTTGAAGTTCAATAATGTTGTCTAAATGCCCAGGATAATGCAGTCCGTTAGGTTGACAATCTCATATTGTTTCAAATGACTGATTTAATATGTACACAGAGGTTCACAGAGATTTTTTTTTATAAAGGTTCCAGACATGATAATGATGAGGACAGTAGACATTACTAAAATAAACATAAAATGAGGGCAATGAGTAGAATGTGCTTATTTCACTATTACACTTAAAAAGAAAAGAGATTCATGTTTAAAAATAAATGTTAATTCACTGGCAGATTCTAATTCTTTAATGAATCAGAATATTATGCTTTAGTAAAGAAAGAAGCAATTTGCTTTCTATGTGGCACTGTCAGTGAGGTCTTTATTACACCCAGGTTTGGGTAAGCAGAATGGGATATATTTGGCTCTTTTACTGTTAATAACTTTTTATCTTTCAAGTAAGTTGAAAGCAGATGGCCTATAAACACTATGCAGTAGACAGAACATCTCCAGCTGTTTCTAACCCAAATACCTCAAACAGGCAACATAAACGAGGAACATGAGCTACGAGGAAGGTAATAAGGAGTAGTGAGGTCTGTGGCAAACCAGAGGACACACATCTATTAGCAGGAACAGCAGATAAAAACTGCATCTGATTGTGGCCATGCGGGAATATGAGTCCAGCCTAGCTCAAAATCTCCAAATTTTTCAAGGGTAGCTGGCAATCCAAACTTCTTTTTTAAGTAAAATCCTCCAGGTTTAAAGATCCGACGCTCAACTGTTTTGTGTTTCACAGAGTACAAGCCTCGGCCCACAAACCACTAGAAAATAATCTCTATTTTACACTGTCTATAAGGATAATCTACATATTTACATTCCCTTGGAGATAGCCTAGGTTATGGGAAGAAGTTTCTCTTCTGAGAAATTAGTCCAAATCCAGGCATTTCCTGGTGCTTCTTTGAAAGACAATGTGCCTGACAACATAGTCAGCGGAGTTCTTAACTTGAAACCTGGGTTCAGATTCTATCTTTGCAACTTAACAACCCATGTACCTTCTGCAATTCATTAACTTCTCCAGGCCCTCATCTCCTAGCATATTGAATGGGAATGACAGTAGAGCTTGCCTCATATGTGTGTTTTCTGCATTAAATGAGATCATGTTTCTAATGCCCTTAGCACAATATCTAAAACGGCAATTCTCAAACATTTTTGTCTTAGGATCCTTTTACACTCTTTAAATTTATTGTGTTTACATGGATTATATCTATCAATATTTAGCATATTAGAAATTAAAATTGAGAATTTTTGAAAACACGATTATACATTAGTAGATATCTCACAGGATGTCAGAACAATGACATCTCAACACGACATGTAGCCTTCGGAAAACTCTATTGTTTACTGGTGAAATGAGAGTGAAAAAGGAAAACAATATCTTAGTGTTATTCTGAAATAGTCCAGATCTGGCAGAACTCCTGCAAGGGTCTTAGATACAACCACGGCCCTCTGATCCCACTTTGAGAACCCCTGATCTAGAATGTGGTTGGCATTCTAGCATCATCACTGCACCAGCAATGTCACTCCCCACTGTGGACAGGCGGTGTGTGACATAGCCTCTATATGTTTACTTCCCTCCCCGAGAAGATGCTGGAGAAAGAAACTAACCCTGCCCAAACTCCCTCATAGCATTATTATGAGGCTCTATAGCCCTTTGACAATTTAAAAAGCCATATAAATATAATTTTCTGTCTTCAGCCATCCTAATTCATAGCTTTTTAGTCAATAACTTTGCTTTCATTAATTTTTAAATAGCCAATCAAAGAAGTATGCAAATGAGAACATATATGTAGCATTAAAGAGGACAGAAACATCTTTATGATTTCCTGATAATGTTTGCATGTTTTTGACTTTCCAGATGACTAACCACACTAAGGAATTCAGATAGTAAAAGTTGAGTACTGCTGAACACCTGAAGTACAGACAGCAAAATAAAGCTAGAATACTTTATCATAAAATATTATTTATTGATATAACTTATATTTCATATAAATTATGCTAGCTATCTGACTTAAAGGGCAAACACCCAAAGGCTTTGTAACTTTTGTTCATTGTTAGCACTCCTATCATTTCACCTGTTTCCTTTCTTCATTCAGATCTTGAATGGATAGCAAGAGAATGGGAATGGATCACCTCCTAACTGTCACACTTCAGCTTTACCACTTCCTGGGTAAAACTGACAGGTTATTTTCCATCAGTTTCATTCTAAAGAGATCCTGGAGCACACCACATGTCAGTTTAAGATGGTAGCTGTAGATACTACTATCTTGGCTGACAACAGAATTTACTGGGGAAGAAATATCCCTATCTAGATATCCACTATTCTTCTATTCTCTCTACTATTTGTAAACCAGAATTCAAGTAGAAGTGAGTGTAGATTCTCTTAATCCTTTTAGTTTATTTATTTATTTATTATATTTTTAGAGATAAGGGTCTTGCTATGTTGCCCAGGCTGGAGTGCAGTGGCTATTCACAAGTGTAATCATGGCACACTACAGCCTTGAACTCCTGGGCTCAAGTGATCTTCCCACTTCAGCCTCCTGAGTAGCTATGACATGCTTCTACACTCAAATGGCTTTATATATTTTTTTTAATAATTCAACAAAATGTTCAGATTTATCACTTATGTTTAGAGAGATAATTTGTTCTTTTGCTCAGCAAGTTTAAAGAAAACTAAAGGGATTACCCTTTAATCAATTGTTATCTATCACCACACCACTATTCTTTTCACACTGTTTTAAAAATGGCAATCCATAGAGAATGTCAGTTATGCAATCATATTTCCTGAAAAAAGTGGTAAAACAGAGAAAGCTAGCTTTCTTAAATAACTAGGATAGTCTTGCAAAAGGTCACATCTGATTAAGTGTCGAGGTTCTTTTCAGTCCCACAATTACATTACCACAAAAGAAAACAAAAGCCCAGAACATATATCCTTGGACATATAATCTTGTTTACTGTACAATCTGTACAAAGCTGTCCTTAACAAAAAGTAAAAACAACAAGGGTATGAATCCTGGCCTAAGGGAGAAGAATCAAAATCAGATGCAAATACAAAGCAAACCAAAGAGTCTTAAATAAAGAAAGGTTCGAAATGGCTATGGTTGACAAACCCAGTGCTTTTTCTCTACAACAGGAGTCTGTCTACCCATCAGCCCAACTCGGTCTGCTGCCTGTATGGTCTATAAAGTAAGAATGGATTTTACATTTTTAAATAGTTGAAAAAAAGAATATTTCATGACACATGAAAATTATATAAAATTCAGATTTCAATGTGGATAAATAAAGTTTTATCAGAACACAGCCACACCCATTAGTTGACATGTTGTCCAGGGCGGCTCCCTTGCTGCAATAGCAGATTTGAAGAGTAGCAACAGAGTCTGCAGGGCCCCCAAGGCCTAAAATTATCTACATTGTGGCTTTTTATAGAAAATGCTGACCCCTGCTCTCTAGGAAAGTTTCACCAAACTAGAATTGAACTTTCCTACTCAATAGAAGTTTTAGCAGGATTTGAAGGAAAGAATGGGGTGATTTTAATAAAGAGAAATAGTATACGTATACGTAATTTTACAGTTGTTTTTCCAACTACTGTCTTAACTGGACAAGCATCTTTGTAAGAATACAGGATATGCTTAATTACCCCCCACCCCTTTTAAAGCTAAAGAAAACAGAAACTAAGAGGAAACCTAAACAACTTGCCAGGGTTAGAAACCATAGCCATGTCTCCATTATTCTGTCCGCAGAGGCGAACTAGAGAAGCACCCTCTTCTGTGGGTCAGTTCTGATCTAGGACTTTAACTGAATAAGAAGGGAAGATAAAACTGTGTAAATCCAGAGGTATATTCCAGGTGCATATTCCAGGGGCATATCCCAGGTGTGCACAAATAAATATATATACATTTATATCACATATTTATGGGTCTGTATACTTTCATACTACTTCCTGTCTTATTACATTGTAGGCTTCTGAATTCAGAGAATTGAGCTGTAAATATGTATAAAAGAAAAGGATAACAAATGTACTTTTCTGAAAATTTGATGTTAAAACAGAATAGACTAGACTAGCCCTACCAAAAATTCCCAGCAAGTCTTTTATCCTTAGCTAATGACCTATAAAACAGTATGCTTATTATAAACCACAAGACGGGCATACTTTGGTTTGAGGACAAACAATATTTAGTAGCCTCAGAAAAAAGGTGTTATCATAAGAAAATCCCTAATATATACATTATTTTTTTCTCCCTCAGGCTAAAATAAGCCAAAGACCATGATAATAAAAAGAACATGTGGTTTTATCTCAGCCGAATAGAAGAGAAAACCATTTCTCTTAAATGAGGGTCTTATAAGACATTATGAGTGGATATGTTACATTAAATAGCACGATGTTTTAAAATATAAAGAACGGAATTAGTGCTCATTCTCTCAAACTTTTCTACCATGTACCAGATGCCATGCATTTTACATGCATTCCTAGCTTATGTCAATTCAAAGTAAAAGTAAGAAAGATATGTGGAATAACCACATAAAATAAAATAAAAGTAAAAAAGATATGGGGATAATCACATAAAATATTCTTGAAAGTCTCGACACAGTTTTCTTTTGCTTTTAAACTGTATCATAACTTTCTGATTGAATACAGAAACAACTATTGAAGATATTTGATTTTGATTGTTTTAACTTCTTACTTTGAGTTGTTCCCATCTGAGAGAGTATACTCAATTGTCCTCTTGACATTCATAGAATATTAAATACAGGACTGGGAGCAAATGTTAATGTGTACACAAATCACTGGAGGATCTTGCTAAATGCAGAGTGTGATGCCACAAGTCTGGGCTAGAGCCCAAGATTTCTGCATTTCTAACAATTTGCCAGGGGATGCTGACCCAGCCGGTCCAGGGAACACGCTACATCCCAAGCAGCAAGGCTTTAATATGTTCTCATCTGGACTGCTGCCTTCATCAAAAGTTATATGTTCACCATTCAATCAACAAATATTGCTTGAGCACCAACTAGATGCCAGGCAACTATGCAAATCTTACACAGTGTGTTTAGGTAAGGGCCTCACAGAGTATGACATTGACGCCCAGACCTGAAGTTGGTGAGATGAGCCAGGCAGATTGGCAGGAATGGCATTCCAGCCAAGCATACAGCCCTCAGGTGTGAACAAGCCTTGGTTGCTCAAAGAACAGCAAGGAGGCTCTTAATACATGTTATTTACTTGGCTTTCGATTTACCACACTTGCCTGGTTTTTCTCTCACCTTCTTCATTTCTTCTCACTCTCCTTAGCTAGCTTTCTCCTCTTCTGCCCCCTAAATGTCAGAGTGCCTCAAGGATCGGAGCTTGATTTCATCTATCTACACTCCCAGCCCTGGTGATCGAACCCAGTCACATGGATTTAAGCACCCCAGAACAGAGGTCTCTGAGAACCAGACTCATCTCCACTGGCCTACGAGACGGCACCGTTTGGAGGACTGCAGACTCTCAAGCTCAGCATGTTCATCCACTCTTCCAAATCGGCTCCTCCCACGGTCTTCTGCGTCTTCATAGTTGGCAACTCCATTTTTTTCTATTAGGTTGAAACATAGAAAATTGCCATTTTTGTTGGGGGCGGGGGTAGGTCAAAAAATGGTCTTCCTCTGGCTTAACCTAGTTGCTCATTCTATAAATCATGGTTATCTTTTACTCCTTTCTTTCATACCCTGTATCCAACCCATCAAGAAGTATTGTTTCCATCTTCAGAAAATATCCAGAATATGATGGATTTTCATGCTCCACTGTTACCATCTGATCCAAGCCACCATCTCTTCAAACTTAGATGACGGAAAGCTTCCTAACTCTTCTACCTGCTTCTGTCTTGGCACTCTGATGGTGTATTTTCAATACAATGAATAGGGGGATCTTGTGATATTGTCAGATCAAGTCATTTCTCTATAGAAACTAAACCAAAACAAACAAAAAGAAAAACCCCACCTCTGTAATGGTTCCCTACTTATCTCTGAGAAAAAAAACAAAAACAAAGTATTTGCAATGGCCTAGAAGTCCCTATATCAATGCTATTCACAGTGCTTATTAGAAAGGCACATTCCAGGGCCCCAAACCAGAGCTAATGAGTCAGAATCTCTGGGTATGGTGTTCAGAAATCCACACTAGCTTGTTAGTTCTCCACTGTGCCTGTGCCCTGTCCACTGTGCCTACTTCTCCCACTCCACCCCACCCCAGGAGCATTACCTCATTGACCTTGTCTCCTATAACTATCCTAAGGACATATTCACATATCCAGCCCACATGCTACCAGTGCTCCTGATCCTCCCTCCTCTGCTCTGCTTTGTCCAGAACACAGCTTGGCACACTGTGGGCACTCAGCAAGTATTTGGTACATCAGTGAAGCAGTGTGGAACCACTGTGGCTGGCGTGCATGGATAAGGGGCAGAACCGAAGAACAAGGGGCCATATTGTGTAGGCAGGGGTTGTAGGCTAGGATTCTGACCACCTCTGGAAACGTCCTGAGGAAATGAAGTGTGACAGTCCCTCAGTCTTCCTAAGTTAGAAAGCTCTAGAGGAACTAAGTCTTCAGGCCAGGCAGTTGATTCACAGCCTGCCACCCTACTTCACATGATAAAGCTTCCTTTTCTATCGGGGCTGCCCAAAGATTGCCAATTCTTACAGCTCTCATCTAGCAGTACAACAAGCCAGTAGGGCCCTGTGGGTCTCAAATGACCGGCCGGAAGCCTGAGATTTGCTTTCACCTCTAGCTGTAGACCCCTAGATAAGTCACAGTTATTCCAAGGTCCCCAAGCTGGCAGTCCATGGACACAAACCACAGGCAAGTCTGTTCACCTAGACAGAATTTACTGTTCTATGAATTTGTCACCAATGATGAAAAATTGGGAGTTTTCAACCCAAAATCTGGTTTCTGGTTTCTCAAACCAGAGTTTGGATTTCTCTTTTCTGGTTGATAAATCAGAAGATCTAGAGATACCAAACTGCACTCCTACTGGGCCAGCAACTTATCAAAGTTGAAAAGCAACAGAGTTGAGAAGTAGCTTCTCCCTTTCAGTGAGCACTTACTTTTCATTCTGCAACTCTCATCACTCTTTATTCTGACATTGGCAACTGGCCTACTTTATTCATTAACCCATCTGATTCCTGAAGACTTTTAAATCTGCAAATCCTACCTTACCCATTCACACTTCATATCCCTGAACAAGGTTCCAAATCTGATAGAATGATGGTGGCGCAAGTGTGTTCAGAAAGCTGCATGAAATGAACAATCTTATATGAGAAAATAAAATAGATAGAACTGTAAAAGATAAAATAAAATAAATGGATATAAACTTTAAAAAGATACATACATGTTGCCCATGCAGCAATGGCTCTTTTCAAGAACTTTTCTAAGGAGATGATCAGATACGGGACAAAGATTTAGGTCCCGTATCTATTAGATCTATTAGATACATCTATTAGATCTATTAGATACATCTATTAGAGCATTATCTCTAACAGAAGTAGGTGGACTACTGCCTAGGGCATGCCGCCCATTTTTGTCAATAAGGTTTTATTGGAAAACATCCATGCTTTCATTTATGTATAGTCTATGGCTGCTTTCAAGCTATAACAGTATAAGAGCATAGTTGAGTAATGGACCTGATGGCCCCAAAAGTCTAAAACACTCTGCTTTTTTATAGATAAAGTTTTTCAGCCATTAATTTCTAATAAAAAAATTGAAAACAAATATCTCATACGCCATGGATTCAGTTAATTATAAGGGAGCCATATAGTTCAGGCTTTCAGCCTCAGCACTATTGACACTGGAGCCAGATACAGCTTTGTTGTGGGGGTGATGTGTGAACTGCCTGCTGTCTCCCAGCATCCCTAACCTATACCCATTAGAGGCCAAGTAACACAGCATGTACCACTCCAGTTATGACAACCAAAACTGGCTCCAAACATTGCTAAATGCCTCCTGGGGACAAAACAGCCTTCAGTTGAGAACCACTACATATAAATGGATCCTATGCAGTCATTACAATCCACATTTTATCTAACAATTTTTTGTTTATTTCTTGTCTAGTACACTACATTGAATTTCATATATCAAATTTATTTTTTTTTTTACTTTAAGTTCTGGGATACTTGTGCAGAACGTGCAGGTTTGTTACATAGGTATACATGTGCCATGGCGGTATGCTGCACCTGTCAACCCATCATCTAGGTTTTAAGCCCCACATGCATTAGGTATTTGTCCTAATGCTCTCCCTCCCCTTGTCCCCCACCCCTCAACAGGCCCCAGTGTGTGATGTTCCCCTCCCTGTGTCCATGTGTTCTCATTGTTCAGCTCCCATGTATGAATGAGAACATGTGGTGTTTGGCTTTCTGTTACTGTGTTAATCTAACAATATTTAATGAGAGGGAAAGTTCATTAATGTAAATGGGAACATAAAGCAGGTTAAAAACACTATATATGCTGCTATCCAAAATTGATTTTTAAATGCTATTTATATATATGCAAAGCCAAAAAAAAAAAAAAACTAATGACAAATTATTCGGTCAAGTCTCAACAATGACTATTCCCGAGCGATAAATTCTCAGTGATTGTTATTTTATTATTTTCTATAATGTACATGACACTGATTTTGTAATTTAAACAAGCTAGACATTCCATGAGAATGAAAGCCTACAGATCTGGACAAATAAAAATATATTCAGGCAGAATTCCTCTACTGAAAATTTTGCAAACAACAAATAAACCCATGAAGTGGTTACACAACGGTGAAATTCGCCTTGTTTCAACTCTTTCTTGAACTGTTTGATCAGATGGAGAGGACTTTGTTTTTTCTGAAATTTTTGGTCTAACATTCAAGCTTGTACAGTTTGCATTTGTATAATATTTGACACATTTTTATGGTTTTTCTAAAGGGCCACAATTACGTGGTTCAATAGTGCCTTTATAATGGCCCATTGTCAGGACTGTCCAGATCCCCCCCACCATGGGAGCGGCGAGTGCAGCATTCCACATGCTAGAACTTTTCCACGTGCCCCAGTTTAGCCCTGCCTCAGAATCGCAGACGTCTTTTTGTTGTAGCATTTCCCCCCTCAAATGCCCCCATTGTTTGCAGTTTATCGGGTATTAGAGATGATTACAGCACAGGCAGAACAACTCCTTCTCATAAGTACCAACACTCTTAAGAAACTGGCAGTGGTCAAGTTTGTCAGAGATGAAAACATTGCCTTGGGCCTAAGCAAAAGGTCAGAAAGCCCCTAGGCAGAGATGAGAGCTGCTGAATGCTACTGGTTTGAAGGTCAAGCCCACACGAGCTAAAAACTGTCAAAAAGCAGCCATCTCCTAATAACACAACTTCAGGATCTATATCATGAGACTGAGGGTCCTTCTCGTTTTTGAGAAACTGCACTGGCTTGGGAAATTCTTAAAACTTGCCTTATAGATTATGTTATGATGAAGTTCCAGATTGGAATTAACCTTACCACCAACAGCAGCAGCTTGGCAGCGCTTTCCGACTGGGGCATGCACTGTGCTGAAAGCTTTGCATGCAGGTTTAATGTAACCATCCCCACTTAACAAACCATTCATTCATTCAACCAGGATTTACTCAGCACTCATCTAGGTGCTGAAGACTGAGCAGCAACTAAAGCACAGGCCCTGACTGCATGAAAATCATATTTAAGGTGCGGAAGCAGAGACAAACACAGAGTAATGAACCAACAAAGGAATAAGAATCTCATACAATGAGAAGTGCAATGCAGACAATAAAAGAGAAAAAAAGGCCATTGCAACAAAGCTATTCTAGAAGCAACAAGTTGGGTGGAACCTCAATGATGAGAAGCCAGCTATGGTGAGGTACAGAAGAGATCAGATACTGAGGTAGGAAGCAGCCCAGCATATTGGATGAATAACGACAAGATCAACAACCACAGAGCCAGCACTTTTGGAGTACAGACAAGGTCAGTGAGAGCCCTGAAAAGGATGTCTGGGCCAGATGTTGTAGGGCTTTGCAGGCCATTGAAAGGAATTTGATTTTTATTCTCTACTACTTGTAAGAAGCCATTGAGATGTTTTAATAAAGAGAATCAACATGATCTGATGAACACTTTGAAAATGCCCTTGGCTTCTTCTTGGCTTGCACTAAGTCTAATTTAAAAACAGCACAAACATGAAGAGACTTTCTTATATAATGCTCTGAAATGCCTCACGCCACCATGAAGAAGTTGTTATAAATGGTGCACACAGCTATAAAATACTCCACGTATGCCTGCTTGGGACACATAGCTAAGAATATGACCCCCTGTCAGAGTAAAATGGAGAGATGCAGTTTAGTATTGTTAAACATCTGAATGGAATTTCAAATAGATGTGAGTTCAAATCCTGGGCAAGTTGCTTAAATGCTTTGGACCTCAGTTTTCTGTTTACAAAATGGGTTCATGGATCCTACCTACCTAATAGTTGCTGGAGATGCTGATAAGCTTAAGTGATGAGATGCATGAAAAGTACTTGGCACATAGTAAATGCTCAGTAAATAAATAATGTTCTCTATGATTGTTAGCCTTGGAATTTTTGCTTTCACATCCAAGTGGATTAGTGTTAAATCATACAGCTCACAATCTCAAAAAAAATACAAAGCCACCAAGAAGGAGAGGAGAGGACCTTAAAAGATGAAGGAAACATTCAGCTTCTTTCCTGTATCCTTTTATATTTTTCTCTTTAGCTAACTCAAATATCACAGATGGATTGTGAGAGTAAGAGAAAAAGGGGAAAAACATGAACGTTAGAGCTGGAACACTTGCAGGCCACAGTCTCATACAGAAGGCTTTCGTGACATCTTTCCTCTCATACTTCCAAATGAGCTGGCTCAGTCAGTGGTTCTCTTTAACTGGGTTTTAGGGAAATTGTAAATTCCTGAAAATTGTAAGCAAACTTTGACTGTACATTTTTCTGGGGAGAGGTTGAACAAACTACGAGAGAGATTTAAAGAAGAAATTATGTCTAGGATTTGCAAGTTAGAGGGAGGTATCCGTGAAACAGGATGAGCCGAGTCAATAACTGTCGAGGCTGGGTGATGGGTTACGTGAAGGGTTCATTCTATTATTCACTCTGCTTTCGTATAAATTTGAGACAACCTGTACATATTCACACAGTGCACACATATTTATGTATTTGATATTTTATTTTTATTTATTTATGTCCTCTTTCTCCTAAAAGGAAAAGTGTTATGGTAGCATGTTTACTAAGCAAGCACTTAGCACACCTATCAGCCGATTGCAAGTATCAAATATCTGCTTTTTAGCTTGCTATTCTGGACCTTCACCAGCAATTTTCTTCTAAGAGATCTGACTTGGTGTTGCATGAATTGATTATGGATTCAGGAGGATTCCTGTGATTCTTCTGTGGCGTTGCCAGCACGAGAACTCAGAGAAACATCTTGTTAACAAGCAAAATAAGCTGGATTTGCCCATGGAGTGCTCTCATTGATCTAATCAGGAATGTGTGTTTTAGCCACAAATGAAACATTTTTTAAAAAACTTGTGCAGGGGATACAGAACTGAATTCATACTGACCTTTTCAGATCAAAAAAATCATGACTACCTCTTTCAAACAAATTGGCCAATGATCTACATGAATGTCATCTAAAACATGTAATCAACTGAAACTTAAGCTTACATAGGTATTTAGGTAGAGCTTTATTTTTCCTCACTATAAAAAGTACTTTGCCAAAAAAAAAAAAAAAAACTAAAAACCTATGACTTATCATACTCTACAAAGCAAATTCTCAGAGATTTAAAATTTTTTGAAAATCTATAAAAATCTGTAAAGGGAGGACACACCTATACCAGGCCAATATATATGGTTTGGATAGTCCCATTTGGATTTGTGTGATAAAAATAATGGATAATGCATATAAAGAGGAAGAGGATAGACTACTTCTTTGGAGAATATAGGTAGGAATTTTAAAGGAGGTAGGAAAATGGGAAGATATAGAGACTCCTCATAATTAGGAGAAGAATTAAAAAGTGAAAATAGGCTAGGTGTGGTGACTCATGCCTGTAATCCCAGCACTTTGGGAGGCCAAGGCAGGCCGATCACTTCAGGCCAACATGGTGAAACCCCATCTCTACTAAAAATACAAAAATTAGCCTGGTGTGGTGGTGTTTGCCTGCAGTCCCAGCTACTCAGGAGGCTGAGGCAGGAGAATTGATTGAACCCAGGAGGCAGAGGTTGCAGTGAGCCAAGATCGCATCAGTGCATTCCAGCCTAGGTGACAGAGCAAGACTCCATCTCCAAAAGAAAGAAAATAAAGCAATTACTGAGTGCTATGTTACAGGTAGTTTTTCTGAAAGTTTTCAATGGATTCACTTATTTAATCCTCATTACAATCCTACGAAGTAGCAGATGTTATTATCCCCATTTTCAGGATGAGGAAATTGAGGCTTACTCCTAATCACTTTATGAAACACTACCAAACTATGAGTTATTTATAGGATTCATATTTTCAACAGAATTATTTCTGGTTTTGAAACTGTTCAGAGGGCCTATGTAATTATTTCTTCTGAGTATTTGTTTTTGTGCTTTATTATAAATAAGGCTTCTCCTGAGAATTTGGTCCTCAGCTGGGTGGACACTGTTGTTAAACCAAAACGCTACTCAATTCCAAAGTGAACAGAATCAGCCCCTCAAGCCAGCAACGAGTCAACAAGGACAGGACCTAACAACAGAGAAAGTCAATATGGACATTTGTTCTGGGAAAACTGCCTTAGGACTTTGACTAATTTAAGGGTTGAGGGTTTGTTTCTTTCTTTCTTTCTTTGTGAGAAGGATGAGATGAGGGGGCTGGTCAGTCCGCAAACAAACAATCTTCCAGACTCAATGGCAATTTTTGTTAACCAAAGGCATCTCAGTATCATGAGATTTGTAAAGGAAAGGTTAAAATACTGTATGATATAGTAATGTCTTTTATAAGAAAGAAAATAGGCCACTGTATCACTGAAGTACCAGTTGTTACCTACTCAGTTGTGAAGCAGTAACAAAAACGGGAAGAAGAGAAATGTCAAGACTGCCCTTTTGTTAAAAACCCACTATATTATGTGGCTTGGATAAAAACAAAAACTAAAAAGCAATGGCGGCCGGGTGTGGTGGCTCACTCCTGTAATCCCAGCACTTTGGGAGGCCAAGGCAGGTGGATCACAACGTCAAGAGATCGAGACCATCCTGGCCAACATGGTGAAACCCTATCTTTACTAAAAATATAAAAATTAGCTGGGTGTGGTGGCATATGCCTGTAGTCCCAGCTACTTGGGAGGCTGAGGCAGGAGAATCACCTGAACCCAGGAGGCAGAGGTTGCAGTGAGCCGAGATTGTGCCACTGCACTCCAGCCTGGTGAAAGAGTGAGACTCCGTCTGAAAAAAAAAAAGCAATGGCATAGTCAATCCTCAAATCTCTATATATTGTGTGGTAGACACAAAAGAAAGCGAGACCTCAACGTGAAAGAAAATACTTCATTTCTATCATCAAGGGGCTTACAACCGAAGGGTTAGGTGGGGGAAACAGGGAGAGTAACCCACACAGAAATTTACAGTAAGGTGCTCCTGCCTATTAAGATGGGAGCTCTCAACTGTACAGGCAGTTTTGCCCTTCAAGGAATTTTAGGCAATGTCTGGAGATACTTTTGGTTGTCATAACTATGTGAGGAGTGGGTGCTACTACTGGCATCCAGTATGCGGGAGTCCAGGGGTGATGCTAAACATCCTACGATGCACAAGACAGCCTTTCAAAACAAAGACTCTTTCGTCCCAGTGTTAATAATGCCACAGTGTAGAAATCCTATCCTAGAAGAGGCTGTGCCAATTTCCTTCCCGACTCCTTTCAGTGGCAGATTTCAGAAAAGGCACAGAAACTAGTCAAGCCCCAGGAATGGCACAGGTATCTCATGAACTATTGACATGCTTCCTTCTTATATCTGATATACACAGTTATCAAGAGTTATTTCACATCTTGTCTTGACATGCAAAGGAGATGTTTCTAGCTAATTGGAGGGTGCAGGAAGCGTCATCTTCACTGTAAATAGCCTAATTCAATACTCAAGAATTCATACTGATTTGAGTTCTGGACAGTCAGGCGGACAGGAAAAGCTATGCTATAAATCAAGAACAATCAGTTCAACACAATAATGATAAACTATGGCCTAAAACTATATAGAATGAAGCTGAACAATTCTAATGTTTCAAAAAGCACACTAGGAATCTGCTTTTGGTGTTTCTGAGTCATTCCGAACATCAACTATGAGTGCATTATTGACATCTGAGAGTGTCACTTAAAAGTCTCTTATGTCTGATAAAATAGTAAATAAAGGAACGTTACTATACTTGCAAACAAAACCAGAAGTTGGCTAATGCTTAGCTTACAATAAGCTTACAGAGTTTCACATATAGCCTCCTTACTCTCCCAAATTCTCCATGATAAAACAGCAAATCAGCCGGGTGCAGTGGCTCACGCCTGTAATCCCAGCACTTTGGGAGGCCGAGGCAGATGGATTGCCTGAGGTTAGGTGTCTGAGACCAGTGTCTGGCCAACCTGGTGAAACCCTGTCTCTACTAAAACTACAAAAAAATTATCTGGGCATGGTAGCGTGTGCCTGTAATCCCAGCTACTCGGGAGGCTGAGGCAGGGGAACTGCTTGAACCAGGGAGGTGGAGGTTGCAGTGAGCCGAGATCAAGCCACTGCACTCCAGCCTGGGCAACAGAGTGAGACTCTGTCTTGTAGGGACCAGCCCCACAGGGTCGGTGGGTCTCTCCCTGTGTGCAGTGACGAGAGAGTGTAGAAATAAAGACACAAGACAAAGAGATAAAAGAAAAGACAGCTGGGCCCGGGGAACCACTACCACAAATGCGCAGAGACCGGTAGTGGCCCCGAATGTCTGGCTGCACTGTTATTTATTGGATACAAAGCAAAAGGGGCAGGGTAAAGAGTGTGAGTCATCTCCAATGATAGGTAAGGTCACTTGGGTCACGTGTCCACTGGACAGGGAGCCCTTCCCTGCCTGGCAGCTGAGGCAGAGAGGGAGAAGAGACAGAGAGAAAGACAGCTTACGCCATTATTTCTGCATATCAGAGACTATTATTACTTTCACTAATTTACTACTGCTATCTAGAAGGCAGAGCCAGGTGTACAGGATGGAACATGAAGGCGGACTAGGAGTGTGACCACTGAAGCACAGCATCACAGG
This sequence comes from Gorilla gorilla gorilla, assembly GCF_029281585.2. NCBI lineage: Eukaryota > Metazoa > Chordata > Mammalia > Primates > Hominidae > Gorilla > Gorilla gorilla. The sequence goes on along the minus strand of NC_086017.1, from coordinate 79,804,430 downwards.
GAGATGGTTAGGCCTCCAAAAACCACGAGCAAGCCTGACTGATGTCAGGCCCTCCACAAGAGGTGGAGGAGCAGAGTCTTCTCTAAACTCCCCCGGGGAAAAGGAGACTCCCTTTCCCGGTCTGCTAAGTAGTGGGTGTTGTTCCTTGACACTTTTCGCTACCGCTAGACCACGGGTCCACCTGGCAACGGGCATCTTCCCAGATGTTGGCGTCACCGCTAGACCAAGGAGCCCTCTGGTGGCCCTGTCTGGGCATAACAGAAGGCTCGCACTCTTGTCTTCTGGTCACACCTCACTATGTCCCCTCAGCTCCTATCTCTGTATGGCCTGGTTTTTCCTAGGTTATGATTATACAGCAAGGATTATTATAATATTGGAATAAAAAGTAATTGCTACAAACTAATGATTAATGATATTCATATATAATCATATCTAAGATCTATATCTGGTATAACTATTCTTGTTTTATATTTTATTATACTGGAACAGCTGGTGTCCTCGGTCTCTTACCTTGGCGCCTGGGTGGCTTGCTGCCCACACTGTCTGAAAACAGCAACAGCAGCAGCAACAACAACAACAAAAAGCAGCAACAAAAAAAAAAACCAGCAAATAATTTTTCATCTATTCATTTCCTACATTTTGAAAAAAGAAGTTCTTTCCAATATATTTTTTAAACTTTCCAAAGTCATTTGTTCATAATTTTATAAATAACCCCAGACTTTTATTTTCTAATTGCTCTTAAAGTATTATAGAAGTGTGCCAAATGCTCTCAGAGATGGGGCAAGAGGCACATTGTGCTACTCTTTTGTATTTATTAGAAATTTTCCATAATAAAGAGTTAGAAGGAAAGGAAAGTGTAGTTTTTAGATATATACACACACATGCACATACATGCACAAATGTTGTCTTGGGTATTTACAAAAAATAATTTAATCCTAATGGCTTCAATGGCAAATTCTTTGCGGTTTTAAAGATTCTAGATAGTTTTATTTTATTATTTGCCTCCCTACCAAACTATCTACAAAGCACTTAGAAAAACAAAACAAAACAAAAGCTACAGTAGTAGAAATAGCATTAAATTAAACAAGATTGTTCCTATAAAGTTCTTGTCTCAAATGATACCCATGACAAATAAGTGCAGACCCAAATGATCTTAAATGGACTTAAATGGGCTCTTACTTTTAGCAAAATGGCAAGTGGTTTCAATCGCCAAACTGAAGCTTCCTTGTATTATGTATATTATTTAATCAACACTTTGGAAAATGCACTGTGGTGGCTGAATTTAAGTGTTTTCTTCTCCCCCTTTTGGTATTGAAATATGGGATGATGCAGTTATACCTTTACCACTGAATATGCTTAGAAAGTCAACCTTGGATATAAAAGAGAATGAGAGAGAAGAGACAGAGAAAGATTTCTTGAAATAATAGAAATGACTATGGAAAAACATAACAAAAGGCTAAATAATGCAAAATTTTTTATTCTTTTTCCCTAATATAGAACATGATTATTTACTTAACAACAAGCCATGCCATTTTCCATATTCAAAATAGTTATCGGAGAGTATGAGAATAAGTTGTAACAATTCTCACCCTCTCCCTTCAGAGAAAAGAAAATAAGAGAGGAAGGTTAACTTTTATTGAGCATCTCTTATATACAAAGCATAATGCTCAAGCCTTTTCATACATTAATATTTCTTGATGCTCACAATGAATGTAAGTGCTACCACTAGTCTCACTTCACAGATGAGGAAACTGAGGGCAGAGGGTTACATAACTAGCTTGATGTGACTTGCCTGCTTTCATATAACCAGAGATCTGAACCCTGGTGTGCTGGACTCCAAACCAACCAAATATGCAGGATGCATCATGGCTTCATTTCTCAGAGGTAATCAATGCACTGCTATGAGTGATATGGCAAACATACTTATTTTAAAAGTCCCAAAATTGTTGTCACAAAAAGGAACATACGAGAGAAAAAACACAAAGGAAATTTGATTGAATTCATCTTGTCATCCTTAATACCAGGAAAAAACACCAATTTTATTACTTTCCTTATTAAAAATATAATGTAGGCCAGGCATGGTGACTCACACCTGTAATCCTAGCACTGTGGGAGGCTGAGGCAGGCAGATCACTTGAGGTCAGAAGTTTGAGACTAGCCTGGCCAACATGGTGAAAACAAAAAATTTAGCCAGGTGTGGTGGTGAACTCCTGTAATCCCAGCTACTCAGGAGGCTGAGGCACAGGAATCACTGGAACCCGGGAGGTGGAGGTTGTAGTGAGCAGAAACCATGTCACTGCACTCCAGCCTGGGTGACAGAGTGAGACCGTGTCTCAACAAAAACAAAAACAAAACCCCAAAACCCATAATGTACATGACTGGCGAAAATTTAGAGAAAAGGATGAGCAAAAGGAAGGAACAACATATAACAATCCCATGCTGAGAAAAAAACTCTGACAACATTATGGTATTTGTCTTTCTATTGATCAAAGTGGAATTTTAATGTGGTCCCCAACCATGTTAGCAGAACGGGAGCAAAAGTCTTACTCAAAAACAAAAACAAAAAACAGTCTCTATCTTTTCTAAAGGAGGATTTATACATATCCCTAAGACATAAAATGTACCAACCAACCTGCCCACCAAGATCCTGAAAGATTATGTCTGGTTTAACCTCTGAGAGTACGGTTCAGGTCTAGATTATTAATTTAAATTACATTTTACGATTCTTGACTCTTTACATGTTGTAGGATCCCAATTCCAGGGAACACTTGCAGCTAGAAATAGCCCTTTGCTAGATTGCAAGGGATAGAAATGGAATCATCAGTGGGAAGAAGAATATAAGGAATGTTATATAAGGAGAGATTTAATGCTGAAAAACCCTATGCTTTTCCCCAAGCCTTCTGATTTTGCTACACTAATTCCTCTTCAGCACCATACCATGAATGAACCACCCTCATCTAAGAGCAGAATCATAAGCCAGGCTGACTTTAAGGGCTAAAGATGTCAAAAAAAAAAAAAAAAAAAAAAAAAAAAAAAAGAAGGCAACCGCATCAAGTCAAATATCATCATATTTTCATATTTCAAAGTCAGGGATGGTAACCAATACCTAAGAATTTCCCAGTCCCAAGTCCTCAAACCATGCATACTAACCTTAATGCCAGTAACTTAAATATGCACAAAAGAGACTTTTTGGTCATTATTCCCAGAACCAGTCTATTGTGATTTTTCAGATACACCCACACACATGCATTTCCAGACTATAATACCACCTGCTCAATTTAAGCCTCTAAATGGCAGGTCAGATGTCCTTCTTGTTTTTCTTGTTTTTATACCCTGTTACTTAATATGCTGCCCATCATGCACTGGACATATAATATGGACACTTACTGTCCAACATGTACTAGACATGCACTAAACATATGTCAAATGAACAAGCAACAATACCAGAATCTTACAGGAGACAGAAGGCATTCTAAATATTAAAAATGGTTGACTGGCAGATTTACCAAGGGGCTAACTAATACACCATGATGTGTTTATTTTATGATAATATCACTTAATTCTACAAGAATCCACTTGTAAATACTGTAACTGACTCACAACATCCAAGGCAAGGAAAATATTCTGATATATGTAATCATGATGAAATCGAAACTTTTTACTTTAAAAAATATTGAGGCCAGTGTTAACAGTCATATGACAGCCATAAGTTTATTATGATGTGCATCATATTACCTTGTTTAGATACAGGATATTTATTATTAGGTCATTTATTTGTTTTCCTAGTATTAAACTAAAAAGCAGTACTTTTTAGTAAATATTTGCTTAACAAACATAGATTGCCTACCTAAAATGTTTAAAAATTTTTAAACAATCCCAAATTTAACTCACTCAATTCCGAACCTGTAAAATTTCACATCAAAAGGAGGACTGTGTTTGTGTTTAAGTCAATTAAGGAAAGGTATAAATCAAGTATACTAATTTTATTATTAAAGACTCAAGGGTTGATAAGATTTCCTTCTGGGTTCTGAAGCCCCAAATACAACATTCAGATGCCAAAGCTTTAGATGTGAACATATTCATAAAATTATGTTTCAAAATAATGAAAATTTATCAGTAATCTCTGACATTAGAAGAATGGCAAAATAAGTCCATTTATTTGAATTATTATGTGATTATTTAAAATGATATATGTGTATATAGCAACATACAAAAAGACACTGAAAATAAAATGCAGATGTAAAAGTATAAAATCTATGATTGCACAAATGTAAAAACATATGAATAGGAAAAAGACTGGGATAATTTTATTTTAAAATAGTTTTGTATCAGAACAATGGAATATGACGACGTTTTCATGTTTTCTGCCTTTCAAACTTTCTAGCATAATTATTGTAATAACAATTTGGCAATTGCTTTGGCTGCAGAATCATCCTCCTACTCTAGAAATGAGAAAATGCAGGTGTTCCTTTGCCAGCCTCCCTTGCAGCTAGGGAATGAATATGCGACTGAGGATCCACCAATCAGGTGTTCTGCACTGGACTCAGGTGTTAGAGATAAAGGATAAGGAAAAGGAACAGGGACCACAGGGAGTGGGCAAGGCTGTGGGAAGACTGAATTATTGGTGCAAGAGAAACAGAGAAGCAGGCTTCCATTGCTCTCCAGACCAATTCTGCAGTGTGTCTGAGGTACTGCTCCTGGTTCCAAGCCTGGTCTTCTTACTGCCTAGCAACTCAGCAGGTAACCCAATATCCTGTCAATAAATTCATTTTCTTTCAAAATTAACAAAAGTTGCTTATTGTTGCTAGCTATTAAAAACTCTGACATAGGGTTATGGTTTTATTAATCCTGTAAATACAGGCATTAGGTTATAAATATATATATTTTAGATAGGTACATATTTAAATATATATAAATATTTGTACATACAAATATATATATGAAGTGGCAATATCATTCATTAATTTTCATGTATTAGGATTTCTTTATACAAACAAGAATTGTGTGGTATGATTCATTTTTATTATGCTTATGATATATATTCTTGTGTTTAAAGGAAATCTATTATAGACTCTGGTTTAGAAAATAATTTTATAATATAGAAAATCTCAAATGAATGGATTCACTTAGATTTCTTCCCATTGGAAATCACTGCAATGAGATTCTAACATTTTTCTCTAGGCTGTACCTTACAATCAAATGTAATATGTGGAGACAGGTAGTATCTCTACTGAGCTTTAGAGAAAAGTGTGATTGATTTATTATGCTTAATACCTATCTCTGAATCTACGTAGTATTGCACAGTGATTGACCTACAGAACACAAGGGTTCCTTGTGACATAAAGGAATACACTACTCGTAAGGTGTTTACATTTCATTAAAACCTACGAAGAACCTACTAAACTACGTTTTATATCTCCCCCTTGTGCTTAGTGGAATACATTACTCATAGCAGACATTTAATAAATATCTATTCAAACGCTGACTTTATATGAACTGTCCTGAATTGCTTATTATTTTTAAAGGTGGAGCCCTCCACTTCCTCTGGAATATATCTGTAGAGTATAATGGCCTTAATTGCTAAAGGAAAAAAGTCAGACAAAATGAGGTCATGGGTTGCAAAGGAAGAAGTCAGGCTCAGGATTCCTCTTCTTAATCTCCTATTTTAACAACCAGGCAACTAACACAGCCCATCCCCCTGAAGAACTACCCAGCCCTTGGCAATCACTCTTTCTCGAGTACTTACTCATCCAACACCGCACAATGATGACATCAGCCCAGTGCTCCAGGGGGGACAGGTAGGTGTCACCACTGCCAACTCACAAGTAGATGAAGTATCCCAAGCCAGAAGAAGCAACAATTTGTGCAAGGACAGACAATAACTGCACGATGAAGTGGCAGGTTCATCTCCTGGGGAGTTTTCCCAGCATGACCCAATTGAAATATCCTCTTCTGAAATATAAAACCGTTCCTCAAAAACAAAGTTGTTCAGGCTGGGTGTGGTGGCTCATGCCTGTAATCCCAGCACTTTGGGAGGCCGAGGGAGGCGGATCACCTGAGGTCAAGAGTTCGAGACCAGCCTGGACAACATGGTGAAATCCTGTCTCTACTAAAAATACAAAAATTAGCCAGTTGTGGTGGCATGCGCCTGTGATTCCAGCTACTTAAAAGGCTGAGGCAGGAGAATCTCTTGAACCCGGGAGGCAGAGATTGCAGTGAGCCAAGATCGCACCATTGTACTCCAGCCTGGGTGACAAAGTGAGACTCCATCTCAAAAAACAAACAAACAAAAAAGTTCCATTCTAATAGCATGATTTAATGGGTATATGAACTATGTGTGTGTGACTGTTTGCCTGTCTAGCAAAGAGGCAGTAGAGGAAGGCAACCACAGCAGAAATAAATGGAAAAGCCCATGAAAACAACTTCTGCTGAGAATAAGCATTTTGTTAATTCACATTTCAAAAAGGAAGAAAATTCCCCTTCTCATTTGAAGTGCCATAATCCATTGTGTCACAGTTAATAAAAAGCACTATATCAAATCTAGACTGCATTTCTGAAAGCCTGTTACAGCTTTATATCATCTTCAATATGGGAAGGTTGAGTAGGCATCTCCACCAAAACAATTCAAGGGTCTTCGTTTTATCATGCTATTAATACGTTCATTAGGATGATGTAAAATCACTGGCTTAGTTTACACACCCATGCAACCAGGGAACTACCTGGCTCTCCCTTCCTGTCCGATGAGCTGTGCTATTATTTATATCTGAAAAGAGTAGACTGCACCATCATAAATGAGATGCAGTCAATCACTATGTGTGATGATCAGCCACCTCAAGGGCTGAAATCTGAGTCACCTTCATGCAAACTCAACTGTGCACCATTGTCACTGCTCCATTACCTCAGGTTTCTTTGGAGTCTTAGAAAAACCTTAGATTACTAAAAAGGCAAATGAGCTCTCTCAAGGAAGAATTCATCTCCTAAAGAAAAATAGTGGTATAAAACATGAAACGCAATATATGACATGCTTCCTTCATATCTTCAGGTGGAAGTGTCATTCAGACATCAGTAATACTACTAATATTCTACATTAAAAATGAGAAAACAAGCTCATCAAAAAAATCCCAAAAGAATAAAGACAAATATAAACAAATACAAAAAGCCCCCACTCCCTGCTCTCTCTTATCTCTACTCTTTAATCAATTTTAGAGTTTACATGCATTTGCTGCTTTATTTATAGGCTAATTCAAATAGAATTAAATAAAATATAATTATATATCTATATACATCCATTCAAAACAAACATCTGGTTACATGATACATATTTTTCTGCAGCTTGCTTTTTAAATAATAATAATATATCCTAGACAACTTTCCATGTCAACACACCTAGATCTTTCTTTTCAAAAGCAGCCACCAAGTGTTCCATTTTATTACTAAAAATTTTTAATCATTCCCAGATTCAAAGGCATTTCTATTGTTCTCAATTTTCACTATGGTAAGTAATGCAGAATTGAATATTCTTGCATTATGAACATATTGGACCTTTATATAGGCTTTCTGGAGTGTGGGGTCTTTGAGGTAGAGGATAGTTGGCCAAAGAGACTGCCTGTTTTCCATGTTGAGAGATGCAGCCCAAATTCCTTGCAAAAAGCAATTCTGTTTATATTCTAACCAACAGAGCATCCAAGTGCCCATTCACCCACACTTTCCCCAACACTGACTCTAGCAGGTTTGTGAAGCTTTCTAACAATTCCTGTGTGTGGCTTATAGAATGATGATCATACTTTGTTTGGTAAATTGCATGAGGCTTGGCTTCAAAGAAGTCATAGGCAAAGTTCCTGTCCTAAAATATTATGATAGTATGAGGGAAAATACCAACAGAGATGACTAGAACATGTGCAAGCAAATACAGTGATGGCAAGTTTCTGATGAACACCTTGGTTGAGATGCGCCTCATTACTTTTATTTCCCTGAAAGTATTCCTTACCTTTTTTGTTAACTTTTAAAATTTGTGGTAAATGATAGAATAGTCATTGTTCTGTCTCCCAGAATGAAAAAAAACCTAAAATATTACCATGTTTGCTTTGGATTAAATATTGAAGACAACAATAAGCCCCATAAGTTCCCTGCTCTCCCTCCCCAGAGGCAACTATTACCCAGAATTTGATGTGTAGTCATCCAATCCATGTGTTTATGCTTTTGCAAGATAGCACCTATAACTTTGTGTGATTTTCTTCAAAAATTACATACTTGTTGACCATATATGTGCTTGAACAAACTTGCTTTTATCACTCAATATTTAGTTTCTGAGATCTATCCATGATAAAACACACCCATCTAATTCATTTATTTTCTCTCCTTTATGATGTGCCATGTAATCTACTCCCTTATTGATGGGCATTTAGGTTGACTGCAGTTTGTTGCAATCACAGATAATGCTGCAGTGAACATCCCCATGTATGTCTCCTTTATGGCTTCTGCAGGGTGTAAGCCCTGAGGTGGAATCATTAAATGGTAGGTTGCACACACTGGAAACTTTATTAAATATTGCCAAACTGTTCTTCAAGGTATTTGTACCATCTTTGCTCCCACTAGCAATGTATGAAGGTTCTGATTTCCTTTTCTCTCCAAACATACCATTATCAGGCTCTCTAAATTTTGCCAACCTGATTGTAAAATACTATTTGTATCTGTGCATTACTTTAATGTGCAATTCCTTAGGTACAGATTGAATTTTTGTGAACTGCCTATACATATTCTTTGCCTTCTTTCCCACCCCATCGTTTTCTTATTGATGTTCAGGAGTTCTTTATATATTCTAGGTACTAATCCTACACTTGTTATTTATGTTATCAATATGGTTCTCCTATTTATTACTTTTTATCAACTTTGTCTTTCTAATTAACACCATCTCCTGGAAGTGTGGTTAAAAACCTAACAGGAATTGCGCACAGTGGTGCATGCCTGTTGTCCTGGCTACTGGGGAGGCAGAGGCAGGAGGATTGCTTGAGCCCAAGAGTCTGAGGCACAGTGAGCTATGATCACGTCACTTCACTCCTGCCTGGACAACATAGCAAGAGCCCATCTATATTGGTCCGTTTTCATGCTGCTGATAAAGACATACCTGAGATTGGGAAGAAAAAGAGGTTTAATTGGACTTACAGTTCCACACGGCTGGTGAGGCCTCAGAATCATGGTGGGAGGTGAAAGGCACTTCTTACATGGTGGCAGCAAGAGAAAATGAGGAAGAAGCAAAAGCAGAAACCCCTGATAAACCCATCAGATCTCATGAGATTTATTCACTATCATGAGAATAGCACGGGAAAGACTGGCCCCCCCATGATTCAATTACCTCCCCCTGGGTCCCTGCCACAACATGTGGGAATTCTGGGAGATACAATTCAAGTTGAGATTTGGGTAGGGACAGAGCCAAACCATATCATTCCACCCCTGGCCCCTCCAAATCTCATGTCCTCACATTTCAAAACCAATCATGCCTTCCCAACAGGCTCTCAAAGTCTTAACTCATTTCAGCATTAACCCAAAAATCCACAGAAGGGACAAGACAAGTCCCTTCTGCCTATGAGCCTGGAAAATCAAAAGCAATCTAGTTACTTCCTAGCTACAATGGGGGTATAGGTACTGGGTAAATACAGCTGTTCCAAATCGGATAAATTGGCCAAAACAAAGCGGTTACAGGGCCCATGCAAGTGTGAAATCCAGCGGAGCAGTCAAGTCAAATTTTAAAGCTCCAAAATGATTTCCTTTGACTCCAAGTCTTACGTCCAGGTCATGCTGATGCAAAAGGTGGGTTCCTATGGTCTTGGGCAGCTACCCTGTGGCTTTGCAGGGTAGAGCCTTCCTCCTGACTATTTTCATGGTCTGGCATTGAGTGTCTGAGGCTTTTCCAAGCTCACACTTCACGCTGTTGGTGGATCTACCATTCTGGGGTCTGGAGGATAGTGGCCCTCTTCTCACAGCTCCACTAGGCAGTGTCCCACTAGGGACTCTATGTGGGGGCTCCAACCCCACATTTCTCTTCTGCACTGCCCTAGCAGAGGTTCTCCATGAGGGCCCCACCCCTATAGCAAACTTTTGCCTGAGCATCCAGGCATTTCCATACATCTTCTGAAATCTAGGCAAAGGTTCCCAAACCTCAATTCCTGACATCTCTGCACATGCAGGCTCAACACCACATGGAAGCTGCCAAGGTTTGGGGCCTCCATCCTCTGAAGCCACAGCCCAAGCTCTATGTTGGCCCCTTTCAGCCACAGTTGGAGAGGCTGGGACACAGGGCACCAAGTCCCTAGATTGCACACAGCACAGGGATTGTGCTGGGAATGGCATGTGGAACCACTTTTTCCTCCTGGGCCTCCAGGCCTGTTATGGGAAGGGCTGCCATGAAGGTTTCTGACATGGCCTGGAGACATTTTCCCCATGATCTTGGGGATTAACATTAGGCTCCTTGCTACTTATGCAAATTTCTGAAGCCAGCTTGAATTTCTCCTCAAAAAATGGGTTTTTCTTTTCTACTGCATCATCAGGCTGCAAATTTTCTGAAGTTTTATGCTCTGTTTTCCTTTTAAAATGGAATGGTTTTAGCAGCATCCAAAGTCACCTTTTGAATACTTTGCTGCTTAGAAATTTCTTCCGCCAGATACCCTAAATCATCTCTGTCAAGTTTCAAAGTTCCACAAATCTCTAGGGCAGGGCAAAATGCTGCCAGTCTATTTGCTAAAACATAACAAGAGTCACCTTTGCTCCAGTTCCCAACAAGTTCCTCATCTCCATATGAGACCACCTCAGCCTGGACCTTATTGTTCATATCACTATCAGCATTTTAGTCAAAGCCATTCAACAGGTCTCTTGGAGGTTCCAAACTTTCCCACATTTTTCTGTCTCCTTCCTAGCCCTCCAAACTGTTCCAAACTCTGCCTGTTACACAATTCCAAAGTCGCTTCCACATTTTTGGGTATCGTTTCAGCAACACCCCACTCTGCTGGTACCAATTTACTCTATTAGTCCATTTTCACACTGCTGATAAAGACTTACCTGAGACTGGGAGGAAAAAGAGGTTTAATTGGATTTACAGTTCCACATGGCTGGGGAGGCCTCAGAATCATGGCAGGAGGTGAAAGGCACTTATATGGTGGTGGCAAGAGAAAATGAGGAGGAAGCAAAAACAGAAACCCCTGATAAACCCATCAGATCTCGTGAGACTTATCCATTCACTATCGTGAGAATCACATGGGAAAGACCAGCCCTCATGATTCAATTACCAACTCCCCGGGTCCTTCCCACAACATGTGGGAATTCTGGGAGACACAATTCAAGTTGAGATTTGGTTGGGGACACAGCCAAGCCGTATCACCATGTCTTTAAAAAACAAACAAACAAAAAAACCTAATAGAACTTAGCAGCTGGTAAAGGAAATCACTATATCCTATAAATATAAGCATAAAAGATATTTTCTAAGGACTTATTTCACATAAATAAAACAAATATAAATAATCTCAACTTAAAAGCAAAACTGATAGGTGCAAAGGAACTAACTTTAATACAAATCTTAAAAGACTGTTAGCTCATGTAGGGACAAATATTCTCAGATTGTCACTTATTCCTTTCTTCTAACAAGAACAAAAATCCTAAGTGGAAGAATTACCAGATAAAAGGATATAAAAACCACTGAAGCTTCTGATGCATTTTGCCAAATTTTCTTATAGGAAAGTGCTACCTAATTTCATTATTACCAATAGTGCTCATTCATCCCACATCTTCATCAAACGTTGAATGGCAGTGTGGTAAACAAACCACAAATATCAATGTGGTAAAGAAACAAAAAAAAAACTTACTATTATTTCCATATGATATTTAAAGAATAATGATTTCATTAAGTTTGTTGAAGTAAAACTATTTTTTGAATTGCCAAATTTAAAAAACTTCTACTCAGTACTTTTTAAAAAATGGGGCTGGTGTAGAAAAAGAAAATATTAGTTTGAAAACGCATGCCAAATAAAGGAGCGATAAATGATGTAGAAGAGTTTTTTTTTAATTGTTTTTTGCTTTGTCTTTTTATTTCAATAGACAAAGCAGAAAATGGAAATTATTCTTCACTTTTCAACTGCATTGCAGACCAGGAGAGACATTCCTACACCCAAGGGAAGCACAGCTCCTTCTGGAATGTTTTCTCACTATGTAAAGTGGTACAAAACTGAATCACACCCCTAGAGTTAATTGGGTGGCCCAACCACTTTGAGAACATTTCTGTATCCTTCTGTCTCATGTATCCATCTAGATTCTACAGCAAGACCAAAGGCAAAAGGGCAGGGCAAATACCATAAGGTTTCCTGCAAAAGAGTTTTAGGGAAAAATAAAACAAAACATACAACAACAAAAAAAGCTGGATATTTTGGTTTACTTCCCTCATTCTTGAAATGAAACTCTTAAAATAATAAATAATTTCCTCTTCCTTTCAAAAAACCATTTGTAACACTTACTGTTTTTAAGCCTCTTCTGAGTCAATTTTAAGAAACTCTCTTTGAGCCCAGCAGAATATGATTTTCTTGTGTTCACAGAGAAAACTGCTTATTCTCAAGAGTAATTACTGTGTTTTGGAGCTTAGCCCTCATAACACTTAAAATGTCCGTGAAGAGGTGACTGGTCTGAGGAAAGCCTCAGACTACTGAAAAAGAGAGCCAATGATCTAAGCTTAGGTAAAGCAGATGGTCTACCCAGACTTAACAGTGCTCAAAATTACCAGGGATAGACAGGTCAGGCCTCCTGCCTGAAATCAAGGGTGATTTCAAATACAAATTTTGGCACCATAATACAGGCCATTAGACCAGGATCTGAGGAGAATACTACCTCCTGCTTATGAAGTGATTTCATCTACGTGATCTCAAAGCTGTCCATCATGAGTCTCTCTCCAGTAGAATATAACTTTCATGAAAAAAGAGTTGTTTGTTCATTTGCTTGTTTTGCTGCAATATCCCTGGCACCTATAACAATGCCTGGTACATAGATACCCAATAGAGTCGTGCTGAATTACACAATGAATAACTGGTTCATTTATTTATTCAACCAGTTTGACACACAGAGTCCCATCTCTAAAACCCACATGACTTTTTCATCCAGTGATTCAGAAGAAATCATAGACAGGAAAGTTTTGGACATAGAAAGTAGGAGTTCCAGAGCTCAATGGATGACTTCAGTTATATTTCAAGTTTGAATCCCTTTCATTCTTTAGTACCAAAGGTACTGTAGCATAGCGATTAGGAACACAAGATTATGGAGGGAAAGGGGAGAGGATCAAACACTAGCTCTATTACTTCTGGTTGTGTAGCTTTGGGTTAGTTGTTAAACCTTTCTTCAGGCAAAACAAGGATTTATGGTGCCTGCCTCACATGGACAATGTAAGTACCACATAGGGCAATTTACATAAAGTATTTAGCAGAGTGACCAGCATATATTAAGTAGCCAATTAAAAAAAGCTGCTATTTTTGTTGTGGATGTGTGGTCAAAGAAGTCGAAAGGGAGTGCGTTGACAGCTCCTATTTTCATTCACATCCAACAGTCTATAGGTTGCTAGTCTCCATTCTAGATGCTCTCCATCTGGGCATATGACACAATAAACAAACAAAAACCCAATCATAGTCCTGGACAGATCCTACAATCCACTTCAGAATCTACTAGGGTTTAATTGGCCTTGTGACATGTACTGTGAAGTCACTTCCCAAGTGATAAATAACTACAGGATTAAAGACCATGTAAAATAAGACTTAGAAAATGTTAAAGATTATACAAGTACACTTGCATATAACTCATCCCTCTGCTATTTGGGAAAATTCTGAAATGCTTCAGATAAATCACCTTCACAGAAAGATAACTAGTAGAATGACAAATCATGGCACTTATTAACCAAAGCAACAAAGCAAAGTTTCAGTTTTACCTCCAATGATTGACATCATATACACAACTATTTACTCATTATATAATATTTTACTACAAAAAACAACAAAAAACAATTTGGAGGTCAGACAATACTTGACTCCAAGACTTACTTGCTACACTAATCAAGAGAGTTTGGTATTGGTGTCAAGGAAGAAAAATAGACCAGGACAGAGATTCTAGAAATAGACCCACACATATAATCAACTGATCTCTGACAAACATACAAAGGCAATGAAAGGGAAAAAGGATAGTTTTCTCAACAAATGATGTTGGAACAATTGGTCATCCATATTTACAAAAAACCCTTCAATTCATGTTTTATAACTTATATAAAAATTAACTCAAAATGAATCATAAAACTTAAAACTATAACATTCTAAACAAAAACATAGGTAAAACCCTTATGACCTTGGGTTAGGCAAAGAGTTCTTAAATATGACATTAAAAGTATGATTAATTTACAAAACCAATGAACTTGGTTTTATCAAAATTTAAAACTTCTGCTTTTCAAAAGACACTATTAATAGAATGGAAAGACATACCACAAACTGGGAGAAAATATTTGCAAAGCATATGATAGATCCAGAACAAATAAAGAACTCTCAAAACACAGACAAACAGCTCAGTTAAGAAACAGGCAAATGATTTGCACACATTTCACCAAAAGAAAATAAGGAGATGGCAAATAAGCCCATGAGAAGATGCTCTACATCACCAGTCATTAGGGAAATGCAAAATTAAAAAAAAAAACACACACAATGAGATAGTATTACACACCCATCAGTACACAAAGCTAACAAAAAATTTTAAAGTCTGACCATACCAAGTGTTGCAGAGGATGTAAGGAAATAGAACTTTCATACATTGCTGGTGAGAATATAAATGACACGACTACTTAGGAAAGCAAGTTTGGCACTTTCTCTAAAAGTTAAATATATGTCTACTATATGATTCAGCTGTTTCACTCCCAAATATTTACCCAGGAGAAATGAAAGAATGAATCCACACGAAGACCTGTACATAAATGTTCATAGGAACTTTGTAATATTCTAAGACTGAAAAAAAAACCAAATGCTCATCAAGAGGGGAATGGATAAAAAAAAACTGTGGTCTATCTATATAAAAGAATACAGTTAGCAATATAAAGGAATGAGATATTGATACGTGCCACAAAATGGCTGAACTGCAAATTAATTATGCTGAGTGAAAGAAGCCAGGCCTCTCTCCCAAGAAACTACAAAAGGAATGAATCCATATTTTTTAAACTCTGGAAATTACAAATTCATCTATAGTGACACAGATCAAATCAGTGGTTGCCTGGGGACAAGGGGAGTAGGGCCAAGCTGGGAAGGAAGAAGGGGTTACAAAGAGGTACAAAGATATGTTAATTTTCTTGATTGTAGGGATCATTTCACAGAGGTATAATGTGTCTAAATTTATCAAATTATACACTTGGAACATGTGTACTTTATTATATGCTAATTATGCCTCAATAAAACTGTTATAAAAATAACAAGAAATAGCTATTATTGAAACCATACTGTGAATGGGCTGCACTAACATCTCCAACAATATGCATCATCTCACACTCCTACCAGCCTGTGAGCTAGGTACTCTTTATTCCCATTTTACAAAGGAGCAAAGAGAGAAAAATCTCACTTGTAGACTAAATTTTTTTTTCTCTCTGTATGAACTCTGCATCCTACTGACTACTTGATATATACCTGGCCAGGAGCCTGCAAGATGTAGAAGCCATGTGGTCCTACATATTACTTATGGTTTATAAGGGTGAAAATAACTAATGGGAATACAAAGCATACATTGATACAGACTATACATGGAATACAAGCCAAATTCTATGGAAGGAGTGAGTAGAGATTGGAGGAGAGAGAGGTAGAGGGACCAGGAGGGAAAACCCTGGGGCACCTCACATGGAAAGCAGTGTTTCAGTGGGTCTTATTGGGTGGGCAGGATTTGGCCAAGAATGGATAGAGACAGAAGGACAGACCAGTAGAAGACACATGGAAGAAATTATGTAGCATTTCTGTCACCATTTTTCATGCTAGTCAGTACCTGGTATGGGCAAATTCACAAAATCTAAATATGATCAAACATTTCAGTTCTTCTCTCAGTCTTCAGTACGGTTAAATGGTAAGGCTGTTAAAATGTAGTGAAGCATCAATTTTTAAACTATCATTTATGTTTTGTCTCTTTTGTTCATTAGTGTATCCCCAGTGCCTAGTACCCTGCTTGGATAGTAAGTGCTAAATAAGTATTTGTGAAATAAATGAATGGAAATCCCAGAGAGTGCAAAGGGAGGCAATAATTAATAAAAAAATTATGGGTGATACTGGTTCAAGCTAATCATGACAATACCTTGTTTCTAGACGTGTTTATTCAGAATTTGTGGTAAAAATTATAGTAATAATACCAGCCACTGACATGTGTTGAGTGCTTACCATTTTTGATGCATGAGCATTATCTCATACAATCCTCCGACAACCCTATATTAGTATTAATGTTATTGCCTTTTTGCCAACGGGAAAAACAAAGGCTCTCAGAGGTTAAGTAATTTTGCTTCCAAGTCGCACATGCAGTGCATAGGAGCAGCAGAGTCAGAACCCAGGCAATCTGATCCCAGCACCTTCTGCTCACTTGCTGCCCAAACACCCACCATGCTGACGCAGAGTCAGAAGCTACGATTTCTAGAAGTGAGTTGGGTTTGTGAATTTTAGCTCCAGTAGATACTGGAAAAGACTAGTGAGTCTGAATTGGTTGGCAATTTAACAACACTCCTCTTGCTGATTTTTTTTTTAAACAGGCCAAATTAAGAAAAAAGCCCCCAGTGACAAGGCTGTTGCTTGGCATAAGTAAAGAAATTAGCTGCCCTTAGAGAAGATGACCCTAGCTGCCTCATGACCTAAGATATTTGTATGGTAATTAAAATTGATCTAGGCTCAATGCCTCCCCTGTCCACACTCTCTAACCTACACCACAGCAAGAACATCCATCTGCAAGATAGTTAGTCAGGCTCAGAAGAAGGTCTCAGGTCACAGAACAGAGGACAACCAATAGGCCAACTGACAAATCATACCCATGACTTGAGCTCATTGATCTAATGTTCTAAACTAGGCTATGCTTACCATCTGAAATAAACAGGGAGTTTTTATAAAAATACAGATTACAAGGCCATTCCTATACTCTAGGACTAGACCTAGCTATTCTTACGTTTAAAACCTCACCAGAGCAGTCCAAAGATTAGCAAATTTGAAAATCACTATTCTCAATTACAAACTCAATCCACATCATAGAGAAAAATTGTTCTTATGATACACATTGCATTTTCATCTCTATGGTTTCATAATAATTAAAAATAAAACCCATAGATTGTGGTCTTTTTAATTCCCAAACTCTTTGAAGACTCAGAGACCATAGCTTACAACCTCTACAAACAACATTGAAATAATAAAACATGATAGAAAGTAGCATTATTGCATTCTTCTAATTACTGTATATTTTTATAAAACAAAAATAATACAAAGTAATTTAAAATTCAAAACCAAACCTATTTGGTTTTTTTTTCTGCGTTTTACCTTAAAAAAAAAGGCAGACATTAAAATGTTTCAGAGGTACTTCCCTAAATATCATGGGCTAACAATAACCAAGGCAAAGGCAAGTTAATAACCAAGTCAAAGACAAAGAATTGAATGTGTTACCATCTCAGTGTCCCAGAGGTTATGGGTGTAACTAAAGACTGCACAGTAATTAAAAGTAGTATTTTTTGTCTGAAGATCAAACCAGCATTCTAATTTTTTAAAAAAGGAAAAAGAGCCTCAGGCTGGTTTTCAAAGCGTTCTATTCTATACCAGAATAACCTATGAGCTATCTATTTATCCCTTCATGTGGAGGAACATATAAATTATCCATGCAAACCCACTGGACAGCTAGGTCACTCAAACATAAGAATCAAAGGGTGAAGAATGAGTCATGAATTAAACTGCAATTTTATTTAAGAAGTATTTATGGAGTTTGTCATATGTCCTTGTAATATTTTAGGTGCTGGGGACCCAGCAGTAAACCAAATAGATATGTTTTCAGGAAGTTCAAAGCAAGCTTCAAGTATACATATATTTAGTATGGGGTTAGCTGTCATGGCCTTATTAATTTATGTAAATGGGAAAAATAAATAAGGATGCAAAAGAGATGATAAGGATTATTCATTACTGGAAAAACAAAAGAAAAACTAAACAAAGGATAATTACATAACATGAATGCAATTCTTCCTAATAGATACTATGACTCACATATAAAAAGTCTCAAGTCAACTCATGGTCACCTCTCCATTTTCATTTTCACCAAACATTGGGGACACAATCTAAAATTAAGGTTCCATCTCCACTGCCAGTTGGAGTGTGGCCACAGCTCAGTTGCCAATGCAAAGCAAACAGTTATAAAGCAAATCACATTACTACTACCCATTGCCCCCAACTTTGCCTGACTAAGCCAGCTCCCTCTACTATCCCCATGTAGGCCCAGAATAGTGGACACCTTCCAATTGCGAGGGTGACACATGCTGGGAGAAATGGGTCCCTTAATTGCCTACACTACATGGACTCTTGATGACATAGGGAAGGGAGGCCCTGCTCAGCACATGCTATGTCATCAAGGCTCAAAGTACTGCCCAAGTCTTTCTGTGATCTCTGAATTAGACAGGGAGGGTTATTTTAAATGCTTGCTTTCAGAATTCGCCATATTAATTAATGTCATCATCTGGTTGCAATCTATGCAGAACTGTGGAGATACTCAGAGGGGAGGACCAACTATTCTCGGTCTAATATGTGATTAGACCATGGGCCACTGGGAGAAAAATAAGCAATAGGAAAATTCCATGGGCTCAGACTCTATTCACTCTAAGTGCACTCTAACAAAATCTTACAGAAAATTGAAGTGTGGGGATTGGGGGAGGGATAGGAGATGAACAGAAGGATAGAGTCAGGGTGACAGGGCTAAAAACTTGGGTTAAGTTTAAAGGATTATGCTTAAACCCATGAAAATTATCTAAATCTTGGCAAAATGGAAATAGTAAAAATTGTTATAAAAGGTAATTTTTAAAGCCAAAACACTTGCATTATTAACAACACACTATATTTAGGAAAAAGGCTCTAAATGAAGCTAAATACAACTAATTTTAACACCGATAGTAGCAAAGTTGACTTAAAATTTATCTTTTTTTTTTTTTTTTTTGAAAAATCACACTGGTTCGTTATCCCTGATTATCTGGTTAAAGGGCCATTCTTTTTATCTAGCTGGTCTAGGAGTGTACTGCTTGAAAATACAACCAAAAACCAAGTCATGGAAATATAAAAGGTTATACTGTAGCAACCTTCCTCCAAACGGCTCAATTCACTTAACACATACCTCATTCCATCCTCATAGGTTTTTTTTGTTTTGTTTTTTTTAATTGAAAACATCGTTTCTGGGAAAATGAACATAGGACAGCTTCTGGTGCTCAACGTGTGTTAAACCTATTTTTCCTCTCTGGCTATTACTTTTCCAGGTAAATTCTTCTGATTTTAATAGTTAACAAATGCAAGAATTTCATAAAGTACGTAGTATCTCTAAAATAGACATGGTATAATCACTACTCTATCCCTCTACCTCATTTTTCCTGATTGAGCGTTGCTCCTCATCCTTTATTTGCCTTAAACATGTTACTTTTGTTCTTGAACAAATAATTTTGTCAAATATTCCCAAAGTATTCAAAGCAGAACTTCTTCTTAATATATTTACCCATGCTGCTTTCTCCTTAACGAAAAAAGGGCTGGCTGCAGGCTTCTGCCTCCCCCTTTTTACCCTGTTCTATCAGGTTTTGTCAACTCTAGCTCGAAAAGAAGGTCACTGGTTTGCCAAGTGTCAGCCAGTGTCACCTCATGAGTCAATCAGGATGAGCACAAAGAACAAAGACGTGGGAGGTGTTTGGTTAAACAGGGCCAAGAAGGAGGAGAAGGAATTCAGGTAATTGTACCACACATGTTATGCAAAACTAATTAAGGATGTGCTCTCCAAGCAAAAGGAAGAGAGAGTTGGTTGGTTCAGAAACCAGAAAATGTAGGCAAGAACCACAGGGAAATAGCACGATTTTTTAATTCCATGGAGGACGGTTATTATTGATGCAAAAATAAACTGGCTGCAACAGGGTGGCTGAGGTGTGTGTTAGCTGGGAGCAGAGGGGACGGTCACCCACTCTCTGTGATTAGAAGTGTGACCAAGAAGGCCACTGTTTTCTGCCTCCACTCCCAATAGGGCCCACCATTACCTTCCCTGAAAATCTATTATTTCCCCACCCCTCCCACTTGGCAGAAATCAAGTCCTCCTAATATGCAAAGACTTCTTTGAATATTAAGAGGTACCGAGCAAGTCAGTTATTCTTAGCAAAGCTTTCTCTATTCATCAAATCTGAGGACAGAATGGTGCATAAGTGGAGAGGAGTCAAAATGGCTTTTATAGAGAGAGGTCTCTAAAACACTTGCTGCATCATGTGCCCCGGCAGACCCCAATGAGAGACATCACTCAGAGGTAACTCAAGCCTAAAGCCCTTGAAATCATTTCTCTCAGAAGTTGCCTATGCTTTTTTCTTTTTGCCTGCAATTGGTTTAACCCAGAAATTCATGTCTCCTGAAGTTATAGCTTATGCAGTCCTTAGAAGACATTCTCCCCAGCAGAATTTTTTCCAAGTGGGTTTTAGGAGAAACCTTTATGTTCTTCTGCCAAGGCAGGCATAAGTTATATCTGAGCTGGTGGTTTTCTGAAGAGCTTAGATGACTCCACACTCAGAAGAGGGAATGATAACCCCCTGAGATGAGAATCCTTCTCAGGGCCATGTACCCATGTTGGTTCAGAAAGGTCTAACAGGTTTACGCTGTCTCTGCAAAGAGCAGACTACACTCCTTAAAACCCAGGTGTGGCTCCCCTAGCCTATACCTTTCCATGGCTTCCCATGCCTTTCCATGGCTTCCCATTGCTCTTAAAATAAAGACAATAATCCTTTAGATGGTCTTAAGGATTAAGTCCTGGGAGCTTAAACCCTAGGCCCCTGGCCCCTGCCCACCTTTTAGCCTTGTATTGCACAATTCTCATCACTGCTCTTCACACATAACCACTCTGGACCTCACTTCTTATTTCCTGGAGCTTCTAGCTCTCTGACACTGCAGGGTCTCAGCATCTGCTTTTCTCCACCTGCTGAAATTTTCTCTCACCACAGCTTTCACAAAGCTAACACCTATGCTTCCTTCAGCTCCAAGATCACTTAGTTGGAGAACTCTTCCCGGCCCAAACACTTCCCCCGTTCTCTGCTACATATTCCTACAAAACTTTCTTTCTTTCCTTTACAGCAGTTACTGTAGCCTTTAGTGTTCATACAACTTTTTGGGTGGTGGTAGGGAGATTGCCTGCTCTCTCCTGACACAGGGCCTTTGCACATGCAGTGCTTGCTGCCTGAAATACTCATCCCACATCCCTTTTAAACTAAAGTTCACTCACTCTTCAGATCACAAGACAGGTGAACAAGGGAAAGACTTCTTGGACTCTTTACATCACATCTTCCCATTGGCAGCTCTCAAAACTCTGTGCCCCTCCCTGTCTGGTACCTGTTGAGGTTGAAACTGTGCATGCATTTCTGTGATTATTTAATTAACATGTGTCTTGCCTGTTAGCAGTGAGTTCCACAAGGGCACATGAAAATCTGTTTTTCACTGTATCCTAAAACGAAGAACATGACTTATACATTGTTGGCACTCAATAAATATATTTGTTTTGTATATCAACTCCCATTCAACATCTTTGTAAGAATTAGTACAGAATAATAATGACTAGCACAAGCTGTGACTCAAGTAGACTTGACTTTGTGATTTTATTAATTAATTCATTCATTTGTATGTTAATTCAATAAATGTTAATTTATGAGGGCTTACTATATGTTAGACACAATGCAAAATGCCCAGGATATACAAGTCAGCAAAAGAGATATGATCCCAACTCTCGAAGATTTGAATCCCAGGTCTACTTACTAGCTATACACACAGATCAGCAGTCAGCAAACTTTCTCTATAAATGTCCAGAGGATAATTATTTTCAGCTTTGTGGGCACAAGGTCTCTGTTGTACTACTTAAATCTGTCATTGTAATGTGAAAGGAACCAAAGACCCTATGAAAATAAATGAGCATGACTGTATTCTAATAAAACTTTACCAAAAAAGATGGTAGCAGGATTTGGCCTATGGACATTGTTTGTCAACTCCCAATATAGACCAATTTCTTAAGCTCTACTATGTTCAGTTTTTCTTCTATGTAAAGCATTATAGTATTATGCCTTCTTCCTTCTGTCTGGCAAGGTTCCATATACTTTACTCCTTAATTTTCTTTAACCAGTGCTTTCTTCTTATGTCTTCTGGAGCCAACACTTTCATCACTCATTCCCCAAATCATTTTGATCGCCTCCCCACCTCCAACTGCATTCCTCCAAAACCAATGCCACCATCTCCACCAGCTCCCAGAGAAGTCCACCTTAACCACCTTCTTCTTTCCTAAAAGGAAAATGAAGACACGCTGTTGATGGCTACCTAATCCCGACTACATCAGACCCAAGCTCCTGGCCCCTGCTCATCCATCCAGCTTCAGTTCCCAATACCCTCCTAGTCCTATCTTCTGCTACCTTGCATTTCACTGCTTCACACCAAAATCCAGAGTATGTATTGTTGCTTCATTTCTCTCCTTGTGCCATGCCCCCTCATCCTAGTCTTTTGGGTATAACCCTACTTGTTCTTCAAGTTTCCACTCAACACAAACCACTACAGGGATACGTCCCTCATCTTCTGAGGCTGAACTGCAATGTTTGAAGGGTTCAACAGTACTAGCTGATACTGATTAAGCCCTTTCCTACTTGTCCTTCAAGACTCCAATCAAAGCCAACCAGCTCAGGGGCTGTGCTAGGTACTTACATACATGAATTCATCTAATTACAGCTCTGGGGTTGGTTCAGGTGTTCATGCTCTAACTCCATTTCTACAGTCCTGGAAAACATCACCTTCTGCAAAAATCACACCTATGAATAGCAGGGCATATTAAGAAAAAAGAAGATTGGGGGCAGATCCCTCAAAACCTATGCACCTTTATAACCGGAGCACGAATAACAACAATCAGTAAACCCTAATTCAGCACCAGCTGGTTAAATTTCTACTGGATTCTGCAGCTAGCATCCCAAACAGCCTTAAACACTGGGGCTCCTGCTTCCTCTCTCAAAAGGTAGACCACGGATAACAAGTATAGATGCTTCTAATGTTGATTCTTTTTTAAAAAATTAAAATCTGATCCCAGAGATAGCCTTCTTTATGAATGTCCTGTGTTAGCACAGACAGTAGTGTCTCTGCAGCTGCTGCCTCTGTATTCTCAACTTCTCCAGAGAGCAGAGCCCTGTGGAAAGCCAAGTAATGCTTTATCTAGGGCTAAGGCTTTCTCTTTAAATATGATAAAACTTGTCTTTGACTACTTCAAGCATTAATATGCTGTGGGAAATGAACCAAAAGGATTTTCATGTTATACTGACATGACTGTCTTATTTGCCAACAACATGGGAGGTTTTCATGTTAAAGAAACACAGTGCAACAGATGTGGAAACTAAGGTTTAGACTAAGTCACTTGCCCAAGTTTATCTAAGGACAGAGCTAGGATTCAAGGGAGGGCAGGAAGGAGAAAGAGGGGGAGGAAGGGAGTGAGGGAGGGAGGTAAATAGGGGAAGGGGGGTGTTAGCATCTATAGAGGTATTCTCCAAGGATGGAAAAAGAGGAAAAGTTGAAAGATCAGTGAAAATGGAAACTCTTTAAGAGAAAAATTGTCAAAACACACACACACACACACACACACACACACACACACACACACACAAATACTCCACACATTCTCTCTTAAGGAATGAATTAAAATTAGTATTAATATATAAACTGAAGGAAAGTGAGCAAAATATTTATAGAAGTGAGTCACATTGTAAATCCCCCTTCACCTGTCCTATAACCACTGACTGAACATAAAAAAGCATCCATAGCCTTTATTTGTTTTCTGCTTCATAAGGGAAAGAAAATAAGAGCTATAGAACATCCTGTGACCAAAAATTGTGTCAGAGATAAATTTTAATATTAGGGATTTAGTATACTTGAGAACTAAATATTTAATATAGACTTTAAGACATTTGTGTAAATAAACTCGTGGCAGTTTAGTTGACAACCTCACCATCTATTCTGAATAAGTCTGTGCTCAATCTCTACTCAAAAGACCTTCAGAAAAGTCTCAGGAATGCAGTAAGTGATAACCAGGATTAACATTATTATTATAATTGGCAAAACACAGTTAGACAAAATAATAGCATATCTAAAAAAGAGGCTTTTCTCAACTCACCTGTTGCCACCCTCAAGGAGAAACTGGTGACTTAAACTATAGTGGAACTGTAAGAATTATATACACTGATGTTCTTTATCATTACAACTGTTTTACATATCTAACACTTAAAATAAACCTAATGTTTCTTTCAAGGGCTTTTAAAGTCCTTTGTCACCTTCATCTTATCACAAATGAAACTTCAGTGGTCTGTAGGTGGGCGATTCTCCAGGAAAAAGGAGATAATTCACTGAAAGTCCAGGCTAGGAGGGAAGTCTGAGACTACTCAGATGGGGAGACCTACACCCAGAAAGACAACTTCCCCTGGGTCATACTAGGGGTCCATGCAGAGGCATGTTTGATTTCATGGTTGCAGTATCAATTGTGAAGTAGTGAACTTTGCAAGACTGGTTGGAGAGAATGGCCTCTGGTCTTATCTGAAGATAGTCTATATAATGGAAGTAAGATAAATGGTTTAATAGCAAAAATAAAGGTCAGCAAGTAGTTAGAACTGACTACAGAACAGTCAAGGTGACATGTTTCTAAAAGGTAAAAAATATAAACAAATGAATAAATAATAAAAAAATTAAAATTGTACCATAAATTACAGAGATTAGGGGTGGAGGAGTTAGGATAGCACAGTAGTCTTTTTTTTTTTTTTTTCACTCCTGTTGCCCAGGCTGGGGTGCAACGGCATGATCTTGGCTCACTTTAACCTCTGCCTCCTGGGTTCAAGGGATTCTCCTTTCTCAGCCTCCCAAGTAGCAGGGATTACAGGCGCCCGCCACCAAGCCTGGCTAATTTTCATACTTTTAGTAGAGACGGGTTTTCAGCATGTTGGTCAGGCTGGTCTCGAACTCATGACCTCAGGTGATCCACCCACCTCGGCCTCCCAAAGCACTGGGGTTACAGGCGTGAGCCACTGTGCCCAGCCAGCACAGTGCAGTCCAATAAAATTAAATGGACATATCATGTAAGGAAGAAATCGAGTAATTCCAAAGCAAATGAATCAAAACACTTAGAGACTAGATAAAAATGATTATGCAACTTGATTAGCAATGAAAACACTCTGAACACAGATCACTTGTTTTCATCAGTTGACTGGTTCTGCAATGTAGGCCCTGTGGCTTAGGGGTGAAAGGCTGTGATTAAATGTATTTTGAACCTTCAAGTTTCCCCAAAATAATAAGGCTTTCAAAAGTGAACAGTTAATAAAATCATATATGGTCACTCCTGTTTAACCTGAATTCTAGAACCAAAATTGTTGGCTTCTCAGCTTATAAGTGAAAGTTTTAATTTCAGAATCAGGTAACATTTTGATAGCCTGATGTCTATTAATTTTTCTTGAAACTTTAACCCCAATTTTTACCACTTTCCACAGAATTTTCTATAAGTAAGGATTTAACAGCTGCCTAATTTGGCTGTCAATCATTAAAAACAACATATAAGTCTTTTATGTAGTGGGTGTAATTTGGGGGAAAGTTAAAAACTGTGGCCAAGCATCTCACTACTCCTTATCCCCCAAAAATTACTGTTAGAGGAATCTACATAGCCAGGCAGTTTTTAAGAATTAAAATTCCTTGCTGCTGCAATGTAATTCAACAGTAATTGATTAAAAGAATCTTTACACATCCCATGCATCTCTAGAGAAATTAATTCTAGATCATAGGTAGAATCAACTTTCCTAATCTTTTACCAAAGCATTAACCTTTTAGTCACTTCTCAAGAACCCATTATGTGGCTCAATTACTGTGGACTGTGTGTCTCTGGTTGAAATGCTGATGACAGTGATCAGCATTAAAAAGTATTGTGCCTGGCACCGTGCTAAGTGCTTTGCAAGCATCATGTCACTTACTCCTCAGAGCAACCTTATGAGCTAGGGACCTTTACTATCTCTGTTATGCAAACAAGGGAATTCAGGTTGAGAAAACATATGGATATTGCCCGATCTAACTCCAGAGCCCATGCCTTTCAGCACTGCAACCGGATAGCAGGTGTTGGCATAATCAAATGCCTCTGGGCAGGAGTTCTTTGAATGAATTTTAATTGAAAAATGCAAACCCTAACAGAAAAGAAAAGTAGGTCTAGGAAACAAGGTTCACGATCCAGTGCAGAAGTCCTCAGGGGATATCTTAGGGTGATTTCTCCTTTTCTTCTCTTACTAGGTGGACTATAACTATGAAAGGGAGGTAAGAAGGTGAGAAGGCAATCAGTATCAGCTGGTGGAAGAAAAGTGCACTTCATGGCTATATATGAGCCAGATCTCACCTAAGACTGTACTTGGTCATCGTGCTGGACGTGCATGTTAAGGACTCCAGCATCAGAAAGAGTTGATCTTTCCCATGGAGCTTCCTAAAATGACCGTTTGTTTTATTTCAACAGAAAGGGCAGGATGGCCACATGCACTGGATATACTGCCTTCAGGCAGAAAACCAATACAAAAAAAGAAAGGAGAAAGGAAGAAAAACACTTTCTCTTGATGTCAATGCCCCAGTGTAAAAGACAAAGCCAAGACTACAGCCACGTCAGTAGAAAGACCTTTGATGTCAGAGACAGACCATGAAGGGCCTACTGCTGGGGTAATTACAGATGTCAGGGGTCTGCAGACTCTGAAAGGGCCATTTTGTGCTACCATTTATCTAAATCCAATTTTTTAAAAAGAGTAGCTTCTAAAAGTAGAATTTAAATAACCCTTGATAGCTAAAACACTGTTCCTAAAGAAAAGTGGCTTTTTTCTTTAGAGGAGCAACCAAAGCAGGGCACAGACCATTTTTATGGCAGTAAAAATACTGTCTATGATACTATCATGGTGGATACATGTCATTACACATTTTCCCAAATTCATGGAATGCACAAAACCAAGAGTGAACACTAACATAAAGTTTGGACTTCGGGTGATAATGATATGTCAGTCTAGGTTCCCTGACTGCAGCAAATGTACCACTCTGGGGTTAGAAGCTGTGAATATGCATGGGCAGGGATAAATGGCTATCTCCTTATCTTCCGGTCAATTTAGCTGTGACCCTAAAGCTGCTCTAAAAAATAAAGTCTAAAAAACAAAAAATAATATTTTTAAGTAGCTTTCAATCATTTTTAAAAGTCAAATATTTCAAGGCCCTATTTGATTACGAGTTGTGCTTTGGTTTTTGTTGATCAGGAAAATGCCTAAAAATAAGAAAAAAAATGAAACATAGAGCTCTGATATCAATTTGTACTTTATCATAGCAGCATCTACATTTATTAGTAAAAGAGATGAATGGTACATATGTGACATACATATTTAATTTACAAATATTTGTGGACAAATGGATTCACTGACCCTCAGAGTTCCTGGAAAGGCCCAGTGCTAAAGCAAGTCATTTTAGAGCTTCTTATTGTTTTCTTATCCTCAATTCACCTCCTCAAGACTTGACAGAATTAACCTATTTTTATAAACTTTTCATAAATATATGCACATAATAGAATGTACCACATGTACAAAATACCCTAAATAGCTATTAGGTATTTTGCATCTTCCTCTGAGCAACTCAAGGCAACATTTCCTTTGCCTGTCTTACTCCTCCCCTTTCTTCTCAAAGTGCTTGCCCACTGTACCACTGTTGGAGATTTGCCATAACTCTTTACATGTTAAAGGATCTCAGAGGCTCTACAGTAAAGAAATTTATTTGACTTTATTTGCATCTGCATTTTCTAATTTTTCTTACATTTCTTACAAATTAACCTCCAGGTTTCTACAGCAGTGATTCTCAAACATGAGCATACTTTAGAATCTTTCAGAAGGCTGGTTAAAACACAGATTAATGAGCTCCACCCACAGAGTTTCTGGTTCAGTAGGCCTGGGATAGGCACAGGGAATCTGTATTTCTAACGAGGTCCCAGGGGATGCAGTGGCTACAGGTTCCAGAGCACACTTTGAGAACCCCTGAGTTACAGAATGCTTTCCACCATTTGAGGTTAAGTTCTAAACATCTTAGCTTCATGTCAAACTGATGAACAGAGATTTTATATCAAAACTAAATGTCTTCTCAGAATGTTCAATTTGTCTTCCCTCTCTATGAGACATTGGGAGTCCCAGGTGTCAATAAAAATGGTCACAATTGCCCATATTCATAACATTGTATTATGAGTTCTATCAAGATTCTTCTAATTCATTAGTTGAAAAATTATTTAGGTATGTGATTTTAAAACAAACCTGGAAAGCTACTGGAAAACTGAAATCAACTTTGCAATGGCCTTAAAGTTTATTAACTTATGTTAATGGAAGATAATAAGAAAATATTGAGATTAATACAGACTCAGAAAATAGATCTAACTCCAAACTAAGGAAATCATGAAATCTGACAACGTGATGATTTTTCTTTCTGGAGGTCACAGCATGGTTAACATTTTTGCTCCCTTGGCTTTCTTGCTTTTTGTAATTGCACAAGAATGTGACTTTATAGGCTCTTAGTATTATATGAAGAACACATTAAATCTCTCTAACACAGTTTACTAATTCCAATATAATTGACTCATTGTTTGCATTAGGAATGAAAAGGTGACTAACAAAATATAAATTATCACTTAGGTATTATTTCTGGTTTAATAAGTGGTTGAAAATTACTATCAAAACAGAAAACGTGGGTATCTAATGAATTAGTAAAGAACTGTTTCATTGCATTATGAGCTGTGCTATAATTTCCTAAAAATATACCGCAAGTTAACTAAGAAAGAAAATCGCCTTAGAGACATCAGCACAAATAAAAATCATATATAAAACCCCACCAAAAAAACCTAGTTTTCAATATCCTTCATGTTAATCAGTCTATGTAATGTATGGTAAAGAACAATGTACGATTAACTAATCTCCTTGTCCCCTAATGTCTGTTTCACACCAAGAACATTGATTAAATGCTCATATATTCACAAGATTTTAGACATCTTTAACACACCGGACAGGTGCTATGTAAGTGTGATATGTGCAGGTTTGAAAAGAACCTGGATTGAGAGTATGAGTAAGATGTGTGGCTAACAAGTTGAGGGCTGTCACCATGCTCAAGTCTGAATGGAAGGCTATTGGCAGAGATGAGTCAAAATGCCATGTTACCAAGGGTGACTCGTTGCTGCTTTCTCCTATAAGAGGCTGTTTTTGACAGGAAATATCAACCATACATAAGATATGTCAGCTAACATGGGCTCCAAATAATGAGCAAGAAAATAATGACTAATTTTTTTGTGTTTTCTTTGTGGCGGGCAGTAGGAAAACAGTAATACTTTGTAGGTACAATAGCGGCATATGAAGATGGCAACTTAGAGAAGATAATAATTTTTATATTCGTGTGATTAATAATTGTAAATCATTATGTGATTTATTATTACCAACAGTAGAGCAGAATCCTTTCTTGAGCACTTTCCATCTACTTGGCTAATGCCTTAGTTCTGTGCTGTCCAATGCAAAGGCCATGTGTGGCTGCTGAGCACTGGAAATGTGGCTTGTTCAGACTCATTCAGACTGAACTTTTCACATAATTTAATTTAAATCTAAAGACATATTCAATTTATTTATTGGAAATCTTTTGAATATGTTTGAAACAAGTTAGGTAGATGAATCTAACTTTTCCAATTATACATTTTATAAAATCTAAACACAGGTCAAATAAATTTTCTGATGAAAATTTAGTGTCCAAATTGGGGATGTGCTGGAGGTATAAAATATACATGCAATTTTAAATGCAGCACAAAGACTTAGGAAAAAATGTGAAAATATCTTGTTAATAATTTTTATACTGATTACATGTTGAAGTGATATTTTAGATATTTTGCGTTAAATAAAATACATTAAAATTAGTTTCACTTTTTTTTTTTTTTTTACTATTTTTAGTGAGAGTACTAGAAACTTTGAATTTGTGTACTTGGTTCATATTCTATCAGACAGCACTGCTTTCGTGAATTATCTCATTTAACTCTCGCAAAAACTCCCCAGGGCGAGTATTATTACCTCCATTTTATAGATGAGGACACTCAGACCCAGAGAGAACAGGAAATGTGCCCAAGTTCACAGAGTTATGAATCAGAGACAGCCTAAGCGTAGATTTTCAACAGGGACCCTGAATAAGGTCTCATCTCAAAGCATAATGAGGTCCATCAGTTAGCATTAATGGGAATCTGGCATTCAAACTATAATGCACTACAGTGCTTGGATACTAAGGGTAAGAGGCTGAAGTCATGAGGTTCTGTGCTTCTCATAAATTCATTCTTTTAAGATAAGCCTGGCTGCCATAAATATCACCAAACATTTAACAACGCAAAAAAAAAAAAAAAAACAAAAAAAACCAAAGGCTATTACTACAGCCTGTCTTACCAGACGAAGGATTCAAATTAAATTCCATCAAATCACACCGAGCCAATACACTTTGACAAGCACCTCACATCCCAAATCTCTAAGAGCATGGATTTTTTTGTTTTTTGTTTTAAATTTGTTCCCCTTTTCTCCTCACCAAGACAGAAAAGAAAGCCCAGTAAAATGCTGAATGGGGCAAAAGAAAACGCAACAAAGTTAATAGGGGGGCCATAGATGGCCCTTCAGAATTTGTAAAAACACAAAAACAAGAGGGCACATTTCCATCGCTGCACAATATTGCTTTTGTTTAAGAGCCAAGTACCAGTCTTGAAACGTGTGGGTAATAAATCAGCAGGCATTATTTTAAATCAACCGGTTTTATAAAATAAGCCAAGAGTTGAAAGAGGCAGGACTAATTACCAACATTCCTTGATGAATTACTTAGCGGCGTGTGCTAAGTCAATGTACGTCTAAGGCTTGATCCCCAATTTTATCCCGTACTTATTTCCCAGGAGGTAAAAAGAACATGTGGCTAATTAAGGCACCGATCTCCACAGCCAGAAGTACTCAAGGTAAGATTTCTTTCAAAAGAAAAAAAAAAAAAAAAAAGAAAAAAAGAAAAGGCTCTTTGCCTGGTACTTATTAATCTAATTTTTACTACTTCACTAGAAAAACAGAGCTAATCTTGTCACCTTTAGGCAGTCTAAACTACCATGCAGTGTTCAGAAAAAATGTTACATATTTGTAATTTAGCCAATAAGAATTTCTTAAGCCTTTCCTAACTGGCAGGAATGTCTCTGGTTTGTCACTTCCAATTAAGGCTCAACAAAATTTCCAGCCCCTAAATTTTAATTATACAAAACCCAGGCCCAACAGGGGAGATTACAACAGAGTTATGCATGGTAGTAAGGTAATAAAAGTCTGAATTTTGCTTTTCATTTTGGGCCTCTTAACTACTTTTAAAAATTACTTCCCGATCGGGTGATTGAAATCCTTTTGCTCACTTTGAATTTTCAGGATCCCTACACCTTGTTATCTTTCTTCTAGGAAAGACCACTACAGTTACATAATGTGTCTAAGTCTAGTAAACTGGTGAGTTTACACCTGACAGAAGAACTGTGCTCCTCAAAAAGTTGTGGGTGACTCAAATAAAATGCATCGGGACATCACTTTACATAAAGAATGCATGCATATGCTCTCCTAGTAAAAATCATAATAATAATGATAAAGCCTTTGACCACCACCGCTTCCAATCCCAATACTCATTCCAGAGACAGCTGGTAGAAACAATGTTATAGATTCACCTACACCCTTTTCTAGGACATTCCCTATTTTTAAAAAGAGTAATTAACACAATTTCTTTTTTAGGACCATTCTCTCCTTTAACAGCCCCCTGCTTTACCTGATTCATATGCTCCAATTCTGATTCATTTCCTTTTCATAAAGTTATAAATTACTAAACAAAAAACATCTAAATTTATAAATAAGATCTGAATAACTGGTATATTATCTGGAGCTAAATGTTTTTTTAAGTTCAAGCTGATCCTCAAAGAAGTCAATAAAAGGAGACACATTCAGGGCAAGAGCCAATATTCTAGTACTGATTGCAGTTATAACCTTGAGTGAAGCCACTGTACTGATTTACATATTTTTAACACAGATCACACCCACCGATTTTAGTAGAGCAAAGTTAAAATTAGATTTTGCTTACACATGTTCACAATCTCTGTTCAAAAGCGTGCTTACTGAAGAGTCTTTCAAATTAAGTGGTCTTTCAAAGCTAAGTCCTTTCTTTAATTGTTGGGATTAAATAGGTAATATTTGTGAAGGAGACTCATGACCTTTTCAATATAGTAATATAAGATTTATTACCACTGACATTTACTTAAAAGCAAATAGAAAAACCACCAGAAATGAAGTTCCAGTTGTTAAG
The DNA here is from genome assembly GCF_029281585.2 of Gorilla gorilla gorilla. Lineage (NCBI taxonomy): Eukaryota > Metazoa > Chordata > Mammalia > Primates > Hominidae > Gorilla > Gorilla gorilla. The sequence continues at coordinate 79,771,803 of NC_086017.1, read as the reverse complement.
TGCTAAAATATGGCAAGAGCTCTAATATTGCAAGGTGCATGGGAAAGGAAAAACCAAAAATGCAAACATAATTTCAGAAGAAAATTGATATCAAAAGCGTGTGAGTCTACTGAATTATTTCAAAAATCATCTAAAACAATGCAAATATATTAGTAAATACTCAGAACTATAAAGCATATGAATTGTAATAGCATGGACCATCAAGATCTTTAGAATATAAGTGACTTGAGTTATGATTTTTGGATGTTGTTACAGAAACTTTCACTGTAGTGCTTTTTAACCCATAATGATGACTATCAATAAAGCATAAATTACCATGGGGGTCAATGTGGCCAGGAAGTCTTTTTATATAATAAAAACACATCCAGTTCTTTCATCTGGCATATTGTGGAGACTCATGAGGATATTTTAACTATTCAATAGGGAAGCCCCTTACTAATTCAAATGCTTAAGTTCATGTATCTTTCTGTTAAGCCTGTGAGACTCCTCTGTAGTTTCTCTTTGACCTCCCATTTTGCTCTAATATATTCTGTTACTGGTGATTCTTTAGAAATGTTTAGAGCATGTCCTTACAGTAGGATGTGTGCTTATAAGCAAATAAGGTAGTGTGTGGAGTCTATGTAACCAGGGATCAGTGATAATCTCTCTAAGCCTCAGTTTCCCTATCCGGAAAATAAGGCTTATCCTACTTGTTTCCTAAGGTTAATAAAATAATAAATGAGCTAAAAGACCTGAAGTGTTCATCCCACCATCCAATCCACCCTATAATTAATATCCACGTTGTCAAGGAGACACAATTGCCTTTCCTCCTCCAAGGTGCTTCAGGTAGTGTCACATTCACATCAGTAATTCCTATAAAAGTTTAAGCTATGGATTGAAGCTCTGTAGTAAACATTTGCTACAAGCCCCAAGCTACTGTGTCATTTGAGAGGCTGAACATTGCTATCTCTCCCTCCTAATGTTTCTCAGGTCATTCCCTCCAGGAGAGGTATTACCACTAGTGGCCCATGGAGTTCAACTATATGAGTTCAAATCCTGACTGCACCACCTACTTGGGTGACTTTCTGATGACCTAGTTGACCCCTCTGTGACAGTTCCTGCATCTGTGAAATGGCGATGCTAATAATAACTACCTCATAGAGCAATGGTGGCATTAAATGAGTCAATACAGGTAAAGTTCAATGTTGGCACATGCTGATCATGATTGTTCTCATAACAGTTCTCCTGGGGAGACACAGACCAGACAGAATATAGGCATCACATCTATAGGAGCCTCCACAAATGGTCCCCAAACAAAACACAAAGAATTGGGAAAGATGCTGGTTCCTCTGCAGGAATGTTTCTCAATCTTTTATTCATTAGTATCCCAATAAAAAGCCTTTTTAGACATTTTTCCCCTAATTGCTTCTCCTTCATCCCCATCACCATAAAATTTTAAAAGACACATATACTGTTTATCGGTTTATGTACTGGGGCTTTGGAGGTTTAGAAACTATTGTAACATCTAAGACTTTTTTGCCCTCCAACAATCCATTTTTGTCCTACTTGTGGGGAGTGACTTCGCCCCTGTTGAGGATGCACGCTCTACTGGTCTCATGACATTAAAAAAGAAATTACCATTCAGAGTCAGATGACACTAGGCCCACTCCAATTTTTAGCCCTCACTTCCAGGCCCCAGACCTTAATATTTTCCTTATGATACTGCCTTCACCTCCAGCAGTATGGAATTATGAGAACTGTGTAAATGAAAGGAGACTGCACCTATTAGTATAGCCTCCTCTAACAGGAGAAAACGAGGAGGAGCCAAACAGGTGTCTCTTCTCTTTGAAACCCACAGGATGAATTCAGTAACTGCAAAGGGGCTCATGGAGAAGATGGCAAAGATTCTCCTACTTAAAGAGAGAGCGCCATGCTGCATATCTGCCAGCATTTCATTACTAGCTACTAGTCAAGTGTCCACCAGGTACATCAGGCCCTATCCACAACCTGATGAAATCAAACCCAGATTCTGCTGTACAAAACCCAGATTGTGCTGTACCCCTCAGTTACATGAAAATGCCCTTGTGGTCATAAAGGGAGAAATCATTTCCATTTTGTGCCAATATTGCCCAATGAACATGTAATTAGAGCTGAAGTTCCAATGTTTCCAGAAACTGGGATTAATTCTTAGGCTTAGTTGTGTAAAGGCTGAATATTTTGTTTCAGATAGTTGGTCTCATGGGTCTGCTCTTTTAAGTAGATAAAACCTAAAAATTTAAGCGAAGATGACTTTCTTCAGCCAGCATTTCATTACTAGCTACTAGTCACTAAAAGCAGTGCAGACAGAAAAACCAAGTCCAACATTAATCCAAAAGCACTTACTGTGATTCTTGCACTTATTGCAATTCTTGCACTACTGAGCCTGTGTTAAGTTTGACTTTACCAAGTAAGACAACTCTATGGAGCACTTTCTTGTGTCAGCCCTGAGATCACTAAATCCTCACCCCGAAGTGTTCATAAAGCAGCCTGGGAAGCAAAGGGGCTGCCACTCAGTGCCGTGCAAGCTGCTACATACTTATACACTGAACCAATTAAACTGCTCTCAAGACACAGGGTGAGAAGTCCTCACTGCACATAGGGAAGAGTGGACCTTGAAGTGGGATTCTTAAAGATAGAGACAACCCAGAAGGAAAATAAATTATATATTTTTTGTTCCATTTGCAAATATGAACAAAGAAAAATAAAGGGTTTATGTCTACCTGATAAAAACTGACTAACATATTTCTTCAGACCTCGCTCCTATAAAAGGCAACTGATGGTAGGGTTAGAAAACAAAAAATAACAGGAAGGCTGCACCCTAAACTGTTAACAGTTGTTCCTTCCAGGGAACATGATGGAAGGGAGGCGGTGGTAGGCAGGGTGAGATTCATATTGAACTATTCTGCTGCATTGTTTAAATCTGTTAAAAGTTAACAAGTATTGTCTGCAATTTAAAAAGTCAATAACGTGAGTTTTAAAGAGAGAGAAAATTACCTTATGTGTGACACTGAATGATTCAGATTCTGCAGGGAAATTAGGTTTCTGGGAGGATGAAGAGCTGTCTGTTGACCTGAAATCTGAGTCCCTTTCTCCCCCTGAATGAGGATATAGCCTTGTAGACACCAACATTGATTCAAAAACAAAAGGACACCAATGTTTATAAATGATCCCTGAAATCAAGGCTGACAGGTTGTTTGTGTAAGTCAAACTACAAGGGTCATAAGTATATGCTGGTCCATGTGTGAATGGACTATGCTATAAGAAGAAATCTCAGACATAGCAGGTCTTCACCTTATGAGAATAACACCTCTAGCAACAGATCCCCTAAATGAGGGGACCAAGGCAAGCTGATCTGAGACACACTACATCTGTTCTGGCTTCTTGCAGCCACCATGATGCTATTTAGGGTCTGTATTCCTGGCTAAATAAATCAGAAACAAAATCTAAGGGTAGGTTGTGGGAGGAGTCCCTTCTGCCAATCTGTAGCCCACCAATCCACCTGTAACTCCACACACATTTTCATGTTCTGTGTTATACCTAAAAAATAAATCACACCTTGAAAATTCTACTCCATGCAGATTTCATAATTTACAGAGAAAGACCAGTAGTTCAGCCATTAACCCTTCCCCTCACTAGTGAAATATGGAACGTCAGTTTTTGAAAGAGGGTAACAAGGAGCAGGGCTTCCAGCCCACCTCGCTAGAATCTCAATCCAAATGAGAGGCAACTTTGACGAGATAACCACCAAATAAATGCCCACGTAAATTTAGTTTACAATGTAGAGGGTCCCAGAAAAAGTGCTTCTGTATTTGACAAACAGCAAGCATCATCACTAATTACAGAGCAATTTGCGCAACTCTTGAGATGATTTGGAGAAAAGGGAAAATTTAAAAATAAATTCATTCAAAGTAGTTAAGAAATGCCCCAAAGTAATAAAAAAAATCTTTTCCTTTTAAAATTCATGCAACCTTTCTCTTAAGCAGAACAGAAAAATTCAATGGACAATCCGTTCCAGAGAAGACACTTTGACTTTGCCTTTAAAATTTTAAATTTCAAGGTGAAAGGAAGGGAGGGAGAGAGAGAGGTAGTGGGGAATCCTTGGCAACTCACTTCAGATTTCTGAACAGAGAAACATTTTCAAACTGTAAACTAATGTTTTCAAGCTTTCAACCATCAAAGCCCATCTTGGGAAGGTAGTAGGGGAAGAAATCCTGATGAACTTCTCAGTCCAGGATGAGAGCGACCAGTGCTTTTATAATTCATCAAAGTCAGAGAGACAAAACCATGAAAACAGATGCTTGGTGACTACATAAATGATTAACTTGGTGGTTTGCACTGTGATGCTTTAGCTATAAGGCTGAACTCACCTACAGTTCTGTCCCGTTACTCTGTTTTTGTTTGAAAAAAGCTACATCAAATTTCAAACTTCAGGTTTGCATGACTTGCATGTCAGCAAAACCCACTTGTGGAAGAAACTGATTCCATTAATGGTTCTTGATGACTTTTTTTTTTGTTAATTCACAACTCAAAATACAGGGTGTGTTCACCATTACAAAAAAAATGCATTATGCACTCCAGGTGTTGGTTAATTTATGGTAAAAGAGCATCTTTAAATTACGATACCCAATTGGGTAAGGTTGTTCTTAAAAAACTTGAAGAATATCTTTACTATGTAAATATATAGCAATAAGACTCATGATTCCATGTCCCCAAAAATGAAAATCAATATGAAGGAAAATTCATATATTATTAAAGCAATATAGAAACCAGAGGCTAATCTTACAAAGATTCATGAACTTACTCACTGCACAATGACTATACGTTGAGGAATGAGTGGTGCAGATTTTCGATCTCTAACCCAAAATCTGACTAGTCCTAAGTTTACCAGATGTCAGTAATTTTTAAACATGCTTTATAAAGCTTCATATTTTAAATTTTACTCTGCCAAAAAAAGGGATTAACCTGAAAACACTGCTTTAGCTTTTTGAAATCAGTCATTCATCCAGATAGCAGAATGTTGGTAACTTAACTTTGTGTGTGTATGAAAACTAAACTATGACCTTTCTTCCCTCTGGTTCTTACAAACAACTTGGGAGACGGAGAGATTTAACCAGATTCTCTAGTGCATGCAAGTGTGACTAATTGTATACATCTACCTCCACTGAGAAGCAGGCATGTTCTGTTTTAGCAAGTTAAACCTTTAAAAATTAAGTGAATTTACTCAGGCTATACTATGAGAAAATATTTATTCAATATAATCTGTATCATAATGCACTCAATTAGTATACTTGGTATTACCATTCTTTGAAAATATATATTCATGGAGAAATAAATGGTCCAAGATTAAGCATATTAACTGTTTTTCTATTAACCACTTCACAAAATTATGCTTATGATTTAAAAACTATAAAAAAGAAAAAAATAACCACCTTTCTCTCACTCATCTTTCTATAATGTTTCATAATACTTTTATACACAAAATTTTGAAAATAAGCCAACTATATTTATGAAGTCCTAAGTCTTTAAGTATCTGAAGCAATCACTTATATGATATTCTCTTTAAAAATGTTATCTGATTTTCTTAAAATATTGTCTTAATGGAATCATGTATTCTTATTTGTTTCTTCATTTAAGAATACTAAAATTTGTCTAAATAGCTATCAAACCTAACCATATAGCTATGGCAATAGTTCTTTATTTTTATTTATATGATATAGTTTACTAGTTTATATAACTGAAATATAAAAAAGCAGAAGTTAAATAGACATGAACTATATTCAGAATGAAAGAGAAATTTACCTAATACTTATTTTTAGTTAGAGTATGTCGTCCAGTTTTAACAATTTATTTGTGCTTTAACTTTGGACATTTTTCTGGCATACATAAGTTAGGGGTTGTAGCTCAATCCAGTGTCACCAGGACACAGCAACATATAAAAATATTGGTATGTTATTCAAACAACTTAATGTAGATTTTAATTTTAATCATTTTCAAAAATAATATATTTACAGTGACAAAAACATTTAGAAATTATGCTCATTTTTAAGATAATCTGGAAATGATGTTTCAACACATTTTCATTTGGGTAATTTCCTCTCTATCAGTTGTAGCTGCCTTAACAGGAATATTGATTTTAATAAAAATTCTTTAACATTACCTTCAATTGGATATAACCCACTAGTAGCCCAAATCCATGGCAACTCTTCTAAAATTTGCCCTCCAGATTAAAAAGGTAAACTATTATGATGAATAAAACAGACATATTTCTCCACATCTTGTTACTACTTAATTCATACAATTTTAAATAACCTAAGGTATACACAATAATTATCACCCCTGCAGGCATGAGACAACAACTTAAATCTTAAATAATTCTTAAATCTATAAAAACTTAGTGATCATATCAATTTTCACCCAAGCAGAACAGAAAGATTCAACACATCATCTACTCCAGAGAGAAAACATTGAGTTAACTGACGGGTAAAAAAACAAAGAGTAAAAAATCCATTAACCGTGGCAATATCCAGAATTTCAAACAATCACATTAGAGTAAAACTTTATGCTAAACTATTTGTATCTTTTTTCCCTAACCCAATTTCAGTTGGTTTCTTCATCCGAGTTCCATTATTGCATCACTATGTTTTAAGTCTTCGCAAATAAAAAATAATTGACTCTTGATTTGTTTTTTAAAGAATCTCTTTCCTACTTCCTGGTAAGGTTCACAGATTGATTCCTGATTATAACACATCATCTCTCTATTTACTTTAATAGTAAACTTTAAATAATGGGAGACATTTTTTCTGTGCACATGGATGAATGCAAAAACCAATAATGAATCACCGGTCTGTAAAGTTCACATTGTTTAATGAACAGTAACACTTGAGACTTTTCAGAATTAGGTGAGCAGGTACTAAAATAAAAAAACTAAAAATAAGGAAGTTCCTCTACTTTCCTTTTAACTTTCCTTGAATCAGTCATATTTAAGAACTGAAATGTTTATTCTTAAACAAGGAGTATCTCCCTATGTGATGTGGAAGACACATGTGTGAGATGGAATTCTATTCTTAGACTTGTTACAATTTTCCTTAGTAATTAGGAAGCTATATGTCCCTAATCGAATGATGCTAACAAGCTCCTGCAGTTTCTACTCTAGCAAGAAATCAAAGAGACCCAAAGCAGACAACTCACTTCAGTAAAAGGATTATGTAGTCTGGTTATTAAAGCGCAGAAAGCTCTTCTTCAATCTTATATGTGAAGAGCTCTCTAAAACAGTCAGATTTTACAACCAATATTACATACTAAATAAAAAGAAAATTAAAGAGTGGCTATGGAAGGTATTTAAGAAAAAAATATTTAAGATACACGAATTATTAGAAGAGGCCCACCTCAGATAACTCTGGTTTTGAAACTTTCCCAAAGAAAGATGTCATCACAACAAACGTATTCCTACTTGCAATTTCTCATGGAACATTGACTCCCACCATTTATTGATTGTTACTATTACAGTTACAATGCGTTTGCATCCTTCTTTTAAAATATAAAGCCATGTAAGAATTAAGGGAGTTGGAGTTTTCAAATATAATTCTGAAGGGTCAGTCTAACAAAATACATATTCAGATAAACAAAACACCTAGCAAATGGAAAATGGAAGAGAGTTTGGTCCAACCAACAAGAGCAACACTCACGTACCTTAAGGACTTCCATCGGCACCTGCGTGGCAGAGGGAAGGGTGGTGGGCACACTGACGTTTATGGCTGGTGTCTGACTCACGGGCACTCTCTGTTGCATGAACTGGGCCGCCTGCAGCTTCTGCTGCTGCTCCCTGCGCTCCTGCTCCTGCATCTGCTCACGCATGAGTTGCTGGCGTAGCAAGATGCGTGATGTCATACTGGAGGAGCTTATCGGAGGCTTGGAGGCCCCAGGATGCTCCGCGGAACTGCTGTGGGAAAACCAAAATGCATACAACATTTAGTTTCCTAATGAGACCCTTCGTTTGCACTTTGGGGGTATCCTAAATTGCACCAAACTATAAAACGAGTCTGCGCAAATATAATCAAGTCACAGAATGGTACTCCACATAATTGAAAATCAAGAGGTGACAGGATTTAAGTCATTAGTAGTTGAATTAAAATAAGTCAGCTTGATTGCATCAAGGCATTTTTATCAGGCGGCTTAATTTTTTTAATTTTTTTTTTTTTTACATTTTATGCTGCACACTACTCATCACCACCAAATATAGCGCCGCCATATGCACTGCCAAGAAGCAAAGCATCTTAATGGCACCCAAATTTCCACATTTAAAAATAAATTGCTTGATTTGCTTTTTTGTATAACTGAATCTAACCAAATAACTACTCCTACATGTTATCTAAGTTCTTTGAAGATGCCTAAAATGTTTACTAACAAAAATTGATTAAAGAAAAGGTGAGCTTTGCCAAGAGGAAACTTTTCTAAGATAAAATAAGTAAAAATAATGAAGGAAGCATTTGGGCCAGAATGTTAACACTGAACTCGACCTTGCTCTTTGGGTAAGGGGGCAGAAGACGAGCTGGTATGACAAGCCAATACTTCTCTTTCTGGTTTTCTTTGTGCTGTCTTTTCTTCTGATTCACCTTGGCATGCCCTCTACTATGTTACTATGTGTTCTCTGTGCATTCCCCATGAGGGCTACTTCTAATGGTTTTGGTACTCACTCTACCCAAAATAGTTTAAAATTCTGAAACCCTACTCACAAATTAAAAAGAAAAAACTTCCTAATTTTCCTAAATATGGTTTCTGATAACTTATCTTGCCAGCTCTATGACATCAAGTTATTAAATCTCTCTCTGTCTTAGTATCCGGAAAAGAAGGATAACAATAGTTTTTTACCCACTTACCATTCATAAAGGCGGGAGCTGTTCTTTTAAAATTTCTATTGCATCATGTATATTTTAAAGCCCTACTTCCTAGGGATTTTGTGGGATTAAATAAAACAAGGCACATAAATCCCCTAGTACAATGAGTACCATGTAGTACTGGCTCAACAAATGTTTGCTGTCACTATTATTACAGGTAGAAAATGTTTCATTGTTTATTTCTCTCTCTATATATGTATTTTTAACATCTGTGTTTAGGTCAACGGTTCAAAACCTTAGCACCTGGAACAGAAGAAAAGGAACATTTGAGAAAATATTCACTCTTGAGAAAGTCATGCTTCAAGGTAAGTATTTGTACTTTGAACTTCCTTCCTTGAATATAAACTCTGGTATTATCTTTTACCTTCTAATAAAAGGCAAAATAAAGCCTTAAATATCATTGACCATCCTCATGAGCTCCTTAAAGACAGGAACCTTCAGGCTCTGAAGGTAACAAAACATGCTAGGGGATGAAGAAGTATTGGTTTTACCCTCACGCTATCCCAGAAAAACTACACAATAACAATTTAACAGTTCGCTTATTTTCACAACAGGAAATTGGCTCCGTATATTGTCAGAGAATCAAAATGTAACATGATGCAACCATTAAAACTAGTGTAAAAATATAGTTACTGATGTGAATAAAACTACACAATATAAAGAACTTAGAAAAGCCAGATACAAAATAGTATTTAAGGTAAGATCCAAGGTTTTTTTTTTTTTAATAAACAAACTGTCCATGACAAGAAAAAGCATAAGAATAATGTTACCCTACACTATTGCTGGTATATATTAAAACAGCTTAACAACACTACCAAAAAGCTAAAAATTGTTCATACAATTTGATTCAGAAATGTTGTGATGGACAATTTTCCTAAGTAAATAACTTAAATGTGCAAAAACTGATATTACAAAGCTCTTTACAAATTGCAAAATATATGAATAATAAAAAATTTGTCCCATAATATGAGAATGGTTAAATACATTATCATACATGAATTCAATAAAATACTACCTATTTTTTTAAATTGTGCAACTACAGAACAAAGTGGGAAATGTATGTAACAAGAGGGAATTTAAAAGTAGGATTCAAAAGTATATTTATATTCTAATTTAAAATAAGTGTGGTATATGCATGTACACAAGTATGCAAAATGATTAGTAGGGAATGTCCAAAGATCATGATAGTTGCCAGGGTGAGAATAGAACTACAGGTAAATTTATCTTTCCATCATTTTACTCCCCTCAACTATAAAGAAGTCATAGTATTTTTTCAATGGCAGAATATATGCCTCTAGACACTAATTTAAGACCATGAAAAAAGGACTTGAGTGATCAAAATCACCATTTGGCTAGAAGAAAGGGGACAGAATCCAACATAGACAATACTTTGACAATACGATGGGAAAGTGGTGACTGTATCCAGTACATTGGCAAACTTGGAAGTGCTCAGCATTCCAGAAAACACAAACGCTCTTTCCTTCATGTTTTCCTACATTTTCTACAGACACATACAAATCGAACAGCATTAATACCTTGCTTATTATTTAATATCATGCACTCATCCACATATTAAGGGCACTTGGCCATTATTCTAACTCACTTAAAATAATCTATTCACTTGGTACCGCTCTACTAAAAGAGCATTAAAAAATGTATTTTCCCATTTTAGAGTATGTGTTCAAAGCTCAAATGTACCTTCCTAAGCCAAGAAAAGAAGGAGAGCTGTGATGAGGGGCATGGCGGGTGGCAGGGGGAAGCGCGGGGGGAACAGTTATTTTAAAATAAATAAATAAATAAATAAGCGGCCTTACTATTCAAAGCCTGTCAGGTTAAAACATTCCCAGAGAGACTGATCCTTTTGATAAAAACAGAAGCAAACCTTTGTGCTGTAGCAAATGCAGCTGTGGAATAATCGCACTAATTAGCTGCTCAAGACGAGTCATTGGCTGTGATACTGGGGGAAGAAATCCTTTCAATTAACAGTAAAGCATTCTTAAGACATCTCAAATTAAAATTTCTAGTTATCAAATGCACTAAGTCTTCATACGTGAAAGTCGACAACAATATCATTCAAAGCATTTTCTGAAATATCCTGTCTGAAAAAAAAAATACATATGTATGAAGTAGACCAGTATAAGTAAAAAGAAACCCCACTAAAAAATATAGCAAATATATTTTTATAGTTATATAAATATAGCACAGCTCAGTTAATTGACAGTGTTTTAATAAATCTTCCTGCAAAAAAACCCAAAAGTGCAAAGGAAGCATTAGAGTCGCCTCATGGCACACACTCCTTGCAGGATATTTCCACATTGTGAAAGATGACTCCCAGATTCTCAGCTTTGCTCTCAATCTTCTAAACATCCCTTTCTCTTAGAAGTAACTGAATCTGCAATTATCACCTTCTAGACAAAAATGAGGATATCTGCATGTCACAATGTTAGCAGGACAAATGAGCATAATGTCTTAAGCTCCAAATCGAGGTTTATGTGAGAACATTACAAGTGGCAACAATGCTTATTTTTTAAAACGAGGACGTGATGCTGAAGCTACTAATGATACACAAGGAGAGCTGTCCAAATGTATTTAATTTTAAAAGCTAACTGAACTCATCCCAGGCCACGAAGCTGAATCTTCGCTAGATAATCCTAATTCCATGAGTCTGATTCCTTTTAATCAGATTATGTAAAGGTCATTTATTCAACAAATAGTTATTGCCAGGTGCTGGGAATACCTGGTTTCTAATCTCATAGAGTTTAAAGCCACAGTCACATAATTCTTCTGAGACGCCTTAAAATTAAGTCAGTTACCTAGACTACGGAACTCTGATCAAGTCCCACATGGGAAGGTGGGCATCTCACCATCAGAAAGCTCCCTTTGAAAGCCGATGGGCAGAGAGACATATGCCTTTACTGGCATGTATCGGCATCACTGAAGCCAGGCACACAACTCCCTGAGAACTGGGAATTTGTCAGCAATGGCTCGAGGAGGAGGGCCACCGATTGGACTCAAGGGCTAGCTCAGTCACTGCCGAGCTGCATGAGCTTTAATGAGCCACTTGACCTCTCTGGGCTTTTCCAAAACCCAGCATTTTAATGTGCTGCAGGGATTGGGTCAGTTAATGTTCACTAAATTAAAGTGTTCAGCACAGTGGCTGGAGGTATACAGACACCAGATGGCCACCAAATGTGACCTGAGTTCCTACCTCTATGGCAGAATTTACATTCTTAACCTTCAAAGCCTCCCTCTTCTCTGTGATGGTATAGGTATTTTGGACATGGGCTCTGAACTATCTGACGTATTCCTAAATCCCAATACTTTATTCTACTATCTTTGTCAGCCACCTAACAATATCAGAAATTCCATTAAATTCAATGCTCCAGCATCCAAACATCTGTCTGCCCACCCCTCACCTTTGACATGATGCCAGTGTTCTTTTACTATCTCATAGGGACTGGTCTTTGGTCTCAATATCACAGTCCTCTAAGACAGTACTCTGGTCATCAGTAGAAACCTAGAGACGCTAAAGCAATGTTATACTTTTCCTTGCGTTTCCTTTAGTCCACTCCTCAGGCAGAGTTCAGCTGGGCTGTGCGGTAACTTGTGACTGTGGCCCAGTTAGTCTATCTCTGCGCTTTGCAATACATCTGCCTCTCAGCACTGTGGTGAGGATTAAAATTTTTAATAGATAGAAAAACTTAGCACAATGACTGAAACATGGTCCAATAAACTGGAATACAGTTCAAAAATTATAAATAATAATAATATTAAACCATGAGCATGCTTCTTCTTTTGGATACAAGGAATCTACTTTTTATATGCCTATGTGCAAGTTTGGACCACAGAAGATATGTCTTGTAAAGTTTAGCCAATATCCATTTAAATTAGAGAACTCAAAAAACTTTTTCAGGGATGGAGAGAGAAGATAATTTATTCTGCAAATCTCTCATGAGCCATAAAGTAGGAATTGTAGCATTTTTATTCAGTAAAAAATAATCTTCATCATAGTCATTTGGTTGATAGAGCTCAAAGCCTAGTATTTGTTTGCACTGATGTACAATTTATTTATGTCCAGGAGGCACAGTGGTTGATATTCACATACACAGTGAAGACACAGGAAGGTTCAATAGTGTTAACCTCCTGGGCAAAGGAGAAACCTATGTCATGTATGGGTTAAGCTACAGGGGTTTCAAAATGCAAAAGGCTAGCTGAGAAAAACTAAATTCGCTGAGAACTTCATCTCAAATAAAAATGTCCAGCCTCATTCCTGGAAATTCTGATTTGTTTAGGTAAGGCCCAGGAATCAATATGTCCACAAAAATTCTGCAGCCGATTCTGACACTTGACTGATTCCGATGTTTGGAAACTAATAGTAAAATACCCAGGATCACTTGTCTGCATAGTAGGAGAGCTGCAACATGAACCCATATCTCTAATTCTTAGACCAGAATACTTTCTTCCATGTCTGAGAAAATTCACATTCCATTTCTCACCTCCAATCAGCCTTCCCAGAGGTCTGAAGAGTCCTTCTGATACTGAATGCAACATGTTGGATGGGACACAAGGAGAAAGACTACTTTATTCCTGCCAAATAGGCTATGAGACCAAACAAAAACATCTATCCAGAAACTTCCAACGGCCCTTTATGGGTACAGCACAACTGCTTTATCATAAATGAAAGGAACTGATAGGTTGAATCTACAAGAACTGCCTCCAACCAGTCCGTTCCACCAGCAAAAAGAAATTCTTAACAATCTATTGAAGGTGCCACCAACTGCACAAATCAGAGTTGGTAAATGGCTATATTTTTTTTTAAATGGTAGTCTGGGTGTCTAACATTTCAGAGTGAATGTCACTTCTGTTATCTCAAACTTTCCATTCCTTCCAAAGTGATTCAGGATGAGTTTTTCACCATGCATGGTGGAAAAAAATACTAATAAGAAACTATATCATCCCTTGTACTTAAAATAGCTGGGAGTGTAACCCATGTAAATGTGAAAGTACCAGATATCATAGTTTGGCTTCACACTGAGATCTTCTGGACTTCTGTCAACACCTAACTTGGGTTTTAGTCATCAAGAAAAAGAATGGAGATCTGCCAAGATTCTACCTTTTTTGGGGGTAACATGAGCAGCTCAGATAATAAATACTCCAGGTCTCTGGCACAGCTAAAATACAAAGGCTTACAAAACATAGCCTCATGCCCCATGCAAATGCTTTCCAAAAGCTAGGTGCTGCTAGACATGCAGGATATCATGGTGTCTCAACTGGACAATGCTCCTATCTCCAGAGCTTTGTACATTTCACAGTACATAGGGAGAAAAGCATTCTAAAAATTAAGAACCACCAATCATACACAACTTAAAATCTGAAGTCTTTTCTTTCTAATGCTGAGACCTCAATTCGCTGCTAAAAATGGAAGATGTTTCACATCCATTCAGGATTCTCCACATTTTTTTTAAGCTGGACCTTCAACAGGTACCAGGAAAGACTAATCTCAATGACTGATTAGATAAAAATCAAGGAGAACCTTAATAAGTTTCCCAATATATCAGTATTCTCCAAAAATCCATACCAAAAATGACAACCTGGGTGCAGGAACAAAAAATTAAAATATTTCTTCATATATCTTTTATATTATCACTTTCATTTTTTATTTTTGTACATGTTATATAATAGTATAGGTGCATATGTACATAACTTATAAATCAAATGAAAATGTGTTGAGAAGGTTTTCTTGAAAGAAATTAACTAGGAAGAAGGATCAAAAATGTTTAGAGACCTCTGTAACATATGAACAATGCTCTTCCAGGCAATTTTCATCAGCAGATTTTTTTTAAGTTGGTTATTTTTTTTTTACCAAAGTGTTTCTCACTTATGTATACTCCAACTAAGAGGAATATCAAGTTCTTACTAAAAGATATTTTAAACTAAGGATATGAATTTTGCCATTTCCTCATTTTATGACCACGACTCATCTCCATTTTCCACAGATGCCACTATGGGTTGGCACAATCTTAACACTCAATTCCTTTCAAGGAAATCGCCTCTGAGAGCCAAACCATTGAAAGGTTATAAAGCAGATAAAGTTGAAGTGCCCCACACTCAAGTTTTCTGTTTTTCATATCAAGCTTCCTTTCACTAGACTGTACTCTAGAATTCTTGCTTACTCTGTCCAACTATGGAATCCCATTCACATCTAACTGCCATGTTTTAAAGGGCTTTGAGAAATTCATCCCTTAAAGTAATTAATACGGCACGGCAAGATGCTCCACTGAGAGTATTTTAAAAGAAAAAGCAATTTTTAAAAATCTAACACAATGACAAACTAATGACAGAATTCAGACATGAGTGTGAAAGGAACTGGAAGAAACTTTTTAAAGGTAGAAAGCCCTTCTGTTTGTACTCAAATAATTGTTCCAATCACAGGGCATGCTCTGGCTGTTTTTCTAGACATTATAACAGATCAGAGAAAATTCATCTCTGATGAACTTAGACCACCATCACTTAACAATTACTGCATGTCTAGCACACGTCAACCAAGATGCAAAGTTTCCAACATTGTGTTGAAATCAAGACAAAAGTACAAACTGTAATCTAAGGAGCAGTGAATGGGTACGCCTGTCATGGTTTAACAGGCAACCTTACACATAGCAGTAATGATTTATGGTGGCCACATGGCATTTATAGCTGCCCAGCATCCTGTCCCACTTGTTTGGTAAAGTACCTGATTTAACCTTGAATAACCAGCCTCCTTCACTTTCAGTTCATGAGGTTATGGTGTTGCCACTACCTCCAGACATGGAAGTACGACCCTGGCCAGTCAGGAAATCCATCCTTCTGGTCACAAAGACTAACTCAGGAATGTGCTTGTGCCCCAAGACAATCAAGTAAGAGTTATCCCTATTCCTTCAACTGAAACTATTAGGTTAAAATGAGTCTCTTTAAACTAAGGTTTGAAAAGCTGGTAGGATGTAAATCTGGAATTTCCTGGATCTATCCGAGAAGAAAGCCAAACTGGAGGAAACAGTAAAGAAAGAACAGAGGACTAATGAGAAGGAATAACAAAGAAAGAGGGAGCCAGTGTTTATATGACATTGAGCACCTGTATCAAATCATTCCTGAAGTCATGATAGCCCTGGACTAACCCTGGACAAGGACTTCACGAGGGCCAATCAAACTCCATTTTTTCTTAAGCCAGTTTGATGTACCCTGGGATACTACAGCTGGTTTTGTAACATTTAAAAAATATCAGTAATACTGGGGAAAAAGTCAAAGTTTCAGCCTAAGACCTACAATTCATAAAACCTAGCACCCATCTATTTTCCTATTTTCTCTTTGTTTTGGCTAGGCACACTCCCACCCACAACATTTCCCAGGTTTCCAGAGCTAGACTGGCTACATGCTAAGTTTCGCCAATAACAGATAACAGATAACAGATAACAGAAGTGCCAATCACTCTGAAATGTTAGACACCCAGACTGCCATTTAAAAATATATATAAAATATATATATCCAGGTGGGTGGATCACGAGATCAAGAGATGGAGACCATCCTGGCCAACATGGTGAAACCCCGTCTCTACTAACAATACAAAATTTAGCTAGGCATGGTGGTACACGCCTGTAGTCCCAGCTACTTAAGAGGCTGAGGCAGGAGAATCACTTGAACCCAGGAGGTGAAGGTTGCGGTGAGCTGATATCCCGCCACTGCACTCCAGCCTGGCGACAGAGTGAGATTCCGTCTCAAAAAAAAAAAAAAAATATATATATATATAATACACATATATATACACACACATACATATACACATATATTTATACACATATATATACACACACATACATATATACACACATATATGTGTGTGTGTATATATACATGTATATATGTATGTATGTATATATATATATATATAAACACACACATATATGTGTGTCTGTGTGTGTGTGTGTATATCCATTTACCAACTCTGATTTGTGCAGTTGGTGGCACTTTCAAAACATTCTTAAGAATTCCTTTTTGTGATGAAACAGACTGGCTTTTTTTTTTTTTTTGCCTGTTTTTTTAATTAATTCAAATACAACTGACTACGGCAACTGTACTATAGCATAATATAAATTAAAGATCAAATATATACATCTCCATGGTGGTTCTAGATGAAGAAAAATGGGAAAGAACAAAGATCTTCAATAGTCTTCTAAGACAACCCCAAGAACACCACCGAAACTGTTTTCTGGAGTTCTACGTAAGACTCCATTTCAACATAACTTAAAGTTTACATCTTAGGAGACTGTGGGATCCTCAGCTGGAGAAGGACATGGGGTGAGAGGTATTGTGAAGTGAGTCATACGAGCAGGAGGAGCTTCATACGACCCATCTCATAGTACCTCCTGAGGCGGAGGCAGTTCCTATAGATTCAGCCTATCGGTTCCTTTTGTTTATGACAAAGCAGTTGTGCTGTGCCCACAAAAAGCCACGGGCAGTTTATGGATAGATGTTTTGGGGTGGTTTCATAGCCCATTTGGCAGGAGTGAGTAGTCCTTCCCATTTGATTCCATCCAAAACACTGAATTCAGTATCAGAAGGGCTTTTCAGACCTCTGGCCAGGCTGACTAGAGGTGGAGAATAGAATGTGAATTTTGTCAGACATGGAGGAAAATGTCCTGGCCTAAGAATGAGAGATGTATGTGGGCTCATGTCCCAGCTCGCCTACTAAACAAACAGGTGATCTTGAATGTTTTAGTATTCATTTCCAAACATGGCTGAGTATCAGAATCAGCTGCAGAAAATCTCCTTCAAATGATCCCCTTCTCTAAACCTTCTGCCACCATGTCTCCTGTAATCTGGCTGCACTGGCTGTAGCTTCGGAAGCCATCCTGAACCATGAGAATGAGGGCCAGACTCAGGGATGAAACTGGTATGTGTTTGGTCCTTCATGACCTCGTCCAATCTGCTCCAGGAGGGCAGAGATGTTTACATGTTTTATTCACATATTGTCTCCCCAGCATATAGTAGAACAAAATAAATATTTGTTCAGTGAGTAAAGTTGGTGTCTGTCTCCCTACAAATATTCTACCTCATAGAATCTAATAATACTAGAAGCTTAGAGTTGGTGCACCCTTATTCAAACCATTTGCTTGAATCATCCAGAGACAGAGAACTCTGGGCTCTAGGGATCTACGACAGTTCCTTAATTCTAAGAGGAACTTTCCCTCCACATGTTAAGATTTCCCAAGTCAGAAGAGATCATATAATCAATGAATATATTTTAGTAAAGTTTCTTTCTCCCCCAAATAGCTGTCTTTTTTTTTTTTTTTTTTTTTTTTGAGATGGAGTCTTGCCTCTGTCTCCCAGGCTGGAGTGCAGTGGTGCGATCTCGGCTTACTGCAACCTCCACCTCCCAGGTTCAAGCAATTCTCCTTTCTCAGCCTCCATAGTAGCTGGGATTATAGGCCCGGGACACCATGCCTGGCTAATTTTTGTATTTTTAGTAGAGACAGGATTTCATCATGTTGGCCAGGCTGGTCTCGAACTCCTGACCTCATGATCCACCTGCCTTGTCCTCCCAAAGTGCTGGGATTACAGGCGTGAGCCACCGCGCCCAGCCAATAGCTGTCTTATAATCAATGGTGAATTGGACTCAGGGAAATACACCTGGTAGACGAAAACCGTGGCATCAGGACCAATCACGGCCCCTCAAAAGCTCAAATGAGTTACAGTTTGGTAATTCAAAAATCTAGGGATAGGAGAAACCCACTAGATAAAAAAGCAGAGGAAGAAATACTGATTCATTTAGTATCTTAAGTGAAAATCCACAGACCACAACAGATAATAGCATTAAGCCCTGAAGCCAGGATCCCTGGGTCAAATTCCTAGCCCTGTCATTTCTTAGCTGTATCACTTGGGCATGATTTTTCACCTATCCAAGCCTCAGTTTTCTCAGCTGCAAAATGGGGGTGGAAAGACATATCTTCTTCATAGAGCAGTTGTGAAAATTAAATGTGTTAATACAAGTACAATACTTAGCATAGTTCCCACAAACCATGTGGACATGAGTAAAAGTTAGGCAATGAATTCTTCTAGTCTGTGTTTTAATTCCTGAAATGGCATCTGCTGAACATCTTAATATCTAAAAACAAGTCAAAGCTGACAAGTTACTTTCTAGGGAGCCAAAATTCTAGAATGCTGCCTTCTGCTATCATGTTCCTTTTCTTTCCTAGAGGAAAATACAAAACAATTAATTCACAGTGTGTGCTCTCCTAAAAGAACACGCACAGAAAAGTTAATGGGCAATAACTCAGTGAACAAGTTTTGTCAAACATGTTTGTGAAGAATTTCATTCTGAGAGTGTATAAGGGAAGCATGCTCTTATGACAAGTATTTTAGTTAACTAAAAGAATGAAATTCAAAATTAAGAATTAATTTGGCTGTAAATTCAGGTTTGACATTACTACCATTCTTACATAGAATCAGAATAGCAAGTTTCATTTGTTCATGCCATCCATTATTAATATTAAAAAATTAGTAAGTTATAGAGTATATTTTTGTAGAGAATGAATCACAAAGAGTAGACATCATCTCCCCAGCTAGTATCTCATTAATAAGGCAAAAATTTATAACATTTCTAGCATAGTGACATTTTAAACACATAATTATATATACTTTGTTCATAAAATGCTCTAACATTTTATAGAGGTGAGTAGTTAAGCTGTTATGACGACATAAAGAATGAAAAAATCTAAAGTATCTATTAAAACAAACTGCAGCAGAAATAGAAGCTCAAGAAATTAGAAATCATTTTTAAAACTACCTTTTATAAGACCTTTTAAAGAGGTATCTACTGAAAATGATGAACTTTAACCCACACTTAAACTTATGGTAATTATATTTATATTTTTTAAGAATCAAATTCTAAAAATAGATCTGCTACATCTAGTATTTTTCCATTATTCTTGCTGTCTTTAAACACACCTTCACAAGCTGCTGAACATAATGCTTTTCTGACTTAATCAGAACCTCTCCCATGACCCAGGAACGTTCAGTAAATAATGATTAAGCTCCAGAGGTAGCTTTTGCATAAGTTGATTTGCTTGAATGCCTATTCACTTGGGGACACAGCTTTTAGCATTGTTTTCAAATCTTATCACCTAACAGTGAAAGTAAATGTTAAAGGATGTGGGGGGAACTATACTCTGTTTAGTTTTTCTCCATTTTAATATTTCCTTGAAATTGCCATTTTTTAAACTTGTTCTACATTTATATGCCAGGCAGACAATTCTGATGTTTGTATGTCTGTTTCCCCTTCCAAGAGAAAAAAATCAATATACAAGAATGCAAAGAAGATGTTCATTAATGCAACTGTTACCATTCTACAGTCAGGAAAAAAAAAGGTGGGGGGAGAAACCAAAAATTCACAGTGTTTACAATGGGAGAGTTTGGACAAATGTTACTACTGTATTAAGCACACTGTTTTCCTGAAGAAAATCCTGTTTTATTCATAACAAAGCTGGGCTGCAGTCTATCTTGCAATCATAAATCAAGCTCTGCTCTAACTCAGATTTTTCAAGCAGTCGGGGTATTTTTGTCATTATTAACTTAAGACCAGTATTCAATTTTAAAGGAGAGGGCAAGGATATTGGGTTAGCATTTCTATCTACCACCCCCACCCCCACCCCCAAATTAGTTGTTATCCTTGTCATAGCCACCTACCAGAGGTTACAGCTGAAGCTGATTAAAGCCAGTGAGAAGTAACAGCTTCAGTATTTTTAACTCCCAATAAACCCTTCTCTTCCTTTATCCTCCCCCTTAAAGAGAAAAAAAACTGCTCCTCTTAAGTGGTCCCGGGATTATTTCCAGAATAAAACTTCACTTACAGATACAAGCTTTCAAAGGAGCATGGCATGAACATCTGAACTCTAAGCGCCTCCATCTTTTTTCCTTTAAGGTGTTCTGCAAGCCCTTGGCGAAGAGTGAAAGTCAAAGTTAGTTCTGGCACTGGCTGTGTCACTAGGGGTGGCTCCTGATAAGGCCCTGGAAACTCCAATCCAAACACAGCTCTGTGCTAGAACGGTGCCTGGTTTCTGTCTGCAACAGCAGACCTGTTTAATCCAGTACCTACTGTACCTGCAGGACAAAAACGCTGCCTCACACCACAAAGAGGGCTACTCAAGGACCCAGGCACGGCCAGGGAGGCAGCCCAGCAGCCAGGCGAGCACCTCGGGAAGCTTATTTAGCCTTACCCAGCTCCGGTACTGGCTGAGGCTTGCAGAGACTGCACATTATTAGAGAACTTAAAAGGAGAGGTAATTTCACATACCAGTGAATTGCCAACACTTACTGGAGTCACAGAATCTAGGAGGGAGGACTGTGGAACTGCTTGTGTCCCCTCTCAGTTTGGGAGCTCTCGGGCATCAACTCATCACACAACTCTAGGTGTTTTGCATCTGTGCACAGGCATTTTTGGAGCTTGATAATTGAATATGCCCTCCTTGCTGACAGGCTAGAGATCCAAAACAGCATTCCTTACCCTCAGACCCCAAGAATATTAGGAGGGTTGTCCTTGCCCGGTTCTGGTGGAAGTAAAACACAAACTGCCCCTAATTATGGCCACCATCTTTCAGGACACACAAATCGTTAGGCCATAAACTGTGTATTCTTAAGACTGTCATCCAATCTAATTCTGAACACATTGGTATACAAGAAGAAAAAACAGCAATACATGTTCTCAAAAAACACTTTAAAATGCAGACATGACAACATCAATATTATCAAATATTCATGCAGCTCCTACAGGACTCAGCACACCAAAGATGCCCTACAGAGTTATGAAAATATTGTATGTATGTTTCTCCCTACACATAATTCAAAGGTCATAACAAAGACATCTGACACTGACTAGCTGCATACACTGGGCAAGTTACTTCACCTCTCTGTGCCTATATTTATCTCCAAAGTAAATGGTTGGAAAATAATGCAACCTCTTTCTGCCATAATCAAACTCAAATTACGTGATATAATGAAATTATCTTTTTTTTAACTTCTCTCTAATGCTAGAAAATATCTAGCCAGGAGTCTCGGCCAAACTATTTCTGGTTCTGTTTATTCTCTGCTCATTTTATTCATTCTTTCTTTCTTTTGTTCAATAAATGTTTATGGAACACCAACTGTGTCCCAGGCATTGTGTAAATTCGTGGAGTTTACAGTCTAATGGGAAACACATATTAAATAATCACATAAATATGTAATGAAAAATGTCATAACTGATGCAGAGAGGTGAAAAAGTTAAAATTTAAGGGTCAGAAAAGGCTTTCCTTAGGCAGGGACTTCTGGTCTGAGATCTGAGCTGGGGAGAGGAGGAGTATAGAAAAAATGCTTTCCAGGCAGCAGTAACAACATATGTAAGAACTATGAGGTGGGAAGTTGGCAGGCAGACTCACTATCACTGAAGGACATAGTATGAAGGAAAAACATGGTGCCCGTGAGACCTACACAGTGACCAGGACCAGACCATAAAGGATCTGGTAGGCCAGGGAAAGGTCACTGTCTGTTTCAAGATGAACAAGAAACCACAGAGAGATGGCAAGCAGGGAATGATGAGCTCAGATTTGAGTTTTTAGAAAGGTCTCTCTGGCTGCTATGTTGACAGACCACTAGAAAACTGGCAGAGTTAGTTACTGCAATAGTCCTGGTAGGAGGTGATGGTAGCTCATGGGAAGGGGAGATGTGCAAAGTGGAGAAAAGTGGGCAGATTGCTCGTAAAACTAACGACCAACAAATACGATTAGAGGAGAAAGTTCATCAACAGCAGTCATTGAGCACTTTCTACATGCCAGGTACTGTACCAGGTATTGGGGTAAACAGATGACTAAGACGTTACACTATTTATCTTACTAACCTATCCCACCTCTCTTTTCCTGTCTCTAGCACAGTTTGGCATGAAAATCAAGAACATGGATTCTGATGTTTATTTATCCAGGTTCAAATCTCACCACTTACTAATTCTATGACTTTGTACAAATTTACTAAACTTTCTGGGCCCCAGTTCTTTCACCTGAGAAAGGAGAAATAAGTGACCACCCATAGGTTATTGTTAGAACTGAAAGAGATAACAAGTAATGTGTTCAACATTGTCTCTGATGCATAATAAATGCTCAATTTTTAAAAAAGCTCTTACAATTACAATCATGGTTAGTGGCTACCTGTCCTGTATTAATATTGACCAATCTAGAGAACTAAGAGAAATGAGACAGAATGAAAAAAACAAATGAAAAATCAAGAAAGTGGAAGAGCAAGAAATAAAGAAAGGATAGGGAATAACCATATCAGAAACTTTAAGGGATTATTTTCTAAAAAATCAAGCCAGGGACGGTGGCAGATGCCTGTAAATATAGCTACTTGGGAGGCTGAAGTGGGAGGTTTGCTTAAGACCAGGAGTTCAAGACCAGCCCAGGCAATGGAGTGAGACCCCATCTCTTAAAAATAAATTTTAATGAAATAAAATAAATAAAAGTTCAAGCCAGATTTTCTCTCTCACCTTAGGCACTATTTAAAGCTGAGTAAACCTACAAGGCACTCGGGTACATTTTAGAACTGAAACTCTGATTTATTACATGCTCACACACAGGGAAAATCTGTACCCTCCATGAGTTCTCAAATGTTGATCACGAAACCAATGGTATCAATTCCAGCCATTCCCGAAGGGGACATAATGTGGTGCCAAATATTCCCCTGGCAGGTTCAGCCAGTAACATCACCTGACTTTTTATGTTGGACAATCCACCGCCTCAAGAAATATTTCTATTGACAATTTACACCAGTACTTTAAAAAGATCTACCTTACAGTACAGTTCTAAGGGAACCTTCTTGGATAGAGCAATGAAACGTCCACTAGCAAATGGACCAAAGCTTGGCTTAAATATGAACACATGCCACCATATACAAAATTCATGAGATGTTACGTGCATTTCCCAGCACTAAAATACTGCTCCTCAAGTCATCACCCAAATTAACGAACACATGTCTTCTGGATATCAAGAACCATGTCCGTTTGGTTTAATGTTGTATCCCTAGAACTCAGTAGAATAAACAGTCCATGGCTTGATGAATATCTTTAAAATGAATCAACGTAATATGTAAGCAACTGTCTTGGGCACATCTGTGCTATTCAGATGTGTTTCCTGAATTTGTATACATATATGTATATGCATATGAACACACACACACACACAGAGGGAAAGAGAGAAAGAGAGAGATACCCAAATCCTAAGTTTAAACACAGACTAAGAATTTGTAGTGTGGTTGGGGAGGAAAAAATAATATCAGAAAAACTAAGCACAAAATGCAGAATAAAAAATCACCAGTACTCCAGTGCTTCTGAAATAATAAGTACTACTCTTTGCCCTAAATTGCAGCAAATCAACTACAGTCATCAGAATTCTTACTGACCCTTTAAAAGCTGAACCTTAACTAAAATGGGATTTAAAGTAATCAACCATCCAAGTGACAGCCAACTTTTTCCTTGGAAGCTAAACTGGGTTTCAGAATCTTTTTGGAAGGAAAAATTCAATCACTGCTTTGAACAGGTTAAAAAAGAGATAAGGGATTTTACTTGTTATCCTGTCCAAGACTTAGCTGAAGAAAAGTAATGCTACTGTTTTATCATAGCTCAAAATTCTTCTTATTTTATTTAGGCATTAAATGTTTTATTGCCCAGCCCAAGCACACCATATTTTCTTATATTCTTTCTTTTGATAGTCATTTTTCTTTCCAGTAAACTCATACTTCTACTCAATAGCCCCACAACAGTTAACACTTGAGAGTTTACTATGTGCCGGGTCCTATGTTGGCCCATGAACTACACACAATTTAAGAAGCATCTACTTGGTCTTGGAATGTTTCATTATGATCCCAGCCAATGGTTCCCAAACCTGTCTTCCTATCAGAAGCGCTTGAGGAGCTTTCTCCTTACCCCACCTCCTTAAAATAAATACAGGAGATTTAAGAAGTATAAAGTTCAAGGATCTTTCCCCAAACAAATGAGTGAGTGAGATTCTGCAGGGGTATGGTTTACAATTCTGTGTTTTTAAAAAATGATTCTCATAGGGGTCTAAAGTGAAGTCAAGTCTAGAAACCACTAATATATAATATAACATTATAATACGTATAGCTATATATAATATTATCTATGTAAATGGTCTCTTAAGAGTGGCAGGAAAATACTCAAGAATGGAAGCTCCTTTCATTTATTGAATAAAGAAGTTACTCATACATTTTAATTCTTTAAAATATCCATGTGGAATGTTCAATGAAAGCCTTATTGTGGGATAATTAAAGAGTTTCATCAAAGTAATAATGAAACTCACAAAGTACTCTCAAGAGTAACACACACATCTCTTTTGTCCAGATGGCCTCACACTCACGTTCTGGGAAAAGTCACATGCCACCGAAAGGCCCTTCAGTCCAAACATTTATTAGTTTTCCCAGCATGTGTGTGAGAGGCACTGTTTTCAGCGCCACGGGGAAGACAAGGATGAAGATGCAAGAGGCTCTGCTTTCCAGGGGTTCACTCCAGAGAAACCCAAGACTCACACTCACATGCCAATAGGAAGAGGGTGCAGGGAGGACAGAATGCTAGAGCCCTCTTCTCTCTCCTCTGCAACTCCTTCCCTGGCCTGGCGCCTCCTGACCTGGCAGATGAAGTTTTGCAGGTCTTATATTTCTTCCTCAGAGAGGTCTTCCCAGACCATCCTTCCTAAAGAAGAAACATCTCCTTTTGTTTTGTGCTCTTGAAACAAGCTTCTTTCTTTTATAGCACTTAATTCAACTTGTAATCCTTTTATTTATCTATCTGTTCTGTGTTCTTAAGGGCAAGTTCCTTGTACTTACCTTTTTCTCAGTGCCTGGCACATAGTAAGTATTTAAATATTTGCTGGATAGATGGATAGAAGGAAAGAAGAATGGATGAATGACTGACAAAAATGAAAAAAGGTCAGATAAGGAAGGATCTATGAAGTATAATTTGAGGGTAGCATTTAATTAATTATGAAGAAAGTCAATAGTCATAAATGGGATATACAACTGTGTACTCTTTATTTGCAAGCTTTTAGTGGCTGAGCACAACTCACTTTCATGGAGAAAGTATTGGGATACAAATTTGCAAGGAACTGGTCCAGCGGCTCTAATTTGAAACCATCACAGCATGACTGAAGAAAATTTTTAATGACTACCTACTTGCAGAAATAACTGTGCAGTAGCACTCACTCACGTTTATCTCTTTCATCCTGTTTCTATTTTTTTCTCCTACCAAGAACAGATCTGCCTGTAACAGTGATATTACAGCATCCTCTCAAAGACAGCTCATTGTCCCCGGAAACCAAGGAAGCCCTTCAAGGTTGAAAAGGAAAATAAAGAAGAGACTAAGATGACCCCACATAAACCTGATTGGGATGCAGCCCAACATTATTAAAGAATGGTTAAGAAATTTATACAAACATCCAGAAGGAAAAATTAAATGTTTTTAAAAACTGTTTCAAAGAATCTGTCCAGAAGATAAAAATATAGTCTACAAAGAGGCATCTCAAATTCTGTCTAAAGTGAATTTTTAAGCAATTAACAAACAAAAATATATAAAATATTAGCTTGAGTCTTTAATATAATAATCAATACCACAGATTAATCCCTTATCTTCAACTCTTTGATATTCTCTCAGTGTTCATTTCAAAATAAATACTTGTTCCTGCATTAAAGGTTATGTAGAGGCTTTTCTTTGTTATCTATAAATGGCAACCAGTATTTGCAATAAGAAAACTACAATCTAGAATATAAACAGAGTAGGTGAGACAACACAAAGTTGGAGAGAACACACTGATGAGATTATGCTGCTTTGATAATATTTTTAAATGAGAAATTTAGTAAAAATGCAATTTACTATCTTATCAAGGTAAGTAAACAGGAAAAGATAAGGCCGTCACAGTGTGGGGGACAAAGTTATCACAAGATGACTTTACAATAAATAAAATCTCCACATCAGCACCTGAAAATCATGGTGTTTTTATCTCAATGTATAGTTAACTCTTTACTCATTTAAAAAGAAAAATGTGGACATATATTTTACTGTTAGTAACTTTTTTTAAGTTATGAAATATTGAAGGACAATAAGAATATGAATGTCTCTGCCTATCTTTTAGGGGTGTTGTGGATTGAAACAGGAGAGTGCATCACCATCATCTTCATCTACAACATCAGTTTCTTTCTTCTTCCAAGCAGGAGTCAAGGTATTATAATATTTTAAAGCAACATGCAATTCAGCTGTAGAAGTGGCCTCCACGGACCACCTTGGCTAAGCACACAGCCGCTGAGATGAACCCACCCTTCCCTTGATTCCATCTCATTAGGAGATCCCAGGACATCAGCAGTTCCATGGACCATCTAAATCCATTCTGGTCCAAGGAGGAGCCAGAAGAAGGGACTGAGATAAAGAAGACAGGGATATTCTGCCATCTAGATTTTATAGTCTATTCATATAAATTAAATGTTTGTATTCCAAAGAGTGAGCAGAAGGTAGAGAGACACTGTTTCTTGCAGACAACGATGCCATTGTGGAAGGTGGTATGGAAGTCACTGGTGTGCAAAAACTCCAATTTGTATAAGATGTGGTAAGGATCCAGGGCAGTGGTTTCAACCTGTGGGCAGCAAACTTCTGAGAGGTCTGCTATTTAATAAATGTGTCACTCCTATGGATATAAACATGGCACCATTTTTCCAACTGGAGACAGGATAGTGTGGTGATTCAATGCAGACACACACACCACCCTTCGTATCCTAGTTTTACTCTGGGTAAGGCATTCGACTTATGAGTCTCAAGATCTGCATCTATAAGATGGGGATATCAATACTACCTATTTCATAGATTAATACTATGATTGAATGAGATAAAGTATGAAAAGTACTTAACATGGTACAAGAAAAATAGCACTCAATCAAGGTGACACAAGGAGCGAGGACTCTATTTCAAAACATTGTTAGGTAATGAAAAGTCAGCCCTTGGAGTCTCAAAGAACTTTAAATTCTAGGGCAAATAAAAGTTATTATTTGGAGACAAGGCTTAAGGTAGTTTTGAATTTTGATATCTTAAGAGGTAGTCCAGATTCAAAATACATGTAAGTTCAGGAAAGGTATAGATAAATTTGTGAATAATATATTCATAGTGCATAACTAAAGACTAAATATTGATGGTATCTGTAACTTCTGATAGTAGACAACAAACTATGTCTTTTCAGTGGTTGTCTTAGCTACAAACCAAATTCTAGTCCAGGAAACCTTCTGCTCTGATTCAGTGTGTCAATCATAATTTTTATTTATATTTTTTCTATGTAAACATACCCAGGAGTCACACAGGAAATCATGTATTTAAATAAGTAAAACTATAAAAAATCAAACCTCTTTATGCTAAATAAATCACCTTATGTTAAATTTTTGCTAACAGTCAAATTTCTCAAACTTTTAAAGCATCTCAAAACTTACTCTCATACTAATGACATCCTGTTACAGTTATGCTGAGCAAACAGGATTTAAAATGAGAAAAATAATATTTGCACAAAAATCCTTCCTGTCTGTTGATTAATCATAATAAACTCTAATCAATAATAATAAACTCAATGCATATTAGCTTTCTGCATCTAATTGACACTCTAGGGAGTCTTACCTATAATCAAAGTATATATTAATGTTGATAGTAAAATATTCAAATAACCAATATTTTAAATTAATAGTCTGTAATTCCAATGAATATTACCATGAAATAATATAAAAGACAAATTAAATCCTTACTTAAAATACTGTCATGTGTTCTTAAAAAAAAATGCCTAAAAAAGCTACTAAATTCTCCCCTTAACATTTACTACCTATTAATTACCTGCCAGATATAACAGGTAAGGCTGGTAATACAGATATAGAGAATAATATAAACCATAATTTAAGCTTATCTTGCTCCTAATATCAAACAATATTGGTTCATTTTTAAAAGATGTTAACAAAATCATGAATAAAAGAAGGAAGAGTCAAAATTATGAAAATCCATTCATCCACTAAACAAATATTTATTGAGCACCTCCTATGTCCCAGGCACTGTTCAATAGGCTTAAGATGCATAACTGATATATCATGATTATTAAGAGAAAAATGTTCTGGGGTAACGCTGAATGCTCAAATTATTTATTAATTTAAACAGACAATGTGAAAATTGCATGCATTTGCAACCTTTAAACACCATCTACAATGATATTCCCATTAACAAAGATGTTTAGTTTCTATACTTGATCTAGATCACCGCATTTTCATTTATTAGCGTGTTGGGAAAGAAACATGAAAATTTGAAAAAAAAAACCATGAGATCATGTCTCTGCCTTATGCGAAAAAAGAGGAGGGAGGAGAGAAGAGACATGGAGAATTCTTTATCATATTGTCACACTGATAACTGTATCTCATATTTGCATATCATACCCCATGTTTATTATTAAACAAATCTTTTTTATTTAAAGAAAAAACTTGGGGGGGCAGGGATTGAGATATGAGTATCCTGTGCAAAATCAAGAGGTTAATGTGCCACAGGTCTGGAGTTTGAAACTCCAGAGCCCACACTTTCCTCTCCATGGTTCTCTGTTCCAAGTTTTTGTAATCTACCCAATGAGCACAAAAGCAAACTAATTCTAAAATTAGAACCTTGCACTGGAGTTGCCTCTTTACTTGTCTGTACCCCACACTAGATTCTGAATTCCATAAAGGCATGAACCATGTCTGTTTAGGTCACTACTTCATTCTTTCACCACATACAATTCCAGACACAGAGAAGGCACTCAATAACTATTCACCAATAGGTTAAATGATTAATTAATTGACCATAATGGCTTCTCTTGGCCACCTCTAACGATGATCTGACTTAAAAAAAAACAAAAACAAAACAGAACAAAAAACACACACAAAAAAACAGAGAATGAAGCAGACTTCCCTGAATATTATACCAAGCATGAATTCAATTAATGGCATTTACTAGAAAGAAACAATGTTTGTCCTCAAATAATTTAATCTAGTTAGAAAAGAGATTAAGAAAATATGAGATTACAAGGAAGAAAAAAAAAGTAACCCAACATATCAACACAATTTATACTTCTTAATAGAAGAAGAAAGTTCTCAAAAAAGGAAATAATTTTTCAAAAAGGCTTTCTAGGGGAAACAAGGTCTTTGGAAATTTGGGGGAAAATGATAGCCTTCCTTTGAGAAACATGGTAAATCTTGAGCAAAGGTTCCCAAAGTGTGGGATACAAGATGATCTCAAATCGAGATGTACAGACTTCACATTAACTAAGCATGGAATCACACAGTGAGAAGGGCCCTTTCAAATTTCTTCCGTCTAAGGAAAGTCTCTGTTTGATGCTAATATGTCTTCAATCTCTCAACACTTGCCCTTTGTTCACAATACAGCTCAGACCTCAGACACCTGCCGGTCCAGACAATATACCTAGCAAGAATCTAACAATTTTCTTTCAATTTCATTATATTGATTTTAATACCTATTTCCATTCGTGGCTTCCATGTATGATAACATTTCCTTTAAAACATGTAATATTTAAAGTTCCATGTGGTTTTTGCAAGCAAAAGTAATGAAGTTAGCATGAGAATAGCTAAAATTTAGGAAACATTGATTGAGAGATATAAAGAATGTGCTAGAAACTTTTAGTGGAAACGAGATTAAACACAGCCCCGATATAGTGGCCCACTCTATTGTGGTGAGAGGCTAATAGCTACAAAGAATTTCAGTCTGATAAAGAAAACCATGTAGGGTTCTGAAATCACAGTAAGTGAGCCCAGCCCTAATCTCTCACTAACTGTGGGAAATGAGCATGACTCTCAGATATGATTCCATACAGAAAAAGTGGGAAGCTGGCCAAGTAGGACTGAGAATATCACCACGGAAGTTACACGCTGCGTTTGTTGATAGTGCCTGTAAATAAGACCTCTAGCCCAGGGGAAAACAAAACAAAACAAAAAAAATCAAGGCTGTCAGAACAAAATGTCAGGCATGCTAGAGGTTGATGCTTCGATATATAAAGACCTCTCCTCTAATGCTGTGAAGGTCACTCTGGCCTGTGTTATCTCCTGGAACATAAATTTAGCTTACAGTCCATTTTTATTTTGGTTGTTATCTAATTTCATAATGAAGTACCAAAAGAGATTCCTAGTACAATTTTCCCCCAGTATTAGCTATATAGTACTTCATACACTAGATGGAGCCAGCTTTATAATGCTTTGGGATTCATGAGCAGGTTTTGTGTTGTACTTGAAAAAAAAAATCATTACACAAAGTTACGGGAGAGCTGTGTGCTAACTAAATACACTTTAAATGTTTTAAATTTTCATTTCAGAGGTCAAAAGGCCCTATCATTTTAGCATTTTCTATAACTCTTAAGCTTAAATTAACATCAAAGTATCAATAATACTATAAAATGTATATTTCAAATATATAAATCTTGTAACTCATTGGTATTTAACTTCTTTATTAACATGTATTTATTATTATAGATTTTTAAACTGGCAATTTCAAAAAGATATGTGCTTTTTTTTCTTTCAGTGTTTTTTTTTTTTTTTTTTTGCTTATGGGAAATGGAAGCAATTTTTAAATGCAATGCAATGAGCATGATCATCTCACTTGGACTTATAAAGACTGCCTCTGGATTAGGAGGGGTTTAGGGCAAAGAGAGTCACACGTAGGCAGAATGTAGACCATGAGAGCAGAAAAGTAGTCCCTGGGAGGTGGGGGGTAAAACTGATAACGTGCTTACAACATGAGGGGGCTGGTCTCCAGGACCAGTAAAAGTCCACTACCAAAAGACAAAAGAAAAATACCACTGTTCACAGTCACCAACCTAGGGCTGGGATGGGGCAGCAGGGGAGTACTAAGAGGAAGGTAACTTCTATGATTCTCTCCAGTCAGTCATGTTAACTCACTGCCTTTTCACTGAATTTTAATACTTTAGAGGAGTAATTCTCAACAAGTGACAATTTTGTCCCCACGGGACATTTGACAAGTCTAGAGACATTTTTGTTTTTTGCAAACAGAGAAGCAAGTGCTACTAGCATCTAGTGAGTAGAGGCCAGGGATGCTGTTAAACATCCTACAGTGCACAGTATGGCCTTCACAAGAAAGAATATCTGGCTGCAAAGGTCAATATTGCCCAGATTGGAAAACTCTATTGTACAATAAGCACCTCTTTCATACAGAAGACAAAATACAGTCAGCCCCTCTGTATCCATAAGCTCCACATCCACACATTCTGCCAACCATGGATCAATAATATTAAAAAGCAAACAAATAAAAACAATGCAACAATAAAAAATAACACAAATAAAAACTCAATATAGTATAACAACTACTTACATGGCACTTATGTTGTACCAGGTATTAGAACTAATCTGCAGGTGATTTAAAGTATATGTAAGGATGTGCATAAGATATATGAAAATACTACACCATTTTAAATCAGACACTTGAGTACCCACGGATTTTGGTATCCAAGGGAGTCCTGAAACCAATCCCCCAAGGATACCAAGGACAACTGTAGTTCCATCTCATTGTAAACATTAAATTATTAACAAAAAGTTTTAAGTCTATGGGACACAATACATGATTTACTTCAGTCTATCACATATGCCACAATATTAGGGTCAATGGGTCCAGGGATTAATGATTAAGAGGGAAGTGATCAGCTGGGCTCGGTGGCTCACGCCTGTAATCCCAGCACTTTGTGAGGCTGAGGCGGGAGGATCACGAGGTCAGGAGTTCGAGACCAGCCTGACCAATATGGTGAAACTCTGTCTCTACTAAAAATACAAAAATTAGCCGGGCGTGGTGGCATGCACCTGTAATCCCAGCTACTGGCAGGAGAGTCACTTGAACATGGGAGGTGAAGGTTGCAGTGAGCTGAGATCACACCACTGCACTCCAGCCTGGGCGACAGAGTAAGACTTTGTCAAAAAAAAAAAAAAAAAAAGACGAAAGAGATCAATAAACTGAGGAATAATATTAACACAATGCATCACTACACATCAGTAAACATGAGTGATATGCCTTTACATGGATAAAATCAAGACAGATGTGGAATGAAAAAAGATGTCACATAGAATCTTGCCTTATGACCCCATTTATTTAAAGTTCAAAGTATAGTTTAGTGATGTAGTCAACGATTCTAAAACAGTAATGAAAAGCAAAGAAGTGATTAGAACAAAAAGGATGATGGTTAACTAGGTAGGGAGTAAAGAGGAGAATGCCTCAAAGATGAGGCTTCCAGAGGGTTCTATTTTTTAAGATGGATGGTGGGCACATGGTTATTCATTTTATTGGTCTTTACTAAACGGACAGGTATTGCTTTCTATATGTATGATATATTTAATAATAATAATATTGAATATTGTTAGTAATGAAAAAGTTAAAAAGTAAGCCATATAGGGAAGTAAAGAAATGGATACGGCAAGTATAAACTACTCTTTAAAGACATTAAGAAGGATAATAGTGAATTTTGGCAAAATTGGCTAAGGTACCACCAGGGTCAGAGGTATCTCTTACTCTTCCTTCCCCTTAACCCTCTACCGAACAGACGCTTATCACATCTTATCTATCAACCACCATCTCTGTTCTCACAGATATTTTGACATGGTGAAACTCTGGGCCTGGACTACTAGGTTGTTCTGACAACTTCCCCCAAAATATTATATACCTACTACTAGATAACACTTCCTAAAGCATGATTTTGCTGTTTTCAGGCAACTATGGTCACAAAATTAATGGTTCATCACTATACAATGAATGAATTTTTAAAAATGTTGTATTTAGACTAGCAATCAAGCACCAACTTATCCTTCTGGACTTATCTATTGTAATGATTCAAACCAATATAAACAACTTATTCTCTAACTCTAGCTGTACACTCTTGCTTGGGGTGTTCTCTTGCCTGGAGTACTACTCTTCATGCACTCACCATCCCTATCAAAAAAACACTACATATTCTTCAGTAAAATGAAAGGGAGATGTATTACCAAATGTTGGTGAAGAACAGAGCAAATGGCACACTCAGATGCTGCTCCTGAGGGTGTAAATTCATAGAAAGACTTTTGGAAAATGGTTTGCAGTATCTACCAAAAGCTGAACATGTGCATGCCTCATAACCTAGTAATTCCATTTCTTAACCCAAACCAGATAAATTTATATGTGTGTTCACCAAAAAGCATATAGCAATAATGTTCATTGCGACACTGCTCATAATAGTGCAGAACTCTAGGCAAACCAAATTCCCATCAACAGTGGAATGGATAAATGGTGATGTAATCATACAATGGAATATCCTATGAGAATGAACTACTGCTACATACAAACAAGGGATAAATCTCACATACATAATGTTAAGCGAAAGAATCCAGATATGAGAGTACATGCTGTATGATTTCATTTGTATGAAGTTAAATAAAACCCAGACATGATTAATCCACGGTGTTAGAAGTCAGGATAGTGATTATACTTAGAAGAGGGGTTGACTAGGAGGAGGCACAAGGGTGCTAGTGATGCTCTATCTTAGAGATTGGGTGCTAGCTATCTGGTGAAAATTCCTCAGGCAGTGCATGTAAGATGTGTATACTTTTCTGTAGGAATATTATATTTCAGTTAAAAGTTTACTAAAAATACTTTAAAAATCTACCTATTCTTTAAGACTATTCCTTGACAAACCTTCCTCACTTTCTTAACAATCTTCCTTGATCCCATCTAGATGCCTCTTTCTCCTCTAATGTCCCATAATATAATTGTAATCTTAAAATCACCCTAAAATTGTTTGTATATGTTTGCCGAAAGAGATGGTTACATTACTAAGTGCATGGATCAGTATTTCCTTTAGGATTTCCCATAAAGCACTGCATTATAGCAGCTCACCAATAAATATTTGTGAGGTTTAAATTAAATTTATGGAATTTAAATTACATATATCGGCCTTTTCAAAGCAACATTTCTTTGTGAGCATGTGAGCATACTGGGTAAATGTTTTCATCTCCTTTTTTATTCTTTTACTTTTATTTAGATACACTAAAATTCACCTTCCGTTCAAGTTTTGAGATGCACAGAGCCATGTCACCACCAGCACAATCAAGATACAGAACAGTTCCATCACCTCAAAATACTCTCTTGTGCTACTCCTTTGTAGTCAAAACAGCTCCCATCTCCAATCCCCAGAAACCACCTATCAGTTTTCTGTTTCTATGTTTTGCCTTTTCCAGGATGTCATATAAATGGAATCATATAGCATTTAGGCTTTTGAGTCTGTTTTTTGTCCCTTAGCAAGTGCATTTGACCTTCATCCACATTGCTACAGGTATCGGTAGCTTGTTCCTTTCTATCGCTAATTAGTATTCTATTGTATGGATAAACCACAGCTTGTTTATCCTTTCACTAGTATAAGGACATTCAGGCTGTTTCCAGTTTGGGGTAATTATGAATAAAAGGTGCTATCCATTTTTAAGATATACCAAAAAAAGAAAATTTGCAAATGACTGAGCCAAGGTCACAATTACCAATAATAAAAAGAAATGGTACATACTTAAAAGAAACCTATAGGAAAAGTATAAGTCAGTATTCCTACGTCAATAAAATCCAGCTTATAATATATTTTCTGTAAAGAGATTTTAAACTAACTTTTCTATATTTGGTACACATTAATGAGCCAGAGTTCAGAAGTATCCAACCAAAGCACCTTTCCAAAGGTTCCTTCTTGCCAATGTGACCCTGGTGACCAGACTATTATAAATAACTTTTATGTCTTGATCTATGTGTAACTATTCATCATTGCTGTGTAAGTCAGCAATGATGCCCGACCAGCCTCTGCCTTTCATCTGACCTACTGTACTCATTTGCAATGCACAGAGTGGGTGGCAAGTGATGGGCCCAGCACTTGGGGGCTCCATGAGCATGCAAAGAAACAGGCTACTTAGATGATTATGCAGAGGGGGTAACTACAGCTGCACTTATTTCTGTTGATTTAGACACAAAACAACATATGTCCAAATCCTCAGGGGCAGACTATCACAAAATTTCCATTAGCTGGCATTCTGGGTGCCTGTCTGGGGAGCCTGAGCCACTGTCTATCCAGGGTCAAGGCCACAGGGAATGGAAATGCCCAAGAAAAACATTTTAAGGAGGTAGCTGCCTTGCACCTGGCACCATAGTTAATGACAGCACATTGGTTCTAAGTCTTTAAGACTCAAAAGCAGCATGCAAACAATCTTTCCTTTGCAGGTTTTTGTTTCTCTGCAATAGTCACTAGGAAAATCATGAGAACCTCATTGTTTGGCCCCTTTCAAAAGGTTCTTAAGTAATAATAATAATAGCAGCTAATTATGGAAGGTATGCTATGTATTCCCATGCTAAGCATTTTATATGCATTACCTTATTTTAATCTTCAATAACAACCTTCTACCTTTAATATTATTTTAGTATCCCTTTTACCAATAAGGAGAATGAGACTTTAAGAGACTGTATCACTTGCCAAACGGTTTGCAAAGAAGGAATTCAACCCAAGGCACAGTTGGAATCTAGATCCTATGTTCTTAAGCCACAGGCTATATCACCTCATTGTCTAACTAGTAACTACATTCATTCATATAAACACTCCAAAAATATTATCCTATTATATCCATCTAGGGAAATAAACATAAATATGATATGCTCCTTTCCTCTGGGAGCTTATTACTTATGGGAGGGTGGGGGATCCTATAAACAATAAACATCTTGATCTTTTTGGTCAAATACTTTTCTGAGATTCATATGAAAACTACAGACTTCAGAGAAAATTCACACAGGCATAGACACAAAAAACTCGATTGACTGCTCAGACCACAGGTTAGGAATCCCTGGAATACTTAACTACCTGACCACAAACTGCATGGAGTTTTGATTAAGATAAGAACAAAATATTATGAGAATTCGAAGGAGAGACCCCAGAGTAAAGAAGTCCTGAAGATTGAGAGGTATATAAGTCAGGCAAAGAAACAGGGATGATGGACCTTCAATGGTGAGGTACATGCTAGGAAAAAGAGCTAAAGAGGAAACAGGAGGAAAGCAGGGAGAGGCAACAGGCCCCTGAAATGGTCCAAGCAAGAGTTTCCTACTTCTAGAAAGGATGTGGCAAGGATGTGGTATCAGAGCCCAGGCTCTGGGGTCAG
The DNA here is from genome assembly GCF_029281585.2 of Gorilla gorilla gorilla. Taxonomy (NCBI): domain Eukaryota; kingdom Metazoa; phylum Chordata; class Mammalia; order Primates; family Hominidae; genus Gorilla; species Gorilla gorilla. The sequence continues at coordinate 79,734,631 of NC_086017.1, read as the reverse complement.
AGAGTACTAGCCTCAATTCCAAGCTCTTCCCATTTCTCATTAGCTATTCACCCAGGGGGAAATTACTCAAGCCTTCTAAGCTTCGGTATCGTCATCTGCAAAATGAGCATAGGAACAGTCTCAACTTCACAGGCTGTTGTGGAATAATGCATAGATTAATGCCTGGCATGTACTTCACACAGAACCTGAAGTACAAGCAGTGAATACACTGCAGCCACTATAATAAACAACATTATCATCACCGCCACCACCATCTTGGTCACCAGAGCCTGATACGAACATGGCATCACAAAGGGAACTCCTCTAAAACAGCACTGTAACTGAAATCCTTAATTTACATCCAGGCCATCCTGCTTCGTTCATAGACACAAGAGGTACTGTAGAAGAATCTTTGCCCAAATAATTTCCAGTGCAAAAAGCTATCTCTCAAATTCCTTCCTTTGTATACTCACACCATATAATTTATTCTCATTAATCACACAATAATGTGAGAAGTACATTCTAGAGAAGGGGGGAAAATTATAGAAGTCTTTGGGATGTCTGTGGTGGGTTTGTTTTTGAACATCATCAGTGTCTGCTCTTTCCTTACATAAGGATAGAGATCACGAGCGAAGCAGATGTTACATGATTGTCATTGCCATCATGTTCACAACAAGCATCTGAAAACATAAATTTTTGCAAAGCCCTTTTGCACTCAGTCTTTGTCACCACTCTGAGCATGATATTACCATGCAGAAAGAGAAAAATGATACAAAACATTCTACTCGATTCTTCTTCATTGTGTTTTCAGTAATCATTTATTTTAAATTCTTCCTGTGGTCTAAGAGCTAACATGAAAGTATCATACTGGAATCCATCCATGAGTGCTCGAGGAAATGTGTGGAGAATATTGTGTTTTGATTCCTCAGCCATGGTAATAGACAGAACATTCACAAAACCCTTGCTCTTTAAAATATTCCATGGCCAGCCAATATTTGTCAGAGTGATATTGCCATAGAGTCAGCTCTGGAAAAATAAAGTCATGAGAAAACACAAGCATTTTCATCTTCCCCAGAACGCTGGCCAGGATATCTGCTTATCTCTGCCATCTATGCTGACACCATCTACAAAAATCACAATGTTCCCCTCACTTGAAAAGCACACAAATGAAAGGAAAGCATAGGATTCCAACAATTCTCTCTGAACCCAACAGACTGCTGTTATAAATTCGCAAAGCTTTCTTTCAGCTTTAAATTTGTTCTTCTGCAAGAGCATCGTAACAACTGAGCTCATTCTATCTACATGGAAAATAAGCAGAAGAAAACCTAATTGTTCATGAACAAGAATTTTTTCATGAAATAGAAAAGAAGGAGTTGAAGCTGATGGGAAATAATGTGGCCAGCACATCATTAAATGTGGAAAGAGCTCTTAGGCTATGAAGCATGTGGGATTGGGAACTTGGTAGTTAGGAAATACCCATGTGTTATCTGAATCAAAATAAGAATTCCTGTTATGAAGGGCTTCCCCAATGACTTTTAGAAAATCTGATATAAAGTCTCAAGAAACTGAAACATGGCAAAGTCTTGGAGGAGTCCACAAAGAAGCCAGAGAAGTGTGAGTTACGGAGTAGACCTTTCTCTCCATCTGAAACCTGTTCCATGTGAAAGAAATGATTTTTCACCAGAAAAGATCATCAGTCACTAATGCCACTAACAGAATCCATTCAGCTATTTAGTGAATGATTTTTTTTCATACTTCTGTTTCTGTAACTGCTAGTTATCCTTCTCTGTACGTAACACACTCTAGGAGTTAAAAATACAACTCCTGGAGTCAAACTACCTGGTTCTGCCACTTACTAGCTCTGACCTCATTTCCCCATCTGTAAGTAAAGATAATAACTAAATGAGTTATGCAAATAAGACATTACCACTAGGTCTGGCCTTCACGCCACTTTTCGGCCTTTTCAATCTCCTCTAGTTCTAGTGTGTCCTTCTTAGGAAGGAAACAGGCAGAATGTATGATGTCTTTCCAGCATGACTCCAACACTGTCTTCCGAAAGAGCTTGAAAATGCATCCCTTGATTTTATTCACTCTTTACCAAATATGTACTGAGCTCTTACTGTGAGCTCATGGGTACTATATTAGAAGTTGGGATACACTAAGGGAAAAAAACGGATACAACAACTAAGACATAATCCTTGCACTTAGTCTGGTTCCCACTGTCCCACTGTCCTTATAGAGGGTGACCAATATTTAGCTGAATTTAGAGGACTGTCTCCCAATCAGTGACACTAATGCCCTCAAGAGGAAACAGTCAAAGAATCCCAGGTCCCTTTCCTGGGTCATAATAATCCCCAGTTTGATGTGTAGATGTGTCTTGCTAAGTGCAGAAAATATGGAATTATCATTAAAGAGAAATTCCTTGGACACATTTCAGGACTAGGCATCTTCCTTGTCATTAATCTCTGGGACTGTATTAAACAATTGCTAAGATCCTGCTTTTGAGATGCATTATATTCCATTTTTTTTTTTTTTTGAGAAAGAGTCTCACTCTGTTGCCCAGGCTGGAGTGAAGTGGCACACTCTTGGCTTACTGCAAACTCTGCCCCCCGGGTTCAAGTGAGTCTCATGTCTCAGCCTCCTGAGCAGCTGGGATTACAGGCACACACCAACATTCCTGGCTAATTTTTGTATTTTTAGGAGAGACAAGGTTTCACCATGTTGAGACCAGGCTGGTCTCAAACTCCTGACCTCAGGTGATCTACCTGCCTTGGCCTCCCAAAGTGCTGCGATTATAGGCATGAGCCACTGCAGCTGGCCAAGATGCTTTATATCCTTTTAAAACCATTGTTGTGTCTATCTGTTAACTGCACAAATATTTACCAAATGCTTACCAAGAGCGAAGGACTAGACTTGGCACTGGGTAGAAACTAGTAAGGCATGGTCCTTCTTCTACGTAGAATCTTAGCATTTTAGAGATGAGTTCCCAGACATGGTCCAGAAGGTCACAGTTCACACCATTAGGCAAGGCAGTATTTGAAATAAAAGCCATGTCTAATACTAAATCCAGTATGTTATCTCCTTCAGGATTTTACTCTCATTGCTGCCCCTTGGTTTGCTATGCTCTTCCCCAGACAGCTGCACAGCTCACTCCTCATTCCTCAATTAATTTAGATCTCTGTTCAAAAAAAAAAAAAAAAAAACCCTAGGCAGCAAGGTCTAACCTATCATCCTCAAATTAAAGAGAAAGCCCTTTGGTGTTATTTTTCTTTATAGCACTTACCAACTCCCAGTAGAATGTAAACTCCAGTAGGGCACATATCTTTGCCTCTTTTATTTACTGCTCTATCCCCAGCACCAGAACAGTCCTTGCCACAAAGTAGGTGCTCAATAAACATTTGGTGAATGAATTAACCTAGTGTTCTTTTTACCTACACATGCACACACAGAGCCATGACACTCCTGCCAAGGAAGCTCGCGACCCTAAGAGGGACATTAAAGAAAAGCCAATTCAGTGCCTGCCAAAGAGTTGAACATGCTTTGACAGCAGGATCAGCTTGGGTGGTGGACCAACAATGGGTTGCAGACCAAGAAAATCAAGGAAAACAGGACAAGTAGCATTCAGCCTCAGTGTCATGGAGGCAATGGGGGAGGTAAGGAAAAGATGTGGTGAACTAGACTCAAACACATCTAAAGGCTAACTGGGTCTAGTTGTGTCTTCATATTTCTCAAGGAGATATGGAAATCCCGAATTGTATGTGAAAATTACTTAACTCTTCAGTTCTTAATGCAAAATCATAGAGAGTCAACCAACTTTAGGTACAGAACAATGTATGTGCTGAATGTCTCATGTTTTCTCAGAGTTTCTGTGAGGAAATAGCAAAAAAAAAAAAAAGAAAAAAAAGAAAAGAAAAGAAAACAAAGAATTGCAGAGCTCTGAATGGTACTAGAATCAAGTAGACTCAAAAATAAGTCAGAAAAATAGCTGAAATCACTTTAAATTTACTAGGCCAAAAATAAAAATAAAATGATCTGGGAGAAAGAAGTCATTCTCCTAATTTTAATATTTATATATTTAATACAACTTGCTTCTTTCTAAAAGGACTTAAAGCAATTTATGAAAAAGTACACAACATCCCAAGATGAACCAATGATGGAAAATTAATACAAGTGGATGAAGAAAATAGAATGAAGGAAAGATAACTCAAGAAAAAAATAAAATGAGTTCAGGAATAAGATTAGTACACAAATGCAAATAAAAGCCTGCACATTTTCTAGAGGTGGGTCACAAATTGCTTTCTAAGCCAGAGGGTTTACAGTTAAACATCTACAGGGCCCAGGCAGGTAAAATTAAAAAAAGTAAAACTGAAGAGTGCCTGTTCTATTTTAAGGAAAATGGCAATACTTTATTGAATCCCATGGTTGCCATAGTGACATGAGAGTTCAATGTTACCAGATCTGATTTTTCAGTAAGTGCTAGTAATTCAAACACACTTGTGTGAAATTGTCTCAGCACTGGAACGCTGGAAAATAGTTTTTCTTTTTGTTTGAAAAAAAAAAAAAGCTGTTTAAGTTCCTTGTAGATTCTGGATATTAGCCCTTCGTCAGATACAAAGATTGCAAAAATTTTCTCCCATTCCATAAGTTGCCTGTTCACTCTTATGATAGTTTCTTTTGCCGTGCAGAAGCTCTTTAGTTTAATTTGATCCCATTTGTCAATTTCAGCTTTTGTTAGCCATTGCTTTTGGTGTTTTAGCCATGAAGTCTTTGCCCATGCCTATGTCCTGAATGGTATTGCCTAGGTTTTCTTCTAGGGTTTTTATGGTTTTAGGTCTTATGTTTAAGTCTTTAATCCATCTTGAGTTAATTTTTGTATAAGGCATAAGGAAGGGGTCCAGTTTCAGTTTTCTACATATGGCTAGCCAGTTCTCCCAAAACCATTTAGTAAATAGGGAATCCTTTCCCCATTGCTTGTTTTTGTCAGGTTTGTCAAAGATCAGATGGTTGTAGATGTCTGGCATTATTTCTGAGGCCTCTGTTTTGTTCCATTGGTCTATATATCTGTTTTGGTACCAGTACCATGCTGTTTTGGTTACTATAGTTCTACTGCAAGGACACATGCACATGTATGTTTACTGCAGCACTGTTCACAATAACAAAGACTTGGAACCAACCCAAATGTCCATCAATAATAGACTGGATAAAGAAAATGTAGCACATACAGACCATGGAATACTATGTAGTCATAAAATAGGATGAGTTGTTGTCCTTTGCAGGGACATGGATGAAGGTGGAAACCAAAATTCTCAGCAAACTAACACAGGAAAGGAAAACCAAACACCACATGTTCTCACTCTTAAGTGGGAGTTGAACAATGAGAACACATGGACACAGGGAGGGGAACATCACACACCGGAGTCTATCGTGGGGCGGGGGACTAGGAGAGGGAAAGCATTAGGAGAAATACCTAATGTAGATGATGCGTTGATGGGTGCAGCAAACCACCATGGCACGTGTATACCTATGTAACAAACCTGTACGTTCTGCATATGTATCCCAGAACTTAAAGTACAACAAACAAACAAACAAAAACGGAATGGGTCAAAGAAAATATGTCTGTGGCCATAAAGAGGAAGAAAACATGATCAGTTACATGACTAATTATATACGTAAAATAAAAACCCAAAGTTGTGTAGAAGTACAGTCATTCGTGGTATTGAAACCAGAGAGACACTTCACCCAAGAATCTTCATAAAAAGGACATTGTAACACCCACAAGACAGACACCCCATAAAATAAAGATTTGTAAGGCTCTATCTTGTAACGAGATTCAATGGGGGCAGAGGCGTAATATTAAGTATAATCCAGTAAAACTAATTGCTGGGGGTGGAGGGAGGATGCACAAATTTTCAGGGATATCAAAATCTCAGAATAGAGATTTCTGCTGGCCTAGATTATTTCTGGTAGAGATTATACAGATTTCCCTGAACATTTTATAACCAATGACCCCTTTTGATAAATGTAAATTTCTCACGCCTTCTTTCAATATTGACACCTTGGAAAATGATTTCTCAAACAACATACCCTTCTTCCCTCATTGTTGTTGGGTATCCAGAGAAACAAATGAACATCTGTCCTTCACACTGTAATCCATAGATATTGGTTTTTCATAGCAGCATTTCATAAGTATTGAATACTTGTGGAGTACTCATTGAGTACTCAAGGTTACAGCCCCTGGCAAGGACCTGGAGTGAGGTATTCTATAGGGTTTTCAGTTCAAGGCCATTTGCTTTACTGGACAGCCCATCTGGCAGTGGAACTGAAAGCTGTAAATGCCAAAGCCCTTGGCACACCTCCAGACTCCAGCCAGGGAAGGATATGTAGGTAGGACCGAAAGTCTCCACAAGAAAAATAACTTTCCGTGTCTGTTCCAGGTCACAAACAAACAAACAAACAAAATAAAGTTTACACCACACAGCAGTGCTCTGTGGAACCCCTGGGGTGGTGATGGGGAGGTTGGGTTCCACACTGGGCTCTTGACATACCTAGAGCTAGTGCAGCTTTTTTTCATCCATCTCAGACAGTCAGTTCTGTCATCACGTTGATTTTGGAAATGCAAATTTGTTACACAGTAAACAACTTGAGCATATCCCCCAAGAATTTTGGTTTGCTTGTGCGTGATTCTGTCTTCAAGAAACAGTAGGTGAACACCCTGAAAACTGCACCCAGCTGCACCAAGCACACACTTCAAACATCTACCAGCTACCTCAGTTTACTAAGAGTGTTATGCATCACATTCATTCACTTCTGATGCTATAATTTTTGATCCAGTTTCAGATAAGCTTCCTTCTACCACTTCATAATAACTCACCAGCTGCAACTCTTCTGAGGCCACTTCTACAAGCAAAATCCAGGTGTTATTCAAGGCAAAGTAACAAGTTTGTTGTTGTATTAATGTATCGCTTAAGTTAAAGGGTATAAATCTGTCTACTGTGTTTATTAGCTTCCTATCTTTTCTTTTTTAAGATGTCACTGATGAAATTTTTTAGCATTGTGCTCCTAGCCCCATTTTTCCTATACATCGTGTGTTGTCTTCTGCATGATTTTGGAGTAGCCTGATGATTTTTTAGAAACACATATGTTGTGTTATAGCAGAACTGACCATACTTGGATTTTACATAAAATCTTATTTGAAAAAATGAATTTTGCTAGAACGTAAGTTCCACTCAAAGCTACTATGCTGCCCAACTACAGAGGACACCGCTCACTTCATATTTGATATGTATCATGTTTACTATCAATTCATCAACAGGAGATTTAACAAAGAGTTATGTAAAGCTTAACATATGTCATGAAAGTATAATGCTTCGAAGAATGTATTTGCCCACTGTGGAAAACTAAAGGCAAACAAAAATATATAAAAAACAAATTATTCATCATCTTCACAGGTAAACATTTTGATACTTTTCCTTTCAGTCTTTTTTCTTCATACATATAACACCACTATGCCTGCCCTGTGCACAATTTCACTTGACCTACTTATTTTAGCTTGGCTTTAAAATTGACCTGCCACTTCTAAATTAAATATGATTTCTTTTCAGAGACGAAAAGAAGTACTGCCAAATTGACTCAATCATTTAACATTAATTAATTAACATTAATTTAAGATAGTGCATGCTTTCTGCTGAGCACCGTGCTCTGTAACATACAAATTAGAATATTCCATAGTCTGTGCTTAACCACTAAGAGGACTGATTAAAGTTTCCAAATTTGGCACAGCTGCAACCTTTCTTACCCTTAAGATGAATTACTATTTTCATTCCAGTTCTAAGATTTGTTAAAAATATAAATTGTATAAATAGCACACTCAGAAAAGAAAATGGACTTGTATTATTAGTTTCCTGCAAATTACAGCTTCAAGAATTGCATCCTGCACTTTTTATCTATCACCTTTTCAAATATTATACCACCAAAATTAACTATACAAAACAAAGCTGTGTTTGAACATTTTAAGCAATAAACACACATTAAAGTGTCATGAAGATTGCCTACTATTTTTCCCTCTTCTTTCTTCCAATAATTATTTTAAGATCTGATTATTTTGTATGTGTGAATATGGATTTAAGGGTTTAATAAATTACATCGAAGATATATGTACTTAAGCCCAGTCTTAAATGTATTCTCATCTACAAAAGGTGAAATATGTCTGTCATTCCATATGCTTAATTAAGTTTCTGAACTGGCAACACACAACTAGGAGTAAAAAGCAGTTTAGAGGCCTGGTGTGGTGGCTCACACCCGTAATTCCAGCTCTTTGGGAGGCCAAGGTGGGTGGGTCCCTTGAGGCCAGGAGTTCAAGACCAGCTTGACCAACATGGTGAACCCCCATCTCTACTAAAAATGCAAAACTTAGCCGGGCATGGTGGCATGTACCTGTAATCCCAGCTACTCGGAAGGGTGAGGCACGAGAATTGCTTGAACCTAGAAGGCAGAGAGGTTGCAGTGAGCTGAGATCACAGCACTGCACCCCAGCCTAGGTGACAGAGTGAGATTCTGTTTCAAAAAAAAAAAAAAAGAGAAAAAAACAGTTTTGTGCTTCATCCTGAATCACCTTTCGATGACATGTTGAGAAATACTGACAAATGATGACAACAGGACAAAATCCAAAGAGGCTGGATAATTCACATATCTAATAATCTGCTCTGAAATCATTGATAATTAATTTTCCTGTCGATCTCTCTTTTTAAAAAAAACTCTTTGGTAAGTCATTATGGAGGTTAAAGAATGGCAGAAGAGGTGCCAATCTCCACCACATTTTATTCTTCCCTTTCCGAGGTGCCAATCTCCACCACATTTTATTCTTCCCTTTCTCTCATTGAAAGAAGCAATTGTCTTCTTATTCTAACAATGTCTGGATGGTAGCTGAGCCTTCCATCAAGACTCCTGTCCCTTTCAAAGACCTCTGTGTATATGTGACACGATGGATTAAGTGTTCCAGCTCACCCCGGGCAATTAATTTTCTCAAACTTCACAGTGGTTCACCTTATTGCGCCCATAGAAGTGTTCCTGGCACAGCCTTTTGAGAAGGGGTGAAAGCAAACCCCATCACATTTCTACCAAAGAAGATCTCGCAGCAGAGGACAGATGACCATCCTTGCAAGGAGGACCAGAAGTAAGGTCTAGGAGTGTGGTCTGGACTGACCCTTAGCAACAGAGATGTCTCTTTATAGTATCATCTCAGATTCTATTCCATAATATACCCTTGCTTACATCAGCATTTAAAAGCTCCTAAATTACTGATCAGCTGAAATGGGATACTTTTCTACCCTTACCCAAAATATTCAAGAATTACTGATATCCCAGAAAGAGAGGCCACATTAACCTCCCACTTCACACAGCCCTTGGCACAGGGTTTCAGACTTGGGGAGGAGGGGTGTGGGGGGAGGAGAATGGGGTGCAAGTATTTATATGTGAGATCCACAGCACTAAGAACATAAATGCTTTCATTTTTAAAGGTCCTAAAGTGAATGTTTTCGTTTTTCAAAAAATCAACTGAAATTCCCTTACTTTTTGTTTTGTTTTTTAAATATCAGTTTCTTTCGTAGGTACTGAACATTAATGAATGGAAAGTCGGTTCCCTTCTGAGCCCCCACATAGATATAACTACCATTGAGAATAGCTGTGGGCCACTGACATGCCCCAGCCCCTCACGGTGGCCTCCATGAGCTGAAACGAAGTGGGTAGGACAGCTCAACCAGCCGATGGCTGGGAGGATGCAACTAGACTCTTCCTTTGAAAGAGCACCTCAAAACTCCGTTATTCATTAGAGTATCCTAAAATAGACAAGAAGATAAAATCCTCAACTATGCTAGGCACCGGAAGAAAAAAAAAAGTACTCACAAAATGAAAACTGCCTTTAAAAAGTAATTAAGGTTAAACTTAAAAAAAAAAAAGAAAATCACATGATTTTGTTCCTCATACTATAGTTAATGAAAAGGGGCATTTAACTTCCAGTGGGAAAAGCAGTGTTTTTATCATTTCATCAGCGATTACTACAAAGCTCATTTGTAACGGCTTGGAGAATCTTCACTTTTTTTTTTTTCAAGAAGCAATGTTCTCTGGAGTTAGAACCCAGCGACTTATTCTAATGTCTAACATTCTCCCAAGTCCCTTTAAAAGAAAAAAAAATGAACTTCACATTGACTGATGCATGACATTGTTTCAGTACAAAAATGAAAAAAATGAAAAACTGTGCAGGTTGAAACCATTATTACATGTCATAAAGCAGCAGTAATGGCCACTCAGCAAAATCTAAACCATTTTTAAGGTCATAAACAAGCACATAAAGTGTGCTACCCTAATTTATTGGAAACCTCCTCTTGAAAAGAAAGGGTCACGAAGGGCTGCAGCTCAATCATACTGCTCTCCACACTTCAGCCACAGAACTTACACACGACCTTTGCAATTCCCCTCGCAAATTCTTTTAGCACTTGGGCATTCGACTTTTAAAATTAGGGGGAGGTAAGGCAAAGCTACAAAAATGAGCAGCAGGAACACTAGAATATGCTGAAATGCGACCAATGTCTTTTTTACAGAAGAAATGCAGGCAATATTGATTTACAGAATCTAATGCAGACAGCAACTAGTCAGATCTCCATTACCACTTTGTATTTTAAAACCAGAAAAGCAAAATCAGACTTACCCTGGGAAGCCATCCTATAGGCTGACTCAGAAAAATAGCCTGTTGACAAGCCAAAAAACAGTTACAAACCAATGCTCCAGAAACTCACAGGGTTTAATCCTCCCATCCACCTACTAACCCCTGCTACTACATATGCGTCTGGCTTTTATTAAAGAACTTCTGCAAATGTACAGTGGATGAGTAATCATTCAGACTTCGTAAAACACGCCAAATCCGTCACTAATAACAGTTGTTTCATTTACTCATCACATTTTTGTGCGCCTCTATTTTTTTTTTTAGCAAAATTAGTGCTTTTGCTGATGTAAATTCCCTGCCACCTGGGCATGCATATAGTGTGCAAAAGGCAGGAGGCTGCCTATTCTGTGTATAACTTTTTCTGAGTCTTTATCAGTTGTAACGTTGAACTAATGTGAAACGCATAGCCTACTTGACAAACCATCTTTTAAAATTAATATTACCACTATTTTCCTAAGTACAAGAACATTTCTATTCAATTCTACTCTATCTTCTTTCATTTAAAAAGGCAATTGTTTTTTATAATAATAACTAGAAATGCTAAAGAATATTAAGCATCAATTCATTCCTCACTATCTCCCCATCTAATCCATTCTGTAAGATATAATCACTGCTGGCAATTTGAATGCACCCTTCCAGAACGTTCTATGTACATATTATGCAAGTGTGTATACACAAATACACACATGCATACACACTTCAAAAAACCCTTGGGGACTGATAAGTCTTGAACATCAGAGTTTTCCAGATTTTATAGAGATAATAGAGATCATATACATTATAGTATCTCCAGTGAGATCAGGGCAACAGTTTGTAATCAAGTACATTAATATTTCTGCCGGGAAACATATGAATATCCAATTAAGTGGAATAATAAAGACTATAAATAGCCTTGTGTCACTTCAGGTCAGGTAATTCTGCCAATGAGGTATCAGACAAAAAAAAGCCTTCGACATTCAGAGAATTTTGGATTTCAGATTTGAAGATAAGATATTTCAGACCTATTGTTTTTCTCCCAGTTAGATCAAGTTTTGGAAACTTTAACTATTTTTATTACAAATGTTCATGATTGGAAATTTTTTAAATACACATGAACAGAATTTAAGTCACCTATAAAATCCCACTAGACAGATAATTCAGCTTTTATTCAGTCATATATTGAGTGCCTCTTGAGAGTACAGGCTCAGTACTCTGTGGGCACATTAAAAAATTAAAGCAAACACAACTCCTGTTTTCAAACAAGGTAGAAAGTAATACCTGCCTTAAAAAATCAAAAGGTATTGCGCTACTGAAGCTCAAAGGCAGTGTCAAGTGGACACATATTATCTTTTAGGCTGCCCAGCACCTTTTAAGATACTTCCTGTGCTTGAAAAATTCCCCTTCTAATGAATGTAGAGGGAGACAGAGATAGCTTTGACTTTAGAAGCCAAAGGTTCACTTTCCCAGACTCTCTTGTAGCTAGTATGGAGACATATGCCTTCAGGTTCTCAATCAGATATATCTGGGACAAATAGTGTGAAGCTGTGTGTACACTGGCAAGGAAAGATGCAGCTACATCTGGAAGCCCTAAGGGTCAGGGGCTTGGCTGTGCGGTCTAGTGGTCCACATTGGGGATGTCAATGGTGCAGGCTGCAGTATCTGTGCCCAGTGAGGGCAACATCAATATTTCCATTGGATCAGTTCTACAACACGCTGGGGGAATCAGTCCTGGCCAGTCAGCCTCTGGTTTGTTTCTCTGGCCTCCAGAGACCCAGAGCTCCTAAAAATCCTTTAATATACACATGAATATATCTTTTTCTGCTTAAACTAGGGAGGGTTCAGTTTTCTGTTGATACAACCAAAAAATCTGACTGCTACAAGGAAGAAATTTCATTTAACAAAGCAAGGCAGCACAATGTACTGAAAAGCTGAAAAGAGCAGTTTCAAAATTTGACTGTTATCCCACCCTGTCCTAACTGGCTCTGGACCCACAGACAAGCTTATTGAATTATTTGCTCATCATATCTATAAAATAATAAGATCCACTTTGTAAAACTGTCATGAGAAAGAAATGTGTTCTTTCATTGTATTCACTCTCTTGTTCATTCAAGTATTTATTGAGCTCCTACAATATGCTACACACCCTACTCAACGCCAGGTACTAGGGTTGCTGGATGTAGCGTTTAAACCTACCAGACGTCTGGTTAAATTTGAGTTTCAGGAAAACCATAAATAATTTTTCAGTATAAACATGTCTTACATTTGGCATATACTTTTACTAGGATATTATTTGCTCAATAATGTTGCAGGATACAAAAATCAACATTAAAAAATCAGTAGTATTTCTACATGCTAATAGTGATCTACCTGAAAAATAAATCAAGAAGATAATTCCATTTACAACAGCTACCAAAAAATAAGCTATATAGGAATAAACATAACCATCAGGGTAAAAGATCTCTACAATGAAAACTATAAAACAAGGAAGAAAGAAATTGAAGAAGACACAAATAAATGAAAAGATATTCCATGTCCATGAACTGAGAGAATTAATATTGCTAAAATGGCCATCCTATCCAAACCAATCTATAGCTTTATTATAATTCCTATCAAAATACCAATGACATTCTTCATAGAAATAGAAAAAAAATCCTAAAATTCATATGAGATCACAAAAAAACCCAGAATAGCTAAAGCAATTCTGAGCAAAAAGAAGAAAGAAGCATCACACTACCTGACTTCAAAATATACCACAAAATTATAGTAATCAAAACAGCATGGTACTGGCATACAAACACACACAAAGACCAATGAAACAGAATAGAGAACCCAGAAATAAATTAGCACACCTACAGCCAAATGACTTTTTACAAATGTGCCAAAAACACTCAATAGGAAAAGGACAGTCTCCTTAATACATGGTGCTGAGAAGATCATATATTCATATGCGGAAGAATGAGACTAGACCCCTACCTCTCACCATATACAAAAATCAACTCAAAATGAAATAAAGACTTAAATGTAAAGCCTAAAGCTATGACTCTACTAGAAGAAAACACAGGCAAAATGCTTCACAACACTGGGCTCGGCAAGGATTTTTTAAATAAGACCTCAAAAATACAGGCAACAAAAGCAAAAATAGACAAATGGGATTACATCAAACTAAAAAGCTTTTGCAAAGCAAAAGACAATTAACAGAGTGAAGAGACAACCTACTGAATGGGAGAAAACATCTGCAAACTAATCATCTGACAAGGAGTTAATATCCAGAATAGCTAAGGAACTTAACAGCAACCAACCAACCAAATAACTCAATTAAAAAATAGAAGCTGGGTGCATGCCTGCAATCCCAGCACTTTGGGAAGCTGAGGCAGGTAGATTGCTTAAGCCCAGGTGTTTGAGACCAGTCTCGGCAACGTGGCAACACCCGGTCTCTACAAAAACTACAAAAATCAGCCAGGCGTGGTGGCATGCTCCTGTAGTCCCAGCTACTTGGGAGATTGAAATGGGATGATGGCTTGAGGCAAGAGGTCAAGACTACAGTAAGCCATGATCGTACCATCACACTCCAGCCTAGGTGACAGAGTGAGACTTTGCCAAAAAAAAAAAAAAAAAAAAAAGGCAAAAGAGCAAGCTTAATAGACACTTTTCAAAAGAAAATATACACATGGCAACAGATATGAAAAAAGTACTCAACATCACTAATCATCAGGCAAATGCAAATCAAAGCCGCAGTGAGATACTACCTCACTCCAGTTATAATGGCTACTATCAAAAAAAAAAAAAAGAAAAGAAAACAAGTATTAGTGGGGATGTGGAGAAAAAGGAACACTTATACACTGTTAGAGAGATTGTAAATTAGTACAGCCATTTTGGAAAACAGTAGGAAGGTTCCTCACAAAATTAAAAATATAACTACCATATAATCCAGCAACCCTTCTATTGGATATATATCTAAAGGAAATGAAATCAGTATGCCAAAGAGATATCTGCACTCCCATGTTTATTGCAGCACTATTTACAATAGCCAAGATACGTGATCAACCTAAGTGTCCAACAACAGATGAATGGATAAAGAAAATGTAGTATATATACAGAATGGAATATTACTCAGCCATAAAAAAGAATGAACTCCTGTCATTTGCAGCAACATGGATGAACCTGGAGGCTATCATGTTAAGGGAAATAAGCCATACACAGAAAGACAAATATCATATGATGTCACTCAAATGTGAAATCTAAGGGGTAAAACAAGCTGACATCATAAAAGTAGAAAATAGAACAGTAGTTACCAGAAACTGGGAAGGGGATGGGTGAAGAAAGGATAGGGACAGGTTAGTGAACAAAGTTACAATTAGATAGGAGGAATAACTTCTGGTGTTCTATTGTACAGTACAGTGACTGTAGTTAAAAGTAAGGTATTGTATTTTACAAAACAGCTAGAAAAGAGGTTTTTGAATCTTTTCACCACAAAGAAAACACATATGCATGAGACGACAGATATATTAACTATGCTGATTTGATCATTATGCAACATACACACGTGTCAAAACATCAAATTATACCCATAAATATGTACAATTATAATGTGTCAATTTTAAAAATAAATTAGTAAAATGAAGGTAATATTTGTTTTGAGTCACAATTCAAGTTTCACTGAGTATCCATATTTAATCTGGCAATGCTACTGGGTGCACAGTAGTGCATGAAAGAGGCATGGCTACTGCTCTCACAGACCTTCAGTAATAGAGGCTGAAGGAATGCAGGTGGACAGGCAATAAATAGGCAAACAATTACATACAGTATAAATAGGGAAGCAACCATATACAGTGTAAACAGGGAAGCAACCACATACAGTGTACATAGAAAAACAATCACATATAGTGTAAACAGAGAAAAAAGCACAGACAGTGTAAACAGAGAAACAACCACATACAGTGTAAATAGAAAAACAACCACATACAGTGTAAACAGAAAAACAACCACATACAGTGTGAACAGGGAAGGAACCACATACAGTGTACATAGAAAAACAATCACATACAGTGTACATAGAAAAACAATCACATACAGTGTAAATAGAAAAACAACCACATACAGTGTAAACGGGGAAGGAACCACATACAGTGTACATAGAAAAACAATCACATACAGTGTAAATAGAAAAACAACCACATACAGTGTAAACGGGGAAACCACCACATACAGTGTAAACAGGGAAACAACCACATACAGTGTAAATAGAAAAACAACCACATACAATGTGAACAGGGAAACAACCACGTACAGTGTAAACAGGGAAACAACCACATACAATGTAAACAGAAAAACAATCATATATAATGTAAATAGAAAAATAACCACATACAGTGTAAACAGGGAAATAACCACATGCAGTGTAAACAGAAAAACAATCACATATAATGTCAATAGAAAAATAACCACATACAGTGTAAACAGAGAAACAACCACATGCAGTGTAAACAGAAAAACAATCACATATGTAAATAGAAAAACAACCACATACAATGTGAACAGGAAAGCAACCACATACAGTGTAAACAGGGAAACAACCACATACAGTGTAAACAGGGAAACAACCACATATGGCATAAATAGAAAAACAATCACATACAGTGTGAACAGAGAAACAATCACATACAGTGTGAACAGAGAAACAATCACATACAGTGCAAACAGAGAAACAACTACATACAGTCTAACCAGGTGTATAACCACATACAGTGTAACTAGGCAAAGAGTATAACTAGGCAAACAATCACATACAGTATAAATAGGCAAACAACTACATACAGTGTACATAAGGGAACAATCACATACAGTGTAACCAGACAAACTACATACAGTGTAACTAGGCAAAAAAACACATATAGTGTAAATAGGGAAATAACCACATTCAGTATAAATAGGAAAACAACTACATATGGTGTAACTAGGCAAAAAAACACATACACTGTAACTAGACAAACAACCACACACAGTGTGACTAGGCAAACAACAATATACAGTGTAAACGGGGAAACAATTGCGTACAATGTCGTAGGAAAACAGCAAGCTACGAAGGTGATCCACTGGGCAATAAGACGAAAATACAAAGGGAAAGCATGAAGATAGGATGGTAAGGAAAGGCCTATCTAGAAAGTTAACCCTGAAAAAAACATCACATTAAAGGGAGTAAGCCACCTCATATAAATGTAGAAGATCTTGCCCAAGGTCTAGCACATAGTAGATGTTTGGCATCTACTTTCTTTGGCAGGGCCAGAACCTGCATAACCCTGAGAAAAAATGCCTCCTTCACTTCGTATCCTCAGAAAGAGGCCTCTTTGGCCTCACCCAATCCTTTCCCTTGAGATAGAGAAAGATGTTAAGTGGGGGTATAAATTGACCACCAATGGCTTCCTCCTTCTGATGGTCTGGCAACCATCATCTGTCTACAACCTCCTGAGAGATGCCGAGCCAGAACTGCCCAGCCCAGCACTCCAGAATGCCTGACCCACAGAAAACATGAGAGTGAACAAAATGACATGTATTGTATTCACTCACTAAGTTTGACCATGATTTGTTATGCAGCAGCAGTAACCAAATGTTGGAAAGACCAGAGAGCAGCCAAAATGCTGAGCATTGTGGATGGAAGTGTAAATTGGGGCACCGGCTCCGGGAGACTGGCTGGCTGTACCTAGGGAAGCTGAGCATGCGTACACCCTGTGTACCCCCCAGCCCCCACTCCCTTGGGCACCGTTCCACCACTGGTTCTTGTGGACTCCCACAACAAACTCTCCCTTCTCTGCTCACCAGAGCCTTCCACCAATTAGGCACACAACCCCCAGATTAATCTTTGTAAAGCTCACCTTTCACTGTGTCATTCTGCTCTTCAAATAATCTCCCATGTATATACTTAATAAGTATTTGCTGATTGATTAACTGTAAGATTCAAATCTGGGGAATTTTACTTACCTGGCACTGAGGGGTAAAAGAAACAAAGCAAAAAACCCAAGCATTCAGAAATTTACAAGGCAGCTCCTCGAAATGCCCTCCACAAAAATGAAACTCTTGCCGGAAATCAAGATTGTTGTGAAATCCATATATAGAAATATGTCTTGAGGACCCAGATAAGTTACCTACTGCTATCTAGTCAAACAAAAAAATTGCAAAAGATATGGTATTACTATGATAGTGACAACCAACATCACAGCACACAGCACAGAACGGATTTTAAACCTGAAATGTCTTCCTTTGCATGGCAAGGGGAGAAAAAGTTTATCCCCACCATGGAAGAGGAAAGAAAAAGGAACAGAAAAAGAGGACAAGAATGTCAACCCTTAACCCTGTCGAGAATTTTCTGCTAGTACCCTACTCCACGTCGATTGTCCAGACCATATCATTAGTGATGATAATAATGGGGGGGAAGCATAATTGTTAACGGCTGCCATTTACTCCGTGCCCATCATGTGCCAGACATTACACTGAGCCTTAAGATACTTACATCTTCAACAGCATTATTGCAAGCAATATTTAAGTATGGTACTATGCTAACTGCTTGACACACATCATCTCATTTCAGCCTCAGAGCAACCCTGCAAGGTTGTGTATCGTTATCCCTATTTTACAAGATGAGGAAACTGAGGGGTAGAGAAGTCAGCTAACTTGCCTAAGGTCTTATCCACAAACACTTTGAGGGTCTAGGGTAAAGCAAGATGAAACAGACAGCAAAAATCAATAAGAAAAAGATGAAAATGGCTAACGGGAATATTTGTAATCTGAAAAGAAAATACAGGGATACATTAAAAGCTAATTTATGGCAATGTAAGACATGAGATTCATGAAACCATAACCGATGGGATGCAGTATACATGGAGCAACCAGCCAAATTTAAGCTCCATGTTGGGCACACTGAAAGGGAGAGACAGATATCATATCTGTTCATTCATTTATTGAACCCCCTTTTCATTTACTGAGCACCCATTATACACCAGACAGGTTCAAAGTGTGGGGGATACAGCAGTGAGCAGACACAAACATCCCCACTTTGATGAAGCATCGGGATGGGGAGGGAAATACTAATGATAAACCTGATAAACCAAATAACTAAGCACCTTAACACCTTCCTGATCCATCCTAGACTCGCAGAGCTGAAACATCGCCCAGAAGATCACATCACGGTCCCTCCTGCTGAACCAAAGAAACACACAGATGGAACTCTCTCTTTAATGATATCCCTAGAGGAAACAGTGATACGTGGCAGTGAATTCTAAGGTTCCTCCACTGTCTGAGGCTCCTCTCAACCCACTGTCATCACCAAACTGGGAATGCCATCCTCAGGCATCACTGGCCCTAAGGGAGGTCACCTACATTTGTTACCTGGGACTTACTTTCATCAGCTCCAAACCACACCAATAGTGATGTTAACATCCATGGGGAGAAAGAATGTATGCATTAGTAGTCCAAGTGGAACCAAATGACAGGTGGAAACAATCTATCACCTGACAGTTGGTATGTGTGTGTGTGTGTGTGTGCATCCACACCTTTGTATATACACAAATATATTTGTATATTTGAGTTCTTTTCATATTAGCTAAAATAAATCAAGAATTGTTTTTTTACTGCTGAATTTTATGTGTTTGGAATAGTGTCAGGCACAAAGTAGTTCCTCAATAAACGATGGCTGAACAAATGAATAAATCCAAAGAATTACTTTTTCTGAATCAAACTAGAAAATAAGGGGATCAAAAGTCACAGTTAAATAGAATATTTGTAGTGGAAAGTTAAGGGGATATGGCTTAAAGGCTAGGGGACATGAATTTTAAAATCTCAGTGCAATACAAGCCACAGTACTCCATGTCAAAATTCATGCCTACAGAATAACAGAAGTTATATCACTTTCTGTCATCATGATGCAGGTTCCTCATCAATGCTTCTAAACCGTCTGTGGCATTAGTTTGTTTGTCTTTTTAACTCCAAATCCATCACAGGCTGATACTTTTATAGACTATATAAAAGTGAATTCTTAGACAAATGAGATGAAAAACAAAACAAACACAAATATGCAAGCCCAAATTTGTATTATTAGGTTCAACAGACCTAAAGTTACTCTTTCCGATTGCTCTAAAATTTCAGAACACTCTATTTCTATTCTTAGCATATCGTAGGACAGCACCACACAGTTCATGAAGCAGTCCAGTCCATGGGTCACACTTTGAGTGGCATGAATCTTAGTAAAACACACACAGACACACACACACACACACACACGGGTCACACTTTGAGTGGCATGAATCTTAGTAAAACACACACACACACACACACACACACACACACACACACGAGATTCCAGTATTCAATTCAGATGCCAATGTTTTTGTTCTCTAGCTGATAATGAAAAAAAATAAAGCTCTGCTTCCTATTAAATTTGTCAGACACTTACATAAACCATCAAGGAATAAAATTAGCAAGTTCATGATGCTCATGTCAGACTCCAGGAATATGTTCATACATGATTATGCCTTACTTCAAATCATCCCAAGATTTAAACACAGAAATTACACAGAAAAAACACAGAAATAACACAGATTATCACTCATTTTATAACAGGTTGTACATTTAGTGGAATAATTATAATGAGACTCATTTTATATATCAAAATACCATGGTGATTTTATATTTATCTATTTATATAATATAATCTGTATATTTACCTTCTATATTTATCTATACATATACACAGACTTATAGAAACATTTTATTGTATAAACTAGTATGGTGAATTTTTTAAAAGCTATTAAAATGTTGTATACTTAGGTAACAAGTGGTTTCCTTTATTCTAGGTGAGTTAACATTATCTACTTGAGAATCATCCTATACAAGCTAAATAAAAAATTGATTAGATATCACCTATAAATAAAACTGACCTATTACTCTTCTAAGATGAAAACAAGTTGCCCTTTTTTATTATTACTAAAATAGCTCCAGATTAATGAAGGATGCTCACTAATCTTCTTAAATTATTCTTCATCTTAAAATACAACCTTTGAAACTATGTACACATAATCCTGAAATCTCTGGTCAAAGCTCCTTAAGTTGGGGTGAGTTAATAATTTTCCTCAAAGTTCATCCAAATGTGCATTCCAGAGAAAAGCATGCTTGAGGCTAAACATGGTGTCAATACTGACTGATTTACTTATTAGCTGGCACCCATGCCAGTAATCATACCTTGGGCCAACTGTATAGAAAGGTAAAGATATACTTGATCACATTTATGACAAGAATTTTATAGAGGCAGAAGTCAACTGTTACCTTTAAGCTGCACAGAGCTTCCATCACATCACCTGGCAGAAGGAATAACTATTGAATTATGGAATGCAACTGTTGATTCCTCATTTATCGTAGGCTGTGGAGGTCACTGCTGCCCAAGCTTACTTTTGTGAGAAACAGGAAGTCATCAGGGTGCCTGGGCCACTGATTTGGAGCCTTGGTCTTCTGTATATCTTGTGCATTGCCAGTTTGCTGATTTGACAGTAAAGTGATGTGAAGGTCAAAAAAAAAAAAAAAGGGAAAATAAATTGGGAATTATATTCCAAAGGTCATGTCCACTGATTCAATGGAAGTGTTTAAAACATGTTTAAAACATGACTGAGCCAAGGGACTCTGTGCCAAGTCCCTTCCTACTGATTGCTCTCTCTGGGAGGTTTATATTTCCCTCCCCATTGATATCAGGCTTGACGTGTTGTAGGCAAACAAATGTGAGTACAAGTGACATATGCCACTTCCCAGCAGAAGTTCTAAGAGCCACTCTGTGGTTCCTCCGTTTCCTTTTTTCTCCTATTCAAGACAAATATGTCCCAAATGGATAGTGCTCGTTAAGCCTTTGTTTCAGAAGGAATTGGACAAAGATCAGAGCTACTGTCAATCTGTGAGTTTTGTAAGTCATAAAATTTTGAAGTCCTTTGTTAATGCAGCAAAACTTAGCCTCTGCTGACTGATACAGTGGCTTTGTCTCACTGTGCATCCACATCTTTAGGAGAAAAGCCTGCACCACAGTGTCTGTTGAAGACTTGAGGGTAAAGCTGAATTTTCTCAAGTCCTCACTAAAGAACTCAACTGGCAGTGGTGGTACTGGAGAAAGATGATCCTGTCCCCCTCAGATAGGATGGGTTACACTGGTGAGAGGCTGTCAAAGAGCAATGTTAGCATTCAGAGGATGACATGAGAAGAGGAGGATGTAGACTAATACAACAGCAAAAACTGAGAAGAAAACTCAGGAATGAATAATGTCTGCTCATTTATTCAGTTCCTGTCCCCAGTACCTAGAATACAACAGGCAGGTAATAATTGTGGCAGAGAGGAAGGGAAAGGAAAGATAAAGAATCAAACATTACTCCAAAGATAAAGCATGTGCAGGCCCTGAGAAAATGAAAAACACTGTGTACAAGCAACCAGATACAAATAGTAAAGTAAGCTTGGCTGATACTTTGCTATAATGTATAAAACTTTAATTTAAAAAGTAATGGCAGCTTCCATTATTTGAGTACTTATGTGTCAAGCACTGTGCACAGTATCCATCATTTTATTCCGTTATTTCCCAAACCCTGCACAACTGGTATTAGTACGCCCATTGCCAATGAGGAGACAGGCTCATGAACATAAAGAACTAGACCAAGACTGAACAGTTAATGAGTTGTCTAACTCCAAGCTTGTGTCTTCAACCTCACATTTTGCTGTCTTCCAATGTCCAAAAGTTTTAAAAAGTAATTATAATGAATGTTCATAGCCTCATTGCAAATGCCCCAAATTAGAAAAGGCTCCAAATATCCATCAACAGTAGAATGGATAACTAAATCCTAGTAGGATTAGATAATGAAATACTATATGGAAATGAAAATGAATGAACTATATAACTACTTACAGCAATGAAGAAGAATCAATTTCCCAAACATAATCATGAACAAAAGATGCCATGCCCAAGTAAGTACCTACTATATGACCATATGGCTTGTTCCATTTCTATAAAGGACAAGACAGGCAATCTATGCAGTTGGTAGTTAAGATACTGGTTAACCTTGGGAGGGGTAGTGAATAAAAGGCACAGGAAGGAAGCATCTAGGGTGCAGGTAATGTTCAATTAGTTTACCTGAGGGCTGGTTAACGAGAGTCCAGTTTGTCAATAAATCATCATCATGTACACTTATAATATGTACATTCTCCTCTCTATATATTCCACTTCAATATATGTAGTGTAAAATTTTAAAAAGATGCACCTGCACAAGACATTTACTGATCTATTCTTTTAATGTGGACTAAAATATCATTTAATTTTAAAGTATATATCATATTTTTCCAAGTTTTGTAAATCTTAATATATAAATATAAAGAAATAAATCATTAGAGATTAAAAAGTAAAGTTTGGAGGGAACAAACAGCTAGGAATCAGACCTGTTTTGCTATATTTTTGTGTTTTTTAACTAGGTGCACACTCTTGAGAGCAACACACTTAACCTCACTCTTGGTCAGTTTCCCCATCTCAAAAATAAAGGGATCAGACCAGATAATCCTCAAGGCACCTCATTCTGGTTTTTCTTTTATTCTGCGTCATACGCTGGCCCATATCATACTGCTGCAGGATTCACACAGAAAAGGGGAAGAAAAGAACAACTGCTATGGCCCTATCACAAGATATGAGGGTGGAAGGAAACAACACTTGACATGCACACTTAATCAATTTAGGATTATCAATGTAGATATTATCACTTTGCAGACAATCCCCAGAAACTGAACTCATCCACTAGGTCCCCTCAGCAGCCTTGTTGTGAGAACCTGAAGTTCCCACACAAAGCAGAATGGTCAATTTGTCAGACAATGAATTTTTTTCACTCTAGTATCATCAGAACCACTATTCTCTTCCTCCACTACAGATAATAGCAAACTTCCAGATTTTCCTAAAATTGGTTTATTCAACCAGAAGAGTGCAGGGAAATATATAATAGCATATACATTCTGATTCCACGCTCCTTTGAACAAATCCATTAGATTCTCTTTCAACCACTTGTTTTTTGCAACACAAGCACAGAACCCCATAATACTATTGATGGGACCCTATGTTAACCGAGGGTCCAATTAGGAGAGATGGTTTGTC
The DNA here is from genome assembly GCF_029281585.2 of Gorilla gorilla gorilla. Classification (NCBI taxonomy): domain Eukaryota; kingdom Metazoa; phylum Chordata; class Mammalia; order Primates; family Hominidae; genus Gorilla; species Gorilla gorilla. Next base: position 79,710,809 of record NC_086017.1, on the reverse strand, counting down.
ATTTCATCTATTAAACTTTCTCTTTTCAAACTACTGTCTGAAAATACAAACTTTAATAGAAGAAATTACTAACTATAACAAGACTTAGCTAGTAAGAAGTAAAGAGAACCTGAAAGAACTTTAAAGAATATAGGAATGGCAGAGACAAGGAATGGCTATTAACTCTAAGACAGAGATACAAGGCCCAAGGGACAGCCTTTATCCCCAGGGCTAAGAGCCAGAACCCTGGAGGCAGGGAAGTTGCTGTGGTGCTTCAGTGGCGGAGCTTACTGGAATCCATCCTCTAGGGTTTCAGGGAAGCTGTTCACAGGGAGGTGTCCCACCAGAGGCACCCTGCTACAAAACAGCCCAAGGAGAGGTGCCAAAGGAAGCCGCTGGCTACCAGGTGCGGCTGTGGCCACTATGCACTGCAGGGGCCGGGCACTAGTGAAGCCAGAGAACAGGAGGAACTTGGTGCTGGAGAAGCCACAAGTGCTGTGGGAAACAAGCCCTGGAGATGTCTCCAGTGCTGCAAGAGACAGGTCCTGGAGAAGCCATGGATGCTGCAGAAGCCACGTGAGAACGCACACCAGATTTAAGAAGGAAAACCCCTTCTTCCTGTGACATCTCTCCAGCACCCTCTCCTGCCAAACCTTAACATCATACCATTGAAAGAGTTCAGGTCCATTTTCACAGAGCAGACAATAAAGGGTGAATCTGGACCTGAGAGGCAATAAATTGATAATCATCATAGAACCTAGAGGAAGCAATTGCAACAAGTTCTAAGAATCCAACACCCCATATGCATGCTATTGATATTGACATGTTCTTGTGAGTACTACCCTGGATACAGATGATGAAACTGATTTAGAGGGAAAACAGTTCTCTTCTCAAGATACAATAAAGTCTGGAAACAGCCAGAATAATAGAACTCCTTTTGGAGTCAAGTGCAGGGCTCTTGTTTCCTGGGGTACATTCAAATTGTCTTATTTTCCCTATATTCTGAGTTCATACCAAATCACTTTTTAGTTGGTCTTAATCTGAAACAGCCATTGACAATACCAGTCTTCTGACAAATGCTGACAGACTTTGAATATCAAATCTCCCACTGAGCTACAAATAATGTTGCTCATATTTTGACCTTTGCCTGGCCATTTACATGAATGTGGTAACTGTGTTACAATAGGATAACTTCAAGCCTGTATGTATTTGGAATGTGTGAGTCGTGGCCTTTAGTCTAAGCTCTGGTCATTCTGCTAACCAAAACACAGGCTACAGGGCATATTTTGAACCAAAAAAGAAATCATAGGCTACCACTCAGTATGCTTAGGAGAGCAGGATTACTAATCTGGTAGTATCACAAAGAATTCTTACAGAAAACATCCAAAATAAAGGAAACAAGCAAACATTTGTCTATAACTTACTTTGGTGCAGATCACAAAAGTTTTAGAGAATGTCAGATCTGAGGAAAGATTCTGATACTAAAATAAGTAAAATAACTATAATCCATAATACATATTACCAAAAAAGGGGGAAAAAGCATAAAAGACTGTTGTCTTCATATGTTGAAGCCCTAACCTTAATATGATGATATTTGGTGATGGGGCCTTTGGGAGGTAATTGAGTTTAGATGAGGTCATGAGAATGCGGCCCCCAGGATGGCATTAGTGCCCTTATTAGAAGAGACACCAGAGAGCTTCTTTGGCTCTCTGGGGATACAGTGAGAAAGCAGCCATCTGCCAGACAGGAAGAGACCTCCATATCAGGAATCAAATCTGCCAGCACCTTGATCTGAACTTCCTAGCCTTCAGAACCATGAAAAATAAATATGTTGTGTAAGCTACCAGTCTATGGTATTTCATGATAGCAGCCTGAGCTGCTAAGACAAAGACTAAGGATCAAAATCCAACTATATGCTGCATACAAGCAACAAAGACACAGAAAAGCTTAAGTCAAAGACACAGAAAAGCTAATTTAAAAAAAGGATGAGGCCGAGTGCAGCGGTTCATGTCCGTAATCCCAGCACTTTGGGAGGCAGAGGCGGGCAGATCACCTGAGGTCAGGAGTTTGAGACCAGCCTGGCCAACATGGCAAAACCCCATCTTTACTAAAAATACCAAAATTAGCCAGGCGTCGTGGCATGCACCTGTAATCCCAGCTACTCAGAAGGCTGAAGCAGGAAAATTGCTTGCAGTGAGCCGAGATTGCACCACTGTACTCACCCTGGGTGACAGAGTGAGACTCTTTCAAGAAAAAAAAAAAAAAAAAAAAAACACCAAACAAATAAACCTTGGAAACACCAAACTAAAGTACTCAGTAAGACGGGATTGAGTAATGAATTTCAGTTGGGGCAAAAAGACTTTAGGAAAAAAATAAAATTAAAAATGAGGAAATGACTTGGGGACAGCAAGCAAGTATTTGGTGTTTGTATGTGGGTGGGTGAATTCAAAATCTGGGAAATAACTTAGTCATCATTCCATAGTGCAGTTCAAGGAGGGAAGCACAGAAATTGCTGTTATTCTCTATCTCATACTCAGCTGGTTTATTTTCCTGGTAATTAAGTTTTTCATTTCTTGTTTCTGTTCAGGTTGGTTAGGTTTGGTCTTTTTCTCTCAACAGGAATGCAAGCTCTGTCACTTTTGAAATATGCCCTTTAGTCTGTGTTTTGGTGTGACTTTTTACACTTCATTTCCCCAGTGCCTATGACAGTGCCAGGAATGGAATAAATACTCCAGAAATATTCAATGGGTGAATTAACAAAATCCAAGAAAGAAACTTTTTATCTGATTACATATCTAATAGCAAGGGTGACACAGCAAGCACATTCTAAACCAGGGGCCAGCAAGCTTTGTAGGTAAAGGGCCAGATAGCAAATATTGCAGGGTTGGTGGGCCAGGTATGATGTCTACCACATGTTCTTTCTCTGTTTGTTTTTTCAACATTAAATGGCTGGGGGGAAAAACATTCAATGTAGAAATCATTTTTAATTGTAGGGGCATCCATGAAGAGGCTGACAGGCCAGGTGTGGTTTATAGTTTGTAGACCTTTGTTGTAAAATATCATCTATAAACTCAGAAGATAAGAGCAAAATATTTTTGAGAGAGAGAGACTATCAAGAAAATCCAGTTTGGGCTGGGCATGGTGGCTCATGCCTGTAATCCCACCACTTTGAGAGGCCAAGGCGGGTGGAACACTTGAGCCCAGGCGTTCTAGACCAGCCTGGCCAACATGGCGAAACCCCATCTCTACTAAAAATACAAAAATTAGCCAGGCATAGTGGCATGCGCCTGTAATCCCAGCTACTCGGGAGGCTGAGGCACAAGAACCCCTGAGGCAGAGGTTGCAGTGAGCTGAGATCACGCCGCTGCACTCCAGTCTGGGCAACAGAGTAAGTGAGATTCAGTCTCAAAAAGCATAATAAAATAAAATTTTAAAATTAAAAAGAAAATCCCGTTTGAACTTTTGCTTTTTTTTTTTTTTTTTTTAGTTTTTTTTTTCCTATTCTAAATGAAGACTTTAGGATCCTAATATTAGCCTTGATGGTTATCTATTTATGAGTTTTTTTAAAATCTAGGTCTAATTTGATCCTATTGAAGGAAAAAATTAATTCAAGGACCTGGAACAATAAAATGCAAAGTGAGCAAGTTGCAATGCTGCAACAGAGAAGCCAACTTGAATCGAAGTGTACGGTTTCTGCCATCTCTCATTGTTTCCCATACATCCTACCAATTAGATTTTAAGTTTCAGCAACCTCATTAGTTTTTCAGGCTTTATGACTCAAGCTTAGGGGGTTGGGGGTGGAGGGCAGCAACCCACAAAACAAAGACTTCAATGTCTCTAAAAGCTGAGAAAATTCCAGCATTGTCAGGGCAGATACTATTTATAACCCATTTAATGTGTATGCTCCCAAATGCATTTTCTACGCACAGCATCTGACCTACACTTCTGAATTCCCGGCTTTAGCAATGGAAGTGAAGCAGCTAAAAGTCTGACGATCAAAGGGAAAGAAATGAACTCCTTGCTATTATTATTTTATAACATCCAGCATCATGTGACAAACAGAATCAAAGGGTTCCTGTTTTTGACTCACCTTTGTCAAGGAAGTGCCTCATTGCTATAAGTTTGGGGCTCAAATTGCTGGAAAATGTGGGTTTGGAAAATATCCTACAACTAGGCTGAAATTTTTTTAAAAAAATGTGGAAAATCTCATTTAACTTTTTTCCAGAACACACACACAGACACACATACACACACACACACGAGTAAATGCTGAGACATTTTACTGAATGTGTATATATGTGGCCTATAATAACACACATTCTATTTCTATGTTGACACTTGTATTGCACCAGAGCAGGGATCTACAGGAAGATATCTTGTCACAATGTTGCCCAAAGTGCAGAGTGTTGGGCAGGCCAGCATCGCAGCAAAACTTCTATAATGATTGATTACAACAGACTGCAAGCCCTGCACATCACCTCCATTCCATTCATGGATCCCAACCAAATTAATTTTCTCCTGTGCCAATTCTATCACATCCCCTAGGTTTACAAAGAAGTTTTACCAGGCCATCAGAATCCAAAAAGAACTGAACATTTTTGTCCTGGCAGAAACTTAGAGTTTAAAAATAAAACAATGAGAATAAATTTTAAGCTCTGTAAAGCTGTTAGTTTCCAGAAATTTCTTTTACAACTGAAAAAAAATAATCCTACTCTTGTTTTCATTGCTACATTTAAACTGTAAGTTACTAAGAAGCTAGCTTAGAAATTCCAAGGTTTGGATTCCATATCTGATCTACTCCAGAATAAAGAGTCACATCAAAGCGTAACTTGGACAGAGTTCCATGGATATCCCTGGTAAAGTTTCTCTCAAAAGCAGCACTGTCTAATAGAAATATAAAATGAGCCACACATGTATATTTCAATTTTCTAGTAGCCACATTAAAAAGAAAAACAAAATGAAGCAGGTGAAGTCAATTTTACTACCTTATTTACCCAAAACATAATTCAAAACGAATCTATATTAAAAACTGTTAACAAGATATTTTACTTTCCTTTTTCATACGAAATCTATGAGATCTGGTGTGCATTTCACACATACAGTACGTCTCAATTTGGGCTAGCCACATTTCAAGGGTTCAATAGCTACCACATTGGACATCAATGCTCTAACTCTAGCTTTTATGTTTTTGTTTGTTTGTTTGTTTTTTGAGACAGAGTCTCACTTGTCACCCAGGCTGGAGTGCAATGGTGCAACTTTGGCTAACTGCAACCTCCACCTCCCGGGTTCAAGCGATTCCCCTGCCTTAGCCTCCCGGGTAGCTGGGAATACAGGCATGCACCATCACTCCCAGCTTTTTTTGTACTTTTTTTTAGTAGAGACGAGGTTTCACCATGTTGGCCAGGCTGGTCTCGATCTCCTGACCTCAAGTGATCCACCTGCCTCAGCCTCCCAAAGTGCTGGGATTACAGGTTACAGGCATGAGCCATGGCACCCGGTCTCATGGTTTTTTTGTAGTTTTTGTTTGTTTGTTTGGTTTTGTTTTTTTTTTTAAGTTCACTCTTCCAACCCAGAAAGTTCTAGTTGCAATGGCACGGCTATTATCAGGAGAAGAAGATATTCTGAGAAGTGTTTCAACTTCCTGGACAAGTTCACACTCAGTCTCTGCTCTCTGGCACAGCCACACTTCAGGCCATCTGTTCTAATGGAACAATGCCTGCCTGAAAGAAGTTACTAGCTTCCAGAACCAGACATGCAACCACAGCAAGAAGATTCTTCTAGCTTAAGCACTTCCAAATTCTGAACTTCTGAACTTCATTTTTCCCAGGTGCTGCATCTGGACATTTAGCAGGGCTTAAATTAGTTACCATTTTTTGAGATGCTGTCTTTGGAAAGAGGGGCAAAAAAGCAAAGCTGAATCTTTTTTAGGATGGGCCTTTGAGGAAGAAGGTTATAGAAAACACAAGCTAACACTGGAGGAATCACTGTGCCCTTTAGATGGCATTTTTAAAAACAAATCATGACTTAAAAAGCCCCTTTAGTGTGAGGCTTTATTCCCATTCTACCTTCAACTCAACAACTATAGTTGTTTTTGTTCATGCACATTTTTCTTCTTGAAGGTGAATCTTATTAAAGTTTTAACTTATTAATCAGATAGAATTGAGGAACACTGCAGCATATGATTACTGCTTTTCATTTTAAACACTTCGGTCCTCTTTGATTGTTTCCATACACATGTATTAGTAACAAAAATTTTAATTAATTTATTTAAAGAAGAAAATTAACCTGCTAATGCCCATGGGACTCTAGCATTGCTTTCCTTGTGAGTAAACACTTTACTTCTCCAATTTAAAAATATATCTTTGACCATAAATCCTCTCAATATTTTATGAAAATGTTCATTAAAATATTCATAAAAGTTTTCTTTAAATCCAGTATTTTCCATTAAAAATTTTAAGTATCTAGTGAGTATATATTCATCAGAAGCCCAAACTGTACTTAATTCATGTTTTCATTCAACAAATATTTATTTAGTGCTTATATTATAAATGCTACACAGGTGCTAGAGAAATGGAGATAAACATGGTTTCTTCCTAATAGGGCTTAAATTGAAGACTGGAAAGGTGGGCATGGAGTAATAACAGTGAGGATATGAGCATTAATATTGGAGAATTGTAGAAAGCATACAGTAGTGGAACTTACGTGGTTACACTGGGATACTGAAGCTAAGATTTCACTGATGCAGAGTGGTCCACTAGAAAAACTGAGGGATAGGGACGGAGTTAAAGAGGAAAGGGGAAATCAATGCCTCCTCAAGAGAATGAACAGGACACCTAAGAGGAAACAGAAGAAGGATAAAAAGTCTAGTATAGTTGGATAACAGAAAGAAAGAAAAAAGGATGGTGGGAGGAGCAACAGGGGAAAAGGGGAAGCAGGCTTCCTAGGTCCCCTTAAGTTGCATGAACTTTGTCCTACTAATGAGAAGCTATTTAAGGGTTTTAAGAGTTGATCCACTCAAAGGGGAACAGATTAGACTTAAGAGTATAGACTGGCCCAGGAAAAAGTCCCTGCATTACAATATTCAAACTTCATACTGCATTAAATATTCATACTTCATACCTAAGTATGAAGTTTATCGCTGATAAAACCATCAGCGAAGTTTTATCCTAACAATATCTAATGCATATGTGTTTACAAAAGGAAGGTGTTCTGGACTCCTAAGTATAACTTTACATTCTGAGGTTGTCCCAGAGTAAGACACAATGCAGGATATTACAATCACATTCCTGAAGATAACCCCAAAAGGCTTGATATTGATCAAACATGAACCAAGCCCCTAGAGCCAAAAGTTTTAATTCCATTACCAACTTGTACATTATTGTTATTACATTTATTTTTAAGACAAGTATCAAACATATAGAAAAATACAAAGAAGAATATAACATACCCATACATGCACCATTCAGATTCTAAAATGTTATCTGGAATATTTGATTCATTTTTTTTTCAGAAATAATATATGATGGATTCAATTTAAGACTATTTTGAATTCTTGCCTGCTCTCCCTCCCATCTCTTTTCTCAGAAAATAATTGTTTTCCTAAACTTCATGTTTCTTCCCAAACCAAGTTTTTCATGCACACACACACACACCACACACACATCCATCCAGAGTATACGGTAATGTTCTACATATTTTAAAATTTTACCTGAGTAGTACCATTGTACACATCATACTGCAACTTGCATGTTTAATTCAACAATTTCTCAAATACGTACACTAGTACTAATGAGAAGCTATCTCAGGGTTTTAAGATTTGATCCACTCAAATGTTAACAGATTAGACTTACAGCACAGACTGACTCTGGAAAAAGGCCTGCTTTTGAGGGGGTGAGACAGGTTTGGAAAATTATGAACCATTTCAGGTATATCAAAATATCAAATAGAATAAAAAATAATAATAAACACACCTATGTTTTCACCACACAGCTTAAAAAGCAAAACATTAAAGATATAATCAGGTTCACTTTTAAAGGCATTTTAAATACAGTCTTCAGGAGCTTTGTATCCCTAAATTTATATGAGTGTTTTCAGAAAAAGCATCAACTCTTCTGGCTACCACACCCAGAAGTCATCAATGAATTTTTCTGTAACTTCTGTGACTGTTCTGCAAGCAGTGAAAAGGAAGAGTGTCTAAGCTCTCCTTGATCCTATCACATTTGTGACAATTAACTGCCACAAGACTTGCAGCACTTTCACTTTGTAACATAACAAAAGCATTTTTTTCTATGTAACATCCTCACTTATAGTGAAAATACAGACAGCTGAATACCACCACCACCACCACCATTATCAACATCATCATCATCATCATCATCATCATCATCAATGAATGAGCCTTAATATGTGTAAGGAACTATACTAAGCATTTTACTTGCACTATCACAAATAATGCCCATAAACCCCTATGAATTAGGTACTACCATGCCCATTTTACAATAAAGCAGCTAAGTCAGAGAGATGTTAACTAATTGCCAAAGATCAAAACTTAGCAAATGCTGGGAACCAAATCTGAAGTCCACATGTCTGATTCTCAAACCCCTGGTCTTACATAAAAATTGTTAGAGTAAATTACACTTCAGCCATGAAAAGCAGCTGGTACCAGATTATTTCTCCCACTACAATCAACTAGAAAATCAGACAAAAATATATGAAACAAGAGTTTTCAGTTATTAAACAACAATTCACGACTGTGGTTCCCAAAGGAAGAAAAACAAATGAGATGAGCAGTGTGATCACCTATGCTTTCTGTCTAGAAATACTTTCCAGATCGTGGAGCAGAGAGAAGGAACCTGAGCAGCACAGAGGAGTCTCAATGACATGGAAAGAAACGGTTTACATTTGGGGAGAATGAGATGGTTGGAATATGCAGGCCACAGTACAACAAAGGAAGAGACCTAGAAGTCTTTCCAGGGGTGTCCTTGAGTCTTTGGCTGAATAGTAATGTGTATATGCAGAGGGTGAGATGTCACTGTGCTGGGCAAACAGCAACTACTAGAGAAAGAATGACTACCAGGAAGAGAGCATCTGTAATAAAGTTATAAACTGAACAACTTTCAGAGCTCATCAAGGGCTGGGAAACATTCAAGTTCCAACCTGCAGAAGTGGAGAGACTTCTTTAAACACCAGGAGTGTTCTGTAGAGACCCCAGAAAGACCACACTTGGGTATAGGGCTAAACTAAGCCTACAATAAGACGACTTTAGATCCACTCTCAGAAAATTTAAAGACAGCCCTTGAAAGAATCAAGCTGATCCCAAGGAAATGATCCGCTTTCCAGAACAAAATTCAACACTCCTTACAAAATGATAAAATCCAGAGACACACAGCATAACATTCACAATGACTAGCATTCAATAAAATACAGTTGACCCTTGAACAATGTAGGGGTTAGGGATGCCAACTCCCCTACCCCACACACACAGTCAAAAATCCACATATAACTTTTGACTCTCTCCAAAACTTACTCAACAGGGAATAGCCTTCTGTTGATCAGAAGGCTTACCAATAATATAAATAGTCAATTAACACATATTTTGTATGTTACATTTATTGTGCACTGTATTCTTACAATAAAGTAAGCCGGAGAAAAGAAAATGTTATTAAGAAAATCACAAGAAAGAAAAGATATTTACTAATCATTAAGTGAAAGTGGATCATCAAAAAGGTCTTCATCCTCATCATCTTCATGTTGAGTAGGCTGAGGGGGAGAAGGAAGAGGGAGTTTGGTCTTACAGACTCCGAAGTGGCAGAGGCAGAAGAAACATCACGTACAGGTGGACCCAAGCAGTTCAAACCTGTGTTGTCCAGAGTCAACCTTATTACTAGACAATGTGGGCAGGAAACGGTTAACTTGGTAGGCCTGGGTTGCTAGAGCTCTGCACATTCCAAAGAAAGGCCTATCTTCAGGACTGGACCTTGTTAACTCCTAGGAGATAACCTCTGAACCCTTGGAATATTCTGCTTCGTTCAGTGTTTTTGTATGTCTGAGGTCTTGGGTCATACTGTATTTATGGTAAACATTTGTTTTTGTATGCCTGAGGCCCTGGGCCCCACTGTATTTATGGTTAGCATCTGTTTTTATAAACCTGAGGCCCTGAGCCATGCTGTACCAGTTTACCAGAAAAGGTGCGATTTAGGGCAAACACCTGTTTCTGCCCAGGGAGAAAAGAAGAGCTGAAGTCTTAAGTAGTTGAGGTCAGTTACACAGATACTATATGATCTGCAGTAAAATCCCTGAACATCAAAGTGCCAGTGAGCTTTCCTGGCTGGTAATACTTAGCCTTTGTTGCTGGGAGAATCAAGCAAATCTCCATGTGACTCCACTGGGAGGGGACACCTGGAAGCTTGCACCTTCTTTTTACATGCCACGGTAGATTAATAACTGGCATGCCTCTTTGGTATACAAAGATACCAAAATTTCAGACTACACACATACACACACACACAGACACACACAAATGGCAGTAAAGCTGGCAAGTTAAAAAAGATAGAATGGGGCCGGGCACACTGGTTCATCCCAACAATTTGGGAGGCCGAGGTAGGAGGATTGCTTGAGCCCAGGAGTTTGAGACCAGTCTGGGCAACATAGGGAGACTCCATTTCTACAAAACATTAAAAAATTAGCCAGGCATAGTGGTGGGCATCTGTAGTTCGAGCTACTTGAGAGGATGAGGCAGGAGGATCGCTTGAGCCTGGGAAATTAAGGCAGCAGTGAGCCGTGATTACACCACTGCACGCTGTCCTAGGTGACAGAGTGAGATCAAAATAACAAAAATATATAGAATGGGAGAAGACTTATTAAATGAATGAATGAATAAGTCAATACTTAAGTTGTTCCTTATAAACTATACCACAAGGTTGGGTCATCAGACACTGTGAACTCATTACATTTGGGAAGATGGCCAAAAGTATATGGAGAATTGATTATTTAACCTGTTTCCTATTTGACCTGAGAATACCGCACTGGCAGAGAGTTGCACTTTTTTTTTTTTATAAACAGGAAATAGGTTGAAAAGGAAATCAAGAAGCTGCCCAGTGACACAGTGACCTGACCAATAGCATATAATGTTTTCCCTAGTTCCCATGAGCTAGCCATACCACCATTTACCTCATGGACTGAAGGGCATATGAAACAATGATGAACCATATTGTTGATAGGCATCTAATATCTTCCAGGGACATCTAAACACCTAGTGGCCCTCCATTAAGTTCCCATAGATTTAAAGGGGTCTCCAGAAAGTAATGGATTCGCAATCTTTCATTGCCTAGTTAAGTCCATTTCACAATTTTATCTAAGATCCTTAAGTATTCTCACTTTTTGTTCATAACACCAATTTTTTAAAAGGCACTCTTTAAAAATTACTGACTTTCAACTAGATTTAATTCAATAAATGCTAATCAATTTGTCAGTTGTTAAAAAGAACGGTATTGTATACTCCATTCATACTTCACTGAAAATGAACTTTACACCTTTTAAAGAAATCTCAAATATACAAAAGCTGCGTAACTCCAGAAAAGCTCATGATTCAAGAAACTTGTGTTCCAATGTCAGATCTACAAGTAGCAGTGATCTTCCTTTTCCACTAAAGCAATATGAAACAGTCTGGAATGCAAGGAAAGTTGGCCTAGGTCTTTCCAGCAGTAAACTCTACCAAAAATCCTAAAACTTTTGCCTATGACATAAGCTGAATTTGTAAGTGACTCTGAGAAAGGGAATGATATTAATGCCCAAAGGTACTGAGAATTGCAACAGCGCTTCCCAGAGGGAGACTTATTCCACTTGGAGTAAATGCATAATGGAAGCAAAAGAGCAGAAAGCTTTTGTGCACATTCAACCTACTGACAGATCCAATCTTTCTTTGATTTTACTTTATCTTCCCTTAGCTACCTGACTGTGTCAATGAAAAGTTATCTTGAAGAGTAACATTAAGGAATGAGAAAATCTTCTGAGTCAGGTTTAATGTCAGTGTCCAAAAGTAAGCCTGTTCACTGCCAGGCCAATTTTCCTCAGTCCTGAATGCTTGACACCCTTTCTATTCCAATTGTATAATTGGAATAGTACATTGTAAGTGGCTCATAGTAAGTACACTTATAATAGTACATTTAAGTGTACATTTGGGCATTAATATCATTACCTTTCTCAGAGCCACTTACACATTCGGTTTATGTGAGAGGCAAAAGTAAAAGGATCTTTAATAGATTTTACTGCTGGAAAGACCCACACCAACTTTCCTTTCCAATTGTAAACCTTTCCCATTGCCCAATCCACTATGTAGAAGACAATAAAATGATTTTAGGATATGCCAAGTGAGGACAAGAAGGCCAACCAACCAAATCGTTTACATGCATGCCCTAATTCTTGTTCTTCACTGAATGCAAAGAAAGAAAATCAGTAACTTTATCACGAATTCATAACACAAAGAACTATGTCACCCACATTGTGAGCAGAACCTCATGAAGAAATTGAACTCTATCTAAAAATATATATTTGAAAAACTGAGACAATTGAGGCAGCAAATAATTAGAAATTCTGAGAAAGAAATAATAACCATTGGGAGAATAATAAAGCTGTGAAAATTAAAAGTTGACAGAAGTACAGAAGTATTCCATTTAGAATTCAATGAACACTTAAAAACTTTGCCCCTCAGGCAAATTTTATTATGACTCAGTTTCTCTTCTCTCCTAGCTCTGTCTCTGAAAGCAAACAACTCAAATCTCACATTGTCTAAATGTCTGAGGGGATACGAGATGATCTCCTTACTGGTGTGCCATTTTACCTTTTCAAGGCATTTCTACAACTATAATCTATTTTTTTTTCATTACCCCAGCCCTATGAGACTGCACCATTTCCATTTTAGACAAACCTGGGAGAGTCAAGCACCTTGGGGAAGGTCATTGAGCTATTTTGGGACAGAGCTAAGACTATAACTTACTGTCTTCATTCTTTCCACAACATCACACTCTTTTGCTTATTCTCCTTACCCCATTTCTATTTTTAGTACTGCCCCACTGGTTACTGAAAAGTTTCTACTAATCTAATGTTCTACTCAAAGCATCTGGGGTTGCATAAGGACAGAAACCCACTGAAGGAAGTACAAGGAAGGAGGAGTGATAAGGAAACAGCAAGAAATTTCAGTTGCCCAAGGACAGAATTAAATACAGGTGGGGCCCTGAGGACTGGAACTGGAACCAGGTCAGGGACAAAGCTCTCCTCTCTGTCTCTCTGTCTCATGGGCCATCGAGTTGCAGCCCTGTGGAATGTGCAGGCACCTTGCCTCACACACCTACTCTAGGATTCTCTCTGTGTACACAGTCTTCCTCAAATCACACAAAGACCAAGGTGGTAATCAAGCTCTCCCATCCCTTCCTTGTCATTCTATGCTTCCCAGATGATAATGACATTTGCATCATTACTCAAAGTCTCTCCAGAATGAGTTAGCTGTGTGTTTGCCAGCTGAAGATCTGGCAGGCTTTGACTGCATGTTCACCACTGGCTTGATTAGCTGTGGCAAAGGAAGGGAACGAGCCAGCAGGCTGGAAACCATTCTGGGAAACAGATAATTCATATACTGGGGTATTAAATCAATACCCTGTAGAGCAGCAAGCTGCTAGTATTGGCAGGCATCCTCACTGCATTTAACCAGACTTTATGGATGACAATATTGAGGGCTTTGTGGTACAGTGATTGATCCAGGGGACAGAGACGCATTGTGGCAGTCATGCCTACAGTCCATACACCTGGGTTCTCAGAAGCCATATATTTTGCTGAGAAACCTATCATCAAACTTGTCTAATCCATAGCTAATGCCATAGCCCTTCTCTCATATCAAGCTATGTACCTTGATACATAAATAGCAAATCTATCATTAGCCATAACATGTAAATACTCGTAAAGTATTTCAGAGAGTCTCAACCCTAGCTGCCCAATAGAATTACCTTAGGAGCTTTTAAAACAAATACCAGTGCCCACCTTAGACCACCATCAGAATCTCTGAGAGAAGCTTCCCAACGCTGGTACTTCAGTATTTGAAAAGCCTCCAGGGTCATTCTAATGTGTTGTCAGAGTTGAGAACCACTGCTTTAGAATCTTAAAATTAATGTGCAGAATATATCTGCAGAACTTCTTCAACATCTCTATTTTAATTTGAAGTTAAAATAAGGGAAGACCTGATATCATTTAACAATATATTTTAGATCTCAAAGTTTTATCCAAATTTTAGGTAGTGACAATTAGAACTACGATTTATTGATCATCTATCATGCATTTTACAAATATTAGGTAAAATATAAGCTCCATGAAGGCCAAAGACTTTATTTTGTTCTCTGTCATTTCCAATGTTAAGCACCAGTCCCATGTACACTGCAGATGCTTCGTAAATATCTGTCAAATGAACAACTGCATGAATGGCCTCATTTATCCCTCACAGTGGCCTCTGAAGGTAGGCATTATTATTTCCTTGTCACTGATAAGGATTTTTAAGCTAAGACTAGTAGACTTAAAGCAATATATGTGTTCCACCTATCACACAGATAATGTTGAAATTACATGTCTTTTCAGGGAGTTAATCAAAACTGATCTTTTGATAAAAGATCAAAACTAGTATGTTAAAAAAGTTATTTCAAATCCTACTTCTATTACTTAATTTCAAAAGCTGAGCACACCGCCATCAAATAAATTCCTGGACTGCCCAAGCTCACACTGGACAGCAATCCAAGAACCCAGCTTACAGCAAACGCAGTTTGAACTTCAACAACCTATCCAATTCAGTCTGAAAGATTTAAGAAATGAATGGAAAAAAAATTAACCACATTTAAGATAAAATATGACACAATGCTTTGTAAAGACATGAATTGGCAATCAGTAATCAAAACCACCTGCATCATCCCTGAACACTGGTCTCAGTCATTCTCAGTATCAAATGCTGCAACAAGATATCAAAATCTGTACTAAGCTTTTGAAAAATAACATCCAGTTTTTCTGGCCAGTCAGTATGAGGCTCAGGACAGAGGACCAAGGGTAGATGAGCGTCCTTAAAATGAATACTCAGCTTAGGGCACATACAAGAAAACTGAAAAAGAAAGAGCCAGTAGGTGAAAATGAGAATTTCTAACAACATCCTTCCTCACCTCAACTCAAGCAAAAGAGACTGTTAATGAAAACAGAATCTCTAAGTATAAACTAGAGTTGAAATTTCATAATTTGTCAAGATTCAAGAGAGAAGCAAAAGAAGAGAGACCCATAAGAGAGTCTCCACTTCTTGTTTAACTGAGAATATTTGTGTAAGAATGTTCATGGTATTATCTTTAGAAATTTAGAATGCCATAATGCTAAAAGCCATGTAGATCAATAAAGGCAGAATGAATGACACAAGAATCCAAAGCCCACAAAAGAAGCAAACAACATCATCTCTTTACTTGGCTAACATTTACATTTAAATACCATTGTCAGCCTGATGCTATGTTATACGCAATAGCAAGTCTTCTGCCAAAAAAAAAACAAAAATGTACTTAGTTCATTGATGTTTATACACACTCATGTGACCCTGTACGTTTTTGTTTTTAATTCATAACCTTTATTACATCATACTTTAATATGAGCAACAGCCTTATAAAAGAATTATGTGATCTACCAGTTGGGCCCAAACTCTAAGATGCAGGCTGGTTATAGATAAAGCATCTAGGAATCCATACCTTAACCCCTTCAAGGCACCAGGGTATTATTTAGAAGATTATTGTTCTGGCATCCTAAATGATATCTTGGACCTGCTGTCCAAAAGGCTAATTGAGCAGAGATCAGGGTAAGAAATCAGTGACACAGCAATACTGGTTGAGATCATGCTACAGTTCAACTCTTGCCTAACAACTTACAACTCTGTACTCTCCCCCACATTCACCCCATTCCTTATCCTATTTTCTGAGCAATGCTTCCATCTTTATTTATAAAACAGGCTGACCAGACACAACAAAACTGTAATATTATTATAGGAGAGCACAAAATAATTTTAAATACCCTTCCTTCACCATAAGAGTCTGTTTCCAAACTCTTAAGTTTGGAAGAGTCCTGTTGAGTTTGCTCCAAAATATCTCTTAAATTTATCCATATGCTCCACCCCACTGTTACTACTCTAAAGTCATCATAGTCTCCCACTTGGATTAATGCAAAGCCACTGAACTACTCTCCCCAAACTTACTTTTGTCCCCAGCCCCACTTCACCCTACCCATCCCTGTTCAATCTCTTCTCCACCTTACAGCCCAAATGATCTTTTCCCAAAGCACATCTGATCATGTGATTCACCCATCTAAAAATCCCTCCACCTCACTTCCTCCACTAAAATCTATAATGGCTTCCCATGGCAGTTAGGGTAAAGATCTAAACCCTTCCCAGGGAGGTCAAGGTCCTACATGGTGTGAACCCTACCCAGCTTCCTAGCCTCTTCCCTCACCAGGCTCTGCTCTGATGTCCATGAGTGAGTCTCCCTGGTCTTCTGGCAATTCCTTGGTCACACTGTACTCCCTTCTCCCCTACTCCACTCCTACTCTTCTTCCAGAGCTCAGCAAACACTTTACCTCCCTAGGGAGGCCTTCCCTAATCCATGACCAGATCAACTCCTCTTACTATATGCACTTTATCATTTTTTTACAGCTATAAATTGGTATTTATCATCTGATTATTGGATTTGTCTATGTCTCCCCCGTTGCCTGCAAGCCCCATGACAGAGAATATGTATGCTTTAATTACAGTGACCATTCATCTCAACTTTCCTGAGACAGTTCCAGTTTATACCTGCTGCCCTAGAGTACTTAAAAGTGCCCCCCTTGACTCTCAAAGACATACAACTGAACTAAAACTTGTATGGTTATTCTGGTTTCAGTTCATCATTGAATCACCTGTAAATACTTTTACAATTATATCAAGTAGTCATTAAAATTGATTGAATTATTAATGAGTACAAATCTTATAACAGAACACTCTAATTTTATATATATTTATATATTTTTATATTATATATTATACTATCTATATTTTTATATTTTATATCTGTATATATAAATTCATATTATGTCTCATTCTTATGCCATTTTCTGAGCAATGCTCCCATTTTTATTTATAAAACAGGCTGACCTGTTAAGTCTATATATTATTTACATATTATATTTATATATATACATACGTATATCAGGCAAAAAGCCAAGATCAACCAAGTAGCTTCTACCAAACTGCTAAACAAACAGAGTCATCAAATATACAACCAACTCTTAACAGTCTCTGGCATTTGCAATCACGAAGCTTAGTTACCAACTATGCTACACTTTAGATCAAGTCTAGAGAAGCTGCCATTGTGTCCATGTTACTCCAAAATGGGTCATTGGAAAATTAACTGCTTTGATGAGGTCAGTGCCTCAAAGGCTGTTTAAAGAACATTTTGACCCAAATAAAGGTATCAAAGTGGTTTATCCACCACAGAAGTTCAACAAAAAGTGTTTTGCCTTAATAACTTCACTTAGTAAAAACAAAGTGATATTCGTATACATGTTGTTGTAGACAAGCAAGACTCATCAAATTCAACCATAGTTGTAGAAGAAATGAAATTACATTTCCATTCATTAATTGGGTTCAACCAACATAAAAGGTCTTTGTTCCACAATTGCCTTTGAGAAGGGAAATGTAAAATTAAGCACAGTTCATGAATCTGCTTTGGGCATTAGCCAATATTTGATCATTAATTCCATCAAAGCAGTAATAGCTTAGGCGAACTATTTTGTAACTATAGTTCTGAATTCCCCATTAATCAGATTAAAGAAGTTAAGAGATCCTTAGGTTGCCAAGACCAGAAAATAACATCCAAGCATTCCTGGGGTTGGGGGGCAGACTATCTCATTCTTAACCTGGCTCCAGAAAGCTGTAATGTACCACAGGAATTGTAAATAAAAGAGAAGTCAGGCAATAAGACCACCAACCAACACGATAGGTGAAATCATGTAACTTAAGAGAGAATATGGCCTAGCTCAGCCAGAATACCTGCTTGGAGGGCTCCCCCAGCCAAGAAGAGGCAAACCAGTTTAGTTGTTTTCCTTTGGGGTGAAAATTCTGAACAATCTACACAGCCAAGATAAGAATCTTCAACAGGGAACTAGACAGGAATGAATGTGTAAAACCATCTTCAAAAGGAAGCTATGCATCAGAATTTCCTTGCATTAGTCATTTTACTGGCTTGTATTTTTTTCCTGTCTTTAATTACACATGGAAATAAACTAACAATAACTGTGGTTTTCATTACAAGTCCATAGGCCCACAGAGTCTCAAGTGAAACAGCTCAATCTTTATCAGAATCCTGTTATTTATTTTAAAAGCCTCAGAAAGAATGGAGGCAAGAATTAAACCCCTTAGTGGATAGCACTGTCCTCGCCAGGCATCTGACACTTTTGTCTTTCATCTTCAGCAAGAATTATTATCCTCATAAATTGCTGCATACCCAACCTAAAAATTAAGAGGAACTGTTACATATGAGTTCTTAGCCTGAGTTAGTACTGGAGTTCAAGGACCCACCTCTAAAGGTCCATAAATCCTATGATTATATGCATAAATTTGTAATGGTCTAACTACATTTTTCTGGGGAAAGGACCTTTATCTTCAAATTATACATTGGCTCTTGACCCCCAAAGTTAAAAAACCTTTCTCATTATCAAATGAATTCCTCATTTGAAAACCAACTCTTCAGTTAAAAATTAGTAAAATGGGCCAGGTGCAGTGGCTCACACCTGTAATCCCAGCACTTTGGGAGGCCAAGGCAGGTGATCACTTGAGGTCAGGAGTTCAAGACCAGCCTGGCCAACATGGTAAAACCCTGTCTCTACCAAAAAAAATACAAAAATTAGCCAGGCGTAGTGGTGGGTACCTGTAATCCCAGCTACTCAGGAGGCTGAGGCAGGAGAATCACTTGAACCCGGGAGGCAGAAGTTGCAGTGAGCCGAGATCATGCCATTGCACTCCAGCCTGGGCGACAGAGTGAGATTCTGTCTCAAAAAAAAAAAAAAAAAAAAAAAAAAAATTGGCTCTGCTAACAGATACCGTGGACCCAAAATCCGCTTTGCAAAGTAGATTTTCACATAATTAGTCTATATTAAATGGACTAAGTCATAACAGCTCTATATCCATTCTTCTAAAAATGCATTTTTGGCCATGCATGGTGGCTCATACCTATAATCCCAGTACTTTGGAAGAACAAGGCAGGAGGATCACCTAAGGCTAGGAGTTTGAGACCAGTCTGGAAAACATAGCAAGACCTTGTCTCCACAAAAAAATTTAAAAAATTAGCCAGACATGGTGGCAACATGCCTGTAGTCCTAGCTATTTGGTAGGCTGAGGCAGGAGGATTGCTTGAGGCCAGGGGTTGGAGGTTACAGTAAGCTATGATCATGCCACTGCACTCCAGCCTAGGTGACAGAGAACGACCTTGTTATTTAAAAAAAAAAAGATGCATTTTTTCACTCACCAAATATTTATCGAGTGTCTGCTGCATACCATGCACATATTAAATATTAGAGGATTGTGAACAAAACTAACATTCTTCCTGCCCTTGTAATATATAGCGGAAAAGATAACAACAAATAAGCAAATACACAGATGATTAAAATACATGATAACAAATGTTCTTAATCACTGCAAAAAAAACCCAAGAAACCAGCAGGTAGCTGTCATTTAGCATAACATGAGATGGTCAGGGAAGGCCTCATTCTTTTTTGCTCCACCCAAGGAAGAAATCCTTAAAAATTATTAGAGGGGGATTCTGAGGTGTGGAATACCTTTAAAACATCAAAGTTACCATTAAAATTTTAGATAAAATTATAAATGGTCATCAAAATATTAGTTATTTTTAAATTCTAGTTTCCTTCCAACTGAGAAGAAAGGATTACAAATGGAGAGGAGGTTAAGAAACACGTGGCAATAGATCAATTATCTTCCTAACTTAAATTGGTTAGCTAAGAAGACAAAGGGAAATTGCAAGATCAGAAAAAAAGTTACAAGGCAAAATTATGTCATATTGTAGACTTGGTTCTTGTTAGTTTAAATAGAATGAACATGAAGAGTCAGCAAATGATTCCCATAACATGTCTCCACAATACACCCAGAAAATGACAAGCTTTATTCAAAAACTAGATTCAGAGCCATTAGCAATACACATGTGTGAAAGAGCTGTGCCCTCTATCTATACCTTAATGTGGTTTTATGGCTCTGATAAGCAGAACAAAATTATTGTATAGCCTTTCAAATTCAAGGGACAGGATTCAGCATGATTAAGTTTAGAGACGTCATCACGCTGACCTTCCACAAGACAGCCAACTCCCAGATCTTCCTTCACTCAGAGCTCCCTCACTGAAGATGGTCTCTGCCCCTCCAGGACTCTGAGACCCTGCAGAGACCCTCGAAAGCAGAACAAAAAGAAATTGAAATGATACATGTTAGAGTCAAATAAAAACACTTGCTCTCATATCACAAAAGCAAACCACATCTTGAAACTACCAACTCTTAACTGCACTTTCGTACATAAACTTTCCAAAATTCAAGTAAAAAAAATAAACATCCTAATATCAAGTGTATATTTTAAGAGATTTATTCATAAAAATGTAGTAAATGTTGGGCATGGAAGAATTATAGAGAGAAAAGGTTAAGTGTTAAAGAATGTGGAAAAAGAGGGAAACGCCAGAATAAAAGAGGGAGCCTCAACCCCGAAAGGGTGCAAAGGGTTCAAAGAGATTAACTGTTGAGGAAAAGGTGGAGAAGGGAGAGGAGAGAAGAGAGGGAGTAAAGGGGAAAGGGGGTAGGGGAGAGGAAGGGGAGGGAAACGGGAGAGAAGAGATGGGAGGGGAACAAAGGGGAGGGAAGAAGAGAAGAGAAATCTAACAAAACTTGATCAAGAAACAAAATCTTACATTGTCTGTCGTAACAACTGTTCATGTATTTTTAGTACTTCAGAAAGATCATAGAGTTGGCTGTCCCATGAGTCAAAGAATTAAACTATTTAGACATTTCATATACAATTAAACTGTTCAAACATTTCAGACTACAAAGGAGTGACCAAGGGAACTGTGTTTTGTGGTGTTGAACCACAAGTTCTTCCATAAGCCCAGCACAGGATACATTTGCTTCATGGATTCTTCTATTTAGACAAGAACAGAAAAGAAGAAAAAAAAATTAACAGCCTAGCTAATTTGCGGTGACTATACACTTCTAAAAAAGGGACTTCCCAACATCAAGGAAACTGTTTACCTCTTCCTCACTACGGGAAAATCAGTGGTTAATTAAAAAAAAAAAAAAACATGAGTTATTAGATCAATGGAGTTCGTAAGAATAATAACAGCAGCAGCAATTCTTGTTTTTTCCTAGGAGGAAATTACAAACTGTTGAGAAGCAAGGCCTTAGATGTATCGTTTTGAGATGTATATGTGTGTGAACACACATGTGCTTGTTTTCCGTCATTAAAGAAATTTCTACAATAATAGACACTTTTTTAAAAAAATTAGATTTACTTTTATTCAATTTAATCTTTTTTTAATTGGTCAAGGCTTTATTTTTCTTTAGGGAAATTAGGTACTTTATGACACTAACCACAAAACCCAGCAAACTATTTCATACCAAAATAATTATTAAAAGTAAACCACAGGGCTCAGGAAATGTCCAAGGAAGAGTTCCTTCTCCAAGCATTAACCTCCAAAAGTCCTCAGAGACACAGAAAAATACAGCCCCTGTTTCTGAAAGGATTTTTACTTGCAATGAAATGATAAAACTGCCATTAAACATAGGGTTTATGAAAAGACAGACAACAGAGTTTCTTAGGGGGTATATACCCAAGAAGATGGCAGTGTACAAATGTATTTTGAATAGTCAATGAATAAATGAACAAATATCAGTGTGAGGCCTCCAAACACACAGCTTCATAAACTGGACTTTTGTATACTGAAGCATATTTTTCATTTCTTATGTTTCATGTCAGAAATGTTATCTTTCATTTCTCAGTAAGGTTTGGCTGGCAAAACAGAAGCTGCATAAGAATATGGACTGTGGGCTGGGAGCGGTGGCTCACCCCTGTAATCCCAGCACTTTGGGAGGCTGAGGCGGGCAGATCGCCTGAGGTCAGGAGTTCGAGACCAGCCTGACCAACATGGAAAAACCCCGTCCCTACTAAAAATACAAAATTAGCTAGGCATGGTGGCACATGCCTGTAATCCCAGCTACTAGGGAGGCTGAGGGGAGAAACTCCGTCTCTACTAAAAATACAAAATTAGCTAGGCATGGTGGCACATGCCTGTAATCCCAGCTACTAGGGAGGCTGAGACAGGAGAATCACTGGAACCTAGGAGGCGGAGGTTGCGGTGAGCTGAGATCACACCATTGCACTCCACCCTGGGCAATAAGAGCCAAACTTCCTCTAAAAAAAAAAAAAAAAAAAAAAAAAAGAATATGGACTGTGGACTAGCACAGAGTAGGTGCTCACTAAGTGTTTGGGAAGTTAATGATCAATAGTGATTCAATACACAAATGAATGGTGAAAAATGAATGGATGGCGGTTCCTTCACACATCACCTCAGTTTCCCTGTACTTGGCCTGTCACCCACCCCATGACACCATATTTGAGTCTCAAGCCATCAGAATATCATCGGAAAAGTTAAAGGGACTTGCCAAAAACTAACTTTATTTCACTCCCCGGATTTTCATGAAGGAATGGAATAGTTTCAGGGAGAACATCTAAACGCATGAATCAGAAAAGAATTCGAATTCTGCTCCTTGATCTGGCAGGTCCATGACTCTAGGCCAGACTTTCTCAGCCTTGGCACGATTGACATTTGGGCCTGGATCATTGTTGCAGAGGCTGTCCTATGCATTCCAGAATGTTTGGCAGCACCCCTGGCCTATACCCAGGAGATGCCAGTAACACCCTGTGCTGCCAGTTGGGACCACCAAAAACAGCTCTCCAGACATTGCCCAATGTCTTCTGGGAGCTAAAATCATCCTCAGGTGAGAGCCACTGCTCTAGGCAAATCTCTTGGTTACTTAAGCCTTGTTTTCTCTTATGAAAATGTGTACAATACCATTTTCCTCAAGTAATGGTTGTAGTAATTAAATTACAAAAATAACAATAATGACAATACTAACAATAATAAGACCCATGTTTATTGAGGGCCTATTACATGCCAGGCACAGAATAGAGACAAATCACTTGATTCCCTCCAATCCTCACTACAATCATATAGATTGCAGTTCTCTTACTCCCATAAGCACCCAAATAGCAGTTGTCATAGCCAAAATTCAAATTGAAGTCATCTGATTCCAAGGCCCTGAGCTCTCCACCATACTCTATAGCCCATTTTCCAATGCAGTTTGTCACCCAGTAGGCCCTCAACAAATACTTGTCTCCTTCAAACATTTTTCTTAATTTTCTTTTCCCAGAATAATCAAAGTTTGATATGCCTTCCTACTGCATGGAATCTAAAATGGTCCCTTAAAGTCCTCATGTAAAATATATCACAGTTGCCTCTTCCAACCTTATAATTAATGACTTCCTGCTGCCTGGTATATGCAGCAATGCTTCACAACCCTTGATATCTCTTGGCATCAATGCTGTCTATATTCAACTGTTAAGTTCCTAGAAATCAGAGACCACAAATAAAGTATTCATTACACATTTCTAGGTGATGATGGTGACCCTGGATATAAGAAAACTATACTGTTATTGATTTGACATTGTCACAGTTTACAATGAAAAATTCATATTCAGAATTTTAGAAGGATTTAAGACCACTGAACTTCAATCCAAGTTGAATAATTTTATTTTTTTCAGTACTAAATTACATCTAATGAATGGGAGGAGAGGGAATCTATAATTATTTAAGCTTCTTAATTCCAGGCCTTTAGTCCTGATATTTTAGCCACTGGAAACAATGGAATACAAAATGAGCTTGGCTAATGTCAGCCAAGCTTTTTCTACAGGATTTCAAAGATCTTACAAGATTAGTGTACAAATGAACAACCTTCACGGTAACAGCATATAAGGAATAGCATTTAAAGGTAAAAAAAAAAAAAAAAAAAAAAAAAAGTTACACAAGGAAAACAACAAACCATAAAGAGGAATTGTTATTACCCCAATTTCCTTTTCTGACTTTTATTCCTATAATGAGAGGTTTCTATAATTTATACATAAGAATATTTACTTGAGTTCTCCTCTGGTAGAATAAATCCTAATTTGTAGGCCATAACTGCCTTTTTCTGGTTCAGTCACTTTCTCTAAGCATGCTGTTTCCCAGTTATAAAGTAGTATTTCAAATTCTATTTTACATTTCCTCTGTGCTACAGAGGGCCCATTCAAAATTTAGAGCTAATAAAAATGACAAGAACAATATCCAATTTTTTTTAAAAGGAAAAGGGGGAAGGAACTAATTAAGGCCACTAAGAGTCACCACAAAAGAATAAAAGAGACACAATGACCACTTCACAACACTAGGATGGCTATAATTTTTTTTTAACTGAAAATAACAAGTGTTGGCAAAGGTGTGGAAAAACTGGCACCCTGACACATTGCTGGTGGGAATGTAAAGTGGTTTGGCTGCTGTAAGAACAGCATGGCAGCTCCTTAAAAGATTAAACATACCATGTGATGATCTATGGTATGTTTAATCATGTGACCCAGCCATTCCGCTCTTAGGTAAATACTCAAGAGAACTGAAAACATATGTTCACACAAAAACTTCTACAAGAAAGTGCATAGCAGGCAAAAGTGGAAGCAATTCAAATGTCCATCAGCTGAAAAATGAATAAACAAAATGTGGTATATCCCTACACTGGAGTATTACTTGTCCATAAAAAGGAATGACCATAAAAAGGTCATTCCTTTCAAGCCTGAATCTTGAAAATATGCTAAGTGAAAGAAGCTAGACATGAAAGGCCACATAATGTATAATCCCATTTATATGAAATGTCCAGTAGGCAAATCCATAAAGACAAAGTAGATTAATGGTTGCCATGGGATAGGAGCAGGGGAGCTGGGACTAACTGCTAATAGGTACGAGGCTTCTTATTGGGGTGATGGAAATGTTTTGGAATTAGATAATGGTGACAGCTACACAACATAGTGAATATATTAAAAACTACTGAAGTGTACATGTTAAAATGATAAATTTCACTTATGTGAATTACATCTCAATTTAAAATTATGCTAAAAGAAAAATATAGAGTCTGAAAAACACTAAATTTATAGATGTCTATTTAGTTCCTCACCCCTTATAACCACACAGCACCTGACAGTGGTCCCAGTATAGGTTTCTTTGTGAAAACCCCCCTGCTCTCTTCAGTGACACGAACAACAAAAATGAGAAACCAATGCTGGAAACTTTCAACAATGAGAAACAGTTTACCCTAAGAGCATACTAAGGAGATTACATCAGAGTAGAGAACTACAAAAACAAACAAACAAACAAAAAACAGTAGATTTTTGACCAAAGAAATAAGACAGTGAAAGAAACTGTTTTAAAGGGAGGGGGCATTTATCCTAGGAAAGGAAGACAAAACAAAGGCTAAACTGCTACTGTGTCTTTGCCCGTTTTGGGTGTATAACTTTGTCCATGTAAACAGATAGACGTGGTATCCTGCAGGTAAAAAGAATATTGTAAATCAGACTTAAAAACAACAACAACAAAAAAGAGCCAATGTGACAATGCTTAAATCAGAGAAATAAAAACTGTAGCAAAGGAAATACATGCCCAATTTTCTGTCAGGTCACTTCCCAGTTATTTCCTCTTTCCAACACTCCACAACTATTTCCTGCTCAGCTTCTTCCTCCCTCCCTGCATTTCTTCATTTAACCATACGTCCTCCTGCACAGACACACCATTTTTCCTCACTGGTGTCCCAAATCATTAGCAAATCTGCCTTCTCACTATGCATTCTCCCAAGGATGAACCTCACATCCTACAACCTCCTCTATCTCCTCAATTGTTACCCAGATATTTTATATTATCATCAGATTATCATCATAATCATTCATTCATTTATTCACTCACTCCCTCAACAAATGAGTGTGTTGGGGAACTAAAGAAACATACCATGGTAATCCAAGTCTGACGCTCTCTCTGCTGTATCAGAACCTAGGGCATCAGAGTCTAGGATGCGACATAGAATTCATCAAATGATCACACAAATAAATGTAAAAGGACAAGCAAATTAAGTAATTAAGTACAAGGCAAACTGAAGGTGATGTATCAGGACCTATGAGTGTATTAACAAGGGGATGAGTAGGAGAGTGAAAGGGTGGAAGGAGAGGTAGAAAGAGGTCAGACTATTCCAAGAAGAAAAAGCAGCATATGCAAAGGCCCTGTGCAGGGAAGGAGTATGATGCATTTTCAGGAATAAATGAAGTCCACTGTTGCTAAAGCACTATGGGGAGGCAATGTGGGAGACCAGGGAGGTTGGCAAAGGCCAGTCCATTTGGGTCTTTATAGAAACACAGGCGGAAGGGTTAGAGGGCTATTGCAATAATCCACAGAGAGATGATGATAGCTGGGCTATGAAAATAGCAGCAAAAATACTGAGATGTGGACACACAGTCTAATCATGAAAGTGACAATAACAACCACAATCATAATAATAGTAGCAGCTATCACTTGCTGAATGCTTATTAGGTGCCAGGAATCATGCCATGCGCTTTAAATATACTGTGTTTTCCTCACAACAACTCTGAATGATAAATAGTATGACCCCCATTTTGCATGTGACAAAACCAAGACTCCAAGGGGACTAAGTGACTTAAATTACTTGGCCAAGACTGTGCAACTGACATAAACATACAGCGGGAATTCAATAAGGTCGATCTGCCTGGCTTCCACTAATACAACATGGTTTCCTCACTATAAAAATAATAAGAACATCAGCTACTATAGAGCCAGGAACTGTGCTAGGCACATTTCTATCAACTGGGCTTTTAATCCTCCCAACTGCATGATGTAGGTAGCATTATCCCCACTTTACACATGGGGAGACTGAGGCAGAACCAGATCAGTTACAGGCCTAAGGTGGGTACACATATCCCAGCTCAGAGTCACAGTACTGGGATTCAGATCCACTGAAGCCAACAAAAAGTTCTGGATGGTTTTTCCTCTTCAATTTGGATGCTGATTAATTAAAAATGAAAACTATGAGTCACCACTTTATCTGTGATCAGTTTAAAGCCCTCCATAAAAATCTAAAATGTACGTTGCTTCTGCAACCAA
Organism: Gorilla gorilla gorilla; assembly: GCF_029281585.2. Classification (NCBI taxonomy): domain Eukaryota; kingdom Metazoa; phylum Chordata; class Mammalia; order Primates; family Hominidae; genus Gorilla; species Gorilla gorilla. Next base: position 79,683,509 of record NC_086017.1, on the reverse strand, counting down.
CATTTATATTTTTATTGTAATCTCTGACCCACAGCACTCAGGGGTCCCAGATTTGTATCACTACCTGTTACCATGGCACTGACTGCAAAAAGATAAAGATAACCTTGGTTATAGATGAAAAATGTTGGGTATTTCCGCCAACATGGGTGGAAGAAATGACTTTGACAATCAAGTCATCTTGGGGAATCGTATTATTCTTCACAAAATGTACAGTGAAAGTGCCAGCATTTTAAAATCAAGACTGAAAATAGATGTTGCTTTAAACCAAAGAGGACAATATTAAACTATGAGAATTCAAGAAAACAGAAAAGAGTGAAATGGGCTCTCTAAATTCTTAATTACTCCACCATCACACCTATCCCCCTTCAAAATCTAAGGCAAAAATAATATTGTACTATTTATTTATTTTTTTAGTCCACCAAAATAGAAAATCTTTCCTGTCTGGCCAAAAGAATCCATTTCTTTTCTGTAATCCATTCATTCCCAGAAAATATTTAATAAATGATCTTTAGTATAACAGTAGATGCTATAATAAGTCTTCATTTATATGATTTGTAGAAATTTCCATCGAGACAAAAAATAAAATACCTCTCTGAATATGTACAATCTGAGAACACAGGTTAAAAAACTCAAACAAACTCCTTGAGCACAAAGATTAGTATTTTAGATTTCCTGTATCACTCTGACCTTCAGCACCTGGGATAGGTGTAATACAATTTTCCATTCACATGTGGCATTAAATTGGCTTGAAGGGAGCGAATTAGAGGTATACCCTCTGGACTAAATTATAATACAAATCCCTGCATACTCCCATTAAAAATAATTTATAAACTTAGAATAGTAGATGTTCTCCTTGCTAATGCATTTAGCTTATGTTAGAGTCAGAAAACCTGCAATAAAAGTCTCCTATAAAATGGGTACAGTTTCTGCAACCTTTATCACACAAACATGGTCTTGGTGCTTCTGCTTTAACCACTTAACCCCTACACATCACTTGTTGGTGGCATTTGCTCAAGTATTTTGAAATGTTTAGTTTGTTGTCAAGGCAATAAATATGGCCTAACAAATCACTCTGTCCCAGGTTATGTTTCATGACTATCTTAGAAAGACGGTGTTTGTAAGCTTCACAAACTGCTGTGCATTCAAGCAGCTTTAAATGTTTTACTACCTGCAAAACTATTTAGGAAATTCCTCAAAGGCACTAAAAGAAAAAAAAATCCTTTCAGATTAGATGCCCTATTCTAAATAAGAAAGAATGCTTTGCCATATTTCTAAAATGAATACAAACTAAACACAATCTTCAAAAATAGCAACAGAGGCCAGGTGCAGTGGCTCATGCCTGTAATCCCAGCACTTTAGGAGGCCGAGGCAGGCAGATCACCTGAGGTCAGGAATTCAAGACCAGCCTGGCCAACATGAAGAAACCCTGTCTTTACTAAAAATACAAAAATTAGCTGGTGTGGTGGCACATGCCTGTAATCCCTACTACTCGGGGGTCTGAGACAGAAGAATCATTTGAACCCAGGAGACGGAGGCTGCGGTGAGTCAAGATCGCGCCACTGCTCTCCAACCTGGGCGACTGAGCGCAACTCCATCTCAAAAAACAAAAACAAAAATAGCAACAAAAGATTAAAATTTTGCTTCATAACAGTGGATTTGATTTATGATGTAAAAGACCCCTATATAAAATGTTGTGGTATACATATGAACAAAAATAAATCACAGATAAACTAAAAATGTGTATTATATACTTATATTTTTTAAATACGTGTCTTTGAAATTAGATTGATTTAATATATTAGCTTTGTATGAGAAATATTTTGAAAATATTTGCATGCTGTAATTAGATTTATTTTTTACCTTTTATTTTCTGAAACACGGTTTCACTCTGTCACCCAGGCAGGAGTGCAATGGTGCAAAGAGGGCTCTCTGCAGCCTCAACCTCCCAGGCTCAAGCAATCCTCCCACCTCAGCCTCCCAAGTAGCTGGGACCACAGGTACACACCACCATGCTCAGCCAATTTTTAAAGTTTTTGTAGAGATGAGGTCTTGTCATGTTGTCCAGGCTGATCTCAAACTCCTGGGCTCAGGAGATCCTCCCACCTCGGCCTCCCAAAGTGCTAAGATTATAGGAATAAGCCACTATGCCCAGCCTAGATTTATTTTTAAATAATGTAAGACAGTTCATTGTTTTTTAAAAACCAAATGCAATATTTATATCAAGAGTTATCACGTAATTTTCTATATGTTTTTTAAAAATTAGAAGTGTTGTATATCAGGCTCTCTTAAAAAGAGGCAAATATTAATTTTAATGCATGTTTCATGGCATCTATTAAAATATACTAGTCTGCAAATGAAAACGTAACACATCGCTTGGGAGAAAATTAAAATTTTAAAAGAAAATCTATTTACAACAGCATCAAAACATTTAAATAACTACGAATAAATCTATCAAAAGACGAGCTAACCATTCCACTCCCAGGTATTTACCCAAAAGAAAATACACCATCCACTGAAGACATGTACAGGGATATTCAGGGCAGCTTTGTTCCTCATATCCTCACCTAGGAAAGAACCCAAATGCCCATCATAATGAGTAGAAAGATTGAATAAATTATTCATACAGAGCCTACTACTCACACAGCATCAAAAAGTACAAACTACTGTTACATGTCCCAGTATGAATGTATTTCAGCTATACTGTTAGACTAAAAAAGCTAGTCACAAAAGAACAAATACTATTTGATTCCATTTCCATGGAGTTCAAGAATAGACAAAACTAAGAGTGATTGAGGTCAGACTAATGGATTCTTTTGGGAAGTGCTTACTGGCTAAGATGGGGAAAAGGGAATCTTCTACAGTGCTGGAAATGTCCTAATTCTTGACCTGGGCAGTAGCTACATGGGTGTGTATCTAGGTATAAATAAATAAACAAATAACAAATGCAAAGCAGCCTGGATGACACTGCTATTTTTTAATGCATGTGAATTTTAACGTGTTGCCATTACCCTGATGACCAAGCTATCACGATTAAAATGGCAACCAAGGACATGAGAATTGGTTCTCCAGCATCTTACCTTGCCATTAAGGCACAAGAAGGGAGATGCACAAAGTTTATAGCCCAGTCCATATGATCATCAGGTCATCTTTACAGTCATCTATTTGGAAAAGGAACCAAGTCAAACAACACAAAGCCATCTGACTTTTTGTAAAAACAAAAAACAATGCTTTAATAAGGGGTCACATTTCTGATGAAGGGCCTGATGCCCAGCTTTGTTCACATACATAACACCACACCCTATTTCGTTAAGCAAACCAACCACAATAGCCACCTGCAAATGTGAAGAAACTTAAATAATTATATATATAGCTCACCTTTTCACAGAAAAAGATTATAGAATATGTGGAAACAGCAGTTTTCCTCAGTGATCTTCCCAAGGGGGCTATTTTGCTCAAGGCCAGAAGTTGGGGGAGACTCTGTAGAAAAGATACTAGGAGAGGAAAGAGGTCGTTGGCTACCTGGATGCCACTGCCTCCTACACACTTCATATAGCTGGGGTGACATGGGTGGGACAATGTGCGCCTCGTGAACTGCTCAAATCCCAGTCGAAGAAAATGATGTCAGACGCAAATGGCATTCCTGCCTCATTTGAGTAGGTGTTGCCCCACCACAGCCAGAAAATATTCAAACTGTCTGACTGAGATAGCACAACTTATAAATGAGGACACTGTTGTCTATGTGCCATTATGGATACCAAAATGGCATAAACTGAAGATCATTCCAGTGCTGGCTTGTACACAGGAACTAACTGAAGCTCACTATTTGGGGCCCAATACTGAGATTCACTTCTAATGCATGTGACATTACATTCATGTTGCCAAGTGTTGGTGAATACATAAAGAAAAGTAGTGTTCTTCCACGTAACTAGGTTTTTAAATATATACCTTATATACATTATAGGAGTGGTTCTCAACAGGAGCAATTTTTCCACCCAAGGAACATCTGGCAGTGACTAGAGACATTTTTGGTCATCATAACTTGAGCACTGGGAGAGGGTGCATGCTATGAGCATTGGGAGAGGGTGCATGCTATGAGCATCTAATGGGTAGAAGCCAGGGACGCTACATGTTCCACAACACACAGCACAGGTCCTCACACCAAAGAGCTATATGACCTAAAATGACTAAAACGCCGAGCTTGAGAAATCCTTCACTATACAGCATAGATAGCTATAATGCAAAAATTCAAAGAGGTAAATCAGCAAATTAGAAAATGTAGCTGGGTGCAGTGGCTTACGCCTGTAATCCCAACACTTTGGGAGGCCGAAGTAGGCAGACTGCTTGAGCCTAGTAGTTCAAGACCAGCCTGGGCAACATGGCGAAACCCCATCTCTACAAAAAATACAAAAAAATTAGCCAGGTGTGGTGGCAAACGCCTATAGTTCCAGCTACTCAGGAGGCTGAAGTGGGAAGATCACTTCGGCCCAGGAAATCGAGGTTGCAGTGAACTGTGATTGCACCACTGCACTTCAGCATGGGTGGCAGAGGGAGACCCTGTTTAAAAAAAAAAAAAAAAAAAAAGCTAAAGACTTTAGCTCATAAAACAAGAAAAAATTTAAAGTAATAAATCAAAGCAAATGAAACATTTAGAAACCCTTTAATTTTCCTCTTCAAATATTATACAGGGTAAAGCTTTAAAAATATGTATGTGTAATTAAAATATGCAATGCTATCTTTTTAGTGGAGGAGAGGAAATTTTTAGTGGGGCAGAGGAATCAATCAATAAGGAATTTTATGAATAAATTGTGATAAAACTATACTATTAAAAAAATTGGCCATTAAAAATAGCGATTTTGTGGCCGGACGCGGTGGCTCACGCCTGTAATCCCAGCACCTTGGGAGGCTGAGGCGGGCGGATCACGAGGTCAGGAGATCGAGACCATCCTGGCTAACACGGTGAAACCCCGTCTCTACTAAAAATACAAAAAATTAGCCAGGAGCGGTGGCGGGCGCCTGTCGTCCCAGCTACTTGGGAGGCTGAGGCAGGAGAATCGCTTGAACCTGAGAGGTGGAGGTTGCAGTGAGCTGAGATCGTGCCACTGCACTCCAGCCTGGCCAAGAGCGAGACTCTGTCTCAAAAAAAAAAAATTGTGATTTGGAGAGATGCCAATAAAACAATGCCAGGGAAGTCAAGTTACAAGATTTTGTACACAGAACAAGTCCACTTTTGTAAAAATTAGAAAAACAAATTTCTCTAGATACATATCTTATTTGCATGGGTTGGGGAAGGATTGTTGATGTAAACCAAACTCTTAATATTGATTTCTTTAGAAGAGTAGGATAAGGGATGGTGAGTAGGGAAATTAACCACATTTTATCTATACACTATCGTTATTCTTTTGGAATTTAAAAAAAAATCATATAATGAAAGCTTGAGCTTAAGAAGGGAGGGAAGGAAAAAGCAAGGAGATGAGAGAGGAAAGAAAAAAAGGGCATCACTGTAACAGCACATAGGAAAACTTGAGTCTGTTGTTCCTATTTTTACCAGTGAGTGCTGCTGTTGACCAATTTAATGGATAAAAGCAGTGAAATAAAATTGAAGAAAGCAACTCCAAACATCTGGCCCTTTGCTCACTATCAGACCATTTCAGCTAGCAACACAGTTTAGTTCAGTTGGCTTTGTTTTGTTTCGTTTCTCTGATCAACTACTCATCTTTGAAAATTCTGCATCAGATAGTGATGGAATCAACTAGTCATATCTCTTTTCAAAAACAGAGGCACCAACTGTGCTAGATGACAGCTTCACTTCTGGCAAGTACAGATAAGGATTCAGCACATCCGTCTCCACTTCAAGGAGCAACTCTCAGGGCACAGCAACTTAATTATCCAAGTCTCATTCCCAGAAAGTTCCCCGAATACCTCTGCTCCACCAGTCTTGGAAACTAAGGCCTCCTCTACTGTTGTTCACTATTATTCAAAGCATGAAACTGCATTTTCCAAGTTCTACTGCACCAATGAAATACACCCAGCATGAAACATATAGGCAGTTCTAATAATGCTCTTGCATACACACTTAAATGCACACACAGGGATGTCATGCAGTGCACAGCTTTGAAAAACGCACAACTGCTGCATTCCAGTATTTTGCCTCTACTTGCCATTAGATGCCACCAGCCCTATCTTGAAAAACAACAGAATAATAAGATTTAAAAGAGAAAAAACTGTGCCAGTTTGAACTTTCAAATACCCAAGGTTTTTATAATTTGCATAAGTAGCCATTCTTCTTAACTTGCCATGAAGAGGTCTTGAGTCTCTTGGGTCTCTAGATTCCTTTCTATTGACAGGCATTTTCTTACAGCTTGCACATAAAGAATTGCAAAACATGGTTGTTTTTGCTTGCAAAATAATGATTTATTACCATACTATTAATCCAGTACTAGTAAAATGAACTCAGGAACATGTATTTGTCTTTTCTATGTTATGACACTCAAACCACCACCACCACCACCACCCTGTTAAGAAGAAAACAACTTGGAGAGCTCTTCAGCGATTGTGGAGTTTTCTTTCATCCCAGACTTGAATCACAGTTGCGGAGGCCGGATTTCACAATCCCCCTCAGGGACTGCAAGTGCTGGCACCAATCACAGCATTTCCCTGATTAGCAAACTGGCTTTAGACCCTTCAAAAACTTTCACATTTGAAATTTAACACATCTATATTTAGAACATGACTTGCAGGACAACATTTGCTGTATGTAAAATGGCAAAAGAAAAAAGGGCATTGGGACTATATTTGTTCATACAGAAATACAGAGATGATAACTCTAGGACCTCAAACAGAAGCAGAAACCTAGAAATCAGTGTTTCTAAAAAGAAGTTAGTGTGGGGGCTCGCAGAGCATCCACCATCTACAGTCTATTATTATTGGATGCATTTGGAATTAAGAGGTTTAATATCTTAAACCTACAAATACTGTGGCCAGGAAGTTAGTATATCTGCACGAGGACTTGGGTCTTGTATAAGAAATTCGAGAGTGAGAGAAATGGATCTGAATTTCATGCCTAGGTCTGAAAGGGGGGTGTTACTCCTCAGCTACAGTCATTTGTTGATTGGACAGACTAGGGACTTGGAATTTCCAGATTCTCCAGTTTTCCAAGAGAAGCGAGATATAGGGGTTTTGATGTGAAAGTTCCTAATTTTTAAAAAATATTGACCACTATTTCACATTTGTCACAAACTGATTGTCCATGGGCCACATTCAGCCTGTGGCCTTGGGGTTTGCAACTTCAAGTAAGATGTTGAAATACTCAATGAAGTAGTAAAATTAGTGCCAGGCGATAAATGTGGAATTTTTTAAATTGTGGTAAAAAACAAATAAACAAACATGTTACATAAAATTTACCATTTTAACCATTTCTAAATATACAGTGCATTGATGTTAATTACATTCACATTGTTGTGCAAGAGATCTCCAGAACTTTTTCGTCTTGCAAAACTGAAGCTCTATACCCATTAAATACCAACTCCCCTTTTGCCACTACCCCCTCCCCCTAGCAACCACCATTGTACTTTCTGTCTCTATGAGTTTGACTCCTCTACATACCTCATGTAAGTGGATTCATACAGTATTTACCTTCTTGTCACTGGCTTACTTAACTTACTGTAAGTGGATTCATACAGTATTTACCTTCTTGTCACTGGCTTACTTAACTTACTATAATGTCCTAAAGATTCATCTATGTTGTAGCAGGGCATATGACAGGATTTCCTCCCTTTTTAAGGCTGAATAATACTCCATTGTATGTATGCAGCACATTTTGTTTATCCATTCATCTGCTGATGGACATTTGGGTTGCTTCCACTCTTGGCTATTGTGACTAGCACTGCTATGAACATGGACGTGCAATTATCTATAGGACCCTGCTTTCAATTCTTTTGGATATATATATATATGCACACAAAACTGGGATTACTGGATCACATGAGAGGTTTGTTTGTTTGTTTTTCTGACACACAGTCTCACTCTGTTGCCCAGGCTGCAGTGCAGTGGCGTGATCTCCATTCATTGCAGCCTCTGCCTCCTGGGTTCAAGCAATTCGCACGCCTCAGCCTCCCAAGTATGTGGGACTACAGGTGTGTGCCACCACGCCCAGCTAAATTTTTTATTTTTAGTAGAGATGGGGTTTTGCCATGCTGCCCAGGGTTGTCTCGAACTCCTGGCCTCAAGTGATCCACCTGAGTTGGCCTCCCAAAGTGCTGGGATTACTATTTTTAATTTTTTATGAACCTCTATGCTCCTTTCCATAGCAGCTGTATCATTTTACAATCCCACCAACAGTGCACAAGAGTTCCACTTTCTTTACATTCTCAACAACACTCATTATTTTTCTTTAATAGCAGCCATCCTAATGAGTATGAGGTGATACTTCTCTGTGGTTCCGATTTGCATTTCTTAGATGATGAGTGACATTGAGCACTTTTTCATGTGCTTGTTGGTCATCTGTATACCACTTCTGGAGAAATGTCTCTTAAAGTCCTTTGCCAATTATTTAATCAGGTTATTTTATTTTTTGTGATTGAGTTGTGGGAGTTCTTTAAGCATTCTGGATATTAACCAATTATTAGATATATGATTTGCAAATACTTTTTACCATTCTGTAGTTTGTCTCTGCAGTCTGATGATTGTGTCATTTGATGCACAAAAGATTTTAAGTTTAATGGAGTAGCATTCATCTGTTTTCTTTTTTTTTCTAGCACCTAGAAGACTGTCCTATGTCAATTTTTTCTTTTGTTGCCTGTGCTTTTGGTGTTACATACAATAAATCATTGCTAAGTTCAATATCATTATGTTTTTTCCATACATCTTCTTCTAGAAGTTTTATAGTTTTGGGTCTTACATTTAGGTCCTGAATCCATCTTGAGTTAATATTTGTACTTTGTGTAAGATAAGGGTCCAACTTCATTCCATTGCATCTATCTAGTTTTCCCAACCCCATTTGATGAAGAGACTGTCCTTACTTCATTGAATCATCTTGGCACCCTTGTCAAAGATCATTTGACCATATATGCAAGGGTTCACTTCTGAGCTCTCTATTCTATTACATTGGTCTATTTGTGTGTCTTTATGTCAATACCACACTGTTGTGATTATTGTAGTTTTGTAATGTGTTTTGAAACCAGAAAGTGTGAGTCCTTCAAATTTGTTCTTCTTTCTCAAAATTGCATTGGCTATTCAGGTAAATGCAAATTTTTGGTGAAAGACTTCTGGGTCAAGTTTTTCCAAGGTCCAAGGTGTTAAGGGTTCTCTTTCAATCTTCTACCACTAGTAGTATACAGAAGCACTAACTGCAGAAGAATTTACAGACATAATGCAACTTTCCAGAAATTTTAAACTTAGCATTAGGTATATAACATACTCAAAGTATCATGACTTCTCTGAGAGAGAAAATAGTGGTTATCGCAAGGACAAAAAACCAAACACCGCATGTTCTCACTCATAGGTGGGAACTGAACAATGAGAACACATGGACACAGGAAGGGGAACATCACACATCAGGGACTGTGGTGGGTAGGGGGAGGGGGGAGGGATAGCATCAGGAGATATACCTAATGCTAAATGACGAGTTAATGGGTGCAGCACACCAACATGGCACATGTATACATATGTAACAAACCTGCATATTGTGCACATGTACCCTAAAACTTAAAGTATAATAATTAAAAAAAAAAAAAGAAAATAGTGGTTAAGAAGACAGGTCCCAGAATGAAAGAGATCTGGGCTCAAGTTTTGGCTCCACCACTGCCTGTCTATGCAGCCTTGTGAACCTTATTTAACCTCAGTTTTCTCATCTTCAAAACAGAGATAATGACAGCATCTCCTTCACAGAGTTGCTGTGATGAATAAACAGAACAATGCAAATAAAGCACTTAGCACAGCGCTTACCCAGCACACAGTCAGCACTCAGTAACTTCTGGCTACCACCACCATTCTTGTTATTTATGCCTTTCAATAATAACTATTTTATTTTTATCAGTGGTGTAATTTTTGTAGGATAAAATGTAATGTTGGACACTTAGGAGATCCATGTGAAAACAGGTATCTTTTATGTATTAAAACATGAGGCTCAATGTCAGAAATAAGGAGCAGTCATACTGAGATCAAGAAGAGAAAAAAGAAAAAAAGTGAGGGTAATTTATACTGCCCTAATGAAACCTCACACTGACTCATCCAAAAGGCATTTCGAATAGAAAAACACTGGCCAGATACAGATTCAACTTAATGCTTTACAAATTCAAAAACCAAACACCAAGACTTTTCAAAAAGTGGAAAGAAAGAGAATCCTTCAATTTGGTCTAGTCTAGCCTGTACTACTAAGAAACAGAGAGGAACTTGGAACCAAACCCTTTACAAGTTAAACCTTGATCTAGTCGTTTATTCATTAAAAAGCCAGTTTCACACATAACTGCTAACATGAGAATACAAGAAAACTATCAGGTCAATTGGGTCATGAGTCTCAACTATTTAAATCTGCATCCATTCTCACTTTGGAAACTACCCTGATTTTCCTCTAGGTTTCATACTTCCTTTGGTGAAGTTCAGTCCCCCTTAGAATTCAGGAGTGGAACATGGTGCTGGTGTCTATACTAACCAGCCTAAAACCCATTCCTTCATCACATGCTCTGGCTCATGAATGGAACATGACTTAAGTGTGGCCAATAAGAACAGTTTGAGCTTCTCCTTTGCTATCGTGGAAGAGCTCCCAGAAATCAATCTCTCTCTCTCTCACCACATGCGGGAGAGAATAAGCAGCCCCAGGAGTATTTGGCAGACATCTTATCATCACAAAGTGGAACCAGCAACACTCTAAAAGTGACATAACACCATGAAGGCAGAGTGGATTGGATGAGAAACCAGGTACATGATGATAACTCCAGGCCTATGGTCAATCCAACCATGACACTCAAAGCAAGTCCAAAAGGATGTGGACTCTTCACCTAAATGAACGAATAAATCTCCTTTGTTGCTGTAGTTGGACTTTCGGTCATTTCCAACTGAATGGATTTTTACCTAATATGCTCCTCCAAACCTAATTTTAAAGAAATTGTTTTTTAATGACGGTATTTCCATGGATGTATGCCCCAGATAACTGGGCTTCAAAAGGATAAGCCCATACAAGCAAACACGTCTCATTTTCCACAGTCTTATATAAAATCCATAACAATGTTACTCGAGGATTGTCACCAGTCATCTCAGTGCAACCCATAAGAACTTGAAGATATGTCTCCTGAGAGCAGCAAACACTTTTTAGATACATTTCCTTTCCTCTCCTGAGTAAGCTAAGGGTATTTAATCTGTCCTAAAAGGATATACATTCATTTTTCGATGTTAACTAAATTGAAGGAATTCTAGATATTTGATATGACATTATGAAGACCTTGAACTTCAAAAGCGTCTTACCTCTACAGAGCCCAAAGGACTCCATACTCATTTACTGTCAACAATCCCGTAAAGCAGAAAGAAGCAGGGATTCATGCCCTAGAGGCAACAAGAGGAAGCCACTGACAAAGGTCACCAGGCACCAGGCACTTGCAGAATGAGAAAACCATCAGGTAAATTGTGGCATGAGTCCCAGCTATTTAAATCTGCATCCATTCTCATTTACTTTGGAAACTACCCTGATTTCCCTCTAGGAGTCAAACCTCCTTTGGCAAAGCTCACTCCACCTTAGAATCTAAGAGTGGAATGTGCTACTTAAAGCATATGCAGGAAGCACTCAAGAAGTGTTAGGTGCTGCACTGCTTTTGTTGTTCTCCAAACAGATGTTAGAATGTACAATTTCCAATTTATTTGATCACTGAACCTTCCTTTTCCCCCATTAAGCCCTATATGGCATTATTACCCAGGTGACCTTTGAACTCTAGTTCTTGAACTATGTTTCATATCCCTCTTCCTCCTTCATCCACGGTACAAATCACCCTGGATGTGTCTACCTGTCCATCTCTTTTTCTCTAGCCCAACCTTTCTACCTTTCACCTCCCACGATTCCTTTTTTTCTCCCTTGACCATTCAGTAGATGGACATGGTCTCAGGCAAAAGGCCATGCTCAGTTTCCCAAGGATGAACTTTCTCAGGTTGTATTTCCCTCTCACTCAAAACCTCAACTCATAAAAATAAGGAAAGACAATCTTCAGGTCATGGAGCCTAAATTACTAAGCAAAAACCAGTTCTGATGTGATTTAAGGAAAAAGCAAAGCAAAAAAGGCAGTAACAACGTGCATTTCCGTCAAAGAGTGTGGTACTACGGTTAAATGCATGAATTTGGGCACCCAAGCAATCAGCATTCAAGCCCCACTTGGATTGCTTACTGGTCATGTGACCTGGAGATGAGTATCTGTAAAACTGACATGAAAGATGGTACTGAGCTCATGGGATTGTTCTGATTTAAATGAGATAGTGCACAGAAGGTACTGAGCAGAGTGCCGGGCACATGGAAAGCATCAATAAATGCTCACTACTGCTATTAAATTACTGCTGCTGCTGCTGCTGCTGCTTGCTGTTATTTCAGGACACCACTGCCGCAGCACGCCGTGACTCACTGCTCTACTCAGCTTGCCTGCCTCAGCCCTCATGAAGAATGTTCAAGTGCCCGCAGGAGAACCTGAATTATGCTCAGTGCCACACAGATCAGCCCAGCTCTGCAGCCAAAAGTTCTCCACTAATACAAAGCTTTCGTGGAAGACATAGCAGAAAGACAATCATCTTGTGCTATTAAAAAAAAAAAAAAAAATCCAACGGCAGCACTTTGACAAAGATAACAAGGAAAATAAACAAAAGGCAAGCAGCTAGCTGCAGGGGCCCACAGTCCAGGCCAGTCTCTCCAGACTGGGACACAGGACCCTTGAGATTTCCCTGGGGATCTTCAATGAAACATAAACCTTGGATCTGACCTTCAGAAGAAATCACCACAATAGTTTCTTAACTTTATGACACTTAGATCATCATTTTCCTATTTTAAGAAGTCCTTTATAAAGAAGAATCTGCCTCTAAAATCTTTGCCTGGCTTAATATATCTTCAGGGAGTCTCTATCCAAGTCACCTGGAAAAGTTCCAATCTCTAATAATCCAACTAGTTATCTACCACGGATTAGAGTGGAGACTAGCTGGCTAGTTCAGCTTCCTCAAAAAAGTAATTTCTCTAATATGGGGGAGGGGGAAGGAGGGAGGGAATTTACCTTTCAGGAATATCTTCAGTTAAAAACTTTGTGTTTTTAAAAATCCATTAAAGCTTCTAGCTTTGTAACTGTTTTCTATACTAAGAGATCTCAAAATCTTTGACACTAAAACTCAGGGAGTCATTACTACCTATTCTGAGATCACAGAGAATCCTCAAAATGTCTTCTCAAAGAATTTTCATTCCTCCCTTCTCTTACCCCAAAAAGTAGCCTCTATAAACGTTAGAAATGTTTGCATTAAATTCTGGGATTTATAGTAAGGAGGAGTACTAAGTTGCTTCTGAAAAGCATTGATTACAACACCCACTAGCAAAGAAAGCCAGAGTTATCCTGAAAAAAGAACAAACAGTATGTTGTTCCTTCCTGGAGATTTGCTATGGAAAATAGTGGGTATTTAAACAACAACCACAACAACAACAAAACAAAAAGCAACTCTTCCCCAATGGCTCCTTTTATACAGACCACAAAGGAAAAGATGGAATTGTGATATTGATAACATTAACAAAAGCCTTTCATCGCAAATAAAAAACACAAGCCACTAAAATACCCCTTAAAATAGTTGTCTCTAATATATTTGAAAGGGGAGAAGAAAGAGAGACAGGAAAGAGGAAGGGAACAAAAAAAGACAAAATTAAATTGAATCTTTATCCCTATGCTGACATATTTCAGACCATGGTTCTCAAACTATAGTGGGACAAAAATCACAAAGAAGGGGAGCGACATGCAGATTCCTGAAAACCTCAAATCAGTAGAGACAGCTGGAGTCCAAAGACCCAGGAATTCCTATTTTTAACACATCCCCAGGTGACCCCGACACAGGTAACTCTTAAACTACACTTTGTGAAACACCACTTTTAGAAATACACATACACGAACAAAAAAAAAAAAACATATTCTGGATAATTTAAAACATCCTTTATCAGAACCTTGCAAATAAGTATAATAAAGTATACCATTAGTCTTTGGGCAGATCATTCGATTAGAGTAAGTAGGTCCTTAGTCATTATCTGTGGTGCAGAAAGCAACATAACCCAACTTGGCATTTAATAAAAGAGAAATAATCTCCTTTATTAAACATATAAATTATATATATATATCCTACATATCATATATAAATATCTCCTTTGAATACGTGCACACACACACATACAAACACTTGACTAAGTATTCTGTATTCAAATAAAGCCCCTTACCTTTCTTTTCTATTTGTTCAACAAAAACTATCAGTCAAGAATAACTAGGAATATTAGAAGAGTCTATCACATTGTTAGAAATCTAATACTGTACAGATGGGCAAGAGAGACAAGGAGCATCCAAGCAAAAGGTAATTTCAGGTATCTCAACTTCCCCACAATCTGTCAGAGGATACCTAGGTCTCTACTTCCAAACCAGTATTCTTCTCACACCTGGAAAAGAACCTGTCTGTTCACATGCATTAAATGAACTGGAATATCACTCCAATGGAGAATCAGAATTTCCACCTCCTGGAAAGGATGGAATAAGGTCAAAAGGTGTTTATCAAGGGAACCGGTCTGTTCCTCTCACCCTACAGTACATTATACTGAAAGCAGTAAAAATTAGATGAGAATAATTTTCCTTATCACTAGTAGGAAATTATCTGGTGATGTTTAGGACTCTATTCTCATCTCTGTTAAGGAAATGTGTTAATTTTTATGTTCTCTGAGGCATGTGCAGAATAAAAACACTCACCTAGAACATAATCCCCTCAGCATTTGCCATTTGTAACTCCAATTAAGAGATTAAATATTCCTAGATTTACTGAAGTAGATAGTAATAAAGGATATTCAAAATTTATGAAAGGTCTGATGGTTACTTTGAAAGAACTAAAAATCCTGAGAAATAAGTATAGGTAGAGAATATTTAATCAGGGAATGCTCCAGAAGCAAGAAATGGCCTACAATAAAACAACCTTCAAATAGAGAATACTGCCATGTGCAAACATTGCCCTAAAAACACACCCTCTGTAATGCTGCTTGGGTTTAGAAATCAGACAGGACTGGGTTCGAGTCACAGCTTATCACTTAATTAGCTTTGTGACTTTGAGTAACTCACACAACCACACTTAATCTCAGTGTTCTCATCAATTAAATGGAAGAGTAACAGCAACTAATAGACTTGTTGTGAAGATGAAATTAGATAATGCATGCAGAGTCGCTAGCACATAATAAGCATTCAACAAATGTTAGCTACTATTATTCTATTACAAGGGTCAGGTGTATGGGTATAGGGCTAATTTGGCCTTGGCATCCACTGATTGATAGAGATGATAAACAAAAATTAAGAGCTTATGAAGCCACAGGTCAGGGGGCCAAACAAGTAATTCAAAATGGCTCATGCCTTATTTAAAAAGTCAGCTGTACAACCACCTCTCTAAATTATTATAGCAGACTGAGATTCTTATAGGGCAGGGCCTCTGTGTACAGCCACTCAGGCTGTGTACTGCACAATGCCAGGGGCTGCCATTCCTAGGCCATGATCTGAACATGCTCTCTGCAGTTGTACAATGTTGCAAACCTGTCTGGAGTCTATCAACTACCTTCTGGAGATGTTGAACCCTAAATCTTTAGTGTAACGAACTGTGTTAGTGTCTGTTCCAAAGGAACTTAGGAACTCATCAACGAGACAGGCAATCTATTCTGGATCCTTCAGGAACAGAGCTCAGTAAAGGGGTAGAAAGTGCATTTAGAAAAAAGCATGCCAAGCCTTCAACAACATATGCTGTCTCTAACTGTGTTGGAATCACTCAAATTCAGAAAGCCTGAACAGCAGGGAGCTCAGACTAACGCCTGCCAAGACCTGTTGCTGTGGCTAAGGAGGTACAGGGACTGCTTGGGAATAGAAATCGTGTAAAACATAGAGCTTTCACCCTTTTCTTATTTGCATAAGCAGTAGGTCCAACCTTTGGGGGTGTCAAAATCTAATGAGAATTTGATCAGAGTTAATGGCCCTTTATCGGAAAAATACAGTATACTCCCACATTTTGTACCTATTTTCAAAAATCTAAGCAGGGATGACTTCATAGGCATGAGATCTATGCAGGTGCACAGGGCCCTGGGCTTGGTTTAATGCTCGCTGGTGTCGTCTTTACAATCTTAACAAGGGGCTCCACATGTTCATTTTGCACTGGGACCTGCAAATTTTGCAGCCAGTTCTGAGTCTAAGGAGAACAAAAAGCGCCATGATAAAGTACATTTTAGTTGCATGTATTCAGGCTAATAAACATTTGGAAGTCTTATGTAACAGACTTTATTTGAGGGGCTCTTTTCTGAAAAGATACATGATTATGGACCCAACATTAACAACCTGGTCACGTATTTGAAAAGAACATGCTCACTCAAAGCAGAAAAGATATGTCTTATCACTTAATAGTATTTTTTTAATGAACTGGACACCAAATAGCTACAAATGAATTATGCTTCCAAAGGAAGCCACTGTATTAACAACCAGGTTTCTCCAGAATCACAGTTACTACTAAAAAAAAAAAAACTCACTATTATGTGGTTTTCTAAAAACTTCCAAGTAACATGAATGCTAAACAGGAGAATTTGCTATGTCCCTCATTTACCTTTGATAAACAGTGTCACCAATATCTAGACATCTTGATTTCAGTGGTAGGTTGTCTCCAAAGATGGTCACCAATGGACAAGGCCTCCCATCATTCATGCTTTGTGCAGTCCCTTCCCACAGTGAATCTGGTCTGGAGCAACTTGCATTAACTAACAGAAAGTGGCAAGAGTGATGTGCTAGCAACTCTGGACCTAGGCTTAAGGAAACTAGTAGCTTCTATTTATTCCCTCTTGAAACAATCTATAATGAGTTCGGAGCTAACATCTAATTAGTCTGGTTACCCTGCCAGAAAGGCCACATGGAGAGGCCACAAGAGGTCCTGAAACCAACGGAGAAAGAGAAAGTTATAGCCATCTTAGAGCCCAAGGCAGGCTTCAAGATGCCTCCAAATCCAGCCATCATCTAATGGCAATTCCATGAGAGACCCCAAGCTAGACCAGGAAAACTGCTCCCCAGTCAATGATCAGAACTATGAGAGATAAAACAGTTATCTCTTTAAGCCACTCAGTTTACCCAGTAATAGATAACTGAAATAAGCTCTAAACATTCCATCAAGAAAACAAAGAACCCACAGGGTGAATCTAGCTCACAGATGACTGCTCATTGGCATGCATCTTCTTTGTAATTTTATATTAGGTAACATTTAAAAATTGAGAGATTTCACAAAGAAATTTAGATTTCTGGCATCTAAGAAATCAAAACACCAGCCACACCAGACCTATAGTCACAAATGGTAACAACCAGTGGTAGAATAGTAGTTATCCCTCTAGGCAGAACTCACTGTCTTGTCCAGCCTAACATAGTTTCCACGTGGCCCATTTTCCTTCAGTTGCATTGCCCTGTCTCTATTAGATCATCTTTTAACCCCTATAGTACTTACCAGACTGCATGGCACACAGCTGACCCTCAATACCTCTTTGTTGAGCAACTACACAGAGCATCAGCTTCTCTTATCAGCCCCATATTGCCAAATATCCCTTCTTCCCAATCCTATTGTTATGCCCCTACTCTCAGATTATTGCAAGAGCCTCCCAAAGGTGTCCTAGCTTCCATGTTCTTTTTCCAATCCATTCCAGTCCACAGCTACTAGGACAACCCACTTAACACAGACTTCAGCATATCATGGATTTCCCTTTAAAAGACTCCAGTTGATTTACTGGTTGTAAATTATACTAAATGTTACTACTGGGTGACACTGGATAAAAGATACATGGATATCTCAGTACTTCTCACAACTGTGTGTTAATCTATAATTATATCAAAATGAAAATTTTAATTTTAATTTTAATTATATATATTTTTTGACCCCCAATTTCACTTCTATCGACATTAAGTTTCCGTGAATTTTTAAGTCTTCAGTTGCTCCCCATCACATACAGAACAAAGTTCAAGCTCGCTCAGTCAGAATTTCAAGGGTCTCCTCATTTTGACCCTTATCAAAAACAGTAAACCCTGAAAACTTCTAATGTACTTTGCACACTACATGTGTGTGATAAGCCTAGGGCCATCCTCCATTATCCTGTAAATCTTCTGCATTCTCCAACATGGAGTTCACAATATCTCCCAGCAGAAATTAATCTTTCCCTATTCCACACCCCATCATATTTAACTTGCACCTTCAGTGTGTCATAGCCACCCTTGTTTCAGAGGCATTTTTGTGTATGTTTGTAGTAAGGATGTAAAGACTGTCTCCTACTCTTATCCCAATTTCACCCAATTTCACAGAACAAACCAGTTCAGAAGTTAAAGAAAATCACACAGCATCGGGGTACACCTTGAGATGTCTCTTTCCAAAAATCTCTGCACCTTCTGCTATGCCTCAGAATGACTGTTAGCTAAAACAGTCACTAACAGAATTCTGCAAACATTAGGTGGTGAGACTATCTTGAATTAAACTGCAGCAAAGGACAAATATTTGCACTTCATGATACCCCGAATAATGTTACCTTCAAAAAGAGTGAATAAACATTTCCCTTCTGTAGTTTTAAACACAGAATAATTATATTCTTCACAGATCAAAAGTCATCGTAAAGGGTATGACATTTTCCATCATACATGCCCTGCTTTTACTTGCACATCAGCTGGCGAACACCAAATGGAATTTTCCGCACTTGCTCGAAACCCAGAGAGGTCCACTGAGAATTTAGTAATAAGGAAGATTTGGAATAAATCTGAGAGAAAAAAAAATGGTTTTTGCAAGTTGAGAATTTTAATCAGGGAAAAATGTATTTAACATATTTTAAAGACTACTCAGAGCTTTATGTGTTAGAAGGTATCTAAGAAAAATATAGTCAAACTTTAAGCACACTTCATACTGTATATGTTAATAAGAAATCATAGCTTGTTCTCCCTTCTTGATTTACAATCTTCTTAAAGCAGTTGTGATGCCCGGAGGAGCAGCAGCCATCTTGCAACCATGAGGTGACAAATATTAGAAAAAAGTCAAGACAAATCACTGAGATGCTGGTTCTGACATCATGGAGCCACTAAACAACGGCAGTGATTACAGAGCCCTGGGCTTCTTGTACGGAGATAAATAAATCCCTATTTGTTTACACAACTGTTAATTGGCAATTTAATTTCATGCTTGAAAATGGAAACCTGACTGAAACACAGACTCTACCCCAAGAACCAGACTCGTTCTAAAACAGTCAAATGACTATACTCATCTATTATACCCCATAAACATCCATCTACTATACCACATATAGGAGGAAGAATTAATATTCATCCTCCCCAATCTGTTTTATCTACCAAGAGCCTCATCTCCATGAACAGCACCATTGTTCTAACCACCTGCCCATGTGAGAAATCTAAAAGCCATCCTTCCCTCCTTGCTCTCTCTTACCACTTAAGTCCAACGAATCACCCACCCTACGATTCTCCTTCCCTGATATCTCTCAGCTCCACCTCCTCTCCATCTCCACAGGCAAGTCCAGAGTGACCCCAGCTCTTGCCTACACTGCTCCTTATTGGTTTTCTTTGTCACCATCTCCTACAATACATTCTCTGTGGCACCGCCAGAGTGATCTTTCAGTAACACGAATAGAATGCCCTCCCTCCCACTTAAAACCTTTCCATGCCTCTCTCTTGGCCTTCAAATAAAGCCCACCCTTCTTACCATGGCTTAAAAAGTACTTCATTCTATGGCCCCAGCGATACTGAACTTGAATTTATCTTCCCTTCCAAGTTCCCGCCTTCCAACCATGCCATACTGTTATCAGAGACATGCACATGCCTAGTGGAAGTTCCCCCATATATTTTTGATGGGATAACTTGACTTGTCTTTCTAGATCATATAATCTAGGAATTTCATCAGCACTTCCATATTTTGACTTGAAAGGATCTGACACCCACGCCTTGATGCGACCATTAGCACTTCTCTGCACACCTGACTTCTCAGTGCAAGCTCCCACCCTTCATTAAAACACAGAGGACTTCAGGACCAACGCTATTCAAAGCCCTGCTTTTCTCAAACATCATTTGTACTCTGTATTATAATCATTGTTTTTTCTTCCCTATTCACTTGAAACAAAAAAGGAAGCTGAACTTAAAGATATATTGCAAAACAACACACAGGTTTAAATATGGATATTGTAGCAACAATGACCCAAATGACTAAAGTGGAAAATGTTACCATCACTGGAATCAGGACTTATTCATTTCCAGTGATGCCACAAACAAGATATAACATTGAAATTTAGACCATGTCAAAACTTTACTCCATGAACATAATCTCAGTTAAGATAGGAAATAGACTTGACTTAAACACAGTTTATATGATGACTTTTTAATTTTTTTTTATTTTGGAAATTTTAGTTCCTGATGTTTCCTATGAGTCATTTTCCATGAATATAAAACTGTCCACCCAACACTGACCCTGACTAACTCTGATCTTTTGTGATCTACAAAATTGCAAATGCATGATTATAAGACTTTTACTGGATATTTTTCAATTTGCTGAAACAGCTCCATTTATAGAAATACACCAACAGTAACATTACTCTCAACATTATTTTCTACATATTAATCCTTTTTATTTCCACAGAGTGTTTGTGGAATTCACTTCGAATGTAAGTTCTATATAAGCCAGAGGCATATTCATAGTGGGACTAAAAATAATGGAAATAATCATAGTAATGGTAGTAGCAATTACAAGAAAAGTCTTTGCTATGAGTATTGAGTATTTTCCATGTTCCAAATCCTATGCTGAGCACTTTACATATGCATTATCTCACCGATTTCTCATAAAAATTGACATTATAACTAGAATCATCCGCATATTACAAAAAGAGAAAACTGAAGCTCGACATACTTGGTACATTATGAAGTCTGGTTCAAGAACTTGCAGACTAACTGTCTGCAAGACCCAGACTTCTTAATCACAACAACAAACGTATATATAGCACTTACCATGAACCACAAGTTGTTATCAACACTTGACACATACCAACTCAGTTAATCTTCATAATAACCCTATGTAGCAGGTATTATTACTATCTCCATCGTGCATATGAGGAAACTCAAACACGCAAATGTCAAGTAACTAGCCCAAGATGGCCCCACCCATGAGTACAAGTCCAGGATTCAGAAGCCAGGCCCTCCAGAGTCTGTGCCCTTAACTATTATCCTATGTAGTGTACTATCCCCTATCTATAAGGCATTTATAATGTGCTGGGCATTGTGACACTTTCCATATATTATCTCATGAAATCCTCACAATAATTCTGAAGGTAGCTGGTATTTTTATCTCCACTTTACAATTCTGAGGCTTACAGAAGTTAATTCAGTGGCCCAGGGTCACACAGTTAACAAGTGCCACACTGGTGAATATAAAGTAGCAACTTCTAAGTTTCACTCTCCCACTTCCCTAGTTATTTTCCTAAGGCATGAATGTCTGGGAAATAGCATGCATCAGATTTTCCACCTCTTTAAAACTCTTCAGTTCATATAACTTAGGGTGTGACTATTCATAGATACCTTTGAGCTAATCTTCTGGGAGCCAATGTAACCGCAATGCACACTGCAAAACAATGCACGCTTTCTCTGTAAATTAAAAATGCCAACCGAGCTTGGGAAAAGCCCATCTTCTGATACGAACAATTAGGGCAGTTTAGTTTTAGAAATAAAGAAAGTCCACTGTTCCTGCTTTTCTTTTTTACACACAGTAGGTAACTCTGCTCTTTCTTCTACAAAGAGTCCCAGTCAGTTTTCTATGCCTACCCTCTTAAAAGTTCCATTACACGAGCCAAAACAAATCCCTCCAAAAAAGCATTATGAATCCTATTAATGAAAAGTGATATTTTCTCTATTCATTTTTAATAAAAAGAATGGGGGATCCAAATGGCATTAAAGCTCATTTCTGGAAACAGAATTAAGAAATAAAAATGCAAATATTGTAAAATAAATTGACAAATCACAGCCCCTCATGTCAAGCCTATACCAATTAAAGAATGCTGATTTGTGTGTATCACTGGGTTTTGGTTTTTGCAGAGACAACCCTTAATAAAATTCCAGAAGGCCACAGACTTGGTGATGTTAGAGACAAGAATCACATCTTCTGCATCCTCAATAATACACAAAACCAATAACAGTTGTTACCCTCAGCTGAGACAGGCAGAGACATTTCACATAAATAGGTGAGAGAAAACCAGTCTTCTTTTCAGTCATTTACCCTTTCACTTATGGAGTCATACACTGCCTATCTGTGTTACAGCCTGGCTTAACCTCTGAGAATAAAATGGAGAACAAAACAGCTGTGCTCTTTGGCCCTTTGGAGTAGGGAAACAAACACTGAACATACGGATGAATATAGAATAATTATGTAAACAGCATGAAGGATAAGATTAGGAAACCATAAAAGAAAAGCATGGTAACCTAATTCAGATGAGGGGCAAGGAGGTGGGTTGGGAAGCAACCTTTAAGTGGAGACTAAAGGATGAGTAGAAAGAAAACAGAAGAATGGCAGGAAAATGTTCAAGATGGCAGGAAGAATGTGTGTGAAGGCCTGAGGTGTAAAATAACTGAAAGGAAGCAATGCAATGTGAAAGTCAAGGGCTCTTGGTTCCTGTTTCCAGCATCACCTTCTGAACCTCAGTTTCCCCTCCAGCTCTAACAGTGCTCATTGGTATGGTCATTTGCCCCCTAAGCATTACCACAGGACAGCTGAGGTGCTAACATGCTAGCCTCCTCCTTCTGAGAGCCACGGTGCTGGTAACCATGGTAACTTTCCTCAGCAGCAAGGCCTCTAGCACCCCACACCCCAACATACACAGGGAGCCTCAATTGAAGGGGAAAGTCTGGGAAAGTGGCAGCCCTCCTACCTCTTGGAAAGTTGCTTCCAGAATCTTTGACCTGGAAACTTAGAATACTCCTAGGCTGCCCAAGAAGCCAGTTAACAGAACACAAGGAATACATTGCGTCAGTGGATAAAATGACTAGGGCTCCACCTGACTCCCAACAGAGTTCATACTGGAGGCCTGAAGACAAGGTAAGACTAAAGCAATACTTCTCCACAGAGGAAATACAGAAACTGACTAGCCATCCTGCTACCTGGGGTACCAGTCTAGAAGGAGCACTATAACATCACAGGAAGTAGAAGAAATATTCTGGTGGAAAGGAGAAGATTAAGATGTCCAAAGGACATTCTTGAATAATAAAAGACAGTCCCTAAACCATCTTCTAATAAGAGTTACTTACCAGACCTTGGTGTGCCAAACATCATGATGCAACTTTGGGGCAGAGCCAAATTGCTCAGGGCTGTGGAAGAAAGCCTGCCAGGCCTCTGGCACCTCCTAGCATGTGTGGCACTAGGTCTAACTGGTTGTTGAAAATATTAAACATTTTTAAAGAATATTGGTGTGAAGACATACCCGAATATTAGTCTGCCTGTGCTCCCATGGGCCTGCACCTAGTCATGACTTCTGGCCCTCTTTTCTGCCATTAACACCACTTTGTAGGGTACTGTCTTAACCAGGACTGTCTCCTCCATTAACAACACTTTATGAGGTACTGTCTTATCCAGGAATCTCTCCTCCTACTCAATTCCTTAAGAAGCTGTGTCTTATTTATCACTGTATCCCAATTGATAGCTCAGTGCAATACTCTACAAATCAATTCTATTTTCTATAACAAAAAATAGTATTAAGGCTAGTGATAAAGCTTATAATCTGTGTTTACCCTTACCATTTAGTCTTCAAGCAACCTTTAACATCAATATATAGAAGTATTAATGCTTCATAGTTTTCAATTTGAGATGTTTATGGAAAATTTTTTAAGTAAATAAAGCACAGAAAGATAATTTACAAATCTGTGGTCCAGCTATGCATACTCAAGGAGAAATGCAATCAGCCACACACATGAAATACTCACAGGAAGGCAACTAATCCAGGGTAACAGTATCAAAACCTGGAAGATCATGAAAAACTATCCAACCCACCAGCGTTGTTTTATAAGAAGGAACAAAATTGAAGCTAAGGATGATGAATTTATTTGCCCCTACCTAGTGACAAAGCCATGGTTTACATGATCTCCAAATTCACAGACCCCTGTTTTCCCCCACGACACTGGGCTGCTACCTGAATTAATCAGATCATGCTACTCCTTTAGCTAGAAATCTGCAACGGCTCCCAATTTTTAATGAGTAAAAGGCAAAGTCTTTACAAACCCTTACAGTGTCTGCCTCTGCCCCAATCCCATTCCTTCACTGACCCCACCTCCTGCCATTCCTGGAACTCCCCACTTTGCTCAGCCTGGTCCAGCCGCTGTGGCCATGATGCTGTTGCTGAAGTAGACTCACTCCTGTCCAGATACTACGTACTTACTCTTCCTTCTGTCTGCTGTGCTTTGCCCCCAAATACTGGCATGACTCCCTCATCTTCTTTGGGTCTTTTCTCAAATGTCATTTTCTCAGTGAGGCAGTCCTTGTCCACTCAGTTTTAAATTACAAGTCACCCCAAACCCAGCCATGCTTTATCGTTCTCTATAACACTTTCCAGCATTTAGCATATTATGCATTTTACTCATTCACATATTTATTTCTACATCTGCTTGCCCATGTAAGTTCCATGAATACAAAGATTTTCAACAGTTTGGTGCCCTGCTGTATTCCTCATACCTAGACAACTTCCTGAAACATAGTAAAACCTCAATAAATATTAGCTCAATAAGTGGGTGTATGGATTGATGGATAGAGTTCAAGAGTGGCCCAAATCCAGAGAATTCAAGAGCTGTGAAATGTTTGCTAGCATCTGGCAGCCCATAGGAAGCAGCTGGTGGCATGGGTGTCATCTACTATCACTATGTACCCACTTTTAACTGACACTCACTGATACTCCGCATGAAAGTCAGTAAACTAAGGAATGAAGTGACATAAAGACTTGTCAAAGCAATCCCTTTTAAGGCTGCATGACTCTCTGGGTTAAAGAGTGAACTAGCAAGTAAATAATTTTTATCAGAAACAAGATGCTGTCACATGCACAGAAGTGGAAATCACTTCTAAATTGCTTCCCTGTGCCCCTCAGCTTAAGACAGAAAAGGATGGTTTGCTTAGATTGGACATCCCAAAAAAGAGACTAGACTTCAAAAACTTTCTGGCATGAACCAACAATTGCCATTAGGCCTGAATGGCTGGCACAGCTGAGCCTCCATGCATCATTCTAAATATAAAACATGAAGCTTCAATTATAACTTAATGACAGATATATAAAGGAAGATATTAAGAGTGCCCAAAAATAAGGCAGTAGGAACCAAGGGTAGATATTAAAACTACATAATATTTGGCCTGGCCATCAAGGAAAAAAAATTAATAACATTCAACCAGACCCAAACTAACATAAGCAGTTTATGCTCTTTCATGTTTAAGAATCCAATAAAGGTTTGCATCCAGGCTACTCTTACCCCACCAGTACCTGAAATAGCAAAAACATCCACAAAGAACAACTTGTCCAAACTTAAAAGACATACATCAATCCTAACTGATGAAAATTAAAAACCAACGATCTCCAAATGCATCACCAATTTCCAGTCTAATTTAGAGCTTTATAGCCCAACACACACATAAATGGAAACGTAGAAAAGTTTTCCATTCCCAATCTTAGCAATCCCTCTCATGCATCAAGCATGCATCGCGATGGCAGGCTACCCAGTCCAATTCTCTACACACATCTGTTAATCAACATGAACCCCATGTCACATTTTAATTCATTTGCTAGAGAATTTGGGATGATTCAAGTTCTGAATGCTGGTGCCATTTTTAAATGGCATTAATTTCACATGGAAGTATTTCAAAAAAACAAAAAAGGAAAACTACTAGAACTGTTGAAAAATATTTTAGCATTTACTGCAATGGTAACACTTACTTTCCAGTATTCTCAATTCCCTTAGCTAGATTTAAGAGGGCTATAGGTATTCTCTTAAATCTATGATGGCTGAAGCAGCTATGTGTGTGTTGCATCCTATCTGTAGAATCCTCCCCGTTCACTAATGACACACTGCTGGAGAATCACTTGGGACCATTCAAAACCATTAAGGCTATTAACTCTGACTTGGGCCAAGTCTAATAAACAAGTGTCATCCAACAGGAAATGAGTTAAGCTGGCTTGTAAAGTCATTTAAGCAAATACTCAAAGTCAGAGTGCCTGACAAGATGCTTCTCATGGAGTTCTTTTGCTGTTGATTTTGCCCAATTTAAATCAGAGCTCACTGGAAGTGTTCATTTCGGGAAAAAAAAAAATCCCGTGTTTAAACGGAGTAACTTTCAGTTGGTTTAAGTGACCACCTAAAAGAATTCCTAAATGTTGCCCAAGTCTCTCTGGCTGTCTCATACATAGCAACAGCAGGTGCACAATAAATAGTTAGGAAACCAACACGGAATGAATCCAGGTCCACCTACATAAAATCAAGTTTCTGATCTGGAAATTCTAGATCATAAAAAGTCACACATGAGAGAAGCGGTTGCTGTCAGTTACGGTGGTGCTGTATATATTTTTGTCATGTCTAAGTAACACGTGCATTTCAAAATGTGGCCACCTTCGGGTACTTGTTAATGCTAAGCCCACACCTAGAACATTTCATTTCCCAAATGAAATCATTCTTATCTTTGAATAGTTCTCTCACATATTACCTTCAAAGAAACCTGTCCTAATAAAAGCCATTCCTACTCTACTTGGCCTCCAGATTTAACCACTTCCTACATTCAACCATCCTGGGACCTAGCTTTACTAGACTTCAATTTTGACCTTATTTATCTTGCCTTTTGTCATAATTGCTTCTTGCTTTCGTGCTCCATTAAACACTAAGGTTTTTGAGAGCAGGAACTCAAAACACTTTAAATTCCTCTCTCTTCATATGCAGTTGCTTTTGCACAGTCAATACACAGTAAATGCTGATTGAATTGAAAGGATCTCACTCTTAGAATGCAATTCTCTCAGAGTCTCCAACTAGTCTAGTAGCTTAAAGACCAATCCTACTTAAAAATTAACTTGAATTGTAAGTACAACGAAATCACTCCAAGTTATTAACCTAACCATTGAAGTGTTTATTTTCCTACTTGGAAAACCAGGTCAACCATAGGGACCAACCTACCCTGGATAGGTGACTCTAAAAGTAATGAGGTAATTTCCTTCAAAAATGACAAAGCTTTCAGGATTCTCTGGAATGCATACCTACCCATTAATGTGTCACCATTAATCATTCCCTTTAGGTAAAAGCAACACTAGAACATTTCAGAATTTTCAAGCAACATCATACTATATACTCAGGTATCAACATAATCTCAATTTGATGGTCCCATGGCTTACACAGGGAGAAGGAATTAGGAGGTAGATTTACCAGAGATACTAAGAAATCTTTTTTCAAATTTATGAAACTATTTCTATACTTATGCCCCAAGGATGTTGTTCACTGCATTTTTATAAGCATCCACATATATCTATCTGAGTGAAAAAATGAATGAGAGGGCAAAGGAGTATGTTTTACTACCAAACTAGCATTGCTAGATTTAGCAAATACAGAATGCCCAGTTGAATTGAATTTCAGATGAATAAAGAATATTTTTTAGTCTTGCTATCCCATGAAATATCTAGAACAAAGTTATAGTAAACAATTATTCTGTAACAGAAATCCAAATTTAACTGGACATTCTGGATTTTATCTGGCAACTCTGCCCCAAATTCAGAAATTGCATTATTGAGTCTCCAATTTAAAGAAAGAAAAGGCAGTGGCACATGCCTGTGGTCCCAGCTACTCAGGAGTCTGAGGCAGGAGGATCAGTTGAGCCCAGGAGTTCCGGGCTGTAGTGCACTTTGCTGATCTGGTGAGTGCAATGAGTTCGGCATCAATATGGTGACCTCCTAGGGGACCACCAAGTTGCATAAAGAAGGGTAAACCAGCCCAGGTTAGAAATGGAACAGGTCAAAACTCCCGTGCTGGTTAGTACTAGGATTGCACCTGTGAATAGCCACTGTACTCCAGCCTGGGCATCACAGCAAGACCCCGTATCAAAAAGAAAAAAAAAAAGAAATCACGTAGCAACGACTACACTTTGTGAAGCCCTAACTTTCAGAAAGAACAAAATAAGTAGTCAAAAAATAATAATTTTTAGAAAGCTCAATATAATGATGACAGGAAAAATAGTTGAGTAAGATATGAGTGCTAACTAGGTGCCAGATTACCAAGATGAAAACCCTATGTGTGCATAATCTCATTTAATTCTTGCCACATCCTTATGAGGTAGGGACCATTATTATTATTATCACCATCATTATTGTTATTATTACTATTATTATTATTTTACAGATAAGAAATCCCAGATACAAAGAGAACAAGTTGCTCAATGTCATACAGTAGTACAACAAAGACTCAAACCTTGGCAAATTTAACAAAGGACTTACATGCTTACCCACTACCTCATTTTACAGGTGAAGAGAGAATCTTAGTGATTTGCCCAAACTCACACAGCCACCAATCAGTGCAGCTGAGATTCAAACCTAGAACAGTCCTACTCCAGAGTTTTAGTCTCAACAAGCTATTGCCTCTCCAAATCATGCAAAATGGGACACATGCCCTCCCCACCTACATCAGCTGCAATTACCATCCTAATAAATTTGAATGCTTCATCTTTAAAACACTGTGCTTGAACTTACAATGGCTTCCTAGGAATTTGTATCAAACCCATTCAGCTGAATTTTGACTCCACATTATTATAAATGATTCTGGGTTGGATAGGGAATGTGAGGAAGATTTCTATTGGGGGAGGAATTTGTTGTTACTGCCATTTCTGTACCAAAACATCACTTTAAAATAAGCCACTTATCTAGTGTCTACCAGTCTTGCTGCCTCAAGGCAAATTCTTGCTTCTGCACACGAATTCCAAACACCGGTAATAACCTGGAACACAGATAGAATGGCTAATCTGAAGCAGCCACCAAAGCCAAATTATGTATGGAAGACTTTTCTTCTTGGATCAGGAACTCAACAGCCGGGATTCTTCCATGTAAAATATCATGTTCAGAAAATATGAGAAGATATCTAGAACTTTTCCTGGAGCAGATTTTCTTATGGGAATCCTCATATGCCTTATTCTAGATGCTTGTCTATCTATGGAGTGAAGACAGGTGTCTTTTATTAGGGGAGGAAGGTGTGTATGTGAGCATGTGTCTGTGTGTGTACATGCAAGCATGCTCCATATAAGGCACAGACCTTGAGGTTTATCTTCTTATCTAACTTTATCCTCCAAAATTTCCTATAGAAAGCAGAGAACATGTTGTCAGACTATAAATTAACTTCAGGAAAGGAGGGGAATCTGTGGAGAGCATGGACCCTAAGAATTTTGCTCATGCACCTTATAAAGACTACTTAGTAATCAATCATTTTCTTTTTGCTTGATTGTGGGCAGAGACCATGTCTACTTTACACATGATTGTATTTTCCAGGTGCTTGGTACAGAACAGGCATCCACCTACATGATAAAGAAATGAACAAGCAGTCACTTTATTGTCAGCAGTAAGCAGTTTACATATAGCCTTACTTTTGTCCTCACTGTCCTTGAAATCTTTAACAAGGTTTTTACCCTCTTGCAATCACAACCTATCTTCAGGGCTGAACGATGCATGTGTATCATCGTTCCTCACAAAGACAGTTCAGCTGGAACCATCCTAACTGGCCTCTGTGACACCAGCCCTGGCCACCCTCCAACCCATTCTTCATTTGGCAGCCAGAGCACTATTCCTCTCTATGAAGCTGGCCACACTCCCTGGTGCTCCAGCCACACTCCGTGCTTAGACTGTCTCAGTGCCACACTATGCTGCACCTCCATGCCTCGGTCTACCTGGAATGCTTTCCTCTCATCTGTTTGACAATCATTTTTTATTTTTGTTTTTTTGTTGTTTTGTTTTGTTTTGTTTGAGATGGAGTCTTGCTCTGTTACCCAGGCTGGAGTGCAGTGGTGCAATCTCGGCTGACTGCAACCTCCACCTCCTGGGTTCCAGCAACTCTCCTGCCTCAGCCTCCCAAGTAGCTGGGATTACAGGTGCACACCACCACACCTAGCTAATCTTTTGTATTTTTAGTAGAGATGCAGTTTTATCATGTTGGTCAGGCTGGTCTCGAACTCCTGACCTCAAGTGACCCACCCACCTCAGTCTCCCAAAGTGCCAGGATTACATGCCCCTCCATCTTTTGTCTTTAAAGGAATAATTACAGACCTAGCATCATACTTATGTCACTTTGAGTTACAAGAAGGCAGAGCCCATGAATTATAGGCTGGCCATTTATCAATAGCATAGTTCTGGCATACAGGAGGTGCTCCATAACTGTGCCCCAGATGGAGACATGTGCTTTGGAGAGTAAAAGTGAAAAACTCTGCTAATCTAATTATATCTTCATATCTTACTCCACTGGAAGAATACTGTCTAGACCCATTCATTAAGTTCTATCTATTAATATATCTGCTAAATCTACCAGAAAAATTATTGAATGGAGGGATAATGGTGCATGCTGTTGTCGCTATTGTTTAAATGAACATCTGCTGACCAAGAAACATCATAGAATATTGCCTATTTGTAACTGGGCTTCAGGGACCAAAACCAAAAGGAGAAGGTACAGTAAGTTTTAACTCTTGTATCTACGGTGAGTCATGGGAGCCTGATGCACTAAATTCAGAAAGGCCCAAGGCTCCTCCTGGGTTCACAGGAAAGAGTGAAGTGACAGTTGGCAATATCTACCGTACTGCAGCAGAAGGAGGGAGCAACACAATCCCACATACTTATCCCTGATCCCATCTTTAGCCTTCATTGTATATAGCGGGAGACAGATCCACAGGGTCATATGAGTAGGTAGCAGCACAGATAGGTCTGCAACCAGGCCTCCCAAAATGTGCATTCACTCATTCATTGATTCAACATTTTTTTAATACAAGGTCCAGCATGATGGTATTTACTGGGATAAGACAAAATGATAAAGAGGCCAGGTGCGGTGGCTCACGCCTGTAATCCCAACACTTTGGGAGGCTGAAGTAGGCAGATCACTAGAGGTCAGGAGTTCAAGACCAGCCTGGCCAACATGCTGAAACCCCATCTCTACTAAAAAAAAAAAAAAAAAAAAAAAAAAAAAAAATTAGCTGGGCATGGTGGTGCACACCTGTAATCCCAGCTACTCAGGAGACTGAGGCAGGGGAATCACTTGAACCCAGGAGGCAGAGGTTGCAGTGAGCTGAGATCGTGCTGCTGGGTGAAAGAGACTCCATCTCAAAAAAAAAAGAAAGAAAAGAAAAGAAAGATAAAATGATAAACAAAACCATTCATGGTCACCAAGCTAGTGAAATATACAATTCATTTAATGCATACTCCAGTTAAATTACAATCTCATGATATCTGCAATTCTTACCTTGTTCAACTATTAAACTTCCATTTTCTTATATTTAGTGACATTTTCTACACAAACATAAAACCTCTTTTTAAAAAGATAACTCATAGCCCAAACAATTCAACAAATTCATAACTATTTTTCCTTTCCGCTCTTTATTCTATTTATCAAACTTTTAAAACTCACATTTAACCAAAAGCTCCACAATGACATTTGAAATATTTTCCAGATAGCTATACCATTCCAAAATCTCAATTAAAAGAACTTATCATTGCAATGTTAGAAGGCAATGTTGGCTAAGTGTATATGGATCTTATAATACAAATTTTCCCAAGACTGAATAATCATAACTTATCCTCAGGAATGCAAATCAGTGCTTAAAAGGTCTTATGGTAAGGAAATCATATTTGTATTCCTAATCCAAACCTTAACTACTAACAGTTAAACTAAATCCACTCTCTTATGAAAGATAACAGCAAAGAATCAGTCACCAGCTTACAGCAAATATTCCAGCACATATGAGCTTGGTCTGCAATTCTTCAGTTTAATCTTATTTTTCTTTTTAAAAATGAGGGAAATTAATTTGTGGGAAAATTAACCAGGAAAAGAGATTCCTCTGAAATCTTAAACAATTTTGTCAAAAAAAAATTTTTCACAGAAAGTAAATGATCCAAGATGGAAATATCTATAATTTTCACTAAAGAGTTTCTATTTTGACTCTGGAATAAACATATGACTTTTCAAATTCATGTTGGTTTGCAAAATTCCAAACACCAAGTAAGCACTCATTTCCATAAAGTAAAAAGACACATTCTGGTCTTATTCTAAACAGGCTACCAGAAAACAAAACTAATACTGTGAACAAACAAATCTTCGCTAAAACTCATTGAAATAATCCAAATGGTTTCCATTCCAGGGAAAATAGTAAGTCAGCAGTTTGCATATGGCTACCTTTTCTAAATACACAAAATAAGCAAAAATGCCACCAGAGGAAAGTGCGAATGCTGAACCCTTTCTATTTCTGTTTCCACAGGACTGCAGTTCAATCAATACCGCCCAGCAGCACCCAGCCATCCTGTGTGCACACTTCCAGATGGCTTCTAGCGTCCAGCACAGGAGCCCAGAGAACTCCCAGGAAAAGGTTCATGGAACCATCACTCAAACCACAAACCAAGTGATAAGAAAGCCTGAGGCCCAGACTCCCACTGTTAAAACAAGGAGAGGCAAGCCAGAAAAATTAATGTGTAGAGGGCTGGAGCAATCAAAATTGTCACAAATAATACAGATCCTAAACAAGAAAATGATGAGGACAGAGCTAAGCATTCCTTAAAGGAGCAAAGGCTCTGAACAAACAAATAAATTAATCACAACCTTTCACATAATACCAGTAACGGCCTTGAGTCGGAGAAAAACTGTTGAGTAAAAATATTCTATATAAGGAAACTTACTTAAGGGAAGTATTCAAAACCCTTCACCCAGGGTAGAAGACAGTCCAAAGTGCAAAATCAGGAGTGAGACTCCTCTGTCTGGGGTTATTAAAGGGCACATCAGAAAAGCATCCTAAGCGCTACATTATTTTTGAAGTATAACAGAAAAAGGAAAAGGAAAATTGCTGTTTAAACTGCAAGACAAAGAATTCATTTTCAAATCCCTATGTTCCTACAGTACTTGAAAAGACAATAATTAGTCAAGAAAATAGCAAAATGAGGAAGTGGTATTCTTTTACAATTTCTGTTAATCCCCACCAGCTGTAATTTAAGAAATTCAGTGACATCAGCATTTATGTTTGAGCCAGCAGAATGACAGAAGGACAACTGCAGAATCATCTGAGAAGAGGAAAAGAAATCTGGGGACCACTGGAAAATGCATTTGGAAATGTGGAAAATTAATGCACTTTGCAGTGAATCACTTCTACAGCTTCAAATACCAACACTGCCAAAAATAACATAAAAAGTGGAAAAGGAAGCATAAGCACTCCAAACCTAATCAAATGATCCAGTGGAACTTCTGAAAAAATGTTCACTGAAACAAGTGAACTGAACATTTCTGAAAACAAACAGAAAGCAATCTAGCCATTTATGAACAAGAACCAAAGATTTCATACGATATAAAGATTGACATCCCTTAAAAAACATGCTATATAAGAACCTGTAAACTGAGGTACTTTGGTTATCATCTGTATTACCTTCTTGAAAACAGGCACAGAGTCAATTTCCCGGTTTCCTTTTCACAGAGAGAGAAAATAGCTCGTGGGAAAACCACTGAAGTATTTTCAAGGTGTCCCATTTGACTTCAGAGATGGAGCGGAATAGGTCTGAATTCCCAAGATTAATGCCAACCATTAGCTTTTACTTAGGTCAGAAGCAAAAGGAGAGGACAATCACACCAAACTCGACTGACCAAACAAGCTACAGAAGAGAGCTGAAAACACTCACCAGGGCTGCCTTGGCCCTTTGGCGGAACATTGAGTCCACTGAACCGTCTCAGAAAGGAGATTATTACAAAGATGCAATTGCAGACGTTCTGCCACACGCTTACGTGCACCTTCTCTCAACACTAGGAAGGCTAAATTAGAGATAGAGTGATAATTAACAGGATCCTTGGCAGCAGGAGCTGGCTTCTTTAGCAAACCAGTAATTGCTGCCTACTTAAAATGACAGGGAATTCAGCCAGGAAGCAGGGAGGTGCTAGATGGTAATCATAAAAGGTAAAATAGACTTTACATCAACAGGTTACTTGGCTCCAAAACTACCTCTTTATCTATAGATTCAGTTAATAACATTAAATAAATTCAACACCTTACATATGAAGACTAGAGATCAATAATCCTCACAAGGAAAGGACGCAAGGACATCTGATGAAAATCTATGTCCTCCTTCCCACAAATCTTCCAACCCCCAAAATGTCATCAATTACTACTTAAACCATGAAAATGATTATCAACTTCATAAGATATCATATTGGAAAAGAAGATACTTCCCATAAGTGATATATTTTGACTTGGAATTCTTTTGAAAATACCCAGATGAGAAATTTTTAACAGCAGCCATAAACACTGTTTATGCCCCCTGTTCTGACATCAAAGCCTTTTCCTTTGTTGGTAACCTCTCCAGAAAAGAAAAGGTATTTAACTCAGAGGTTGTTTACCAGGACGACTGAGGATTGCTGGCAAGGTAAAGAGCAGAGTTAGCACAGGGTGTCCTGGTTTAAACCTCCAACCCCAGGAAATAAGACAGCCCATCAACCTATTAAACTGATTATTAAACATTCATCTAGACACTATTCCCAGAAGACCAGTACCCACTACACATTCCCCAGCAAGAAGCAAACCAATGTACCTCTAACATCTTTAGATGCTCAGACTCATGGAGAGATGAGGATTCAATCTTCTGCTGTAGGGAGATGACTGTCGAGATAAACCAGGGCAGGAGGCCCATGGTTTCACAATGACTAATGCTGACCAAAACTCTTCATAAAATCAGCTCCATAGGTAAAGACCTAGTTTGTTTGCTCAGGAAAGCCCTGACTCTCTGATAAAGGTGCAAAGAATTCCCTGATTGTCCTCCAAGAAGAGATCATTACAAGGCTAAAGGCTTTCAATCAGGCTTATGATGCAGCCCAGGAGTCCCTGTCGATAATATCTCAATGGAAATCTTAAACATTTCTTGTGGTAATTAAAGACACATGCAAGGTAATGAATCAGGGTTAGAATCACTGGGAACTTGGATGTTTACACTTTTCTTGGTATGGATGAGAATCAAGTCCTTTTTTTCTTATTATTGTTTTTCTTTCTCCTCTCTCATTAATTAAAAGTAAGAACGCTTTTACATTCATTCTGTGAATCTCTAACTCATCACTGATAGAACCCACTAAATATATGGCTCACCATTAAAGCCATTAACTAGGATTTTTTATAACTTCTTCGCTGCTAGATCATTATATCCTTTTATTGAAAATATTTAACTCAATACTTTGCACTGACTAATGCTCTTAACACCCACAAGTCAAGGCAGAAGTTATGCTCATTACACAACATTATGATGTTTCAAGACCTCTGGCATGCCAAAGATAAACAGTCCAGAATGGAACAGACTGGCTATAAATTTATGAAGACACACAAAAATAGCAATCAACAAGTCAGGTTAGTAGAAAAAAGAGGGAAAAAGAGATGAGTGAAAAACATCCAGATGTTATGAGCTACATGTTCATGTTCAGTAGTAGAACACAAGGATGGGTATGTAGAGAAGACAACTTGATGTCATCAAGTAGCAACATTTGAAGATCATTAATAAGAAATGAGGAAAATCTACCACTTACTTATATACCACACCCTTGTGAATGATTAAGTATCCACCATCCCATCTTTTCCTACCTTTCTTGGAGGCTTCACAGCCTACCTCCTTTCCTTCTTCAGAAGCAGCTTTAGAAACAAAGGACTATGCAGACAGGCATGCTGTGAGCACCTTTAATAGATATAACTATTTGTTTTGGATTCGAATGTTCAACCACACCCTGAGTCTTCTGCCTTTACTTCATAAGAAACCTAGTCTCCTTTCCATTCAAAAATCAACATAAGTTGTCACTCCTGATCACTCCTGCCTCTCCCTCCAAACCTCCGAACACCAAAATACATGGAAACCACTGCAACATGGTGAATAAGAGAGTGAGCTTTGAAGTCAGACAGTCCTCAGTTTGAATCACGGTTCTACCTTATTTGAGTAACTTAAGATAGACAAGTGACAGAAAACAGACAAGCACAAGTTTCTTCATTTATAAAATGGGATCCTATCTACCTCGTATTAGAATTATATTATATAAAACACTTAAATACTGTACCTGGTAGATAGTAAGTGCCTTACTATGTTTATAATTCACCTAGATGTAAATTATTAATTCCTGATGTTTCTGTTTCTTCACTTTTCTAACACAGAAAGAATTTTTTTTAATTACATAGGTACCTTCCTTAACTCCAGTATAATATGTAAGAATACTATAGAAATATATAAAAGATAGGCTAAAGCACTAACACAAGGCATATCTGTAAAGAGGGCTTTAAAAATGCTAGATGCTACTGTTATTATTATTGTTCTTTGTGCTCTGTTGTCACTAAATTGTGTGATCTATCTGCTATGTAACTTGAAAGTACAGAACCTACTGAAACCAATTCTTTTTCTCCTTCTTTCTAAAAGAATTCCAAGCAATCCCAACAAGTACTCAGTTAATGTTTACAATAATGGCCATTCTGATAACTATAATATGCTAATTTCCAATGCTTGCAAAAGTCAAAATCATCACCTTTATCCTCTAGGCCCTGAGTAAGCTGAGCCTGGTTACCTCAAAAACTGCCTACACCAGAATTTCTAAGCCATCCTGAAGTAGAGACTACCAGCGCTTATTTCCTGGTCTCCACAGGAAGAAATGAAGAAACCCACCAGAACTAGCAAATGGCACCAAAGGCAACCTCTAGGTGCCCTCACTGCTCATCAGTTTAAGACACTCCCAGCAGTGTCATGACACTTTACAAATGCCATGGCAACTCCCAAAAGTTACCACCCTTTTTCTAGAGATTTCTGAGTAACCTGTACCTTGATTTGCATGTAATTCCAAGTGGGTATAAATACTGCCAGTCTACAGTCCATACACTGCTACTCTGGGTGCATGTCTATGGGTTAGCCCTGCTCTGCAAGGAGCAGGTACTCTGTTGTACACTGT
This sequence comes from Gorilla gorilla gorilla, assembly GCF_029281585.2. Classification (NCBI taxonomy): domain Eukaryota; kingdom Metazoa; phylum Chordata; class Mammalia; order Primates; family Hominidae; genus Gorilla; species Gorilla gorilla. The sequence goes on along the minus strand of NC_086017.1, from coordinate 79,646,115 downwards.
TGCTTCACTAGACCTGCATTCTTCCACCACCAGCTCGTTCTTGAACTCTTTCCTGAGCAATGCCAAGAACCCTCCCAGGCTAGGCCCCAATCTGGGGGCTCACCTGCCCTCTGTCAATCCTACTGCTTTTTGCTGGATTTTTCAGCAATGGTCCATAATCTCTCTGTGGTCTTTTCCTGGGTCCCCAACCTCACACTCCACCTTATTAAAGAATGATTAAAAATCTATCAAAATTCTACCATATCTGAACAGTGAAGCCTCAGTCAACTTTAAAGATCTGGAAGTGATGGGTCATTTTTATTGGCAAACAAACTGATAAAAATGAGAGATCAGGGCTGGGCGCAGTGGCTCACGCCTGTAATCCCAGCACTTTGTGATGCCAAGGCGGGTGGATCACGAGGTCAGGAGATCGAGACCACCCTGGCTAACACAGTGAAACCCCGTCTCTACTAAAAACACAAAAAAATTAGCCAGGTGTGGTGGCGGGTGCCTGTAGTCCCAGCTACTTGGGAGGCTGAGGCAGGAGAATGGCACAAACCCAGGAGGTGGAGCTTGCAGTGAGCCGAGATCGTGCCACTGCACTCCAGCCTGGACAACAGAGCGAGACTTTGTCTCAAAAAAAAAAAAAAGAGAGATCAGGTACCTGGAAAAGCTTTATTAACGTCGCTCCCTCTGTAATCCACAACATCTGAGCAGACAGTGTTTTAAAATGTTTTCCCCAGTGGGTAAGCTTTTTAGTCCAGAGGAAGAACTGCTAGAGAAATACAGATGCAAGAAAACAGTTTTTAATATAGTCAACCCTCATTATTCATGGATTCTCCACTTTCAAATTCACCTACTCACTAAAACTGATTTGTAAACCCAAAATCAATATTCTCAGAGTTTTTACAGTCAATCACGTGCACAGAACAGCAAGAAATTTGAGTCCCCCAACATGCACGTTACCAATTGAGGTTAAATAAGGTAATGGTCTGCCTTCTCATTTCAGCTCTCACATCATATTGCAAAAAAGTGTCCTTTTCACAGTCTATGTAGTGCCACATTTTTTGCACTTTTGTGTGTTTTTGTTGGTGACTCCTCTATTCAGTATGGCACCAAAGTTTAGTGCGAAAGTGCTGTCTAGTGTTCCTAAGTCAGTCAGGTTATAGTGCTGCTGGCCACAAGTTCGATGTTAATGAATCAATAATATATATTAAATAATGTGTCTTTACACAGAAACACACATAAAACAAAGTTATGTATTGATAGATTGATTAAATGTTGCGACCAGAGGCTCTAAGGAACTTATCCTGTATTTCCCTAGTAGTAATCATTCAGTATTTGCTAATTCGGTATTTGTAGCAGCTTTATAAAACAAAAATAATGAGAATTGACTGTATTTTTAGCAGTCTGTATCTTTAGCACCAATAGCAGTAACAATCATCACCCCTACTAACTTTGTATTGAGAATGTACATATGCCAGTCATTTTACATATTATCTTCTATAATCCTCACAGTTATCCCAAGAAGGACATGCCATTAGCCCCATTTTATAGGTAAAGATATTAAGGCTCAGAAACACACGGCAAGGGCTCATAGCTAACAAAAGAAAAGGTAAGATAATTTCTTACACATTTTCCCGAAAGGGTTTAGCAAAGTTTCCAAAATTTACTGACCCCTTCTAGCACACCAGAAACACTTCAGCCATCTAGGTCATTCTTTATTCAACAAACATTATTGGACACACTCTGTATCCTGGAACCTTGAGATGTCCAGTGAACTAACAAATTCCCTGTTCCCATGGGAACTAACCAATAATAAAATAAGTATTACCGGATTGGGCTATTGATACATAAGAAGATATTTGATTTATTAAAAGATACATTATTTTAAAAGTAAAGCCTTTTAAAAAAGTGATAGCTAAAGGCCATCTTCAGTGAACACCAGTTAAAATATATTTCCAGGCTGGGCACAGAGGCTCACATCTGTAATCGCAGTGCTTTGGGACTCTGAGGCAGGAGGATTGCTTGAGGCCAAGAATTCAAGACCAGCATGGGCAACAAAGCAAGATCCCAACCTTAGAAAAAAAAAATTTAATTAGCCAGGCATGGTGGTGTACACCTGTAGTCCCAGCTACCTGAGAGGCTGAGGCAGGGGAATTGCTTGAGCCCAGGAGTTTGAGGCTATAGGAAGCTATGATTGCATCCCTGCACTCTAATCTGGGAGATGGAGTGAGACCCTGTCTTAAAAAAAAGTAAATAAAATGAAATATATTTCTGAGTGGTGGGAAAGTGTGTGTGTGTGTGTGTGTGTGCATATAACATATGATATATTTATATATATATTTATATATATACTTTCTGAGTGGTGGAAGAGAGTATTATATATATAGACACACACACACACACACACACACACACACACATGCCCTAGAGTAACTCCAGGTTCTTTTCCTCTCCCAGAAAGACCTCCCCTGGCCTTTCATGGTCTGATCTGGGATCCACACCATCGCTCAACAGCTACCCATTTTCCACAGGCAACAGTGGTTCAAGTTTGACCCTTCCTGCTCCCCATTATCCTCAGCTCAACAAATATTTATTAAGCATCCTTTTATACTACAAGGCAATGAAAATTTTCCCGAAGTTCCTACACATAATTCTCAAACCATAACTCCTGGAAAACAAGAGTAAAAGTCGGATCTCTTAACGTCCACCCATTTAGATACTCAAGAAATGTATCTATTCTGAAAATGTCCCAAACTGTTTTTTTTCATCTCTGATAGCTGGCTCTTCCCCAAGTTCAGGGTGTCCTAACTCTCAACACCAGCCTACACAGCAGATTTATCCTGTACTCTCACTAAAATGCAGAGTTCAGAAGCTCATCCCACCATTCCGCTTCTGACCAACCTCCTCAACTGTCTTCTCTCCTGTGCTTACAGCTTCTCTGAACACATAAGCACTCACTCTAAAGCACCTACTTCTATGTCAGTTTCTTCAGTGTGTTTGTCTTTTTGTTTCAATCACAGAAAGAGGAGAATTTCATTTTTCCTCTTTTCTTATAAAACTCTGGATGGGAACTGTTTAACCAAGAGTCAAGTTTTGGTTAGTAAGAATACTGGAGAAAGTCTGAAAATATTTTGAAAAACACTGCCTTGAGAATCCTACATATGTTTGTATGAATATATATATATGGATTCTGATAGAATATGCATTCCTTTAATTGGTACTCAAACTTGGTAATCTCATTCCTATGCACACAACAGCTGATAGTTGGGGGAAGTGGTCTGGAAGACTCCTGGGCTGCAACCCAGTGCTAATATAGGTTTAAAAACTTGCCACACAATCAACAGAATGGGAGAAAATTTTTGCAATCTATCCATCTAACAAAGGTCTAATATCCAGATTCTACAAGGAACTTATACAAATTTACAGGAAAAAAACCAACCCCACCAAAAAGTGGGCAAAGGATATCAACAGACACTTCTCAAAAGAAGACATTTATGTGGCCAACAAACATATTTAAAAAAGATCATCATCACTGGTCATTAGAGAAATTCAAATCAAAACCACAATGAGATACCATCTCACACCAGTCAGAGTAGCAATCATTAAAAAGTCAGGAAACAAGAGATGCTGGTGAGGCTGTGGAGAAACAGGGACACTTTACACTGTTGGTAGGCGTACAAGTTAGTTCAACCATTGTGGATGACAGTGTGGCAATTCCTCAAGGATCTAGAACCAGAAATACCATTTGACCCAGCAATCCCATTACTGGGTATATACCCAAAGGATTATAAATCATTCTACTATAAAGACACATGTACATGTATGTTTATTGCAGCACTATTTACAATAGCGAAGACTTGGAACCAACCCAAATGCCCATCAATGATATATTGGATAAAGAAAATGTAGCACATATACACCATGGAATACAATGCAGCCATAAAAAAAAATGAGTTCATGTCCTTTGCAGGGACATGGATAAAGCTGGAAACCATCATTCCCAGCAAACTATCACAGGAACAGAAAACCAAACACTGCATGTTCTCACTCATAAGTGGGAGTTGAACAATGAGAACACATGGACACAGGGAGGGGAACATCACACACCAGGGCCTGTCGGGGGTTGTGGGGCAAGGGGAGGGAGAGCATTAGGACAAATACCTAATGCATGTAGGGCTTAAAACCTAGATGATGGGTTGATAGGTGCAGCAAACCACCATGGCACATGTATACTTATGTAACAAACCTGCACATTCTGCACATGTATCCTAGAACTTAAAGTTAAAAAAAAAAAACTTGCCACATATACCCCAAGCATTTGAGAATTGACTATGTGGTTAGAGTTTTTTCAGCGATAGAGAACCAAACTGTTGCTTATTTACTCAACAGTGATAAGGCAATGAGAGAGTCAATACCACCTGCACAGAGAAATGTTTCTGTGATTAACCATTTCTTCCATTCTTATGCAAACTTCTAAGTTCTAGTAGCAATGACACCAGTAGTAGCACAAAACAGCAGTAGGCAGAGAGCAATAATCATAGTACAGGAGGAGGAGCAGCAGTAAGGTGAGCAGCAGCAGCTGGTATCTACTGCACCCTTACTACAGGTAGCATCTCATCACCTTATTGAATATTCGCAACTATTCAATGAGGTAGGCACCCAGTTGTCCAAGTTAGTCAATGACTAAACTGTAACTGATGAAGGTATCCACATACATGTGTAATATAATCGAAATCTCTCCCCTGAGAAAGACGGATACTATTTGGACTAACTCCCCTTTCTGCTTTTTTTTCCCCTTTATGCTTGCTAATGACCAGTTAAGCCACAGTTTTCAGGAGAGAAATTGTGTGACAATCAAGAAAAGCAAACTATCATATTTGTGTCGGGGAAAGAAAAAAACATTGAAAACTTATATCCTAGTCTCTAAAGTGGCTATATACTGCTATTACCAAAAAAAAAAGAAAGAAAAAAAAAGAAAAAAAAAACCCAGAAGGGTAAAAGATATAAAGATTTTGAGGCTCAAGAATATAGGGCCTTATGGCTTATATTGGATAAAGATAACTATATAAACAGGCTGCCAAGTCAAGTGGGAAAAGATAAGGTAGGAAGTCACTATGGCCAAGGCTGAAACATGACAGTTAGGAATTCGAGATTTCTGTGTTGAGACAGCAGTGCTACACAGCCTTGGTATTGTGTAACCCCAATTAGTGTATCTCATTATTTATTCCTCCACTTAGCTATAGTCTATAATTATGATGAAAGGAAACATGTTGATAAAGACAAAAATTGTTCTGGCAACAAAAGTAACACCATGCTTGTAAATAGCATGTGCCATCCTTAAATATCTTCCTGTTAGGCATCCCACCTTTCACCACTATTTGACCTGTATCAACTCCCAAAAATCCTAATGCTGATTACCTAATGTAAAGACTATTTACCCTCCTCCCTCCCTTACCCTCCTCCTCCCCACTGTTCTATGGATCCTCTCCCCCCAACCCCCACACTGATTGCCTTTGAGTCGTTTTTTCTTTATTAAGGTGTCTAAAACTAGAAATTCAAGTCAAAAACTTTGTTGATGCTGTGAATACAGAGGTAATCAGAACGAGGGAACTAAAAGCCAGGCTTTGGGCTGAGCACTCTACCCATGTATTTCTTTTAATCTGTACAATTACCCTATCACTTAGATCATATTATTATGCACTGTCCTCTTTTAGCCTCCGCATTAGTCCATTCTCACACTGCTACAAAACAAAAATACCTGAGACTGGGTAATTTATTTCAAAAAAAAAAAAAGAGAGATGTAATTGGTTCACTGTTCTGCAGGCTGTACAGGAAGCATGATGCTGACATCTGTTCAGTTTCTGGGTTGGCCTCAGGAAAGTTACAATCATGGCAGAAGGCAAAGTGGGAGTGAGCCATCTCACATGGTAGAAGCAGGAGCAAGAGAGAGTGACAGGGGGCCAGGCACAGTGGCTCACACCTGTAATCCCAATACTTTGGCCGGCCAAGGGGGACAGATTTCGAGACCAGCCTGGCCAACATGGCGTGTTGGTATGCACCTGTAATCCCAGCTACTCGGTAGTCTGAGGCAGGAGAATCACTTGAACCCAGGAGGTGGAGGTTGCAGTAAGCCTAGATCATGCCACTGCACTCCAGCCTGGGTGACAGAGTGAGACTCTGTCTCAAAAAAAAAAAAGGAGAGAGAGAGACTAACAGGGGTGGTGCCGCACTCATGAGAACTCACTCACTATCACAAGAACAGCACTAAGGGGGTGTTGCTAAACCATTCATGAGAAACCACCTCCATGATCCAGTCACCTCCCATCAGGCCTCACCTGCAACATTGAGGATTACAATTTGACATGAGATTTGGTGGGGACACAGATTCAAACCATATCATTCTACCCCTGGTCCCCCAAATCACATATCCTTCTTCCTTCTCACATTGCAAAATACAATCATGGCTTCCCAACAGTCCCCAAATTCTTAACTTATTCCAGCATTAACTCAAAAGTCCAAAGTCTCATCTGAGATAAGGCTAGTCCCTTCTGCCTATGAGCCTATAAATTAAAAAACAAGTTAGTTACTTCCAAGATACAATGGGGGTATAGGAATTGGGTAAATTTTCCTGTTCAAAAAGGAAGAAATTGGCCAAAAGAAAGGGGCTATAGGCTCCATGCAAGTCCAAAACCCAGCAGGGCCGTCATTAAGTCTTAAAGCTCCAAAATAATCTCCTTTGACTCCATGTCTCACATCCAGGGCTCACTAGTGCAAGAAGTGCAATCCCAAGGCCTTGAGCAGTTCCACCCCTGTGGCTTTGCAGGGTTCAGCCCCTGCAGCTGCTCTCAAGGGCTGGCATTGACTGCCTGTGGCTTTTCCAGGTTGAGAGTGCAAGTTGCCAGTAGATCTACCATTCTGGGGTCTGGAGGATGGTGGTGCTCTTCTCACAGCTCCACTAGGTAATGCCCCAGTGGGGACTCTGTGTAGGGGCTCCAACCCCACATTTCCCCTTTGCATTGCCCTAGTAGAGTTTCTTTATGAGGGCTCTGCCCCTGCAGCAGGCTTCTGCCTGGACATCCAAGTTTTTCCATACATCCTCTGAAATCTAGTTGGAGGCTCCCAAGCCCCAGCTCTTGCACTCTGTGCACTTACAGGCTTAACACCACATGGAAGCCACCAAGGCTTACAGCTTGCACCCTCTGAAGCAGTGACCTGAGTGTAACCTGGGCCTCTATGAGCCATAGCTGGATCTGGAGCAACTAGGATGTGGAGAGCAGTGTCCCAAGGCTATGCAGGGCAGCAGAGCCCTGTGCCTGGCCCAGGAAACGACTCAGTCCCCCTAGGCTTCTGGGCCCATGATGGGAGGGTCTGCTGCAAAGTTCTCCGAAATGCTTTTGAGGCCTTCTCCCTGTTGTGTTGGATGTTAGCACTTGGCCCCTTTTTACTTAAGCAAATTTCTGTAGCCTGCTTGAATTACTCCCCAGAAAATGGGGAGGCTTCAGGGGAGGCCTCAGGAAACCTGCAATCATGGCAGAAGGCAAAAGGGGAGTGAGGCATCTCACGTGGTGGGAGCAGCAGCAAGAGAGAATGACAGGGGAGGTGCTACACACTTTTAAATGACCAGATCTCATGAGGACTCACTCACTATTATGAGAACAGGACCAAGGGGATGGTGCTTTTCTTTTCTACTACATGGCCGGGCTGCAAATTTTCCAAACTTTTATACTCTGCTTCCCCTTTAAATATAAGTTCAACTTTAGGTAATTTCTTTGCTCACACATATAAACATAGGTTGTTAGGAGCAGCCAGGCTACATCTTGAATACTTTGCTGCTTAGAAATTTCTTCTGCCAGTTACCCTAAATCATCACTCTCAAGTTAAAAGTTCCACAGATCCCTATGGCAGGGACACAATGCAGCCAACCTCTTTGCTAACACATAACAAAAGTGACCTTTATTCCAGTTCCCAGTGAGTTCCTCATTTCCATCTGAGACCTCCTCAGCCTGGACTTCGCTGTCCATATCATTACCAGCATTTTGTTCACAACCATTTAATCAGTCTCTAGGAAATTCCAAACTTTCCATCATCTTCCTATCTTCTTCTGAGTCCCCCAAATTCTTCCAACCTCTGCCTGTTACCCAATTCCAAAGTTGCTTCCACATTTTCAGGTATCTTTATAGCAATGCCCCATTTCTTGGCACCAATTTTCTGTATTAGTCCACATTGCTATAAAGAAATACCTGAGGCTGGGTAACTTATAAAGAAAAGAGGTTTAATTCACTCATGGTTCCATGGGCTGATTAAATCACGGTGCTTCATGGTTCCACAGAAAGCATGATGCTGGCATCTGCTCAGCTTCAGAGGAGGCCTCAGGAAACCTGCAATCATGGCAGAAGGCAAAAGGGGAGTGAGGCATCTCACGTGGTGGGAGCAGCAGCAAGAGAGAATGACAGGGGAGGTGCTACACACTTTTAAATGACCAGATCTCATGAGGACTCACTCACTATTATCAGAACAGGACCAAGGGGATGGTGCTAAACCATTCATGAGAAACTGCCTCCATGACCCAATCACCTCCCACCAGGCCCCACCTGGAACACTGGGGATTACAATTTGACATGAGATATGGTAGAGACACAGATCCAAACCATATCAGCCTCTGTTGAAACAGAGGCCACAAGAATAACTTGCCCAAAGACATATATATAGCCAGTAAGTGGCCAAATTGGAATTTAAGTTCAAATCTGTCTTACTCTGAAATTTAGACTTATTAGACTGGTTAGAAGTCTTAACCAGTTTACAACAAGAACAGATCAGTGCTTTTTCTCTAAAGAATGTCAACATGCCAAAAAAAAAAAAAAATCAAAATGCTTGGGTCTAAGTGGACGAAACACAGGGGTAGGCTGAATTTCCCGGTAAATAAGGAATCCAGAAATTTTCTTTTGGCTTGTGTTACATGACATTGGCCTTGCCCTTCCCTCTCACAGTCCGTACCTCATGATCAGAGAAGTGAACAGCTTGGTGAGATTCAGAACAAGGGGAATGATTCCATTATGTCAGGACATCCTCATTTGTGACAAAACAGATGCTGGCTGGTCACATCCATTCCACCTCTCTGTTTTGGAAGCTCCCACACTCTACAAACTGTCTGGAATTCATTAAGACAGGAAAACAGGCTGACAGTAGTATTTCAAATTTTATTCAGCAGAAGTTTTGTGAAAAACAATTTGGTCATGTGGACATGCCCAAAACCACCATCACCCTGTTTCTCAACCAAATCTTTCAGTCAAGTGACTGCAGTATGCTTCAAGTTTCACACTTTTAGAGTGTAGATTAAAATACAACCCCTTTTTGAGATTTGGGCCAGGGCTCCTTATGGTAGTAAAGCTAGGTTAACTCTAAGTCACTCAGAGATCACATTATACAACCAAGAATCCTATCCATGGAAGGCCTGGTTAGCCCCATCTTTAGACTTTTCTGTTATTTAACCAATAAATTCATTTTCTGATTAAACACGGCAAATACGGGTATTCTGTCACCCAAGCTTATATATTATTTATATCCCATCTCTATGCAATGCTTTCTATCACAAGTTCATTGAGCAAATCACCCCCACTCCCAACACCATCACCACCACCTTAGTGCCATGATTTTTTCAAAGTGTGATTCAACCAATAGTTTCAGCATCACTTAGAAACATGTCAGAAATGCAAATTCTCAGACCCTACTCCAGACCTATCAAACAGAAACTGTGGGAGTGTGTCCCTGCAATCTGTTTCAACAAGCCCTACAGGGAATGCTGATGCACACTCGAGTTTAAGAACCACTGCCCTAATGATTTTACCACAAATCTCATGTCTCCATATTAAATACTCTTGTATTGCTATTTTGGAATGAAAAATTCCCCAGATCAGAATACATTTAGTTAAAAAAAAAAAAAAAGGAGTGTCACTTGTATTGTCAGGCCAGAGATAATCATTGATAATAATTCCTCACTGGTTTTTAAAAAAGGGGAAAAAAAAAAAAGGAAAGCTCTATAGTTTCCTCTAGAAAGTTTGTTATCAGATCTACATTACTGCTGTGGTAGCACCCAAGAAAATCCTGGGATTCACTTTGAACAATGTGCACCCCCGTGAAACCAATCCCTGTGATAAGGACATGTAGCCAGGCCTGTATCAGATTCTCCACTCCTGGAGCCATGAAATTGACTTTTTTAGAAAGATATCAGGTATATGAACCCAAAAGTGAGAAAGAGGGGTAACACTAGGGAGAGACTCCCTAAGGACAGCAGATTGACATGTGGTATCATTGACTCCCAAAAACAAACCCCAATTAATTGTCTTTGCCATTCAGCTCCCTGCCGTTACATCACGCACTTTAGTGATTTTGATATTATGACCAAGCAAGCACCATCAAACTCTCTCATTCACTGCTGAATCAACAATTTAAAGCTTCCAAATATAATCAGTATTGTTAGAATTACCTTCCAAAATCCTATCATTTAGCATTTACTCATCTCGCATTTGCCTAGATAAAAAATATTATTAGTGTGTACCTACCCAAAGACCAGTGGAAAAATTACCACGCTGAGATGATACAAGGTGCAGTTCCAAAAAGTCTACACACTGGTTGTTTAATATACCATAAGCCAGTGGCCGACCTCTTACAACTTATCCTCCAAGCATACTTCTTTGCAGCAAATGGACAAACCTTTATTTGGAATGTGACCAGGAATCATGCCAGTTGCTTATATTTTTAGGTATTGCTTCACATAAGCTATTGTAAACTCTTCCTTTAAAATTAAATAAATAGAATTTTCAAGAATGCATATTTGGGGTCACTCTCTTCCCTTGAAAGTAAATGACCTTAACTGGCCAACAGTATTTTAATGGTTATTCTAGGCACTCTCTGCCAAAAGCATTATAAATTAGTTACAAAGGGTTCTTATTGGCTGAGGTGCCAGCATCCTAAATTTAGATGGTGCAACTATGCAGGCTCACCAATACAGCAGAGCAAAACTAACACTGAAATAATACCTTTCCACCTTTTGCTGAAAAAATTAAAATGCTAAAAAAAAAAAAAAAACAATGACAAATATATACCTAGTCCTTTTGATGGAAGGGAATGTTACAATTTGACCAATGACATATCTGTGTGTTGGTTCATGAACTCAGTTTTAAAGCACCATCTCTACGAATTTAGGACACACTGCAGGCAAGAGGTACAGTGTGGCTACATCTCAGTGAGGTTCTCTAGTAGCCTTCACCAGGATTGAGCTAGGTCCTGAGTTAAACAAGGAAATCATCTTTAGGATTTCCATGAGCATTTCCTTTCACCAAATTTCAAATCTTCAGCTGTAAAAATAAAATGTATGTTTTTGAAAAACCTGCTTCCTAGAATCAGTTAGTATTTAGGAATATTTTATGGTAAAGGTACCAAAGTAAATATAGCATTCCTGTCTGTCATTTTGTAATTTCATATACAACCACAGCCACCAGGCTAAGTGAAACCTCTCTGCCTCAAGTATTCTTTCCACTGAGGCAAGTCAACCTTCCCAGAAGGAAACCTATTCTACAAATACAAGCTATGCTTTCTCCCAACAGTGGGGACAACCACTTTTCCAATGATGCCCTTAATCACATGGGAAAACTGATGAATGTGTGTGAATGATTCAGCAAGTTACCCCACTTTGGAGAAGAGGCAAGGGTGGGGAGGGTGAAGACCACAGATGCCTTCCTGAAATTGCTCAATGAGGCACAATTTCTTATATGACAGGATTCTACCAGTGCCCTCTATAGGGCATGCATTTAGACTTAAAATATTTGCTCTCACACAACCCAGTATTTTTCGTTTTGAAAGTTATCACTCTGGCCGGGCATGGTGGCTCATGCCTGTAATCCTAGCACTTTGGGAGGCCAAGGCAGGTGGATCACATGAGGTCAAGGGTTCGAGACCAGCCTAGCCAACATGGCGAAACCCCACCTCTACTAAAAATACAAAAAATTAGTCAAGCATGGTGGAACACATCTGTAATTCCAGCTACTTGGGAGGCTGAGGCAGGACTACTGCTTGAACCTGGGCACGGAGGTTGCAGTGAGCCAAGATCATGCCACTGCACTCCAGCCTGGGCAAAAGAGTGAGTCTCCATCTCAAAAGAAAAAGAAAGAAAGAAAATTATCACTCTGTGGGTACTTGAATCAAAGAACACAGCTACTAAAATCCGAATGCTTTGAAGATTTTTTTAAAGATGTCAAATTAAATGCATGCCACTTCCTGTGGATGTCAAAGTTGGTGAACACTGGAGGTGGTATGTGGGAGGAGAGCTTCTTCTTTTTTGTTTCTGCACCAACACTGACATTTTCACAACAGAGTGGACAGGAAGCATGATCTCAGGACCGAAACACAGGACTAGGAGTCAGGAGTTCTACACTGGTTATTTGTTCGTGGTGGGTGTGTATATTTTGTGAAATCAATCTCAGGCTTTCCTTTTTAATCCTCAATTACTTAGGCCTCTCCTTAACACCAAAAAAGTAATTAAAAATCCAGCCCCAAAAACTATGGTCAGACATTAATTATGTCAGGACAACAACAGTCAGGAGAACAAGGGATGACATCAAGTAGGATGATCCTAGAGGAAAGAAAGGATAACAAAAATAACAAGACCCATCTCCTCTTTTAGTCCAGGGTTAGCTTTATAAAGACAAGCATGAATCTCTGACTCACTCAACATTAGGAAAACATTTAAGACTGAGTTATAAACACTTATAACAAAGATTAATGTCTGTGTTTCTTTTTCCACTATTCATATGTTAACTTCAGTCCTATGGGTAACCCTGAACACCTACTAAGCCTCAAGCCTAATATTAGCTGCTTTACATACATTACCTTTTATCTTCACAGAAGCCTTGCAAGATGGCAACTGTCCCATTTTACAGAAGAGAGAATTAGAGTTCAGGAAGGTTGGATAACTTGACCAAAGTCACAGAGCTAGTGAGTGGTAGTGTCTGGATTTGTGCCTTTATGTCAGATATTCAGTCTTGCCTCAAAATCACTTCTTCCAACAGGTCATTCCTGATCATACAACCTAATAAAAAGCCCCCTTCTTTCATAGGCCCATTCTACCAATAACGCTCCATTTAATTTCCATAGCAGTTAGTAAAACTCATCTTGCTCATGTATTTGGTTCATTGTTAACTGTGCGCCACCTCCAAGATGTATGCACCATGCTAGCAGGAACCCATCTGCTTCTCCACTGGACTCCCTACGGCCAGCACAGAGACTGACACTCAGCACCCAGTCCTTGAGAAGCCCCCAGAAAGGTCAGCCATTAAAGATAAAAGCTTCATCACTCTGAATCCCAGGACAGGGGTCTCAGGTGAACACTCCAAAGGTCTACTTCTCTACTCTTCACAGCATGCCTCCAAAGCCACAGGAGGGAAAGATGAAGCGAAGAAATAAGAAAGCCACATTGTAGAAATGGGCTAGAGAAATACGCTTACCATCGAGAAGCCAAACCTGGTCCTCCTCCCAAGATCATTTGCAATAGAACGGGAGGTGCAGAAATTTCAACAGAGATCCCAGACCTCCCTGTGGGTCTTCTCGACCTCGTTTGTCTCTATAAAGATGCAGACTTATCCCTTGGTATAATTCCTATCCTCGGAGTACACAATGTTCACTAGACTCACAAAAACCTTCTTATAAACTGCAAATTTGCCTTTATAATATCAAAAGCTTGTGGTGGCTGCATTTAATATCTTTGACCTGTCTTCATGATTATTTTCTCCAAATAATGCATACTTGGAGTGTAGTCAAACATATTTTTATAATTTATTCCGATTAGACAAACCCTCAGCAAAGTACATTTTATACCTCACACACACAAACATACACACACAAAAAACAAATGAAACTCTCACTTATTGTCCTTGAAAGATGACAAAAAAAAGTAGCCAAGGATTTTTTTTTCCTATTATTTATCCTAATACTGCCAATCCTGAAACAAAGCAGTTGGAGAGGGAAATTTAGTAACTTTGATTTGTCCCAAGATACATTTTTTTACACTGAGGTCCTATTCCTGACAGTAAGCACATGTGATCTGTTCTAAAAAAAGGATATTTTCCACTTCTTGCACAACTGGAGCAGATATAAACATCAGCCTGTGCAAACTGCACTGCAGAACTCAAAGGGAATTAAACATACGTCAACTTAAGTAAAATCTGTAAATAGTAGTAATCGGGAAAAGGAAATCTCCAATAACAAACAAAACCAAGACTGAGAATCCCACTTTAATCAAGTGTTCCATCTAATCATACCACAAAACGAATCTGCATAGTACGATTTGAACATCTGCAGGTTGAGGCACCTCAATCTTGTCTATTTTGTTTTGGATGCATGATTCTATACATGTTTTAGTTATTCTTAAGAGGAGGGTAAAAACTGCTATCATAGTAAAATTCTACTAGAAAAGGAGGAATTAATTTCATTTACTAACAGTGCTAGGTGCTATGCTAAACACATTTATACATTTTTGCTTAGTTTTAAAAGTTCTACCAACCCTAAGGGGGTGGGTTCTATTGATCTCATTTTACAGCTTAAAGAAATTGAGACTCCAAGAAGTTAAGTTTCTTGAACACAGATGTAGTGGTTAAGTGGCAAAGCAGTGACCACAGACAGCACTTAAGCAGGGCTCCCTCTAAACCTGTCCACATGCATGCAGCCTCTCTGCCACCATGAGGTATCATCAGGTGCCTGGAGACCACAAGGAAGAGCTTAAAGAAAAGCTAGAAGTTTAAAAGGCAAACGGAAACCCTAAATGTCTACTTTAGGACCATGCCCTCCAAGATGTCTAACATTTTACTTAGTGTAGAGAAACACATTTGACTATTGTTTCACCTTTAAGGCCAAACTCAAACACCCCTATTTGTCCACAAAACTGCCTCCCCAGTTCCCCTTCCTCTATTAAATGCCCCCAACTGCTGATGCCCACCCTGCCACAGGGACCACGCTCTGCCTTGTATAATTAGCTGGATCCATGAGTTCTCTTTCCCTCACCACACAGGGAGGGCACAGTATGATGTATCTTTGAATTTTGCACAATCAACCAGGCATAGTATAGACTAGAGGACAAGAGCATGTAGCTACAGAAGCATCAGTTTAAATCCAGGCCCCACCAACTTGGCATACCTCAGTTTCCCTCTCTGTAGAATGAGAATAATAAACTATTACATACACCCAAGGTTGAATTAACTGCATTAATATAGAGTTAATATTCAGAATAGTGCCTAGCACATAGGAAGCACTAGATAAGTCTTAACTGTTTTTAAAATTATAATTAATATCATTTTTTTATTTATTATGATCACCTCATGCAGATTTCACAAAGATTAAATAGGTTTTACACACGTAAAAACACTTAGAATGGGGCTCACACATAGTACATACTCAATAAATGTGACCCATCATTATTAGTATTAATGTGCACATACTAGGACTCAATAAATATGTGTTGCACACGAATTTTTATGGATACACTAATGTCAAAATTGTTAGTTTTTTTAACTAGCATAAAAGAATTGTTATAATTAAATGAAACATACAAAGTGTAAAATATTTATCTGAACACTTCATTAGAAGAAATGCAAAAAGGAATTTACTAACATTCAAAGAACTGTATTGCATAACAACACTTGCCTTAGAGAAGACAACCACAGTCAAGCAAACGCAAAACACCTTCCAAAATGCCAGGTTCACTGCTAGGTAATAAAGAAAATAGCAACAAAACATCTGCTAACATTTACTGAGCATTTACTATGTGTCAGCACTGAGCACTTACTGTGTGTCAGGTGCCATGCTAATACTTTTCCCACAGTCAATGTAACACTTATATTCTTGAGACTACTGGAGGCAGGCCCCTATTTGCCAGATGAGGAAACCGAAATTAGACGTCACCCAGCCTGCCCAAGGTCACCCAGTTAGTTAGGGACAGACATCGATGGCAGAACAAGGCTCTTCATCTTTATGCTAGTGGTTCCCTGCAGATTAGACAGACCAAAAAAAAAATCAAGAAAATTTTCAGAAATCAAAAAATGATTGACAGTTTTGTTTTGCCAAGAATGGATTATTATGTCATCAAAGAAAGGGCATTTTTCAATATGAAGACAGGAGAAAAACATCTCAACATAACTCCAAGAAATGGCAGCGGCCTTATACCCAAATATATGTAGGTATGTGTGTGACGCAACAGTCTTTGTCTTTCTCATTTCACCCAAACCTTTAAAAGTTCACACAACTTTGTGAATCAGCATTTGGGGATCACTGCTGTATCCTGTCCTGCCATGATAAAGCTAATACTCACTTTCATTCCCATTTCTAATTTGCAGAAAATGTAATAACAGCTGTCTAAATAGTACTAAAGATTTAAGAAGAAATTGGAATTAAACTAAGCCAACTGTGAAGTCTGTCCAGGAAAAGGACATTAACAACTACAAAGCCATGTGGACTGAGTAAACCAAACAAAAGGACTATGAGCCTGAAAGATGCTCCTACGTTTTAAAATGTTTTTAGGTACAAAAGACCTGTAGAGACTTCCTCTGCTCCTAGGAGCTCATTCAACAGTTTCACATTTGTTTCCCTGCCATGACTATGCCTATGTGAATTCTGGGCTCACTCTAGATATTCAGCGCTTTTCCTCTGCCACCCACCATTCAGAACTCATTCCCAGGAGAACACAAGGTTTCTACAACCTTGTTGGAGGAAACGGTGTGCAAACAATTCATTGGAACCTTTTCCCACAGCATGTGTCTTCCTATGACACAGCCTTAACCACCAATATGACCAAAATGAGATTCACATAATCTAAATCCAGCAACTTCAGATTCCTAAAGGCAAGGATGTCTGGGTTAGAAATGAAACATGTCCTTCCTCATGAAAGACTTGAATATCTGAGGTTAGCCCCAATGAACAATATATGAATTCCTCTTTGGAGAAAGCCTAGTAGGTATCTATTTTAAAGGAAACACAATATTCATTGCAAAAACAAAAAACCAAATACCATACCTTGAGTGGGTTATGGCATTAAGGAAGAAAGCAACACATACTCAAACAAATATTTATTGTGTCACGCATTGTTCTAAGCCAGTGGTTCTGAAATGAGGGTGACTTTGCCTACCACAGGATGTCTGACAATGTTCAGAGATGTTTTTGGTTGCCATAATTGATAGAGGCAGCAGTACTGGCCTCTAATAGATAGAGGCCAGGGATGCTGCTGGACATCCTGCAATGCATAGGACCCTCCACAACAAGGAAATATCTGGCCCAAAATATCAATAGCATTGAGGTTGAGAAACTTTGTTCTAGGCTCTGGGGACACAATAGTGAGCAAGGAACAAACAGAAAACCCTGTTCCCTTGGAGTCTGCAGTCTAGCATGGAGAAACACGTAATAAACATAACATATTGGAAAATTATACAGTAGATTATAATATAAGCCCTATGGGGAAAAAATATATAGCTGGACAAGGAAGACAGAGAGTTTGGAGGAATAGCAATTGCAAATACTGTGGTCAAAAAAGGGCCACACTATCAGTGTGATGGGAATGATGTTTAAAGAATGAACTGTAAAGAAAATAACAAGAACAACATCTGCTAACATTTCCTGAGCACTTACTACGTGCCAGGCACCATGCTAATACTTTCCCACAGTCAACGTCACACTTAATGTTCTTAAGACTCCTGGAGGCAGGCACATACTGGTTGGTGGGGGAGTGAGCACTGGGTCTGTCTGGGCACAGGATGATCAAGGCAAGTGCAATATAAAAATGCCCAGTGGTGGAAGGGCCTGGGGTATTCCAAAAACAGTGAGGAGACCAGCCTGGCTGTAGCAGAGGGAGGTAGGAGGCAGGCAACAAGAGATAAGGTCAGAGCTGACATCTTAAGAACGTCGAATTTTACTGGGAGAAATTAGGAGCCATGGGCAGGTTCTGGGCAGAGAATGACAGGATCTGACTTGAGGTTTAACACAGAGTTGCTTGACCTCAGCACTACTAACAATTTGGGACCAGATAATCCTTTGTTGTGGGGGCTGTCCTGTGCACTGTAAGATGTTTAGCAGCATCCCTGGCCTCCACCTACTAGATATGGGTAATGATCCCTTCCACTGTAACAATCACAAATGTCTCCAGACACTGTCAAATGACCCCAGGGGGCAAAATCACCTCCAATTGAGAACCAGTTTTAACAGGAACATTGTGGCTACTACACTGAAAATTCACTAAATGTGGGTATTGCACTTTAAAAGACTACTGCAATAATCCAGGCAAGGGCTGATGGTGGCTTGGACCAAAGTGGTAGCAGAGGAGGTGGTAAGAAGCGGGCAGATTCTGGACATATTTTCAACTCTAACAACTCTGGACAATCCAGAGAAGACAGTTGATAGGCAGAACGGCTACAGCAGTCTTCACATACCAATTTCAACTTTTTCCGACAAAGACTTATAAGAAGTGAGGTGCCCCAGCAAAGACATAAGACAAAAAGCAATGAGAGAGAAGGCCCTGAACAATGTGCAGCCCTTTTAAGTCACACAACAGATGTCGACGACAATACCTTAGACAACTGTGGAAAACAGTATAGAGAAATGTTGCCAACTCCATATATTTATTCACAGATTTTATTTAACCGGTTTATTTCAAAGAGCATGTGTGTGCTCCATATACAAGTTTTACAACAACTTTTTTAATTTAGCCTTCCTTTCCCTGCTGGTTCAGGCCCACACCTGTTTCTAGCATTAACGTGTGAAGCCATTTCTTCCCACATACCCACATTTTCCCTTACACGTGCCTGCTAGCTAGCTACTGAGGACGTTCACCCTTACAAGTCTTTTTTGCTGACTCTGAAAAAGAACAGGCCCAAATCGTCCAACATGAGTTTCACGGCACTCATTTGGGTTTTTCCAGATGGTATTTTCCTCGCTCTCTCAAACTGATTTAATGTTATGTATCAGCTACCATCAGAAATGTTCCAAACAGTCCGGTTAATTTATTTCTTTCAGGATTCCACACACACACTCATTCCCTCATTCTGGCCGTGTAAGCATTTGCTTATAGAAGCAAAAGCAGAGACTGCCCAGTAAAACACTGGTCCCTTCAGCCGAATGCAGATAAAGCCCTGATGAGCATAACCAACAATACCCTTCACACAATATTACTCAAAACCCCCAGCCCCCAACACACACAATCTATGCTCACACACAAAACAGCCATTATGAAGAAAAACCACCAACTAAAGGCTGGTTTTATACGTCCAACTGCTTAGGCGGTTTCCTTCCAATCTGCCGTGAAGCATCTACAAAGAGGCTTCAGCAATGGCAGTCAGTAGGACCGCTGTTCCCAGATTTTCTTCCCCAACTGGGATAAAGAGTCCTGCCACAGCCCTGAAGGAAATAAACCTGGCTGCACTTTCCACTAGAAGAAGAACCAGCCCAGTGCTTGCCAGAGGCCAAGATTACACCACTTGGCTCCCCGTTCAGTTGCCCTTCTCCACTCACCCTCATTTCAAGACCCTCTCTCACTCTGCCAGCCAGGCCCATTCACCCAGGCCCCACCCACAGCGAAGGGCAAGGCAGGAAGTTACAGCCGAGTGCAGAAGCCCTGCTGGATGCTTCCAATGATAGCCTTATCCTAGCTCACAGCTTAGAGGGGTGGAAATAAACCCTTCTCAGCTAGTCCAGCCTCCACTGACCATGTCCCTTTTAGGAAACACTGTAAACGAGAAGTACGAGGCGTCCAGAGTGGCTGCCGGACAGAGAGAACGGAAGACACCCAATCCATTTCGACAGACAAGTGGGAATGGAGGCAGCAAAAAGGGTGGCTCAAGGGAAGTGGGCCCTAGAGGGGATGGGGCATCAGAGCAGTGGATGTCTTCACTCCTAGTCTAAAAAGTTTCTGAAGTCCCCAGCGAATTAAACACTTGTCTCTGCCAAGCGGGGTACACTCCCAGTAACCCCCAAGACCAAGGCTCATTTCCCCTCTGCAGGTAAGGCCTGGACTTGAATGGGACTCTATTTCCAGAGAGTTTAACTTGGACAAGGGGACACGCCCACCGCTGCCCTGGCCCCTCCCGCGCCCGCTAGCAGCGGTCTGGAGGTGAGAGGCGGAGCCCAGAGAAACCTCACCTGCAGGAGCCCAGGGGCTAGTTTCCCCACAGAGAACGGACTCCCAAGAGGTGACTCCAAGCGAACTAATTGCTTCCCTCCAATGTCGCATCTCAGTCCACCCAAAGCTCTCCCTCTCCGAGCCCTCAACCCGCTGGGATCTTCAGAAAGGGGGTTCACTAGAACTCTTTCTCCCCCATCCCACCGGGACAGCGTCCCGGCCCGGCGCTCCTCCTCCCCCACATCGCGCCAGGTCGCTCCCCAGCCCCCACTCAGTCTCAGCAGCTGGCATCCCCGGCCGAGGGTCCCCGCGCCTGGACGCTTCGTCCCCGGCGACCCGCCGCGCCCCCGCGAAGTGCGCTCCATCCGAGCTTCCTAAAGGCGCACTTGGGCCGGACAGGCGCGGCCCCCAACTGCGGGGGGCAGTTCGCCCTCTGCCCCGGGGCAAGGGCACTGGGTCCTTGTCCCAGAGCTCCCGCGACCCGCTCTCCTCGCCCCAGAGTGGCAGACGCAGTGCCCCCCAGCCGCCCGCTGCGCCTCTGTCCAGCTGTCACCACTCACCTGCTCTTCAGCGGTTGACTTTTGAGTTCGTAATAGGTTTTGGGCTCTTCATGAAACTCCTCCCCGACTTCGAAATCCGGCACAATCCCCGATTCGGACTGCATGGCTCCCGCTTCCCGTCCTTCCACTGCTGGAAAGTGAGAACAGAGCCCGGGGGCGGAGGGAAGGTAGCTGGGCCTGGGTCCCCCGAGCCGTGCGCCCCGGCGCAGTGCCGAGCTCTGCCCGCTCGCCGGCTTGCGGCCGCCCGCCCCAGCGCGGGGAGTTTACACTCGCACCCGGGCGGGAGGGGCCGGCGGCCGAGCGCCGCCTGGGATCTGTAGTTCGGCCCGGGCGGGGCATTCCCAGCTCGCCTGGGGAGCCGCTCCCACGAAAACTACAGCTCCCAGAAGGCCAGGCGGGGGAGAGGCAACGTGGTGGACACCGCTAGTGCAACTCCTGTTTGGATTCATTGTCAATGTCAGCAGCTCCTCTCCCTCCTCTCTCCCCACTTGCTTCAAGGGTACAGACTTGGCTACTTAATATGAATAAGAACGGACACTGACTGCTCTTCTACCATCGCCCCGACCTCTCAGCTCAGACATCTGCGAGGGCACGCCAAGTGCTTATTTTAAAAATAAAATAGTCAAGGGTTTTGGCACAAGAAAGTTTTAGCATTCGAGCCTGTCTTAAAATAAAAGGACTTCCTATCAGCTCGCATGCTTCCCTGGGCTGCTGCGACATATCAGCTTGTCCTCGGATTGGAACAACGAGGAAGAACTTTCCTTCGCTCTGTAATGAAAACGTTATTGGAGAAATTGTTCTTGTGCGTTCCTTTTCTAGAACTAAGTCTGGACTTTTACAATAGTATTTATCAGTTGAATGGCTCTTTCCCCTTTATCCGAGTAGCCACTTCTAATCTAAAGCAGCAATTGAAAGATTCGGTTAATTTTAAAAGGCACAAAGTTACAAAATAGCGTCGTTGCTCTCTGCTTTTAATTTCTCAGTTGACTGGGAGTTCAAATGAGATTTGTCCTAGCATTTCAGGAGTGAAGATGTACAAGTGAACTGTACAAGTGTCAACCCCTTCCCGAGCTTCCCGGAACTCACTTACGGAAGAGAATTTTAAAACTCTCCGTTGTGGCTCATTTGTACTTCTAGTCCTTCCCTCTGATTAGCTCCAGTAGGACGTGTTCCTTCTTTTCAAAAGTGTTTTGAGGCATCAGGGAGGCAGTATAGAGTTACAGTGGCATTTAAAGGTATAAGACTCAGAGTTGAAATCCCCAGTCCTTCTAAGAAGAGCTGTGCAATCCTGAGCATGTCACTTGCTTCCTAGAAGCCTCCATTTCTTCATCCATAAAAGAAGAGATTGGCAAACCAGTTTTAGAAGATGTTGCAAGGTCAAATGTAAGAGAAAGTGATTTGCAATCTATAAAAACTCTGCTCAGTGGTCATTCTTTATTAGGTCTTGAAGTTATTCCTTTCAGATTAACATCTCATTTTGGTGTTTGGCCTCTCAGAATTAATAAACTAAATGACTGTCCTTAGGAGAAAATTCTAAAGAGGCTACAGTGACAACTGGGCACCTCCCAGGAGTTACCCCTTTGCATGTCTTGCCTCCCACTGAAACATTTTAATTTCACATCAGAAAAGACATCCAGTAGGATGGATCGATGTTAGGGCTGGAGTTCTCAAGGTGATTTGGAAAAAGTGCAGAAGGCACACTATGTTGCAGTAGCAATTACCAAATTTTCAGAATAAAAATTAGTCCCCAACATACGACTTTTAGGCCCTCCCCTGAAACTATTAAACTATGTCAGAATACCTGAGAACACCCCTAAGGAAAGTGGGAGTTTTGTGCTCATAAAAGTGGGATTCTAGATTCCTTAATAGATGGACTGCTGGAAATTAGCTGTCAAAAGCAAACAAAGAAAACATGTTTCCTTCATGTTCTCTGGGAGAGAAAGAAGAAAGATCAAACATGAAGGAAACATGCAGTCTAGACTTCTAATCTCATCTGGGCTCTCAATTATCAGTGCTTGGAATATGGGAGGAGGGGTTGTCATAATAACTTATGGATGTTACAGACGTTTAAGGGGTATGGGCCAGAGACACTACACATATTGCACAATAACAAATTTTCTTGTAGAAATTTCAGTGGTATGTATCCCCACTGAGAAACATGGGAAGATGCCTAATCTTTGGGCTCACCAGAAGTTTTTTAATTTGAGGGAAGCTACGGATCCTCTTCTCAGAAAATACAGATAGAAACAAAACTGTGCATAATTTTGGTCAGCTGACCCACTGAAGGCTATCACAGACTTTATGTTACAACTGCAGTTTATAACTTCTTTAGATCTGCAGTGAAACAGTCTACCCATCACTTATTACATCAAATAGTGACCTTCCAGACCTAAGGGACTAACCTCAAAGGAAAAAAAAATCAGGAAAACCAAGACCCCCGAATTCATCTTCAACTAAGTACACCCGCAAGAGAGGTCTCCGGGGTGCAGACCTCTGAGCTGAGGTTGTCCTGAGGTTCACACAGATAGCTGTTATTTTTTTCTCCTATACCTTTTCTTCTGGTCTCATCCTACTCCTTGTTCAGGAAAACTTATTTTCCATTACATATGGCTGGGTTATCCATTACAGTGCAGTCTGCTACCCAATGCATTCTGATTCCTTTAAGACTGGACAGGGGACCTTGAGATGACTAGAAGTCCTCCTTAGGACTTCTCTGCTAGGGCAATGGGAGAAGACTGTTTGCTTTGCTAGAAGGAAGAAAATCTGGAGCTACTTACCCGTGGGCAATTAGGGAAGCTAATTTGAAATGGAAGAGAATGAGATAAGATCAACAAAAAGAAGAAGAGACAAGCAAAGATAAAGAATAGAAAAGTATGACAACATTGTTTCACTTCCTTGTTCCACCCATACCTGAAGTCAGATATCCTTGGACTTTTTAGATATATGAACAAAAAAAATTCCTTTTTGCTAGAACTATTTTTTGTCACTTGCAACCACAAGAGCTTCGCATAATCACCATAAAAATATTTCACTCCTTAAAATGGATGATTTTCTGTGGATTGCTATACCATTAATCCACATAACCAAAAGCTGGCCACCTGATAGATGTCCCCTTTAATCCCTCTTCATTAATGAGTTAAGCCCTAGGGTTAGGTACCACTTTGAAAAATAGATGATAACAGTCAATAGATCCATACATTTAAACTAAAGACTGAGCCTATTAAATGTACGAAAGCAATGACTACAGATTATAATTGTTGTTATTAATATTACATGTATTTATGTAATACATTACTTTTTACATACACTTGTCACATGCATCTCTTATTTGAGCTCACAAAAATCCTTCAGAGATGGATAGGCAAGGGTTCCCCATTTATTCTATACTAAATATGTGCAAGGTATGGGCATGGCAATGTGTTAGGTACCTGGAATACAAAAATATATTTGACTTCCTCCCTCCCCTCATGAGGCTTACAGTCCATGAGTTGAGTCAAGGCTTGTAACACAAAGAGAAACCACACATAAAGCATCAATGCTAAGCAGCAGATACCCAGTGTATGATTTGTACTCTCATATCCTCTTAGCTCAACAGCTATTTTTGGTGCATCCACTCTGTGCCAGGCACATTGTGCCCTAGGTATGGGGAAATAGCAATGATGACACATATGTGGTCCCTGCACATAGGACATGGTCCTTGACTTTTTAGGAATAGAAATGGGCAGGATTTAATGGATAACAAGAGCGATAGATAAATACTACAATTGTCTAAGAAAAGAGCAATCACTGGGGGTCGGGATATTAAGACTCCTGGAAGCGATGTGACTAAGCTACATCTTTAAAAAAAAAAAATCTAGGGTATATGAAAACTAAATGTAATCAAGCCCCTAGGTCTAACCACCAGTTCACAGGAAAAAAAATGCAAGAGAAGACCACGTCAATAACATCACAAAAATAGAATCAGACAACCCAGAGATTTAGAAATTCTGTAAGACATTGAGAAATTCTTCAAAAAATAAATAGCATGAAATAAAGGGGAAGGAAGAACTTGTAAAGGCTTTAGAAGATTTAAGAGACATATTAGGCATGTGAATTATATATCAATAAAAAAATGAATTAGAGGCTGGGCTTGGGGGTTCATTCCTATAATCCCAGCACTTTGGGAGGCCAAGGTGGGAGAATTGCTTGATCCCAGGAGTTTGAGACAAGCCTGGGCAATACAGAGGGACCTCATATCTACTAAAAATTATAAATAAATAAATAAACAGGAAAAAAGAGACATATCACTGAAATACCTTATGTGGACTTTATTTGGACCCTGATTAAAACAAACCAATTGTAAAAATTCATTCTGGGGAAAACTGGGAGAGTTTGAACATGGGCTGGAATTGAATGACATTTTAAAAGTATTGTTAATTTGTATTAGGTATGATAAGTATATTATGCTTGTCTCATTTTTATACTCTTTCTGTTAGAAATACATATAAAGTATGTATGGGTGAGATGATATGATGTCTTGGAGCTGCCATAAAATATCCCATCTCCTCTCCTTCTATCCCCAAAAAGGCATGGGAAAAGAAATATGAAATGTAAATGGTAAAATGTTGAAGCCAGGTGACAGGTTATGGGAATTCACTGTACTATTCTATCTACTTTAGTGTAACCTTGAAAATTTTCATGATCAAACATTTTTTAAAAAATAAAGTAAGAAAAGAGAGAGGAAACTATCATAACAATTTCTTAAATGGGTTACGATTTCTGATGAAATTAGATTAAAGGCATGTCATTCAAAAAGAGAAAATGGACATGATGAAGATAAGGAAGCAGGATTGTGTCTGATATGTTTGGAAAAAAAGAGCCAGCAGAAACTAACTAGGGTGTATTTCAGCAGAAAGGAATCTTCAAAAGTCTACTGAGTAGCTCACCAAACCTAAGGAAAGGCAGCAGACCCTAGCATATAAGCCAGGCAACTGGGAACAACTCCAAAATCTATGCCATAGAACTGGTCTAGTGAAGGCACACCCACACCACTACACCTCCCACCACTATTGTATCACTAAACATCATAGCTTGCACCTCCAGTACTGCACACAGGACACTGTCGAAATGCTGCTACCACCATCCACCACCAAAATGGATTCAGCAAAGTCCTGGCTACTTCATCTGCTTATCTTCCAATCCAGTTGGTGGATCCAGGTTTTGTGCCCAAGCCTTAACTGCAAAAGATGCTAGCTATCCAAAAATCTTTCTCTGTTTTAAAGACTATAAAATAAAAAAGCCTATTTTGCAGCCTCCCTGGCATGAATATTCAGTCATGTGTCCAAAAACCCAAAAATCTTCCCATTCCCCTCCCTTCTTAAACACAATTCAACTTTTATTTCTGTTATTTGAAATACATTCTAATGAGCACAGGAGTGAACAGGAAGAGGCTATCCAGTTATCTAGAAAGAGGGTGAGATAGGTATACATGAAGAAAAATATAAATAACAGGAAAATACCAAGGAAACAGGATGATGGGGTTGGGGAGAGGTGATGATCAACAGCAGAGTTTTCTGCACCATCCTCCCAGCGTATATATTCTTTCTATGTGTGCCAAGGCAGTGGATACATGCCAAGGCATGGGCCCTGCCCCCCCAAAATAATTTAAGCTACACAAAGTTTAGACATGAAGCATGTCAAATAGGATGGTAATTAATTTTTAAGGCATAAATATGTTTAACGGATTTTTAGGGTCTTTTAACTTTGTGGATTATGGATTTCTCTGACACTGTTGAAAGCTGCAGACCTTCTTACCAGAAAAAAAAAAGTGCACAATAAAAATTTCATTTGCAAGCTCAGAGGCACCAAGGACCACCCTGTGGTCTACTATGGCTCCTCCTGGATTCTGTGGATCATGAACTATTAACTTCTAAATATATTATTCTTGAAAATGCTGTATAATGTACTTTTCTAGAGCCACTGCAGAGGGCAAGGGGGCAGGGGAAGAGTGCTATGTTGTGCAGATCAGGAGAGGAAGGTGTTGTGCCCCTCTCAAAGCGTTGTCCATGAGCCATGTCCATGAGAATCACCTGGGGCGTCCATTAAAATGCAGAGCTCCAAACCCAGAGCTAGAACTATTAAATCAGAATTGTCAAGGGGTGGGGATGAAGAATCTGCATTTTTAGCAAACTCCCCAGCTAGTTCTTATTCATGTAGGAATTTTAGAACCACTACTTTAAGGGATGACATCAAACCAGGCTGAATGAAATCTCAACAAAAATGAGAAGAAGACAATTTGAAAATAATCCAATGTGAAGTTTGAGGAGCTTGGATCTGAATATAAGAGGCCACATAAAGGGATTAGGAAAGGACTGGCTGAGATCTGCAAGGTGGCTTAAACGAGTTAGAAATGATATTCTGATAGGTCTCAAGAGTAACTCATTGCAATGGAGCAACTGTGAAGAGTCAACAGGGTTCAGAACTCAGCAGTGAGCTTGGGGATGGCTTTACCTTGTTTAAAACAAATAAGTGCCTTGTGGCTCATGAGCCCCAACCAGGCAGATGGCAAGAGATGGTTGTCACCCCAGAGCTACTAAGGCAGGAGCGAAAGAGGGGTTGGACCCTAATGTAGACTTAGAGACTCCAAACCTAACACTGAGCAGTAACTGAAGGCTCATGCTTTTAATTCTTATTCCAAAGTGTCTGAGATCGCAGGATTGGAGCAAGAAGGAGAATACAAAATATTTCACAACATAATATAGCAAAAGATGGAAGATAAACTTCAAAGTGGGCATTTCTGCTTCTCTGTTGTCCTTTACACAGCTACCAAAGCAACGTTACTTGCTTTTATGTAAAATATTCTAAATAAACTTTTTATATTAGAAAAGTAATAATATTTATTCTTTAAAAATTAGAAAATGCGGATAAGTAAAAAGGAAAAAAAGCACTGGTAATCCTACTATTCAGATATTTATACCTAGTCATATGTAATTCAATATGTTCATATATATGTATAGATATATAAATAAATATTCAAAAGGAGATCACACTGAATATACAGTGTTGTCACTGACTTTTCCCTGTCTTGAATTTATTATATGTTTTTCCTTGTCTATAAATTTATTTTAATATTTTTAGAATATATAATTTTTCCACTATATATATTTACTAGAATTTATTTTTTTTAACCTCTGCATTGTTGGGCCTTTATTTGATTTCCAAGATTTCACTCTTACAGGTAAAGATAGTGTCGCTATTTTCCTAGTAGCTAAGTCTTTGGTCCCATTCACATTAATTTCCTAGAAATTGAATTGCTGGGCCAAAAAACACTCCTGTTTTTGAAACTTGTGAAGAGGTATCTTTCTAGAACACGTATCTCACCTTCCTTTTTCCCTGATTGAAATCTTTCAAGATTCCTATTGCTAAAGAGTGAAGGCCAAGCTATTTAACCCTGGATACCCAACTCTCCATGTCCTGGGTCCCACCCACCCTTCCTTCATCCTCTCGGATCACCCCCTGAGTTTCATATTAAGCAACTGCAATAACCCAAACTGCTTCAAGTTCTCAGAATTTGCCAATCTGTTTTTCTCTTCCCCTTTGTCCTAACGCAATTATTTGGACTTAAAACCTCAATCGGGCCTGGCATGGTGGCTCACACCTGTAATCCCAGCACTTGGGGAGGCTGAGGTGGGCAGATCGCCTGAGCTCGGGAGTTCAAGAACACCCTGGGTAACATGGTAAAACCTGGTCTCTACTAAAATACAAAAAATTAGCTGGGCGTGGTGGCACGCACCAGTAGTCCCAGCTACTTGGGAGGCTGAGGCACAAGAATCACTTGAGCCCTGGAGGCAGAGGTTGCAGTGAGCCGAGATCGTGCCACTGCACTTCAGCTTGGGCTACAGAGTGAGACTCCATCTCAAAAGAGAGAGAGAGAGAGAGAACCCAATCAGGTGTTACCTTCTGCAGGAAGCGTTGCCCAACTCTACCAACCTTCACCAGATCCCCAAGTTGGTTTTGGGCCCCATTCCTAGATCCTTCACATACACTGTCTGTAGTACACTGGATTATAATTATCTACATAACTTTTCATGCACATCCACCAGCACCATCACACACATACCCAGTACACCGCTACCCTTGCCCGAACTGTGAGCTCCTACAGGGCTGGGACCATGCCCATGATAGATACTCAGTAACTGTCTATTGAATGAGTGAATGAATTAGCTGTAAGTAAAAGAAAAAATGTTTTCTAGCAAAGTCACATTGGCTCCTTTCAGTAATAACAAAGATAACGCACATGAAAATGGGATTTTGACTAGGTTTTCCATAGTGTTCATATGTAACAAATAGGCAAATATTGATTGAACAATAACTGCTTCATCAGTAGGGCTCTATCCTAGCCTGAACTGATTTATCAGTGTAGAATTTAGCCAGTGTCCCAGTGGCATTCCTGATAAGGAGCTGAGATCTTTTCATTAAAACAACAGGCAGACATGTTAAGACTTGCTACTGGGTGATTTGGAGAAATATGCTGAAAAATAACTGAAAGAAGCATATTTAGCACTTATTAAGGTTACTGAAATAGGAAGCACAATAAGCCAAGATGCAGATACACTTCCTGCGGTGAAGTTTACAGGGATAAACCTCAAGGGATTTGACATTCCCCTCCATGTTAATGCGAAACGTTGTCCGAAAGTTTTAAAAGATAAGCATTCATTTATTAGGTTACAGAGGAAAATACATTCATCTTAATTTTCCACTAGAACACAGTAAGGAATAGGTGCTCAATGTACGCCATTGAATTGACTTGCCAAAGTAATATGTTAAAATAGCAAGATCCAGGAGTCAAAGTTCAAGAAGTTAGAAACACAACACCTAGGGACAAGAGAAGAAAGAAAGTTACCCAGGATCTTATCTCTTAGAAAGGAATTAGAGTGGACACCAGGAGACAGTCAGAGGACTAATGAGTTAATACATGTAAGGTGCATAGAACAGTGTTTGACGCATAACCAGCATCATCCAAGATTTTTGCAAAATAAATAAATCTGTATTTTTTATTCATTTAAAACAATATCTGTTTAGTACTTACATGGTACTAAACATAGTGGTGCCAGTCACATACTGAGAAAAACTAGTTGACACACCCAGCTAAGGATTTTAAAAGTTTTTCTAGTTTAGGGCCAGGTGCAGTGGCTCATGCCTGTAATTCTAGAACTTTGGGAGGCCGAGGCAGGCGGCTCACCTGAGGTCGGAGTTCAAGACCAGACTGGCCAACATGGTGAAACCCCGTCTCTACTAAAAATACAAAAAATTAGCCGGCATGGAGGCGGGCACCTGTAATCCCAGCTACTAGGGAGGCTGAGGCAGGACAATCGCTTGAACCCAGAAGACAAAAGTTGCAGTGAGCCAAGATCACGCCACTGCACTCCAGCCTGGGCAACACAGTGAGAATCAGTCTCAAAAATAAATAAATAAATAAGTAAAGTTTAGTTTAGGCAAAAATAGAGTTTTTAAAGGTATACCAATAGTCTGGCCTCCTTTTCTGCCTCAGAAGGGCCCTGGCTCCACCATTTATTGGCTGTATGACCTTGGGCAAGATATCTAACTCACTCTAATTCTCAATTTTTTTATTTGTGAAAACAGGTTAATAGAACCACATTAGTTGTTGTGAGTACTAAATAAAGATATAAATATAATTGTCTGGAACATATAAGAACTATTGGCTAATTTTATATTATTATTAGAGAAATGAATACTTTCTTTTTCTCATGTCATTTTTCTTTTAGTTTATTATTTTGAAATGACCTTTCCTTGAAAATTATGAAATATATCACACTTAAGGAAAAGTGCATAAAACATAAATGTATTCTTTTACAAATAATGATCCTTGCCCACTTACAACTTCCTTCCTCCAAGAGATAACCACTTTTAAGCTAATCATTCCTTTTTTTGCTTTTAAGTTTTAACACTTAAATATGCCTCCCTAAGCAATATAGTTCATTTTTCCCTATTTTTAGATTTTTTTCTATAAATGAAATTGTGGTAGTCAGTTTCCACAATGGCCCCGATGATTCTGGCCTACTACTGGCATTTTTCCACAGTGAATCAGGGCTGGTTTGTGCGACGAACTTCAAAGGCTAGGTCATAAAAGGTTATTGAGGTTTCTGTCTAGTTCTTTCCATGTGTTTACTCTGGGAAGGACCAGTAGAAAGCTCAAGCGGTCCTGTGAAGAGGCCCATGTGGATGGGAACTGAGCCCTCCCACCAACATCCTGCACTATCTTGCCAGCCTTGTGACTGAGTGACCATAGAAGAGGATCCTCCAGCCCTAGTCAAGCCTTCAGATGTCTGCAGCCCAGATGACATTTGGCTGTAGGCTCATGAGCAACCCTGAGCCAGATTTGCTCCAAGCCACTCCCAAATATCTGACCTACAGAAACCATGAATAATAAATGATTTTTGTTGCATTAAGCCAAGAAACTTTAGAATAATTTGTTATGCAGCAATAGATAACTAACCAGGAGTTACACTGTATAAATTCTTTTGTATCTTTATTCTTTTACTCAACTTTCTTTAAAAAGATTCACCCATGAAACCGTATGTAGCTTAGTTTATTTACTTTCATTACCATATAGCATCCCATTGTATGGATGTGTTTTGGCTTAATTTTCATAATCATTTCTGTAGGCAGAGGAAATTCTTAACTGGTAGGGCTGGAAAAGCAGTACTTTTTAATTTGTGGGGCAGATCTATGCAGATGTGGGAGGGAGAGAGGGATAAATGGCTTTCGATCACCTTTGAGGCCAAATATGCCATCAGTATTTTAATAATCCAAATATCTTGAATCTCCAAAACAATAATGTTTTGGAATGATGCTTACCTCTTTCCACTGCCAACATAGTTGGCATTCTGAGTGACAGCTTCAGTAGTCCTTACATATGGTCCCGAATAGTCACTGGGCTTCACTCTCTCTCAAATAGAAATCAGAAGAGGGTTTGGGGTGGAGATATACACTCTCTTCTGGGATATATTTTCCTCTGACTGATTAAATCAAAGCGAACATACTAAATGCCACAGACTTAGAAAGTCATGTTTTCTTCTCATTTAAGCTGTTCAGTAAAGCAGGAGTTCTGAGGAACAATCCACAATTAGCTGGACAGTTCAGCTTTTTGCATTCTATGCCTCTTTTGGTAACA
This sequence comes from Gorilla gorilla gorilla, assembly GCF_029281585.2. Lineage (NCBI taxonomy): Eukaryota > Metazoa > Chordata > Mammalia > Primates > Hominidae > Gorilla > Gorilla gorilla. The sequence goes on along the minus strand of NC_086017.1, from coordinate 79,614,251 downwards.
CATAGATTAACTAAGAAATTGGGACTGCAAATCAGTTACCTGGTGAAAACTTATTAAGAATAAGAATTCCATTTCTAGGAAACTACACTGTAGAAATACTCTCACAAAGGTACAAAAATGTACATACAAGAATTTGCATTGCAATATTTTTCATAATATTGAAAAACTGGATCCATGGCATGAGGACTATAGATAGATTATGATGCATCCTTACAACTGAATTCCATGCAAGTGCTTAAGAAGGAACGAGACTGAGTTCTATAAGCTGACATAGAAAGATGTCCAAAATAAATTTTACATGAAATAAAAAAGCATGTTACAAAGCAATATATGTCAATTCTATTTTCATTTAAGAAACAAACAAGCTGGGCACAGTGGTTCATACCTGTAATCCTAGCATTTTGGGAGGCTGAGGTGGGCAGATTGCTTAAGTTCAGGAGTTCGAGACCAGCCTGGGCAACATGGCAAAACCCTGTCTCTACAAAAAATACAAAAACTAGACAGGTGTGGTGGTATGTGTCTGTAGTCCCAGCTACTCTGGAGGCCGAGGTGGGAGGATCACTTGAACCCAGGAAGTCGAAGCTGCACTGAGGCTTAATCATGCCACTGCACTGCATTCCAGCCTGGATGACAGAGCAAGACCCTGTTTAAAAACAAAAACAAAAATCAAAAAACTTGTGTGTGCAATGATGTATATGGATTAAACCATTAACAGCTACTATTGGGGCTGAGGAGGAATTATAAAGAAATTTCACTTTCAAAGTTGTACTTTTTTGTAATGTTTGATTTTTTTTACAATGCATGCATGTGGCTTTTGAAAGCGGGGGCAGGGGAGGAACGGCAATTTTTTAATATGTCGTTTAGGTCAGTAATAAAAATGGCAATGATTACGGTGAGAAAAACTGATCAACTATAGACTTAAACCTTAGGATTCTCTTTAGTGCTTGCTATAGGATCTTCTTTTAACTACTAAATTATTTCCACCATCAGTCAAAGAGCCATAAAAACCAGACAGCATAAAAACGCTGGACAACAGGTGTATATTTATCTCCAAACTCATCAGATTGTATGCATTAAGTATATATAGCTTTTTATGCGTCAGTCATATCCCAATAGTTTTATTTAAAAGGCTGAGCAATTAGTGCCTAGGGCACCTGTTTACTGTACCACTCTTTATTACCATCTATTTTTCAGTTTCACAAATAAAACATGTTAATTTTAGAAGTACTAGAAAATACTACAATAAACAAGAAGAAAAAATTATTTATAATTGACCCACCAGAAAGAAATGACTTTAGTATTTTTTGGACAGTTGTCCATATTTATTCTTAATGTAACTATACATACACAGACACACACGTATATATACATACACACATATATAGATACACACGCGCACACATACAAGAACTGTTCTTTTCAAAGTAAGAGTCAATACTATATGCATTGTTTTGTAACCTGTTTTTCTTCAGATAATATATTTTGAACAGCTTTTTATATTAAAAATATTTAATGATCATGCCTATAGAGTATTTCGTTACATCAAGAGTATATGAAGGGAGTTCAGAAAGTCCACAGAAAATATGTATTATGAAAAAAATGCGTGGATTTCAAAGTTATTTTGCACCAAAATAAACTCGTACTAACTTGTCATAGCATATCTGAATGGGATCTAGTTTGAGGCACTAAGAAAGATAAGACAGTTGGAAAAGAGTTCCTATCACAGCAAGATGAATTCTGCTAAAACTGAAGCAAGAACAAACATCAAATTTATGGTAAACTTTGGGTGAAAGAATGATGAAATCACTGATGCTTTATGAAAAGTTATGGGAACAACACCCCAAAGAAATCAGCAGTTTACGAATAGATAACTCATTATCAGATGAGAAGAGACAATGCTGAAGATGAAGCCTGCAGCAGCAGACCATCCACATCAATTTTCAAGGAAAAAAATTAATCTTGTTCATGCCCTGATTTAAGAGAACTGATGATTACCAGCAGAAGCAACAGAAAACCACAGAATCTCAATTGGTTCAGCATACACTATTCTGACTAAAAATTAAAGTTGAGCAAGCTTTGCATTTGATTGCTGCCCAAACCATCGTACCCAGATGAGTACCACTATGATCCTGGAGACAAAGCACAATCAAAGCAATGGCTACCAAGAGGTGGAAGTGGTACAGTCAAAGCAAAGGCAGATTACTCAAGAGCAAAGGTCACGGCAACAGCGTTTTGGGGTGTTTGAGGCATCGTACTTGTTGACTTTCTAGAGGGCAAAAGAGCTATTGTTCTTTGAGAGTGTTTTGAGAAAGTTTTGTGAAAGCTTTAGAAGAAAAACACTCAGGAAAATTTCACCAGAGTGTCCACCATGACAGTGCTCCTGCTCATTTCTCTCATCAAACAAGGGCAATTTTGCAAGTGTTTCAAAGGGAAAATATGAGGCAGCCACCTTACAGTCCTGATTTGGCTCTTTCCTCCTTGACTTATTTTTGTTTCCTGATCTTTAAAAAAAAATCTGTAAATGGCACCAATTTTTCTTCAGTTAATAATGTAAAAAAGACTGTATTGACATGAATAAATTCCCAAGACCCCCAGTTCTTTAGTGATGGGCTAAATGGCTGATATCATTGTTAATGAAAGTGTCTTGATCTTAATGGAGGTTGTGTTGGAAAATAAAGTTTGTATTTCTTATTTTTATATTTTAATTCCATTTTTCATTAACTTTTTGAAGTCCCCTTATATAAAATGATTATGAACCACTCCTGGATTTATAGGTAAAGTTAGTACATTTGCAAATATTCAAAACATTTATGAAAACTTTAATGCAAAATACATGTGGATTTTTCTAGAAGGGGAGCTCCTATCTCCTTGGATTCTTCTAGGGTTCTATAATCAAAGGAAAAAAGAGTTGAGTCACTGGATGATATGGTTGTGGAAGACACAGGATGATTTTTCTAACCAATCCCTCTTGATCATCTTGCTTGTTTCCAATTTTCACCACTATAAACAGTGTTATAAGTAAATTTAGGAGTTTTCAATTTTGCTATTTAGAAAACATGAAAGGCACAAAGCACTGAGATATCATTGAGTCTCCACATGTTTAAAAATAGACAACTGCGCTGCAACTCAGAAGGCATTCCTTTAGAGGCATCAGAGAAGAGATTAGAAACGCTCAGGCACTTATACCCCACTAGCACAATTCAACAAAGCCTGTCAGACTGCCAAAGTCAAGATGTTGATAAGCAGAAGAAATGCAGAAAAATTGAGAAAATTATGAGGATATTCTCATAATTGAGAATATTGAAAGTAAGAGAGAAAGATGGGAACAGGGAGAGAAAGGAGGAAATTAGTGCAGTGAACACCAGTTTTTGACTGGTTCAGCTTTTATTTCTTCTTCCCTTCTTCTCCCAAGAGCACCTCCCTTTGCCTGTGGGGAACTGCCCAGCCCCCATCCCAGGTGGTATTGGTAAGGCTGTCCATCAATATTACCCAGCTCATTCTGGTCAGAGTAGTAAGCTGCTGACTTAAGCTAGACCAATAAACCTTTCTATCTCAGCGAACTGGACCTCCCACTAAGAAACCCTGGGAGAAAAGGCTGTTGGAGCTGAGTCATCCAAGAGCAGCACCCTACCAAATTGACCTGAGAGTTCCTGCTACAGAGACCCTCCGAGGACCCCTAGTTCCTACCCTTCCCCAGACATGATTGTTCTACTATTCCTTCTGAACTCTAAGCTACACAATATTCTTCCAATTAATTCTTTCTTCTTATGTAAGTTAATAAGAGTCAGCAACTGCAGTTTGAACAACAACAACCAAAATACGAATACAGTTAGAATTGGACCCACAGGTACAGTTAAAACATAAGGCCTACTCCCTGATTTTTCCTTGTTCTTAAAAATAAAAACACAAGCACAGACGCTAGTATTACCAAAAAATTTCACTCAGGTCTCACAACTGTTTGTCATAAAGGAGGGACCAGACACAAACATCTCCTTACTAGAATAGAGAATTCATGAAGGCAGAGACTCTGTCTTGGTTAGCAGTAAATACCTCCTCCCTAAAGCAGCAAGGAGCACACAATAGGTGTTCAATAAATAGTTGTTGTTAATGTTTTATTGTTGTTGTTATTGTTTCCTGACTTAAAAGCAAGAAGAAATATTCAAGATATACTGCCAAATTAAAAAGCAAGTTGAAAAATACTTTGTACTATATGGTCCTATTTTTGTAATTTTTGTGATTTGAAAATGAATATGAATGGAATGTGAAAATGTACAGTAATATTTATAATTTCATTACATAAAAAATTATCTGGAATTACTTTGCCCATTCCATCTGTTAAGAGTACATATCGGCCAGGCACGGTGGCTCACGCCTGTAATCCCAGCACTTTGGGAGGCCAAGGCGGGAGGATCACGAGGTCAGGAGATCGAGACTATCCTGGCTAACACGGTGAAACCCCATCTCTACTAAAAGTACAAAAAATTAGCTGGGCGTGGTGGCGGGAGCCTGTAGTCCCAGCTACTCGGGAGGCTGAGGCAGGAGAATGGCATGAACCCAGGAGGTGGAGCTTGTAGTGAGCTGAGATCGAGTCACTGCACTCCAGCCTGGGTGACAGTGCAAGACTGTCTCAAAAACAAACAAACAAACAAAAAAAGAGTAGGCTGGCAGGAAAAGAGAAATGGGCAATTTTTTAATACTTCAGTGTTACTAAATTTTTTGCAGTTCAGATATATCATTTCTGCAACTAGGAAATGATTTTTTAAATTAAGGGAAAGGAAGGAGGGAAAAGAGAGAAAAAAGAATGAAAAAGGGAAGAAGTTAAAAAGAAAGAGAAAGAAAGGGAAGAGGAGACAGACGGGCAATGCCACTCTCTGGTGGCACTCTGCCATGGATTCTTTATCACAGTGACCATCAGGCCTGTTCAGCAATATTTCCTTTCAGGCACATGGTAAAATAGAACTTCTCACACCTTGAAGATAGGCCTGGCTATGCGTCTTGCTTTGACCAAGGAATATGAATGGCATGTGAAAATGCGAATGTGCAATGCATGTCACATCCAGGCAGAAGCCTTCAAGAGCCAACGTGCGATCCATCACATTCTCCTCCCTCATCCACCACAATCACTGATTCTGGAAACTCCTTACAGCCTGGGTCCCTGAGTAAGGATGACATGGAACAGAGCCCCCTCCCCCATCAACCCACGATGAACATGGAGCATACATGAGAAATAAACCTTTATTTTAAGCCACTGATTAAGAGATTTCATTTTTACATATTTAGAGATACATATCCGCTTAACTCAGCTTCCCAAATATTAATATAGCCAGGGTACATTTGTCAAAAATGATAAATTAACACTGAAACAACACTATTAATGAAACCCCAGACTTTATTCAGATTTCCCCAGTTTTTTCACTAATTTCCTTTTTCTGTTCCAGGATCTAAATCAGGGTACCATATTGCATTTACTCATCAAGTATCCTTAATCTCCAAAGTCTATGACAGTTTCTAGGTCTTTTCTCTTTTCTTTTCTTTTCTCTCTCCCTCCCTCCCTCTCCCTCTTTCTTTCTTTCTCTTTCTCTTTCTCTTTCTTTCTTTTCTTTTCTTTTCTTTCTTTCTTTCTTTTTCTTTTCTCTTTCTTTTTTCTTTCTTTCTTTCTTTTTTTCTTCCTTCCTCTCTCCCTCCCTTCCTTCCTTCCTCCTTCCTTCCTTTTTTCCTTCCTTCCTTCCTTCCTTCCTTCCTTCCTTTCCTTCCTTCCTCTCTCTCTCTTTCTCTCTGTCTCTGCCCCTCTCTTTTCTCTCTCTCTTTTTAGTAACTTTAAAAGTTTTGGACCAGGCGCGGTGGCTCATGCCTGTAATCCCAGCACTTTGGGAGGCCGAGGGGAGTGGATCATGAGATCAAGAGATTGAGACCAGCCTGGCCAATATGGTGAAACCCCATGTCTACTAAAAATACAAAAATTAGCTGGGCGTGGTGGTGGGCGTCTGTAGTCCCATCTACGCGGGAGGCTGAGGCAGGAGAGTAGCTTGAACCTGGGAGGTGGAGGTTGCAGTGAGCAGAGATTGTTCCACTGCACTCCAGCCTAGGTGACAGAGTGAAACTCTATCTCAAAAAAAAAAAAAAAAAAAAAAAAAAGTTTTGAAGAGTATGTGTCAGGTATTTTACAGAAAGTCCCTCAGTTTGGGTTTGCCTGCTGTTTTCTTGGAATTAGTCTGGGATTATGGATTTGGGGAAGAATACCACAAGGCAAGGTTCCTTTCTTATCCCTACATATCAGAGGTACATAATATCCACCTGACTTATCACTCCCTGATGATGTTAACCTTAGTTGATTGATTGAGGTGGGGTCTGCCAGATTTCTCCCCTGTATAATTACTGTTTTTCTTCTTTCCGTAGTCTGTTCTTTGGAATAGAGGTCACTTAGGCCAGATCACACCCAAGAGGAGAAAAATTAAGCTATAGCACTCTGTTGATGTATGAAAAAACCAATCAAAGTGTTTTTGTATTCTCTCACTCTCCAACAATCAACACAAAGAATTCTGTGACCTCTGGTCTGGTCACCAAGAAGTGTGTGGAGATTTTTCCCCATCAACAACCAATGAATTATTCAGTGGACACCAACTGGGTGTGCTCTAATTCAATTCAGTTCTGATACTATCACCTGGAGATAGCATCAGATCCTATAGGTGGAGAGCTCAGTCCCCAACTTCAGGTACCAATGGTAAGCCCCAGGTTGTTTTACCTGTGTTTCTGACTGACCAGTTATAAATTGGGGTTCCCACATCCCCCTCCTTGAGTTCAATTGATTTGCTAGAGCACCTCACAGAACTCAAGGAAATACTTACTTGTGTTTATCAGTTTAAAGCATATTTTAAAGAATACAAATGAAGAGCTGCATGGTGTGAGGTATAGGGGAAGAGGTGCAGAGCTTCTTTGCCCTCTCTGGGTGCTCCATCCTCCAGGAATCTCCATGTGTTTAGCTCTCTAGAAGCTCTCTGAACACAGCCCTTCTGGTTTTTATGGAAGGTTCATTACATAGGCATGATTGATTAAAGCTTTGGCCACTGGTGATCAACTTAATCTTCTTCCCCTCTCTCCTCCCCAGAGGTTGGGGATGGGCTGAAAGTTCCCACCCTCTAATCCTGCCTTGGTCTTTCTTGTGATCAACCCACAACCTGAAGCTACCCAGGGGTTGCCATCCACTAGTCAACTCGTTAGCATAGACAAAGACATTATTTTGGAAATTCTAAGGATTTTAGGAGTTGTATGCCTCCTGAACCTGTGAAAATGGAGATGAAGACCAAACATACATTTCACAATATCATGGCCACTATCTTGATTACTCTCTCTCAACTCTGAAGAAGCTAGCTGTCATGTCAGGTAAGCCGCTCTATGGAGGTGGTCATGTGGCAAGGAACTGAAGTCTCCTGCCAACAGCCACACGAGTGAGATTGGAAGTGCATTCTCCAGCCCAGGCTCACATCCCAACTGCAAACTCATGAGAGACCCTGAGCCAAAATACCCAGCTAAGCCAGTCCCAGATTCCTGACCCTCAGAAACTGTGTAAGGTAACACATATGTGTTGTTTAAAGCTGCTACATCTTAGGTAATTTGTTACAGCAATAAATAATGAATTCACCAGGCAATACTCTCACCTCTTTTCTTTGGCTTTTGTCTCCGTATCTGGTTTATTCTTTCCTCTCTTTACATTTAATTTGTCTTGAACTTCATGCCTTTGGCCAAAATAACTACTTACATCTCCCCAGGTAACATCTCGTTGGTTCAAGGCTCCAAACCACACTGAACAGAAGTTACTCAGGTCCAAATTCTAGGGAGAGAGAAACTAATTGGTGCTGAATGGGTCATGTAACTGACTGCTCTGGTCCGATTAATGTGGGATGAAGGCAAGGTGTATACACATGGCTGTCTAGGGTCCACTCCTTGTGTGTACGGAGAGGGGTAATTCTCAGAGGAAGAGGGTTAACATGAGCCTTGCAGATACTCCACCAATACCCAGCTTTCCATGTCTGACACACTAAAGGGAGTGAAAGACAAGACATGGGCCCCATATTCAGGAACTGGTAGTGAGATAAGAAGTGTGGACAATGAGAGGACCTCTTCACTGTCTTCTGAAACAGACCAGACCTACATTCATATGTCTGTTGATTCCATCTAAAAATGGCAGGAAGAATAATATTCTTACAAACAAGGGGTGACTTCAGGAGACAAATGTATGAAATGCAGCATTATGTTACAAACAATAGAATTCCTGGCTATGTAATCCCAGACCCCATGGACATCAGGGATATTTTCAGCCCAGCATCCAGTAAGTCTTTGATTTGTTTGTCGGTAAGGTGATAGCTCTTGCAAAGATTGGTTTAAAAATAAATACATCGTGGGTGAACTCCTCGAGGCAAAGCATGAACAAATGGAGTGTCAGGAAGAGTTAAAACCAGGCTTGGAAGGAGTTCCTGTAGGGTTTCCAGTTGGTGAAGAAGTATAGCTCACTTTACTAGTTGGTGTCCAGCTATAGCAGGATGTTAATAGCCAGTCTTACTGAAATCCACCTCTCTGCTATGAAGCAATGGAAATGGCAAGACCTGTGTCACCCAGTGATCTTCTACAAGCAGATAAAATTTCTGACCTTGCAAAGATGAGCTAAAATTAGCTTTTACAATGTAAGAGCTGCCTCTGATTTTCAATTGCTTTGATATTTTAATTGAGATGCAGTTACACACATGCACCTCAGAGTGACTGGGAAGGTAGTAAAACAATTACATAAAATATTATCCAAAATTCAGAATCCATCACCACCACGGGTCGTGTGTAAACATTTATTTAAATGCTAACTTAAAATATCCTTGAGATTAAGGATGTAACATGAATCCCTTTCAAGTGCAAAATTATCTACATCAGTTCACAGCTAGCCTCCTGCTAATCATTCCCCGCAGATCCCGGAGAGAAGGCTGATCACATTGATAATCAAGATTTGCTGAAACAAAAGTACACACACACAAAATCTTCTGAGTCATCAGGTTGTAGCTGGAAAACATTAGACACAAGCTACAGAGTTCTATGAGTTTAAAAATACCCTTTATACTTCTAAGTCTGTTCTCTTGAATTTGACTATGGAGTTCCAGTTCTCCTCTTCTCACAGCTCTTCAGAGAGAGAATCGTACTCCAGAAGCAATAATACATGTCTATGATGAAAACAACCACCTACAGAAAGGAAACACCCAGTAAATGACATAGTATTTACCCCTGAGCAGTTACATGGGTGGGCCTTGCTAGTCATGTGCCTTTTTGCTCTCTGCTTCAGTCCTTAAGGAACCACATTCCTCAGGCTCTGTTGCCCTTGGGCTTCCAGGTGATTTAACCGATAGGAGGCACTGGTACAAGACTGAAAGAAAAGTGGAGGCCAGAAGCCAGAGGACATCTCCCCCACCCTGCTTCATGCGGTAGAAGCCATTTCTACTCTGTAGCACCATTTCTACAGGACAGCCCCCCTCTTCCTGATCCCAGTTCCTGCCTGACAACCCATCAGGATTCCAGCTTCCAGCAGATGGCCCCAAATCCTGGGCTTTCGTAACTTATACCTCTCTCTCTCTGCAGTACTAGGGTCGGTACTAGGAGTCATGGCAGTTGTCTTATCTGAACCCTAAATAATACAGGGACAAGTAATTAACATGCACACATTCAAAAGTCCACAGTAGCAAATCTATGTAATAAATGAGTAAATTGGATAATCCAATATATGTTCGCAGACAGCAGAGGTCACAGAGACCTAAAAATTGAGCTCACCTGTGATTCATTACAGTTTCCCAGTGTGCCTGTCTTCAATGTCGTGATGTTTCGGCTTCAGCTCCTATAAGTAATAGAAAGTAAATAATAAGTAATAATAAGCCTTTTTCTCTTAGTATTTTCCAGTCAAATTTCTGAAAGAGCTTATTAAGTTATGTCATTCTTGGCATAAAATGCTAGTTAGTCTGTTGATTGGTTTCCCTCTCTCATGGATCCAATCCCTCATGGTCCCTTACTTAAGAAAGGACTGAACATACCAATGGTAACTGAGATTGAGCATTAACTCTCCTGTGAGGGACCTTTAATCTATTATCTCACTTAATTCACAAAATAACCTGATAAGTGGTGTGTTATTATCATCTCCATTTTAAAGTTGGTGAACTTGAGGCTCAGAAATTAAATATTCTGTCTTTACACAGGGTTGCCTATTGCCTCACCTTCTGTGAGGATTGCACCTTCAGTGGCTCTGTCCCTATTATAAGAGCTGGGGGCAGGCAGCCCAGGGATTGACAGCTCTAGTAGACAATGAGGACAGTGGTGGATAGGCTACGGAAGGAGGGAGTCAGGAAGGTCTTGTGGAAGATAGGCTATGGAAGGAGGGAGTCAGGCTATGGAAGGTCTGTGAACCTCGGCCAGGAGGTATATTTAAACATTCATGAGATTCTCCATTAAGAGAATAATATTATTACAAAGCATAACCATTTTAGTTCATGGCAGTTGATTCAGTTCGAGTTACTTTTTTAGTAGAAAAGGCCTTACCATACTTCTATAAGGATTCAAAGACCTTCTCTTGTTTAAAATAAACACAATATCAATACAGAGTTCCCAGTCTCCACATAAGCACTATTATTTGAGGCTCATGTATAATTCCTATCATTAAAAAAACTGAATAATCACACCCACCAAAAGTAAACACTGTTACCATCTACCTCCACCTCCACATAAAATGTACAGAAAAACAATATTGTTTATTTTTACTGGATGCCCTAACTACAATCCAATGTACTGCTGTGATCTTGCTATTATGTTGAAACAAGTACATATCCAATTCTCACGTAGAGTGATGAGTAAGACTGTATTCCTGTACAAATACCTGCTAAGGTATTTTGTTTATGTTTTAATTGCACATGTTCAAAGTGAGGATTTCTGGGGTTTTGAATAAGTTAGCAAAAAGAAAAGTTGATTCCACAATCCACAGTCCCCCCACCCGACATATAAATCTACCCACCCGCCCCCTCTCCATACACATTTACACAGGTGCATGCCTCAACTTGACACTCTTATTGGAAGGCAGAAAATGCAAACCTGCACCTCTCCCCAGGAGTGAGGGTCTGTTCTAGAGAGTGAAGGAAGAAATGAAGGATTTAAAATGTACAATCCAATGAGAATCCATCCAGTAGCGCAGGCCAACAGGAGGCCAAATGAAGCAGATTAAGGAGACGGAAGGCCAAGCGGGATGGCTCATGCCTGTAATTCCAGCACTTTGGGAGGCCAAGGCAGGTGGATTACTTGAGGTCAGGAGTTTAAGACCAGCCTGGCCAACATGGTGAAACCCTATCTCTACTAAATACACAAAAGTTAGCCAGGCATGGTGGCAGGTGCTTGCAATCCCAGCTACTCAGGAGGCTGAGGAAGGAGAGTCACTTGATCCCGGGAGGTGGAGGTTGCAGTAAGCTGAGATCACACCACTCCACTCCAGCTGGGGCAACAGAGTGAGACTGTCTCAAAAAAAAAAAAAAAAAGAAGGAAGCCTCTGGGCCCCCATGGGCATTAACTTGGAGCAGAGCATTGCTGCAAAAGGATGGAGTCTTAGATTGGAAAACAGGAAAATGCACTTTCATACTTGATAAAAAACACAAGGGAAAACAAGTGCCTTTTCTTCCCACTATAAACAGAAAGTCTTGTCAAAGTGTCAGGGGTCAATTTGAGCATTGTTGGTTTAGAATTCAAATGCAATAATGTGTCATGTAATACCATGAGATGGAATTCTGAGAATAAGTAGAAGGTACTTCTAAATCTGGGGTAATTTCAAAATTCAAATTCATTTCCTTAATTTCCAAAACTCAAGCTGTTGTGAAGAGAACACTGCTAGAAAATCTAGTTTAGCTCCAACTCTGCTCTCTTGGGAATATTGTTTGATCTCAACTTATAAAATGGGTACAATAATCCTTGTTTTACAAACAGTGAACATTTCCAGTCCATATGCACTGCTGTGTCCCAGCACGCCCTCTACTAACTTCCCCAGCCACCCTTCCTCACTTCTCAGAAACCCCAGATCTGGTCCTCTCCAGCAGCTAAGGAGAAACCTGGCCCTGCCAGGAGCTGCTAAGATCTTGCTCCACTGCCAAGACCAAAGTAGGTTCTGATTGGTCGTGATGCTCACACTAATACTGGTTGCCAAGTATTTTGAACATCACCTGTACAGGGTAGTGGTAGAGATGAAATGGCATCATACAACAGGACATGGTTTAGAACCCATTACACACTCTATATGTGAAACGTACTGTCCTAGAGAGAGGTGCTTGTGGTGCAACCTTACACCCAGGAGTATTTGCTATGTTAGGTCAAGCATGGTGGCTCACACCTATAATCCTAGCACTTTGGGAGGCCAAGGCAGGTGGATCACCTGAGGTGAGGAGTTCGAGACCAGCCTGGCCAACATGCCAAAACGCTGTCTCTACTAAAAATACAAAAATTAGACAGGTGTGGTGGCAGGAGCCTCTAAATCCCAGCTACCCAGGAGGCTGAGGCAGGAGAATTGCTTGAACCCAGGGGGTGGAGGTTGCACTGAGCTGAGATCACGCCACTTCACTCAAGCCTGGGAGACAGAGGGAAATTCCGTCCAAAAAAAAAAAAAGAAAGAAAGAAAGAAAAAGAAATAAAAATTTTTAAAAAGAGTATTTGTTATGTCAGAAGAATAATTTGGATTTTTAATTTCTAGCCCACTGACATCTATGAATAAGGCATTTTTTTCCATTCTGCAAAGTCAAATAAGACACTATCCCCGTCCCAAGGAGCCGAATCTAGTCCTCAGGCCAGTTTGCAGAGAGGAGACAGGAGCCAACCTCAAAGAGCTCCCCATGACCAAAGTGGAACAATTTTTTAAGGCTTTTTGAAACAGCCAATTATTTTTTGGATATAATTTAGAACAAATAAAAAATACACACAAACATCTCTATGGGATCTATATTTGTTCTGCAAGTTGCCTCTTCACAGAACACTGTGTTGAAGATCTGCTCATGTGAACCATAAATGGTTTCACATCACTTTTTTTTGTCTTTCATAATATTTGTTAGTATGGCTGGATCATAGTTTAGTCATTGCCTTAATTAATGTCACCTAACCTATTCTCAATTTTTGGCTGCTTTAAGATTTGCTGCGCTGAAGACCTTTGCACATTGCCTCCTTAGGTGCTTCCCCCAGATGAGTCCTGAGCAGTGAAGTTACAGTTCATAGAGATGCCCAATTCGAGTTTTTCAGATGCTGCCAAAATGCCCTGCAGAATAAAACTACAATTCATACTTTTATTGCCCATCTGCCCATATTTTTGACTACACTTAATATTAACAGACACTTGTTTTTACCAGCCCATTAGGAGAAAAATTATATCTACTTCATTTTGGGGAGGTAATTTTGTTATTGTAAATATATACAAAATAATGACTATGATGTATGCATATACATACAATTTGAATATTAACAATCAAACACCCAAGTACCTACCACTCAGCTGAATATTAATATTAACTTAGGAGCATCTTGTGTGACCCTTCCCTGTTGTGCAGCAATAATTCTTGTTCCTGTATATGAATATAAGTCGGAACAATTTGAGCAACAAAATAAATAACTATAGTATTGGGTTATAACCTGAAGAATAAATGTTTATGCACCCATGCTGATGTAAGTAAATGATAGAATAAATAAATAAGTGGGAGAGAAGGGCACATCTTCCCATTTGAAGAATTTCTAGCAATACGTATAGAAACTCCCCCCTCATAGCTAACACCTCTCTATTGGATTTTCCACTTTTGAGACCCTTTTATAATAGGATGCGTGGTATTTGAGGGTCTGTGTGGGCGTGTATGGGTTTGTCAATGTGTAAGGGTAAATAAGAGTTCTTGGCCGGGCGCGGTGGCTCACGCCTGTAATCCCAGCACTTTGGGAGGCCGAGGCGGGCGGATCACGAGGTCAGGAGATCGAGACCATCCTGGCTAACACGGTGAAACCCCGTCTCTACTAAAAAAATACAAAAAATTAGCCGGGCGTGGTGGTGGGCGCCTGTAGTCCCAGCTACGCGGGAGGCTGAGGCAGGAGAATGGCGGGAACCCGGGAGGCGGAGCTTGCAGTGAGCCGAGATCGCGCCACTGCACTCCAGCCTGGGCGACAGAGCGAGACTCCGTCTCAAAAAAAAAAAAAAAAAAAAAAAGAGTTCTTATGTGTGAGGGAATGTACATGTGAGAGGAGCTGTGGGTACCTGAGAAGGTGTGTTAGGGTGTGTGTGTGTGTGTGTGTGTGTGTGTGTGTGTGTGCTGGAAATTGTCAACAGAATTTTTTTAAAGCAAAATTGAAGCGTACTGTTTTTCCCCTTATGATAGTCCCTATGGTAAATTGTTATTTGGTTTGTTGATTTCCTTATGAAAATTACACCCTTCAGGTGAATACTTTAAATTTTTAATATATGTTTTCTTAACTCTACATATGAACTGTAGAACAACCACCTGAGTGAAGTAGGAATTGTAGCATGATTTTCTTTCTGCTTTTGTAGCTGTGATAAAATTAATACAGTTAAGGCTAATGAAAGAAATTTCAGGAGTCACATATTTGACAAAAATAATAAGAAGAAACATATATTAGACTTTTTATATTTAATGGTTAGAATGATACAATAACTTCAAGAGCTGGGCCTCTGCCAAATCTTTTTTCTTATTTTCAGTATTTAAACAACAACAACAACAACAACAACAACAAAAAAGCACCACTACTTTTCAGACAAATACTGAATCATCCTCCCAAATGCAACACGCTATTAACTCAATTGTTTTTTTATTACAATAGAGTTAGGAATATACTCCAAATGAAACTTGATTAAACAACTCCCAAGGGAGGTAAATACTTTGAATTTCCAATGCGGTGTTTGTCTTTAATTTGGTATAGATGATGGGAATGTGGTCAAGCAGGTCCCTGAGAGGTTCATTAGTGATGATGGAAGGGATGCGGCCAAGGCACATAATAAACGTGCAGTCCTTGAAGTGTTAGGTTATTTGGGGAAGCCAGTTAGCATCTCAGTGATCAACATCTTTAGCATTTGTCATTTGGGGAGCTCTTATTTTTCAGTGTCTTCCCACCATGTTTAGCTGGTCTTGATGCCACCTTTTGAAAGAGAATTCTTCTCTACAAATGAATAAAGTGATAGATTAACTATTTGAATATGATTACCCAGGTGAAAGAAAGAACTAAAAGATTCCCATTTTGTGTCATTTTTGTTTTCTTCTTTTTAATTTTAATTTTTAAAAATATAGAGTGCTTCATGGTCCAGTTTTAGCATATGTTCTGCCAAAGTGAGCACTGAAAGATTTCTTAAGTCCTTTCTTTATTTCGCTTGCATTCAAAAGGTAAGTTTGGAAAAAGCATGTGGTGTCATTTAATAACCAATGGCAGAGTCGTTTGGACTTTGCTTTGGAAATTCTATGACAAAGATGACTCTTCTGCCAAGTACTCTGATTGATCACTAGAATGTACTTGCTGAAGACCTCTGCTGGCAATGTGATGTTGAACTAGTTGAAACATATGATCTGACACAAAAGCACAGATTAAGCCAAGTATTCATGTTCTGATATGGCCTCGTGACTCACGATGCGACCTCAAATGACTTATCTAACACAGCTTCTTTATCTGTTCAATGGGTAACAAATTCATACTTCAGGGTGTTGAAGCTTAATTAGTGTACATAAACCAAACTTGGAATCATCCTCGTGCTATTTTTTACTCAGATTTGGAAGCAGAGAAAGACACAACTCACCACATATTGAGTTAGAGGACAGAGAATCTTAAGAATATTATAAGTACCTCAAACCAAGTTTACTGTTTACAATCATTCATGTTTTGACAATTGCATCAATGGCACTAGCTTCAATGGGAATCAATGACAAAGATGTATCTAAATGAGCAATGTTTGCCCCGATGGGCACAAATAATGCTTTTCATTAATATAAGTGATTAGGTCTGTGGGGCTCTGTAGAGATGATATCAGGAATGAGTTCAAAATAGGCAGTTCTTTATGTAATGAATCTGGGGAAAATAGGAACCAGAGTCTGAAAATATTTTATCTGGCATTGGAAGAAAATCTCTGTTTCAGGAATACCAGATAAAGTAACTGACTTCTATTGGCCGTTTCCTACAAATGTCTCTCTTTGAAGTGAAAGGGATTGCTCATTTCTTGGGTGTGCGCGTGTGTGTGTGTGTGTGTTTGCATCATACGCTGTTGAATCTGCTAATGCTACAATTTCACCGTGAGCACCCAGAGGTCAAGAACTCTGTTTTTAATACTCACGGTCTAAGAATAAATACTTAGTCGGTACCTATGAATGGCTTTTGTTGTTAGTGCAGTAACTAATTGTAGCTTCTAATGTAATTACTGATTAAAACAGCTTTGGCTGAGCCATTAAAGAGAACAAAAATATGTTGGATCAGCACCTCGGAGTCCTTGACAAACACATAGGAGGACTCCTAAGGGTCTTCCTAGCTCTTGATTCCAATTCCTTCCCTTTATCTCATTGCCCAAATTCAGGCAAATAAAGTTCCTATCTTACTCTTTCTATCTAGATCTGGCCATTCGCCATGATAAATCTGTAGGGAGGCAGATGACCGACAATGCCAGTCTGTCTGCTACTGCCTAAGGTCTGGCCCTGGCACACTCTCCAATGTCTCAATCTTTCCTTGTGACTCTATGGTCACACCTTTGATTTTGATGCAGGGCAAGTGAGCCCCAAAACTGGGACTTAGCCTGGGAGGGTTCTTGGCTTTGCCCAGGAAAGAATTCAGGTGCAAGCCGGGTGGTGTCAGACAGCAACGTTTATTGAAGCAGCAGGGCACAGCAGCAGCAGAAGTACTGTTTCTTGCAGAGCAGGGCTAGCCCATAGGCAGCGTGCCCACAGTAGCAGCTTAGATGCAGTTCTTCAGTCATATTTACATCCACTTTTAATTATATGCAAATTAAGATATGGATTATACATAATTTTCTAGAAATAGGGTGGTAACTTCCAGGTCATCAGGCCATTGCCATGGAAAGGGGCACCAACTTCTGGGTGTTGCCATGACAATGGTAAATTGACATGGCACAGTGATGGGTGTGTCTTATGAAAAGCTGCTTTCACCCCATCCATGTTTTAGCTAGTCCTTAGCTTGGTCCAGTGTCCAAGCCCTGCCTCTGGAGTCAAGTCCCACCCCCTACCTCAATTTCAGGTACCTGGCTCCATTGGCCTGTCTGAAGCCTTCTCAACTCTCTTGATTTCCCAAGGTGGGATTCAGCAGCCATGAGAATGTGAGCCACAGACCTCCAACTGCAGGAATTATAATTGACTAAGACTCCTAGCTTCTATGCTGTGAAGCGCATCACTGTTTTTGGGCCAAGGCCATGTTTCTCATCACCAGTGATTGAACATGGAATACTGAGGCAGGCCCATTCCTGGGGGGCACAGGACTCCTCTAATGGGTGGCATTGTCTTCAGGACTCCCTGATGGACTTGCTAAACATTCCTGAGAGCTGCACTTAGAACTTCCCTTTCTTCTTCATTAGGGGAATTAGGGGCAGATTTGCAATGAGGTCTGATGGTTTTCCCAACCTCTCCATTTTCTCTCACAGACATTTCCCCTAATCGACGTACACACATTTAATCCTGTCTTTGCATCCAGTCCTTGTTTCTCAAAGGACCCAAACTAACATAGGAAGGTGGGCTTTCATACTAGGGATGGCAAATTGTATATAGGGATGCTAATCCTATGAGGAGCCCTCCAGAGTTGTCCCACTGTCCCAATGGTATGGCTCTTAGAGCCTTGTGTTGAGAAGGATCCCGAGGCCACAAGCATTTTGGCAAACGTGGTAACATGTCTCTTCTCTCTGCCTATGATGGACATTTGTTAATTGATCATATCTGTGTGTGAAACAGAGCCATGCTGAGTTAGCAATATCTGCCATGGGTACAAGGGGTTATGGTAGAACAGATGGCAGGCAGCTGACATTATGGTTCAAACCTGTCAGCAGAACCTAAGTGTGAAAGTGGCATACCATGATGGTTTGAGTCCTTTACCAGGATTCCTTTGTCCAAGTTTCTTTAGCAGTCCCCAGGGAATGCTTGCATGTTCCAGGAATCTGTGTGGTTGGTGCATACCGTCTTCATCACTCATCCAGCTCTGAGTCTTACCAATCCCCACTCACCACTACCACTACATAGCAGGCCATTTCCTACCACTTCTAACTTTTTTTTTTAAATTAAATAAGCTTTAAAAATGTTATTTTTAAAATGCATACACATGACTTTAAATATCTAACATACTCAAGTTAGTACTTGATGGTTTATGATGAATGAGTCATTTCTTGAATGGTTTTTCACTTCTGCTCCCCAGAAGCAAGCCCCCTTAACTCTCCTAGTTACTTCTCCTAATATTGACTTTCATGTTTCTAAAATTGTGCATACACTGTCATTTCCTGGTTCATTGATTTAAGAAGGTATCCCAGACTTCACTACACACTATGTAAAGATCTAGCTCACCACCATGTTCCACCATTTCCTTTTTCTTAACATGCCAGCGTAGCCATTTGTTTTATTAAATCAGTAGTTAACATTTACGTTAGTGAATGATTATGCAAATATTACTCAGCTCACTAGAATTATGCCTCCTTTTGTGTACAAACTTCTGCAGGAGTTAATAGTTATTATAATTAGTTATTTATTATTATTTACTATTATTATTATTTTTCCTGATTCCTAGAGCCCTCCTTGGTGGAGCCCTCTGTCCTCCTGATCCTATCTGGGCTGGTCTTTCTCTTAGTTTGCTGTATGGCTGCATTCCCGGGGTTGTCTCTTTGCCAATCTTCAGGAAAACATCTATTTTCCTACATCTCATGTCTCCCTCTTTCTTGGTTTACCCTTTCATTTTGGTACTTTTCTTATACTCAATTTGCTGTTATTCTTCCTTGTATCACTTTACTCCAGTAGCTTGAGAAAGATAAAGATTTACTGAGTACTTGCCTATATGAATATGTCTTTTTTCTTTTCTTTTCTTTTCTTTTTTTTGAAACAGATTCTCTCTCTGTTGCTCAGGCTGGAGTGCAGTGGTATGATTTCGGCTCACTGCAACCTCTGCCTCCTGGGTTCAAGTGATTCTCCTGCCTCAGCCTCCCAAGTAGCTGGGATTACAGGGGCCAGCCACCACTCCTGGATAATTTTTGTATTTTTAGTAGAGATAGGATTTCACTATGTTAGCCAGGCTGGTCTCCAACTCCTGACCTCAAGTGATCCATGCATCTCGGCCTCCCAGAGTGCTGGGATTATAGGCATGAGCCACTGCGCCCAGCCTGAGTATGTCTTTATGCCATCCTTCCACTTATTTAGACTGTTATATACTTCTAGAATGAAATCTATAACCTAGGATTAAATATTAACCTAAGATAAAAGTATTTTCCTCCCATTATTTAAAAAAGGCACTTTTCTAGATTCCATTGTTGCTGAAATATCATTCTGTTTCCAGCTCCTTTGCAGTTGATCTATTGTTTTTCCTCTCTGGTAGCCTTTCGGATCTTCTTTTTAATTTCTTAAATGCTGAAATTTCACCACAATATGCCTTGATATGTTCTTAGTTTGGGTACAGAGACAGAGACTATTGTGCAGGAAGTTTATGAGGGACTGCTCTTGAGAGCAACATTTGTTAAGGGATAAAGAAAACAGGATTGGGCAGAAGGAGAAGAAGTTAAACTGCAATGCAATTGCAACAAAGACTTTAGCCAATCCCATGGTGAGTTCTGAACTGGAGCAACACTTTGGAATTGTCACACCTTAGGCAGGTGGGCTGGGCCTTTATATTGTCTTCCCCTTTTGACCAGTCATGGATTCAGTCTATCCCCCAAAACAGCATGCCCGTGGGCAAGGCAGCGCCTTTAGGTCAAGGACAATTGCCCAAGAGAAAATCATTTGAGAAGCATCAGCTACCAATATGCCCCTGATATGAGGGAATCCTTAGTCTTGTAGGGAAATCTGGATGGCATACAAGAGTATCCCCTCTATTATGGGCCTTGTTTTAATCAATGTGCTGAGCTCTTTCTGTACTCTTTCAATCTGAACAGTTACGTCTTTCAATTTTGTTTTTTTTGTGTGTTTATTCTTTAATAATCTCCTTTCTTCTTTTTTTCTATGAGTCATATTTTGTTCTTCCAGGATTGATCTTCTAATCTTTCTTCTTCTATTGGCCATGTCTTGATCACTTTGATTTACATCTTGAGATGTTTCTTCAACTTTATTTTCCGATGTGCTTGTTGTGGTCACCCAATGACATTGTGAGTCCCAAGATATATTATTGAGGTACCAACTACATCTACTATGAGGATTAATAACTTACTTATTGTTTGTTGTCATTTTGCGGGATTTTGGGAGGAAGAATATATAAACACATGTGGCCTATCTGGCATTTTGAGCCAGGAATCATTAGTTACAGGCTGTCTTTACTTAGTCTTCTGCTGTTCCTTTTTGAATCCCTTCATTCCAAGTATAATCAGAGAGAACCTACTCAAAACACAAAATAAAAGCAGAGATCAGGCTGTAATGTTTAGCAAGACCTTATCAAAGACTTGGGTAATGAAAATGAATTCCCACACAGAGAAATTTAACATGAGATGTTAAATTCGGCTTCTCTCAGAGTTCATAGGTTCAATTCATTTCAACAGGCATCTGTTGGGTGTTTAACTAAGCCTCACTTTGGCTCATGTTTCATGGAATTGCTCACATATTCTCATTTGGGAGCCTTTGGGTACATCTCTTTTGCCTGTGTCTGTAAGAAACAAACAGAAGAAAAGATCTCCTTTTACTACTAAAGTCTTAGGCTTTCCAATGAAGTCCTTATTTTTAATCTAGGACGGGCCTCTTTCAAGGTCGATTGGTGGTAGGAATTTCCATTCTCTCCGTAGCTCTAAGGGCTTCAATGGGGCCATGCATTTCTCAAGGTTGATTTCAGGAATTCTTCCATAGAACCACTGTCAGACATTAACAGTTTCACAAGGGAAAGTGCAAACAACTCAAGAGATTCCTCTTCTGGTTCATTTTGACAATTAGGACTCCCCATCCCTCCTGCCATTTTATATTCTTGGTTCTCTTTCTTCAGCATGTAATGGTTTAAATAATAACAACACACACTCATACACAACACACACACCACACACACCTCCAAAACTAAGCAATAACACATAGACATCATAGGAATCAACCTTCAGAGATGAAGGCTGTCACTGAGTGAAATAGTCTATGTTCTCCCGCAGAGCAATTCAACTCTTCAAATCACAGTTCCTCTAGAAAAGGGTTTTCTATCACATTTGTATAACCAACTTTTTTCCCCAAACTAAGAGATACATAGCCCAAAGTAACATTAAGTATTTATCTATCTCCTTCAAACAGAAAATTGCGCCGTTTGGGAGAATTGTAATTATCAGATTTGTTTTCCTGGGTGCTAAAGCTTAATGTTTATAGTCAGTGACTCTGAAGTCAGTCAGTAATGGGTTCAAATCCCAGCCCTGTCTCTTCCTAACAGTATCCTTGAATAGCTACTTAATTTTTTGGTGTTTCAGCCTTCTCATCCATAAAATGGGAATAGTTAAAAGAACACACCTCAGAGAGTTGTTGCTAAAATTACGTAAGGAAATTCATGTAAAAAAACTTCATACATTTTTTGCCTACTGAAAAAATAAATGTCCAGTAAATATTAACTACCATTATTAACTAAAAGTGTGGATGCCTTTTATGTTTCACTGTTATAACTTGTTGAATAATTTATGTATTAAGATGGGACACAAGTGATATAAACTGGGAAGTTCAGGCTGTTATATGGAGACTATCAATTTAAAAACCTCAAAAGTCTTCTTTGTCAAAGTTCTCTGAGAAAAATAAATAAAATAAAAATTTAAAATAAGCCTTGGAAGAGTAGGCTCTTAGCTCTAGCTGGTAAGATGGCCCCCTTATTTGGCCTGAGTTCCCTGTTTCAGTGAATTCAAGAGAGGGCCCTCCAATTCTGCAGCTTTGTTCTCTTCTCCTCCTGACAGGAAGGAGAGGCTTCAGGAACCCTTGGCCAATTTAAAGCTTGACCTATTTGAAGTTGACAATTGCCTGCCACTCTGCACTGTTCAAAAAATGAGTGATAATGAGATGCTTCCTAATTACCAGGGTTTCAGCCTTGTCAGATTACAAATCTCTTCATGAGATGTAGCTAATTGGCACTGTCAAGGAGAGAAATTTAGAAAGACCTGGATAATAAGCAGATATTGGATTCAGTTAGGATGACTATTTTCTATTGTTTCTGTTCTTAGCCCTCTTACATAATAAATCTTCCATCTCTTGAAAAGGATGGAGACTGTGTCCTTTCTCCTTCAACTTCAATGGTGTGTTGGTAAGAAAAGAACTTAGTGTAATATTATCTTTACTACTCACTGGAGGGTTTCTAGAACCTAACCCTGAAATTACATAGATAACATCTCAGTAGATTTGTTTTTAAGGCTCAATACCATGTCTTGTGAAATGAACTTGGGTTTTTAAAATGAAAGACAAAGTTTCATATTAATCCTGCTACTTATCATACATGGGAATGTGAGTGGCTTATGTCACTACTCAGAGACTCCATTTCTTCATTTGTAAAACAAAGAAATGATCAATTACTTCACAGAGACTTAGATAAGGTGAGTTAGACAAAACCATATGCATCATGACCAACCATAATAGGTAGTCAGTAATTTTTTTCCACAAATGAAAAAAGGAAGACTCTTCTTAGATAGATTTATGAAAAATAAAATTTTCAGGCACTTCTTTTCCTATGCTTTGTTGCCACTACAAAGCCAAACAAGTACATTTGAAGAAAAACAAAATGAAAAAGGTGCTTACTTCATGTTCCTACCACTACCATAAGACATTAATCTAAAGCTCTCTGAAATGTATTGCTCAGATGCATTTGCATATGTGAATAAGCAGGTCCAGGAGTATATGTGACACACACACACGTACATATCACACTCTGGATTAATAACCTAACCGTGCTTCAATAGAAATAATACTATGCAGGAATAATACTGTTCAGACAATAAAAAATAGATAATTCTCTTTATTCAGATATTATATGATATGATATCAAAAACATTATTAAGTGAAAAGCAGCAAATGCATATGTTTTCCTGGCTTTAGTATAAAAAAGAAAAGAGACACAAATACTTGTATGCACACTATCTCTGGAAGAATAAACTACAAACTGGAAACTCTGAATGCTTCTCGGGGAGCAATGGATAATTTGGGGGTTAGAGGGAAACTTCCTTTTGTAGAGTTTGAGTTTTGATTTTTATGGATGCATGCATATTTTGTTTAAAAGAGAATAAAAGAAAGAAAGAGTGCTGAGATGATTGGTAGAATATCTACACCTTTCTTCAGGAAGCTCTTCTGGAAGTGCTAAAGATCCTAGAGTTGTGGAATTTCAGAGTTGGGAAGAAATTTAAGATTACCTCTAGCAGTAACTTTAATCATAGCCACTTATCAGAATCACCTGGAGAGCTTGTTAAAGGTACAGTTTTGAGAGTCCTAGCCCAGAGCTCCCAAAATAGAATTTGGTTGTGTGTCAGAAGGCGGGCAAATAAGGAAATCACATTTAAAAGTAATATCCTTGTTGTCTGATGTGCAAACAGGTTTGGAAACCACTGGTTTAGAGCCAAAATCTCAGTGCTTACCAAATTTTTCTAAATTCTTAAAATATCTTAAGATGTCACACCAGTGCCTGGAGCACATGGTTGGAATTGGTAGGGGCAGAAGCGGCTGGGGGAAATGAAGTTTCAGTTAGTAGGCATGGCTAGAGATACACACATGAAAGTCCTGTTTTCAAATATTATACATTATGGGAGACTCCTAGAAATTTCTTTTCATAAAGGGATTCTGCTGCTGAAAAGATTTTCAAATTATTGCTCCATTTGAAGGAAAATACTTCTATGACATCTCTTGCAAGTTATGGTCCAAACCCAATGGACAAAAAACAAATTTTTCTTTCTACCTTTATCTTCCTAAGTGTATGTGTGTATAAAAATATGTATATATAAGGCCACATGATACATATACCCAGACATCCTGCTATAGGAAGACAGATTTCTTCATGTATATATCCTCCACCACAAAGGACAGCAAACTTTTTCCATAAAAAGCAAGAGAGTGTTTTAGTTTTTTTTTTTATTTTTAAATACAGATGAGATCTCTCTATGTTGCCCAGCCTGGCCTCTAACTCCTGGCCTCAAATGATCCTCCTGCTTCTGCCTCTGGAAGTGCTGGGATTACAAGCATGAGCCACTACACCTGTCCTAGAGAGGACTTTGAAGCTTTGCAGACTGTACAGTCTGTCTCACCTTCCCAACTCTGACCTTATAGCATAAAAGCGGTCATAGACCATATATAAGTGAATGGACATAGTTGTATTCCAATAGAACTTTATTTATGGATACCAAAATGTGAATTTCATATAATTTGTATGTGTCATGAAAAACTATCTTTTCCATTTCTTTCGTTCTTTTTTGTTTGTTTGTTTGTTTGTTTTGGGACAGAATCTCACTCTATCGCCCAGGCTAGAGTGCAATGGTGCAGTCTCTGCTCACTGCAACCTCCACCTCCCAGGTTCAAGCGATTATCCTGCCTCAGCCTCCTGAGTAGCTGAGATTACAGGCGGGTGCCACCACGCCCGACTAATTTTTGTATTTTTCGTAGAGATGGGGTTTCACCATGTTGGTCAGGTGGTCTCCAACTCCTGACCTCGTGATCCACCTGCCTTGGCCCCCCAAAGTGCTGGGATTACAGGCGTGAGCCACCGTGCCTGGCCTTCCACTTCCTTTCTACCATTCTTAACTTGGGCATATAAAAACAAGTGATGGACTAGAATTGGCCGCCTTGCAAGAATTTGTTGATTGCTGCTCTACCATCTAGTTTAAATAACATATTTCCCACTTCTTTGACATTCTACAAAGTTATTCCTCTCTCTTAGCTACAGAGTTATCATCTTTAAAATGAAGTTGTTATTGGGCCCATTATAACAGAAATAATTACATTGAATGATATATGTCTGATACTCTCCCTCTTCATATACTAATATATTTATATTCTGCTGTCATTATTAGTCTGGATCCTAATTGCAAGTAATAGAAAAAAATTCAAACTGGCTTCAACAATAAAATATATTTGCTGGTTTATGCAGCTGAAAAGCTCAGATATAACTGCATCCAGAGGCTTAGGCAGTGCCATTGTATAGCCTATCTTCTTCTTCTTCTCCTTTTTTTTTTTTTTTTAACAGAGTCTCATTCTGTCACACCAGGTTGGAGTGCAATGGGCCAAATGCAGCTCACTGCAGCCTCAACTTGCTGAGCTCAAGTGATGCTCCTGTCTCAGCTTCCAAAATGGCTGGGACTACAGGTGCACACCACCATGGCAAGCTACTTTTTTATTCTTTTTTTTTTCTTTTTTTTTTTAAAGACATGGTCTCACCGTGTCACCCAGGCTCCCAGGCTGGAGTGCAGTGGTGCAATCATGGCTCACTGCAACGTCCACCTTCCGGACTCAAGTGATCTTACCGCCTCAGCCTCCCGAGTAGCTGGGACCACAGTCATGCACTGCTGCACCTGGCTAATTTTTGTGTTTTTTATAGAGGCAGGGTTTCGCCAAGTTACCCATGCTGGTCTTGAATTCCTCTCCTCAAGTGATCCACCCACTTCAGCCTCCCAAAGTGCTGGGATTACAGGCATGAACCACCACACTGGGCCTGTTGATTATATCCTTAGACAAGCTCTCTTTAGCGATGGCATCTGGCAGCTTCAAGATTACATTATCTTTAATACAAGTTGAAGAAGAAAGGAAGCATATATCTGCCAGATGCCCAAGCTAAGTCTCAGAATTATCTTTGATCGAAACTGATTGGCTTCATTCAGGGTACATACGTATCTCTGAACCAATCATCATTGTCACATGGATGTGATACTCTGTTGACTAGGCCTTAGGCACACATTTACTCCTGGAGCAGAGGGTGGAGGGAGGGTGAAATCAACTCCACTCAAACATATAAATTGAAAAAGTGGGGGGAAAAATGGTTTCCCAAAGCAAAATCAGGATGCTCTTAACTGATAAAGAAAGGAAAGTGAACAGCAAAACTTACAAATGTAAACTTCAAAGTTCTCACCCACAAAATCTGATATCATTAAGAGTCTGGCACATGTATACATATGTAACTAACCTGCACAATGTGCACATGTACCCTAAAACTTAAAGTATAATTAAAAAAAAAGGCTTAAAAGACCATTTGTTCAACATCTACTGCTTGCTCATACTGTCAGGAGAATAAAATTCAAGGGCTTTACCTATCTTGGAAAAAAAAAAAAAAAAAAAAGAGTCTGGCTTAATTTCTTTCCAACACCAGGACCATGGCATGAGAGATATTTGTATAACTGATGATTCTGTTTTTAGAGCTGATGGTTTTATTGGATGTTTTTGCAATGTTTCAAAGAACTGTCTTTTCAGTTGTTTATGTTTATCTCTCCAGAAATGACTTCAGATAATTAGATCCCTAAGGTTTGATTTCTCCCAGGAGACCTAAGGCAGATAGTGCTCTCCTTTCTCATACCACTTCTTTATTTTACACAGATTCCTTCCTTTCAATGATTCTACTAGAAGCTGTAGGTCCAACCACAGAAAGTTTAAATTTGCTCTTTCTTATCAACTATCAGGCACCCAGCTGACACTTTATAATGACCTCAAATGCTGCCTTATCTACCGTCCTTAATTAGGATATATTCCATCATCCGTGATGGCCTAATCTTTTTCTTCAAAAATTTTCCTGCTGACAGTCCTGGACCAATGGCTGAGATGCCATAAACACACAAAACAATGACCCAAAAACTATAATCGCTAAGCATAGCAATGTTGACTTGGGTCTTTCTTTAAAATTGCTGCCCTTTTTGGTCTAGTAAAATGTACCCTATCTTGGTTCTTTTCCTGTCATTCCGATTGGTCTGGGTCTTCCTCTCTCATGCTTTCTCTCTTCCTTTTTATCTCTCT
The DNA here is from genome assembly GCF_029281585.2 of Gorilla gorilla gorilla. Taxonomy (NCBI): domain Eukaryota; kingdom Metazoa; phylum Chordata; class Mammalia; order Primates; family Hominidae; genus Gorilla; species Gorilla gorilla. The sequence continues at coordinate 79,587,135 of NC_086017.1, read as the reverse complement.
TGGAATCATTTTCTTTCTTGTATTCCCTACTCATCCTCCCCAGACTCATCACTCTTCTCTTACTATACTTACCTTTTATTGATTTCATTCATTCCCACATTTCAGTGATCACTTGATTCATCCCCAGTTATGAAAAGCTTTAATTTATTGAGTGTTTTCTGTTTATTGGCTCCTCTCAGTGGCTCTTGAGAGGCTGCTCACATTACTTAAAGTTTACAAGGAGGATTGGTGATTTACTGATGATCATACATTTAGTGATTAAGAGAGGTGAAGTTCAAGCCTAGCCTGTCTGATTTCAAAGTCTATTCCTTTTCCATTATACTTCACTATCTTTATTCATTCACTTGTTCTATTACTCCGCATGGATCTCTTGAGAATCTGCTTTGAACCAAGAATAGTGTATAAGAAATCACCAAAAACCCAGTCCCTGTCATTAAAGAGCTCACAGTCTAGTGAAGGATACATCATCCAATTTCATTACAATGTCATTGCTATGACAGAAGCACACATATCTTATGGAATTACATCTAAGGCCCAGATCTCTTGCCTGGCATCCAGATCCATGTCATCAAGGTCCTATTGAACATTTTTATTTGGATATTATTTCTATTACCTATTACTGACTGGTGTAACACCCGAAGCTTAGTGGCTTAAAACAACAATGATTTGTTATTTTTCATCAATTTGAGGATTGACTGGGCTCAGCTGAGTGGTTCTTCTGCTGAGGTCACTCCTGTGTCTATCTTCAGATAGGTGTTTGGCTGTGGCTGGAACATGCAAGATGGACTCTCAGAGGCCAGGTGCGGTGGCTCACATCTGTGATCCCAGTGCTTTGAAAAACTGAGATGGAAGGATTGCTTGAGGCCAGGAGTTTGAAACTAGCCTGGGCAACATAGTAAGACCCTGTCTCTACAAAAAAAGACAAAAAACATGGACTCTCGTAGACCTGCTCTCTCTGCCTGTGACCTCTCATCAGTCAGTGATCTATCCTGAGCTTCCTTACAGCATGTTGGCTGGTTCCAAGGGGGAAAGCCTCAATGCACAAATGCTCATCAAGCCTCTGCTTGCACCATGTTGATGTCTCATTGGCCAAATAACTTACATGTCCAATCCCAGAGTCAATATGGGAGGGGAATATCCCACAGCATGATTACCAGAGCCATGGATCACTGGGTGACACTAATGTAACAGTCCTCCATAGGAGGTCCATTTATCACCTCCATATTTTAGATTGAAATCACCATGTCCTGTCAAAACAATTTCATAATACTATTTTTATTTCTGGTATCACCATTCTTGAAACTTAGGAGTTACTGTCATCTCTGACATCTACTGTAATTACCTCTGATTAGTTCCTGATTTCTTTCAATTCCCTCAATAAAATATTTCACTCTTTTTCCTTCCTTTTTCATGTATACCACAACCTATTTTGTTCCAGACAGTCTGCTAAGTTAGATCATCCCAACTATGTGCTGGTGTTCACTACTGTGCTATAAAAGGGTTATAGGTGTGAGAAGATAGTAATCCTCATTTCAGGATTTTGGGGTGAAAGGTTATAGCAGCTGGAGTCTCTGGGATGGTCACCTTTGGCCAGGAGCTGTCTTGTCTGTTTGCCCTAGTGAGCAAAAATATATCGATTTTTGTATGTGCCATAACATGAAAAATTTGGAAAATACTATCATAACTAAATTTCTTGCCTTCTATTCATCTCTTTTACAATCACCAGGTTAATCTTCCCTAAGTATCACTTCATATCTTACCCTTCTTTCAATAGCATCAGTTGCCTATTGTACATAGTCCAAGCTGGCATTTAAATATTTCTTCCATTTGAATTGAAGTTACTTTTCAGCTTTTTGCCCACTCCTCCACAAAAAACCTACCTCTACCAAACTAATCTAATTAACACCTCCTAAGAATGCCATACTATATTCTGCCTCTCTGCCTTAGAGCAAGCTTACTGTACTGGAAAACTTTCAAACCCCAACCATCCTTCACATCCATCCCCTGTGAAGGCTACCAAATTATTCTGACCCAGGGTGATGCCTCTGATTTTCCTCTGACCTCCAAGAAGGTATTCCCAAGAAGACATTATCTATAGTTTCACACTGACCAATATGGTAGTCACTAGCCTCATATGCTTATTTAAATTTACATCATTAATTAAATAAAATTTAGTTTCTCAACCACACTAGCCACATTTCTAGTTCCCAATAGCCACATGTAGCTAGCAGCTGCCATACTGGATAGCAAAGAGTGGAGCATTCTCCTCATCTCAGAAAATTCTGCTGAACATCTAGATCTATGCCATTTATTTGGCAGTTCATCATTGTTTCTGACTTTGAACTGGCTTTTCAACAACCAATTCTCAACTCCCTTATTTCTTAGTTGCCTCCTATGATACAGCCTGAAAAACCCAGACTTCTTTTTCTAGACTTCTTTGAAGCTTGTCCTGTTCTTGTGACTCAGCACTGACCAATGCAACCTAAAGGTATGCTTTTTGGGAGGGTTTCTGGACAAAACCTCTTGTATATGATAAAAGAGAGAAGTGTGTGTGCAAGGAGAGCTCTCTCACCAGATATTCCCTAATCTAATGTGAGGATGTCTTGTCTAAATCTATGCAACTGTATTGTGGCCATGAGGGAAATGCCAAGACCTTCTCAGAGACCTACTCAGAGCCCTGAAATCAACCCTAGGACTGCCTACTTCTAAACATCTTAGTATGTGGTTAATTATATTATTTTATTATTTAATCGTCTGTTAGTTAGTTTTTTGCTATTTGCAACCCTTGAACATTCCTGCTAATGAAATCACATTGTTAACACAGGGACCAGGTATTGGACTCACTGCATAGCCCCTTTCTGAGTACAGTCCCATTTCCCTGACCTTTGTGGTTACAGGGACAGGGTTTCTTTAATGATGATTGTATAATTTCACCTTGGCCTCCTGGCCACGGTTGGTTAGATTAGGACTGGGCATCTGACTCAAGCTAGACTAATAAGCCCTAAGATTTGGAATTGAGACTCAGAAATCCCAGCACTTATTTGTCTTTTTTTCTGAACTGGGGAAATACAAACTTTGGAGCTGTGGATGGTCTTGTTAGGCCATGTGGACTGGGAAGCAGAGAAAACTGGAATATGAGGAAATAAGAATGAAGAAGAAAAGTGAGTTCAGATGGAGATGAACTCTTGGTTCTAGATAAGGCTTTGCACCATCGCATTTTTGGGGTTTTGGGATCTACCTCTATAAAAAGACTTATTAAATTTAATATTATATTTTATTACATGCTCTTATATAATATTTTATATTTAATTTATAATTATTATAATAAATCCCTTTATTATAGTTCAAGTGGTGTTCCAATACTTTCAGTCCAGAAGAGTACAGTGTCAGTATGATTACCTATATTTATGCCTTACCTCTTTGGCAACATTGCAAATACATTAAGCAAGAATATTTTCCATGATGTCCCTTGGACTTACCCTTAGCTCACAGAAGATGCTCAGTAAACTCGAGTGAGCTGATTTTTTTTCCTCTGGAAAATAGGTAATGAGTGGCTCCCAGGCTGGACCACAGGCTTGTGAGAATTTCTCTCCTGAAACTCTCTAATTTTAGCCTATGTGAAAAAGTGTGTCATTTTAACAACAGCAACACTTCATTCTATATTTGTACCTGAAAATTACACTAGAAAGGTGAGAAAGGGAGAAATATAGTTCTTCATTTTTATCTCCAAGATACACCCAAGACAGATCAATTTTTAAAAATTAATCTGGTAGTGTGATGTCAGTGACAATTTAAAAGGAATCTTTTGGGTCTCATTGAAAACTTTGCCTAATCTAGTCACACTTAGACTTGAGAATCATTTGCAGTATATGGTATATGCAGTGTGATGTCTGCGTGTGTGTGCGTGCGTGTGTGTGTGTTCCCTTTGACGGCTCATAATTAAAGATGTTTGAACTAAAATAGGATATTACCGAGTTTACTTTAGCTGTTTTCATTTGCCTTTTCTTTTCCAAATCATGCCAAAATTCTAGGTCTTGAACCGATAGGAATTCTCATTTCTTTCATTTATTTAACATCCATCATTGCGTACCCAGTAGACACCAAAGATCCAAACATAAAGAAGCCATAAACTCTGTTTCATTAACATTTTTATAGTGCTACAATCTAGAAAATATCTCCTTTAACCCATTGCCCAATCCTAAGCTGTGAGCCTTGTTGACGTCCCCATGTGACAGGGGGTAGCTCTGAGGCTGGAAGTGACTTGCTCACAAGTGCACAATGAAGACTGGCAGAGGAAGTCCCAGGACTGAGAACTCAATTCTCTAAATCTTGGGTTTTTCCTTTTTTGTCTTGCTGGGAGGCATAACGGCATAAATTTACAAAACACTGGCTCTGTCATCAGAATCAGATTCCCAGGTCCGCAATGTACAAGATGTATGACAAAGGCGAATTTCATGATTTCTCTAAGCCTCTGTCCCTTTAGCTATAAAATGGGGATAAAAACAGTACCTGTCACCAGGCATGGTGGCTCATACCTGTAGTCCCAGCACTTTGGGAGGCTGATGCAGTAGGGTTGCTTGAGGCCGGTGTTCAAGACCAAAACTGTTTCTAAATAAGCTACTTATGGCAAATGGGACCAGCTAATCAATAAAGACTCAAGGGCCTGTTACAGCCCCAGTATTAAGCAAAGCCCTCTGGGAGACGCTAATCAAAGCAACACTGTGCTTAACTTTTAGAGACTTGATTCCTTCCTTGAAAGCTCCTTTTTGCTTTCCATGGGGGTTTGGAAAAATCATAATTTCTCCGCTTGATTTTTAATCTTGAAAAATAGGGAAAATAACATGTTTTTCCCATATCACAGGTGTTGTAAAAATCAACTAGGATGATGTATGTTAGAGCCATAAGTGGGCTAATGCCGATGTTAGCTATTGGAGGCAAGTAAAGGAGGGCATCTTCACTTTGCACAGAAATGTTTAGCTTCAGTGTATTTATACATATTTAAAGTTAGGAAAGGACTAGAGGTCCATGTGGTCTCTACAGTGGGACAGCTCCATGACTGCTCCTGCAGAGCAGGGCTACCCCATAGGCAGAGAGTAGCGGCTCAGGGTAGTTCTGCAGTCGTACTTATACTTACTCTTAATTGCTTGCAGATTAAGGAGCAGTTTATGCAGAAATTTCTAGGGAAAACATAGTAACTTCTGCGTTGTTGGATTATTGCCATGGAAAGGGGTGGGAACTCCCGGGTGTTGCCATGGCAATGATAAACTGACATGGCACCCTAGTGGGTGTGTCTTATAGAAAGCTGCTTCAGCCCCTTCCCTGTTTTAGCTAGTCCTCAATTTGGTCCAGTGTCCAAGCCCTGCCTCCTGAGTCAAGTCTCACCTCCACTTCAGGACCTCTAGTCCTTTCCTAATTTTGAAGACACAGTTCTTTTTCTCTGTCCGCTTTCTGGCAACTTTTAGCACCTAGCATAATCAATTAGCCATAACCTAACCATTCTCTCCTGCTCTAGCTAGCTGCTTTTGCCTCCCACGGGATTTTATTACACATTATCTGTGCCAATCTGACCGCCTTCTTGTTTCCTAGAGTATGAGCTCTGCAGAAACTCTCAGACAGTCTGGGTTAAAATTCCAAGTCTGTCCTGTAGTGGCTGTGTGACTAAGGCAAGTTACTTAACTCCTCTGTGCTTCAATCTCCCCATGGATGATCATAGTTATCACCTCATACGGTTGTTACAAGGATAATGAGTTAATATATGTAAAGCACTTGGAACAGGCTGGTTTGTAGCCAGTGGCTGCTTATCGTGACTCAGCCTTCACCAACCCCAAGAGGTAAGCATTATAAAACTAATTTTATAGACTGGGATAAGGATACACTGCTACTCTGGGAATTGTGAAGACATTGATTTCATTTATATTAGTAACATATTCCCATAGGGGTTTTAAAAAAGAGACTACAGCAATATTCAGGTTTATTTATAAAGCTCAAGCAAATTATTCTCTAAGTATAATTAAGCACTTTTGAGAGTCCAATAGGAAACAATTATTCACCACTAAATGGTAATCTTAATAATTCAAGATAATTAAAAAAAACCTTCCTCTGACTTATCCTCAGGGAGAGACAGCTTTTTCAAACAGCTGAGAGATGTTCTGTAAATCTCAGGTAATGTGACTCCTGTAATTCATTATTTATTTACACACAGGCAGGTGCTGACTCAACAGGCAGGAGTTAGGCCATTACTTCATTACTGTCTCATTATTAATCTCGTTACATCCAATATCTCTACCTTGGTGACAGGTCCCCAGATTTTGTGGAACAGCTCCAATTTTAAAGATCCTATTATTGTCTCCCTCAAAGTATCAAAATATCTTTTAAGGAAGTGTCAATATGAGAAGCCCGTCATCTCCCAGATTGACTGGAAATGGAATTATCTCTATTTTTTAATTATATATGCATGGATTTTTTTCTTGGAAGATATCCCCACCAAGTCCCATAGATAGTAGAGGTGATAAATTTGAGAGCACAGCCCTGAAAGATGTCTCGGTGTAGGGAGAAACACCCGGATTCTGGAAACTGAGGATCCTGGGAAAGATCCTCCTCCTGCAGTTTTAGCTGTGGGAATGGAGGCAAGTTGCTAAATTCCCTGGAGGCTCAATTTTCTATCTAGAAAGTGGAAGCCCTTAGGCACCTTCCATTTGCTTTTTTACTTCAAAGCAAAATGTTCAGTTTCATCTATAGTCCAGCAGCAAAAAAACAAAACCAAACAAAAAACCAAAAACTTGTGTTTTCACCTCAGACCAAGTCAGGAGTTCTTAGTTGAGACTGGGCTGATATTTATCTAGTATGCAATAGTTAATAACAGCTGCCTTTCTGATCAGACTAGTCTGAGCTATTCTGTATGCTCATGCTCACACTCTTCCGAATTTTAAATACAGTGACTGTGTCCCTCTCTTCTCCTTCACCCTATGTCCAAGTGAGAGGGTTAAGATGCATGTGAGCTCCAGAGTCAGAGAGACCTGAGTCTGAATCCTGACTCTGTGGCCTTGGGTAAGTCTTGTAAGCTCTACTGCCTTAATTTCCTGCTCTGTAAAGTGGGGACAGTAGTAAGCACGATTGAGCATTCAGTAAGCATCAAACTTGTTGTGGAATGCACATACCCAGTATATGTTCACTACTATCATTACAGTGGGAACAACATCAACAAAAAAGCTTCAAACTCTTCACCTACAAAATGGAAATAAAAATACCCATCTAATAGGAGGATTAAAGGAAAACTTCACAATTGCTTAGAAAATTCACACGTCTGAAAAGAAAAATGATAACAAAGAAGAAGAAATGTAAGCAAAATTAACTATTTGTCTCATTAGTGAATAATATTTAGTTAATCATATCAATGTAAATAAAGAATATTAATTTAACTAAATAAACTGTGATGGAACTATACTAATTAGGTCGGTGAAGGGGAAGGACAGATTTAAGAGAGTAAAGTCCTCACCAACCATTAAAAAATCAATGATATTGCCAATCTTAAGAAAGAGCAGCAAAAGCATATCATTTAGAAATGTGAATGCAAATGTGGGAAGAAACAGCAAAATCTGTTGTGCATGGCTGAGGAATATGATATGGGCCTGACAACTGCTGTTTTTTTTTTTTTTTTAACAAGCCTTTTAAAACCACATTAGTTGACATTATATTAAGCTGCAAGTAACAACAATAGTAACAAAGTGTACACAAATAACAAGAGCTTGAACAAGAGAAAGTTTATTCCTTGTTCAAGCAAAAGTCCATAGGAGTGGTTCAGTTCTGGGAGGGAAGATCCATTCCAGCAGTGCCCAGGAGAATAAGACTCCCCTCAGCTCCCCATTCCACCACCCTTAGGGAGGGGCCCCCATCTTCACAGTCCAAAGCCACCCTCCTCTCAACAAGAGGGGAAAGGGAGAACAAAGAAGGCACATCAGGTGCAGTTTGGTTATCTCTTAGTGAAGGACCCTTGAAGCAACCATACAACAGTTTACATCCCATTGGCCAGGACTTATCACATGCCCCTATTTATTTGCAAGGGAAGCTTTGATGCAGAATCTGTATTTAGGACAGCCGTATGCCTAGCTAAAAGATATCTTACTGTGGGAGAATAGAAAAATGGATATGGAGGACAGCTAAAACTTATTCCCACAAGCACTACTGACTTTTGCACTACTATTGTAACACTTCATCAAAGTAAAATCTAAACACAAATGAGATACAACACCATGTGTTTTGTGGTAGGTAAGGGCTCAGGCTTTAGGGTCAGAGGGCTGGGGTGTGAATCCTGGATTATACACTTAGCAACTCTATGATAACCTCTGGGCCTCCATTTCCTTCCCTGTAAAATGAAAATAAAAGTATGACCAAGATCCTGGGTTGATGAAAATAGTTGATGTTAAAAATTGCTTATAACGGTTTCTGATATGTGGAAAGCATTCCTAAAGTGTTTGTTGTTGTCATCGTAAATATTCTACAATTATTAAAATAAACAAGTACCATTTCTGAGGAAATCCAATCCGAGAAGGACTAAAATAATAAACAGAACAATTGAATCTCTAGGAAACATTTAGAGAATCATTCAAGGAATGGAATAGAAGATTAACACATTTTAATAAAGAGCTTGATTAATAGTATTCACATAACACCGCATGTATGAAACAAGAAATTAATGCACCAAAAGGACCAACCAGACAGTATTGGATACAACTAACACAACTAACGTACAGCCTCAGATTCTTTGGGCCTCACCAATCTCAGAAACACACAGTAGATGTGTGGCCACAGCCCCCGCCCAACATTGCAGCAACTTCTTATGCTGTAGACACTTTTACCACCTGAGGCCGACCAGTCACACACCCATTGTTTCTGGCTCCTTCCACTGTTCTGGAAATGGTGTAGGTTCTGGCTTCCTAAGAGGTTGCCAAAGGGATGAGATTATGACATAATTAACATTGGGGATGATTTAACTCCCAGCTGGGGAAACTGACTGGTGAGTGGTCAGCAGAAAGCTGAACAACAGGAGGTGGCGTAAATGTAAGTGCATTAATTTCATCTATTTGTTTTTTTAAAAAGCTAACTGGCATGTTCTAAGTTTTATATATCAAAAATAGGGATTTATATAGACTCTTCAATGCCCCAAAATTAATCAGTAGAAAAAACATTAAAAATAGAGTTAACAAAAATCGGAGGTTGTTGGGTAATAACAAGCCAGCAAGGAGTGAATACTTGTGTTTCAAAATTGAGAAATCAAGAACAAAAAGCATAAATATATTGTTTAAAGTTATAGTAGCTATTGCCAGAAAAAATATGCTATAAGAAATTATTTCTAGGTAGTGAGATTGAAAGAGATGTAATTTTCATATTATACTACACTATTTTTAAAAAATTCACAATGTTCAACTGTTACATTGATATAGCTTCAGATACAGATAATTACTTTTTTAATTTGGGAAGAATACATATAGACTCTCACTTTGCGGGGGTTAACATTAGGGAAGGAGATTTTTGTCTTTGTTTTATTTCACTTAACATAATTTTGTATTGTTTGAATATTTATAATGATGACATCTTACAATGACAAATGAAGTGATTTTGGGAGAGACATTGATACAGCAATGTATACAATGCCTGCCATGCAGTGAGCACACAGTCAGTGACTTCTTTTCCTCATCGGAAGCAGTTCAGCACTGTGATTGAGGACTGAATGACATGGCGTATGTGAAGCATTTAGCACAGCACTTGGTATTGCTCAATGAAACTGGTTATTACTATCACCCTGTTGTTGCTGATCTTCAAGCTTCTAGCTTTCAAATTCACTGAATCGAATCCAATCTGAAACAACTAGGTTTCACAAACCCATCTAAAAAGATTCCTTTCTTCTATCAACTTAGCATCCAAAGATTTTCCAAAGACTTTATGGCTAATCCTGGTTCCCACATTCTCTCGCGATGTGCTTCTGAGCCTCTGAATTCTCATCTGAGAAATGGTGACATTATAACAAGATCAAGCCCAGAAATTATAAGAAGGTTACATAAGATATTGCGTTTAACATATGGCATATAGTATTAAATCCTCAATATGTGAAAGCAAGTGTTGCTGTCATGGTTACAAAGAGCCATGCAGCCACGTCTAGCTAACATCTTGAAATCAGGAAAGGGAAAGTGCCTTTACAAACAGTCCAAAGACAGATTCCTTAGACCCTCCTCTGTAATTGGAAGCAAAAGCCGTCACCTTGGAAATCCCTCAAGGCTGCAGTCATCACTAGGACATGCTGCCTCCCTGTGGAATTTCACAGACACAGTCATGAGACAGGCAAAGCTTCCAGCTGAGAATGTGGATGCCAAAAGCCAGAATCAGAAACATTCCCCAGGCTTTCTAATTGTTTTGTTCATGTATTATCCATATTCGAGCCACAACTGTCACCTTTTCAATGAGTCGTAGTCAGGCTACCCTATTTATAACAGCAATTCACAACCTACCCATTCCCATTCCCCTTTATGTCACACTTGTTTTTCCCCTTTTCATTGCATTTATCGCCTTTTAACACACTGTATCACTTATTTATTCTTATTGTTTATTTTCTGTCTTTCTTTGTTACTTCACAGGAGCAGAAATGATTTTTTTAGTGTGCTTTGATCTCAAGTGACTATAACAGTGCCTGACGCATAGAAGGAACTTGGTATTTCTTGAATGAATGCTTTCTCCTATAACATGATATGAAATCGTTGGAAACCTTAAAGAGATTTTTTTATTGTGCTGAATATATGCATGGAAGACCACAGGCCATGTTGTTCTTTTCTGACACAATTCAAATACTAGAATGGGTATCATTTCAACAACCTGATCTCTGGTTCCTGTACAGAAGTCTCAAGCACCCAACCAAACATTTCCTTCTGTACTTGATCAGCAAAGAAATGCAGTGGCATATACACAAAGTCAGTTTTCACTTTCCCAGGTAGAGTCTCTGTGTGTGTCTGTGTGTGTCTGTGTGCATGTATGTGACCCATTCAAGATTTTGAAGATGAATAAAATGTGGAAGGAAGAACTAATTTCTTCTCTGATGATTAGAGGGTAAAAGAGGGAAGAACAAATTTGATGAATCTTCAAGTCCTTTATCTTATATTTTTAGCCCATGTGAAAACCATTTTAAACCAGGGATTTAAAAAGCCTGGTCTGAAATGGAATGGGTATATCTGAGTGAGAACTGAATCATTTTCTGGTCTAACATAGCCAATTGGAGCATGCCTGTAATGTGAGGCTCGGAAGTCAGAGCTGAGTTCAAATTCCACCTTTGAAACCTCAGACCAGTCATTTTAATTCCCCTGAGCCTCTTCATCCTCACTGAGAATTAAATGGGATAACAAATTTGTAATACAATCATTTGGTGTTCCCCAAACCCTAAAATTCAGTTTTTTGAGTCTCTTTACCTTATAGAAAATTCTGGCTCAAGTTCACCCTCCCCTGTATGCATGAAACCCAGGGATCCCTCGGTATTTTTAGTGGGGGAGTTGCTTTTCTTCCAGTAGCTTCTCTGATTTCCTGTTTCTTCTGTATCTTTTTCTGCCCCATGTTGAAGGAAATGTGGAGTATTTCATTATCCATCCCTATCAAGAGTTGGTTAACACAAGACAATTGTGTGGCCCATGCCCAAAAATGGTTAGGGGAAGCAGAGGGTAATTATCTCCCAGCACAATACATCAACCAAGCCAACCTCCCTGCTATGGTTTGAACATCTGCCCCTCCAAACCTCATGTGAGAATTTGATCCCCAGTGGTGGAGATGGAGCCTGGTGGAAGGTGTTTCCGTCATGGGGGCAGATATCTCATGCATAGGCTAATGTCCTCCTTCAGGAGGGGGAAGGTGTGAGTGAGTTCTCACTCTGTTAGTTCCCGTGATTGCTGGTTATTAAAAAGAGCCTGTCACCTTCTCCCATCTCTGCTTTGCTTCCTCTCTGGCCGTGTGATGTGATCTCCGCACACCCAGCTCTCCTTTGCCTTCTGCCGTAAGTGGAAGCAGACTGAGGTCCTCACCAGATGCAGACACTGGCACCATGCTTCTTGTGCAGCCTGCAGGACGGTGAGCCAAATAAAGTTCTTTTCTTTATAAATTACCCAGTCTCAGGTATTCCTTTATGGCAACACAAACAGAGTAAGACACTACCTGTACTTAAAGGCTCATTCGATATTTCCCTGTGGAAATTTGTCACTGGACATGTCACCCCTGGGGTCTTTCCCTTGCTGCATTCCCAGACCTTGCTAACTTTTTCTTTCCTATAGTCACCTATAACCTCTTCCTAAACGTTTGTGTTTTTAGCTCTTCAGCTCCCACCTTAACACTGCACCTACCTCTTTATCTCCAAAGGCTCATTAAGGGGCTCTGTTCTAGAAGAAACCATCTAACCCAGGACCTTTGTCCTCTGGCAGGGCAAAGCAGCCACAGAGCCTATGACATCCCGTCTGTTATTTAATATGATTAAAATCTCAGACCTGGTTGGCTATTCCCTTTACTCTCTGTATGAAGAAGGAAGAGGTAGATATATTTGTCCTTCCACAGATATAACTCACACCAGCACGATTAGAAGAAAAGTTGGCTAGGCATGCTGGCTCACACCTGTAATCCCAGCACTTTGGGAGTCTGAGGGTGGTGGATTACTTGAGGCCAGGAGTTCAAGAGCAGCCTGGACAACATGGTGAAATCCTGTCTGTATTAAAAAATACAAAATTAGACAGGTGTGGTAGAGCAGCCTGTAATTTTCGCTACTCAGAGTCTGAGGTACAAGAATCACTCGGACCTGGGAGGCAGAGGTTGCAGTGAGCTGAGATCACACCACTGCTCTGTAGCCTGGGAGACAGAGCAAAGCTCTGTCAAGAAGAAGAAGAAGAGGAAGAAGAAGGATGAGAAGGAGGAGGAGGAAGGGGGGAGGGGGAGGGGGAGGAGAAGCTTTTTTTTGTTACATTAGACTTGTATTAACTTTTTTTCCTTTGCACATTGTCTGGCACATAGTTCCTTCTCAATAAACTTATTACACGTTCTTCTTTGGGTAAGGTATTCACAGTCCTAAGAATAGAGGCAAAAAGCAAAACCATATAGGGTCCTTACGTAAGACAGAGTAAACAAATGGTGTCTTAGTTGGGCTTCCCCAAAGCAGAGCTTAAGATAAGGACTTGGGTGCAGATGGTTTATCTGAGACCCAGGAAGCAGAAGGAGGTAGTGGAGAGGACTAAGACAAGGAAAGGGATAAAAGCCAGTTACAAATATAGAATAAGCCAGTTACTGCTCTAGGCAACTGGGGCTCAATCATATAAGGGAACCTCAGAAGGGCCTTTTGTATTGACTTCTGACTTGCATAGGTTGTGTTTGCCTCTGGAGTATATGAACCCCCTCCCACCCCACACTTCCATGTTTGTCCTGCTGGAAATGGAGTGATTTCTGCAGTTTTAGAGAAAGCCCTAAAACAGACAGCAGAGCCATTCAGGCACTTGAACACCAGAGACTGTCCACCACAGCTGCCACTGAGCACAGGGTGGGCTGCAGGTAGACAGAACAGCCTACATTAGCATCCACACTGAGGGCAAAGGCAAAAGCGTTGAATCTTAGTAGTGACTTGCCTACCAAATATTGTTTGAGTTTGAGTAAGGACTTAAGTCCTCTGTGCCTTTAACCGCTTATTCCCTATTCTGGTAATGAGGAACAAGCAACGTTTATTAGGAGCACACACTATGTGCTAAACCATCTTCTGGGAATTCCCAGGGGTTATCTCTGTCTTCATGAATACCTAGAGAAATGTTATTTTTCTCCACCTACAGACAGGAAAACTAGGATAAAAAGATATATGCCTAAGGTCACTCAGCCACCAAGGAAAAAAATAAGCCTTGAATCCATGCCTTTAAAACCTTTACTCCTCCATCACACAAGATGGGATGGGGAAAGAAATCATAATCCAATAATAAAGGCCAACACTCCTTGCAGAACACTGCCATGCAGAGAAAGCAAGAGTCCTTTCAAAATGGTTAAAGAGTTTTGCTGTACTCAGTAAAGTCCCTTCCTTCCTTCCTCCCTGCCTCATTAAGATGAACTGCTCAGGGCTGCAGTTCATCTTAGCTACTGCAACACCTGCAGCCAAGGAGCAGGTGGTATTTACTCTAGGCCCACACGGACCGGAAGCCTCTACACTGCAGGACGCCCAGGCAGGGCCTGGCAGGCAGATGGACTGAGAATTGGGAGTCAGGGAGACTGGGAATCAGGTAACTCACTTGCGGCCTGAGGCAGCTCCACATTTATCTTGCTCAGCTACACACACACACACACACACAGAGCAGCCATCTGCCTAACCTCCCCCAACTCAATGGAGGGAGCTATGGCAGAGAGGATCTCAAATCCCCCCGTGTCTGTGACTTGACAGGCCACGAGGAACCTTCTGTTGGACCAGACTCTGAACTAGTAGAATTCATTTCATTTGAATGTTTCTCTGTTTTTCTAACTTTCCTTTTCAAGGGGTATTTTTATGAGTCATGTGCTGGCTTTTCTTCTCCTAAGTCATCTGATTTCCATTTAGATTTTGCTCCAGCTTCAAGATGCATTTTCTTTTACAGCCCTTTGAGTTTGACTTAATTGGTCTGGTACAGGCTCTCACTGAAGTTTTATGTTTCTGCTTGTTTTGTAAGTGCCGGGTTTTTGAGATTCATTGAGTTTGGCCAGGTCCATATTTTCTTGCATCCTTTCTTCCTCTTCACTCCTCACTCCCCTACTGAGTTTTGCAATCAAGTAACTTTAAATCTTTATAGCTATTTCACTTGGCTTGGGTTTTGCTAGTTGACTTTAATTGTTTAAGTATTTATTTTTCAGTATGCTTTGTTTGTTCCTCTCTTGCTTTTGTATGTTGCTGAGGAGTGATGGCCTTTCAGCCTCCTAGTAAGAGGCTCTAAAAGTAAAGTGACCATATGTCCTCATTTGTCTTGGACAGCCCTAGGTTAGCCTGCGGTTCTGATGGCCAGTCCAAGTATCCTTTTGAGAATGTCCCAGTTGGGTGATACGGCATGGCTGCCCTATCTGAAAGTGTGTTTGCTTCACTGTTGTTGGCAGACCAGGATTTAATATACTTGGGTCTTATGGGTCCCAAGACAGAAGACATCCTATCATATGTTGTTCTCCATGGGTTTACCTATAGTCTGGGAAAATTCTTTATGTTCTCTTTACTTTGCTGAGGTTGTACGTCAGGGAAAAGTTGTTGATTTACCTTGTGGTTAAATTTAAACTTGTGATTGGGCACCCATGCAGAACATGCCTTACGAAAGGGAGGGAATGAGAAAAGGTGGGGAGAGGTACAGCATTAGACCTACTGAATTTATTTAGAGTAACATTATGAAATTAAAGTGACAATGTCCTAGATTGTTTCAATATTTTCATTGAAAATATGGAATCCTGGGGGTTCCTCCTGCCGCTCGTGTATTTGAAAGTGTTTTGGATGGTTAGCATGGATTTGAATCCCAACTTCAACCGTTACTAATTGTCCAATCATGGACAAATTGCTAAAGCTCTTCTAGCCTTCCTTTTGTCAATCGAAAATGCATTTAACAAATATCTAATCTCTCAAAATTTTGTGAGGCTTAAATAAAGGTAACATATGTGTGGAACTAGAGAGAGGTGATGGTTGCAGAACATTGTGAGAGCACTAAATGCCACCAAATTGTAGACTTTAAAATGGTTAATTTTATTTTATGTGAATTTTACCACCGAAACATAAATTTGAAAAAGATAATGTGAAATGCTCTAATATACAGCAGGTGGTCAGCAGAAGTTCATGGCCCTATCTCTGTTATTAGCAAAGGGTCAAGGGGTCTTTCTGACAGTTTTCAATGGGGCTTGATGGTCACAGGGCCAGGCTTCCTTCTAGGCTGGGTGCTGCACACTCCTGCTGCTGCTATCTGCATTGCTGAGCAAGTGAATGGTGCCCCCCGTTAGGTGGTGCCCTGACCCTTAGTTCACAAATCTGGATGGTAGCACCAGAATCCCCTGGGCGAACTCATTACAGTGACAAAAGCACAGGTTCCACTCTTGGAGAATCAAATGCAAGAAGTCTGCAGTAGACCTCCAGGTTTTTATTTTTAACAATCTCCCTGGGTATATCTTCCACATGCTCCAGTGTGAGGATCACCAAACTTAGACACTTTTATCCCTCTGTGATGTTTTCCTTTGAACCAGACTTCAGTGATCACAATGAAAGCTTCTGGCAAATTCTTTAGGATACTAATAATCATGCCTTATATTTGTACAATGCATCAAAGTGCTTTATACTTGCCAGATCCTCACATGCGTTCTCTCCAGTTTGCTAGGCAGGATTTACCATTCCCATTTTACAGATATGGAAACTGAGGTGCAGTTTTCATCCATGGTTCCATAGCTCACCAAGGGGAAACCAGAACTTGATTCCTCACCCCCTGACTTTCATCCACGGAGACCTTCCTTTCTCTGAAAATAAAATTATGCTCACTATCTGTCTAAAGCACCTTTACTTTTTTGTTACTGCTTCTTGGAGATGTAAAAATTATTATTCCATCTCTCCCTAATTTTATCCTTAAAGTATTATTTTCTTGCTCACATAGCACCATTATTCCTCTTCATTTATAGTACATTTTTTTTCACGCTTACAGGGCAGCCACAGAGGGTGGCTCTATGAGTGAATGTACATCCATAAAATGAAAGCAATATGCAGTTCTTTTTGATTGACACCTTAAAAGAAAGGAAAGGGAAAGTGTTGCCTAATACATTGAGACATGAAAAAAATAGCTCACAGAGGAGCATTTGTGTGTGTATGTGTGTGTGTGTATACATGTCACAACAAAGTTTTGAAAGTACACTTATATATTCATGGAAGAGATACAAAATAAACTGCTGTCTGTGATGTGCCCTCTGGTAAGTTGAAAAACCATCCTTCTTTGCTCAGGACTGGGAGATTGCTGAGAAACAAGACTTTCAGTTTTGTTTCATTTATTCATTTATTTATTTATTTAGAGACGGAGTCTTGCTCTGTTGCCCAGGTTGGAGTGCAGTGGTGCAATCTCAGCTTACTGCAACCTCTGCCTGCTGGGTTCAAGTGACTCTCCTGCCTCAGCCTCCTGAGTAGTTGGCACTACAGGCACCCACCACCACACCCAGCTAATTTTTGTATTTTTAGTGGAGACGGGGTTTCACCACGTTGGCCAGGCTGGTCTTGAACTCCTGACCTCAAGTGATCCACTTGCCTCAGCCTCCCAAAGCATTGGGATTACAGGCGTGAGCCACCACACCTGGCCCAAGACCTTCAGTTTTAACATTGGGAAGGTCTTAGGAAAATAGAGACGTGTTGGTCTGCTTACCTCTGTCAGTGATGAGATTGGAGGTGTGTGGTGGCGGAATGGGGCATGGAGCAGAACTGCAGCCTTCTCCTTTCTTCTTTAAACAACTTCTCTAGACTTCAGGGATTTATAGCAGTTGTTTTGACCATAAGCTTTGGAATCTAACTGCCCAGGTCCAGTTTAGAAGCTGGGTGATCTTTGCAAGATACTTCCCAGCTCTGGGCATCAATTGCCCATCTGCTAAAACAGGCTTGGTCAGAATAACTTCCTCCATAGAATTCAGATAAACTAATCAATTCATATACTGAGAATATTACTTGGCACATAATAGGTACTCAGAAGTGAAAGGTGTTATCTTACCTCTGTGCTATTTGAATCTTTATAAACGGCATTTATAAACTCTATCATTTAAATCACAAAGTTTTTTGTTTTTAATTTCAGGGAAATAAAACTTAAGAAAAACCCTCTGCTACCCTGGCACCATTCTTCTGTCTGGGCTGTAACTATGTCTTGTCTGTGTGTGCGATTCTCTGTGTATCATCTGCTAAATATTTTCCACAGCTGTTCCTTTTTATTCTATTATTAAATAAATATGCTTGACTTCAATCTATCTCAGTGCTCAAAAAATAAAGCAGAGCCTCTCTTTTGTCACATGCAGGGAATAAGTCTAGTCCTCTGCATTCTTCTTATTTGCTTATTTAAACAGTTTTTTGTTTTGTCTCTGTCTTTATTCAATAGGATGGGATGTTTGGCCAAAACCCGCAAATTTCACTTGATTTCACTGCCAGCTGTGGCACTTGCCTTGTCTTGCAACCCAGAGAGGTGCTTTGAGCAAGAATCAGCAATGGAAGACAATTAACTCATTCTTGCCACCAGGTC
The DNA here is from genome assembly GCF_029281585.2 of Gorilla gorilla gorilla. NCBI lineage: Eukaryota > Metazoa > Chordata > Mammalia > Primates > Hominidae > Gorilla > Gorilla gorilla. The sequence continues at coordinate 79,568,899 of NC_086017.1, read as the reverse complement.
ATGTTTACCCTTCCATTGTCAAGGAAAATGACCTGTTTGCTTAACCTGAGGTCCCTGGGTTAAGCCTGTTAGTAAAAGATGCCTATTTGAAGATCAGAAATATGTGAGAATTGTTAGTCTTGGGTGTCTTTTTTTTTTTTTTTTTTGAGCTATTTCTCTTTGTTTGTTTGTTTTTTGTTTTCTTTTTCTTTTTTTTTTCTACAGGGTCTCTCTCTGTTACCCAGGCTGCAGGGCAGTGGTGCAATCATAGCTCAATACAGCCTAGAACTCCTGGGCTCAAGTGATCCTCCCACCTCAGCCTCCCAGTCTTGGGTGTCTTAAAAGATTCCTGCCTTCAAGTCTCTATAAGTTTTCAATGGCACTGAGAAATTTAAACTTAGGAAAGTGTAACTATTTATTCAAGCTGACAAACATGTAATCTTTATAATAGGGCTGCAAACAAACCTTTATTTCATGGTTTTATTTCATTGGCTTTAAGACAGAATTGGTTACATACTTGTACTCTTAAAACCACAGTCCTATTGTTGTTTTCAGCCAACACAGATGTCACCTGTGCAAATTGCCCAACTTTTTCCTTACCTTTCCATTAACTTGTTTTTTTTTACCTGCTGTTAAGGAGAAGGCAACAGAGCCGAGTGGTTGAGAATTCAAGTTCTGGAGACAGACTGACTGAAATCACAGCCCGACAGGGCAGTGTTAGGCAAGCTCTTTAATCTCTCTGTACTGAGGTTGCTTCATTTGTAATGATAGTAATATTTTATCTTACAGGGTCTTCAGAAGAACAAATGACATTATAAACATAAATGACTTAAAACAGTGCTTGGGCTGGGCACGGTGGCTCATGCCCATAATCCCAGCATTTTGGGAGGTGGTATTGGGAGGATCATTTGAGGCCTGGAGTTCAAGACCGGCCTGAGCAATAGTGAGATCTCATCTTTACAAAAAATTTTTAAAAATTTTAAAAATTAGGCCAGGTGCAGTGGCTTACACCTGTAAACTTAGCATTTTGGGAGGCTGAGGTGGGAGAATAACTTGAAGCAAGAGTTCCAAACCAGGCTGGGCAACCAAGTGAGAGTCCATCTCTACAGTTTTTCGGGTTTTTTTTTTTTTTTTCTTGAGACAGAGTCTCACTCTGTCACCCACGCTGTAGTGCAGTGGCACAATCTCGGCTCACTGCAATCTCCATCTCCTGGGTTCAAGCAATTCTTCTGTCTCATCCTCTCCAGTAGCTGGGACTACAGGTGCATGCCACCATGCCCAGCCAATTTTTGTATTTTTTTAAAGTAGAGATGGCATTTTACTATATTGGTCAGAGTGGTCTCGAACTCCTGACCTCAGGTGATCCACCTTACTCACCCTCCCAAAGTGCTGGGATTACAGGTGTAAGCCACCGTGCCCGCCCTACAATTTTTTTTTTTTTAATTAGCTAGACATGTGGTGTGTGGCTGTAATCCCAGCTACTCAGGAGGCTGAGGGAGGATTCCTTGAGTCCAGGAGTTCAAGGCTGCAGTGAGCTATGATCATGCTACTGCACTCTAGCCTAGGAGACAGAGCGAGACCCTGTCTCAAAAACAAACAAACAAACAAACAAACAGCAAATGGTGCTTGGCACATACTGAAGAAACAAGCACTAACTTCAACTATATGTGTATATGTCTTTATACCAGAGAGTGGGGATTTTGAAACTCTCTGTAACAGTGGTAGGCTAATGTGTAGCCATCTCATGTTAATTTCTGCCCTTCTCCCTTACTCTCTTTTTCTGATAACCAACTTCATTTTTTGTAAGAACTGTCTCTGGCAAGCCTGCCAACCCCAGCACCCTGGGAACAGAGGAGTTCACCAGCCAATGAAGTCATTCCCCTGGATTTTACTAACATATGATAATGATAATGACAATGAGGGTAATAACTAAAATGGTAAACCTGGCCCAGTTCTAAGCAGTTTTCATATATTAACTCATTTAACCATCATGACAACACCAGGAGGTAGATGCTATGATTATCTCCATTTTATAGATGAGGTTCAAAGAGATTCAGCAGCTTGCTCAAAATCACGCATCTGGTCAAGTAGGAATGTTAGGAGGTCTTTTTTCTTCCCACTACCCAATACTGCCTTGTCAGTTTTGTACTCCCTTCATCTGGGGTCCCTCAGCTGGTGATGGAAGCCTGGAGCTGTAAGAGGCTGTCTGCTGCCTTCTTCTGCCACACAGTGAAAGGGCACCTGTAAGAGGCAAGAATCAGGCCAACATACGGAGGAGAGCAAAGAGAGTGAGGGGGAGAGACGCAAAGAGAGGAGGGAAAGGTGGTGGGGATAGAGAGAGAGAATATCTTGACAACATCGTCTGAGCTCCTGAAATCAATCCCTAAGGTCAACTCTACCCCCGGGCTTCCCAAATTTATGAGATAATGAATCTTCTCCTCACCCTCCTTTTAAAAACCAAAGTGGTCTGATTCTATCCCTTGCAACCAAAAGAATCCTGATTAAATTAGTTAATAAAACATGGGTTTTATTTTGTTCCGTTTTCTGTTGTGGTAAATGCACGTAAAATTTACCATTCAAAATACTGTGCAACCACCACACTACCTAGTTCCAGAACATTTTCGTCATCCCAAAAGGAAACTCTGTACCTATTAAACAATAACTTTCCATACCTACCTGCCCCTCAGCCTCTGGCAAACACTAAGCTCCTCTATTTCTCTATGGATTTGCCTATTTTTGATATTTTATATAAATAGAATCATACAATGTGTGGCCTTTCATGTCTAGCTCCTTTTATTTAGCATAGTGTTTTCAAGGTTCCTCCATGTATCAACACTTCATTCCTTTTTATGTCTGAATAATATTCTTGTATGGATATACAACATTTTGTTGATCCATTCATCACTTGATAGACATTTGGGTTATTTCCACCTGCTGACTATTGTGAATATTGCTGTGAACATTTGGATACAGTATTTGTTTGAACACCTGTTTTTAATTCTTTTGGGCATACATGCAGGAGTGGAATTGTTGGCTCATATGGTAATTCTATGTGTAATTTATTGAAGAACTGCCAAAGTGTTTTCCACAATGGCTACATTATTTGACCAGCAATGTAGAAATATAGCTGTTTTTAGATGTAAGGAAAGATAATAAAATTCCACAAAAGATCTTGTGGAAGTATTGGTTTCTTGTAAAGGTTTTGGGGGTGTTTCGCAGCACACACACACATGGATTCATGATGCAATGTTTAAGCATTTCCTTCTACAGAGTTATCACCCAAGCTTTGCAGTTGCTATAAAAGAGAAACAAATTCACCTGCAGTGCTCAAAAAGCTTGTGATAGAATAGAGGCTGCAATCAAATTGCCCCCTTGCTAAAAAAAACTGTTATACATAGGCAATTTCATATGATACAACCTAACATATAAGCAGTTATTAAAGGTAACATGATTTTAAGACTTCGATAGTGTGCTATTTTCATATAATTTTATAGCCTAATATATATATATTGAATTAAGGACCCATTTAATCAGCCAACAAATATTTTTGCAGGAAAGGTATTCCCAAACTGTGCTAGATAGGGTGCAAAGCTCTATAATACAGACCTGATGAGTTTACTCAGTCTGATATAAATCTGAAGCAGTAGCCCCAGCCCCCAGGAATATTCATTAGTGACCACAAGAAGAGAAATTTGCTGAAATTTTAAGTGTCTGTCTCTACATTATTGGATCAGAACGTCATTTTTGTTATTCTCTTCTTTTTACTCTTTTGTATCTTCCAAGTTTTTCTAGAATGAATTTGCATTACTTTGTTAGAAAAAAAAAACTTTTACAAATATGTTCACTTGGGCAAGCTATAGAAGGAGCAAAAAACCCAATTAATTTGTGGTACACCTAAATGAACATTTTTGTATTGTTAAGATAATCTTTTATAACTAAAGGTGAGTGTTTTGAGCGGTTTTTTGTTCAGCCTGAATCTAATTGTTATTTCTTAACATTTCTCACTCATGCCTGTAATCCCAGCACTTTGGGAGGCCGAAGCAGGTGGATCACCTGAGGTCGGGAGTTCGAGACCAGCCTGACCAACATGGAGAAACCGCATCTCTACTAAAAATACAAAATTAACTGGGAGTGGTGGCGCATGCCTATAATCCCAGCTATTGGGGAGGCTGAGGCAGGAGAATTGCTTAAACCTGGGAGGTGGATGTTGCAGTGAGCTGAGATCACGCCATTGCATTCCAGCCTGGGCAACAAGAGTGAAACTCCATCTCAAAAACACAAAAAACAAAAAACAAAAAAAAAGTGTCTCAAAACTATGGTATTGATATATCCCACTTTCAAACATTTTTTTATTATCTCCGTTTTTGTATATTTTAATCTTCTTACTCTGATTCACATAGAATTATTGCTTTCAAGAACGTCTTAATTCCACTTAAAGTCCTTAAAATAAATCAGACTGTGTAGACTAAGGTCTTGTTAGACACCATTAATAAAAAGTTTGCTCTTGGAAATGTGCGTTTTATTTGGTTTTCCAGATTCCTATTGTGTCCGGAATTGGTGGGTTCTTGGTCTTACTGACTTCAACAAAGAAGCCCCAGACCCTCGCGGTGAGTGTTACAGCTCTTAAGGTGGCGTGTCTGGGGTTTCTTCCTTCTGGTGGGTTCGTGGTCTCGTTGACTCAGGAGTGAAGCTGCAGACCTTCGCGGTGAGTTTTACAGCTCTTAAGGCAGCATGTCTGGAGCTGTTCGTTCCTTCCGGTGGGCTCGTGGTCTCGCTGGCTTCAGGAGTGAAGCTGCAGACTTTCGTGGTGAGTGTTACAGCTCATAAAAACAGTGTGGACCCAAAGAGTGAGTAGCAGCAAGATTTATTGCAAAGAGCAAAAGAACAAACCTTCCACAGTGTGGAAGGGAACCCGAGCGGGTTGCCACTGTTGGCTTGGGCAGCCTGCTTTTATTCTCTTATCTGACCCCACCCACATCCTGCTGATTGGTAGAGCTGAGTGGTCTGTTTTGACAGGGTGCTGATTGGTGCGTTTACAATCCCTGAGCTAGATACAAAGGTTCTCCTCCTCCCCATCATATTAGTTAGTTACAGAGTATCCACACAAAGGTTCTCCAAGGCCCCACCAGAGCAGCTAGATACAGAGTGTCGATTGGTGCACTCACAAACCCTGAGCTAGACACAGGGTGCTGATTGGTGTGTTTACAATCCCTGAGCTAGACATAAAGGTTTTCCAAGGCCCCACCAGAGCAGCTAGATACAGAGTGTCCATTGGTGCACTCACAAACCCTGAGCTAGACATAGAGGTTTTCCAAGGCCCCACCAGAGCAGCTAGATACAGAGTGTCGATTGGTGCACTCACAAACCCTGAGCTAGCCACAGGGTGCTGATTGGTGTATTTAAAATCTCTGAGCTAGACATAAAGACTCTCCACGTCCCCACCAGACTCAGGAGCCCAGCTGGCTTCACCTAGTGGATCCCGCACCGGGGTTGCAGGTGGAGCTGCCTGCCAGTCCCACGCGATACGCTCACACTCCTCAGCCCTCAATGGGACTGGGCGCCGTGGAGCAGGGGGTGGTGCTCGTCGGGGAGGCTCGGGCCGCACAGGAGCCCATGGAGTGGGTGGGAGGCTCAGGCATGGCGGGCTGCAGGTCCCGAGCCCTGTCCCGAGGGAAGGCAGCTAAGGCTCGGTGAGAAATCGATTGCAGCGCCGGTGGGCTGGCACTGCTGGGGGACCCAGCACACCCTCCGTAGCCGCTGGCCCGGGTGCTAAGTCCCTCATTGCCCGGGGCCAGCAGGGCTGGCCGGCTGCTCCTAGTGCGGGGCCCGCCAAGCCCACACCCACCCGGAACTCCAGCTGGCCCGCAAGCGCCGCACGCAGCCCCGGTTCCCGCTCCTGCCTCTCCCTCCACACCTCCCTGCAAGCTGAGGGAGTGGGCTCCGGCCTTGGCCAGCCCAGAAAGGGGCTCCCATAGTGCAGCGGTAGACTGAAGGGCTTCTCAAGTGCCGCCAAAGTGGGAGCCCAGGCAGAGGAGGCACCGAGAGCGAGCTAGGGCTGTGAGGACTGCCAGCACGCTGTCACCTCTCACTATTCCTTGAGAGTAAAAAGTAATTAAAAAGCTAAAGAAGTGCTTCTGGGGTAGAATCTTATGGTATAAATACATTTAAACATATATGCTTTCTTTATATATTTATTAAGGGGCAGCCACGTGTCAGGAACCATACACTGGTTAACTCTTGCAATCCTCATAATAATACAGTAAAGCAGGATTTAATTCTCTGTTATAGGTGAGAAATTGAAGTCTTCAGCAACTTCTAATGCAATTTCTTCCCTAAGATTATACAGCTGGTGCAGGGAAAGAGCAAGATTTAAAGTCAAATAAATCTTGTGTATTCCCCAACTGATGCTTTCTCCACTATATTTCTTTAATAGAATAATGAGTAAAAATATACTTTGAATTATATCGTGATGTTTCAACCTCAGCATAATTGACATTTTGGGCCAGATAGTTTGTTGTTGTGGGGGCTGCCCTGTGCATTGGAGGATGCTCAGCAGCATTTCTGGCCTCCATCTGCTAGATGCCAGCAGTGTCCTCCACTTATAACCACCCAAAATGTCTCCAGATAGCCCCAAAGGCCTGTGGGGAGCAAAATAATCACCGGTTAAGAGCCATATACTAAATCATATTCACATTTTTCAGAAGTAAAAATGATCAGTTTTGAATTTTCATAAATATGATGTAAAGAATTTCCCAAATAAAGCCTGCTGGAAAAAGTCTATGGGTATGTCAACATGAAACAAATAGAACCAGATATTAGAGATTTGACAATAATTGGTCTGCTGCAGACAGAACAATGAGGTAATTTAGACTCCAGAGCGGCCACCTGCCAACTGTCTCCTTCACTCACCACCCTGCCTCTGGAATAATAGCACTAAAAGAGCTATGCCATATTTATACAAGGAAAGAAGACTTTCCTTTATAACATAAAGGATAGCACTGTCCTCCAGAAACATTAAATCAAATGAGACAAAAACCCAGAAAAGCAGCCAGCCAGTGAACAGGTTTTTAGAAGTGCCAGCTCCATGGTGATCATTGTTCTAGACCCTGGGGATACCTCAAGGAAAAATAAACAATGGACTCCTTTATGATGTTTGAAGTCTAATGAGGAAGACAGACATTAAACAAAAAAATTACAAGCATGTGTAATTAAACAATTACATGTATGCACGGGCCTGCAAAGTATTCATCTTTGTTCTATTTTTTGATGCCAGGCCAAAAAGCACACTTGATCACTGTGCTTATTATTAAGCCATTATCTCTAAGTTCCAAATCCATCTCTCTCTATTCTGTCCTCGGGTTACACACAAACTGCATTTCCCAGGTGCCGTTGTCAGGGGCCTTCCTATTGGATCCAGTTAACAGGAAGCATAGAGGGAGCTTGGAAGTCAAGCAAAAGTGAGAAGGAAGCAGGAGGCCCTCAAGACAGGATTGCCTTCTGCCCGCTTGGTTAAGAATCTGCACCAGCCCAGCAGCAGCATCTGGCTCCAGGCTCCAGCCCCTCCCAGGAGCAGCCTCAGGCCCCCTCAGAGAAGCCCTCACAGAGTTGTTCCCTCATTTCTGAGCTCCTAAAACCCTAATAACCTCAAACTTCCCTTTTGTTTCACCAGCTCTAGGGGTGAAAATTGGATCGTCTAAGTGTCTACACTTTTTGCTTTTTTTTTTTTTTTTTTTCAGACAGAGTCTTGCTCTGTCGCCCAGGCTGGAATGCAGTGGTACAATCCTAGCTCACTGCAAACTCCGCCTCCTGGGTTCAAGAGATTCTCATGCCTCAGCCTCCCGAGTAGCTGGGATTACAGGTGCTCGCCGTCATGCCAGGCTAATTTTTGTATTTTTAGTAGAGATGGGGTTTCGCCATGTTAGCCAGATTGGTCTTGAACTCCTGACCCGAAGTGATATGCCTGCCTCGGCCTCCCAAAGTGCTGGGATTACAGGCATGAGCCACCACCCTGGCCCACTTTTTGCTTTTTAAGTTCTGCAGTGTCTGTGTACTAATACCCTATACTAAATCTCCTCTATTAAAATACCTAGTGTGTTTTCTGTTTTCCTTCCTGATATATGATTTCACTCTGAGCCTAGCTCTATCCAAAAAGTAGAAGCACAGCTATTCTTTCTGTTAATGAAGGCAGGAGAAGGTATTGGGTTTGGCTTTACTATTTAAGAGGGCAACTTCAAAAGACAGAATTGGTAGAAAATGGCAACACTTGTCTGGGGACAAAGCAGCAACCAAGACAAAGTCCCTGCCCCAGTAAAGCTCATTATATAGTGGGAGGACCCAGAAAATAATCAAAGACACAAATACATCACATGGTTGGGCAGGGCGTATTAGTGTCCTGTGGCTGCTGTAATGAATGACCACAAACTGGGTGGATTACAGCAACAGAAATGTATTCTCTCACAGTTCTGCAGGCAAGAAGTCTGAATTAAGGAGTCATCAGGGCCATGCACCCTCCTTCCTTGCCTTTTCCAGCTTCTGGTGGCTCCAGCTGTTTCTTGGTTTCTGGCCACATAACTCCAATCTCTGCTTCACCTTCACATTGCTTTCTCCTCTTCTCTTTGTGTCTCTTGTAAGGTTACTTGTCATGGGACTAAGGGTCCATCTCATTAGTCCAAGATGATTTTATTTTGAGATCCTTAGCTTAATCTGCAAAAACTTTTTTTTCCCAAAAGAAGATTACATCTACAAGTTCCAGGGATTAAGATGCGGACGTATCTTTTGGGGGACCACATTCAACCTGCTATCCACAGTAAGGAAGTAGAGTGGTGGGGGCCGGTGTAAGGTGAGCAGTTTTATATAAGGCGGTCAGGTGGAGACTCCGTGAGCACAAGGAACAGCCATGGGGATATGGGAAGAGCTTTTCAGACAGAGGGAGGAGCAAGTGCTGAGGGCCTGGTCTTCTTCCACTCTCCTGCTCTCCCACTGCATCTTAAATTCAACATCTGTTTCTGCCTCATGGCTTTTTGCACTTTCCTTTTGCTGTTTCCTCTGCGTGGAACTCTTTTGCATGGGTCTTACAAAAGTGGTCCCTTCTTAGCACCCAGATCACTGTTTAAAGGTGGTGCAGGTATAATCCCAGCTCCTTGGGAGGCTAGGGCAGGAGCATCACTTGAGGTCAGGAGTTCAAGGCTAGCCTGAGCAACATAATGAGATCCTGTCTCAGCAAACAAACAAACAAACAAAAAAACAGGAAAAGAAAAGATCTCCTCCTTCAGGAATCCATCTCTGGCCACTCTTTATGAAATATGCCCACCCCAATGTAGCAGAAACCTACCATGCCCTGCTTCCCACCCCCTAAGCCCACGTCTGACTTCAGCCGAAGCTAAAGTGGACCTTTTGTGCCCTCAACCTTGCTTTGTGCCTGCAGCATCCTGCCCCAAGCTTGCACCTCCTCCTTCCTCTTTCTGTGTCAGTGCTGCCTCCCTGACTCTGTGTGGACCTCTCATCCTGCTAGGAGTTAATGGCCCTGGGGTCTGGATGGGTTGATAAATGCCCCGTGTTTCTCGAGGGGACAATCTGGCAAGTATTGGACATATTCCTTTCTCCTCTCTCAAGATTGTGAGTGCTGTGAGGGCAGGAACTCTCTTACTTCACATATCTAGTTGCCATCTGTTGAGTATTCCCACGTGCTTAGTTATTTCAGTAACTCTTTTAATAATGTGGAATTTAAAATCCACATTTCATAGATGAAGAATTGGAGTCTTAAGTAGTTCATTACTTCTCCAAAACCATATCTCAAGATCATCCCTAGTAAATGAAACTTAAAATCAGGTGTTTTGGATTTCCAAGTCTATGCCTTTTTCACTCCTTAATACTTGCTTTCCCTGAGTAATGAAACAGAATTTTCAACATTAGCCAACAAATAAAACTTGATAAATTTAGTAGGGGCTGGATTTCTCTTATGAAACCATTTTTCCTAAATAGAGAATGAGGGCCAGGCAGGGTGGCTCATGATTGTAATCCCAGCACTTTGGGAGGCCAAGGCGGGCAGATCGCTTTTGAGCTCATGAGTTCAAGACTATCCTGGGCAACGTGGTGAAACCCTGTCTCTACAAAAAATACAAAAATTAGCTGGGTGTAGTGGTTCACACCTGTAGTCCCAGCTACTTGGGGGGCTGAGGCAGGAGGATTTCTTGAGCCCAGGAGGTGGAGGGTGCAGTGAGCTGAGATTGTGCCACTGCACTCTAGCCCGGGCAACAGAACGAGACCTTGTGTTAAAAAATAAAAAATAATAAAAATAAAAAATAAAAAAATAGTGAATGGGAATGGGAATGAATGTTTATCAAGCATCTACCTTAACATTATCTAAGTTCCTCACTAAGTACATAATAGAAGATGTACTCTCTAAACCCTTATATTTACCTGAAAGCCCTTGATTTCACACAGAAGCATTTTGTTCTGCTTTTGATAATCGAAGATTGTTGGTAAAAATCTGAACTCATCGAAGGTCACACAGCTCAGTTCCCTTCAGGAAAATCAGGCCCAGTGAGGATAATAAACCAATAACATCATCAGACCAATTGAAGGAGTTACACCGCAGTGGGTCCCGAGGGTGCTGCTAGTCATTAAGTGATTCCCAATAAGTTCATTCACAGCAAGTCCAAATTACACTTACTGTGGCTCTTAAGTTTAGTAATAGTTTTGACCTCTGCTCTGATACCCTCATCTAAACTAATATTTACATGTATCAGGCACACTGCCTGTGATTTTTTACCCACTTTAAATTATCCGCACAACAACCCCCGTGAATTCTATGCCATTAGTATCATCATTTAATAGCAGAATCACAGAAAGTCTGAACTTTTTGGGAGCATGGAGAGAAGTTATAGGCCACTTTAAAAATCTGATGAAAGCTTAGGGATGCCTTAGGAACAAAAATGTGTATAACCACATGATACAAACTCATACACAACCCATATACTTTCAAGGGGGTGTTCATGAACTTCCTAAGTCCACACATGAGGTTATATATGAACTTGAAGTTAAAAAATCTTGAGTACAAAACTCAGGGTCACCACCATCAGTAGCTTGCATGGGGTCACCTAACTGATAAGGAGCTAGGTATGTTGGAACTCACATCTGTTTAAGTAGACTTCATCGAACACCCTATGGCATCCCAAGCGGTGACAGTCAATTGAAACCCACACACACTTACATTAAAATAGAAAGCAAGCTCTTGTAAAGACTGCAGGATGCTAACTTTAAGGAAGATCATCACAACTGTTAGTAAAACCCCATTAATCCTGGGGAAAGTGCATTTGCTTTCCAACTCAGGGAAGATCTGAAATTGGGAAAAGTCCAGTCCAGAATATTCACGCCAACCCATTTGGCTGGGGCTTATCCCATAGAAGGGCAGCCAGCATGGCCATCAGGTACAATTCCCGGCTTTGCCTCCCCATCTGTGGACCCATCATCGCAGGAACAGTCAACTCCCTTTGCTGTTGTGCCCTGACCCATCATCACAGGAACAGTCAGCTCCCTTCACAGTTCTCTGTGGCCTGAACATCAGCCAAGTCCTGCGCTGCTGCCGACCATGTCTGCGGTAGATGCAGACTAGGACACACTAAAGGCTATGGTCAGCATCGGGCTCTGGGTTAGTGCTGAGCAAAGGCAAGTCTCATATTTTAGACTTGTCAGTTCTTATTAGCTCCACATGGAGTGAAGGGGGAGTGCTGTGATGGGCACTTGACCAAGCAAATTAAGCTAATTTAGCCCTAATCTAGTAAACTGCAGAGAGGGTAGGGCTCCAGGCTCTTTAATTTGCTGATTTATTCCCATGCAGATGATTAAACGATAATGATGATCTTTTTTAATGGGGATCTTTTTAAAATCTGGAATTGGAATTTTTTCAGCACAACAGAGAAACCGTTCATTCAGTTGTTCTAATACCTTGAAATTTTACTTATAATACATTAATTTTCAAACATAATTTGAATCTGAATCCCAGATTTTACATGAATTTGAATAACAGAGGAATTTGGAACACCTAAATTATATTTTTGACAAGAAATGAGTCCAGGGTTGCATTTTGGGAATACACCAGCAGATGGCAATGTCTGACAAAGAGTTTTGCTAGTTTCTACCTTCCTTCCCCTCATCCATCTTCCCAAAAGTTGTTTTCAAAAGCCATAGCAAATATATGCAAAAATATAGGCACTCTTCACTTCTTATAAGTGCACACTGCAGCTGACACTAATTGTTTCAGTCCTTTGGAAAAGCAAAATTAAATGATTATTTTGAATTGCTTTTCTAAAAATCCCAGTGGGTTTATTTCAATAAATCAATCATAATTATAGATTAAGGTAATAGAAATGAATTTGCGTCACTAAAAATCATTAAAAAAGTAATGACTGGGTGTGGTGGCTCACACTTGTGATCTAAGCACTTTGGTAGGCCAAAGCAGGCAGATCGCTTAAGGCCAATAGTTCGAGACCAGTGGGCACCATAGGGAGACCCTATCTCTTAAAAAAAAAAAAAAAAAATTATGGATGGAACGGGGGTGATTCATCACTTCTTTTTGCCTCATGAATTTCCAATATCATTAGATTTTGCTGTTATTCATGTGTGCCAGGCACTAAATTACAATCTATTTGCCTGGTATCTTCCTTTCCTGATAACCGAGTACTGATCAACGAAAAAAATATTCAAGTGGTTAGAAGAAGAAATTTAGAGTTTACCAGTTTTCTGGCTAGAACCCCAGTTTTACTTATCCTGAATATAAAACTGTTCCTACTTATTTTTCATACCACCTTCTGTTTATATGTCTGTCTATTTTAAATTATGTCTCATGAACTGTGCTTTTATACATAATATATACGTATATTTACATATATATTACAAAATAACACTATTTTATTTAACAAATATCTCAGGTCCTGTGCTAGGAATTGAGGATCCAGTGGAAAGGAAGCCAAGTCCTTGCCTCTATGAAGCTTGCATTCTGACAAGGAGAGGCACACAAGAAACATATATACAAATAGTACAAGTTTCAGAAGTGATCATTGTTATAAAGAAAATAAAGAAGGGTAATGAATTGCACAGGCAAATGGAGGTGGTCTGGCTGAGCCTTTTAGAGTTGTTGACTTCTGAGGTGAATCCTGAATGATAATGCGAAAGAGAAATGGCCAGATGTGGTGTAATCCCAGCACTTTGGGAGGTGAAGGCAGGCAGATTGCTTGAGCCTAGGAGTTCGAGACCAGCCTGGGCAACAGGGCAAAACCCAGACTCTACCAAAAATTAGCTGGACATGGTGGCGCATGCCTGTGGTCCCAGCTACTTGGGAGGATCACTTGACCCAGGGAGGTCAAGGGTACAGTGAGCCATGATCTAGCAATTGCACTCCAGCCTGGACGACAGAGCAAGAACTTGTTTCAAAAAAAAAAAAAAAAAAATGAGAAATTGGTGATATGATCGGGAAGAAGAACATTCTAGGCTGAGGAACAGCAAATGCAAAGGCACCAAGGCAGGAAGGAACTGGGGATAATTAGGCAAGTTAAGGGGTTCTCTGTGGCCCACCCTATTGAGTGGGTGACAGTGACAGGAGATGGGGTTAGAGAGAGGGGCAGAGGCCAGATCATGTAGGGCCTAGAGGCCAAAACTGAGGAATCTGAACCAACTACGAGTGCATGGGGAGTCATTGAATATTTAAAGCAGAGGACAGAGGAGTGACAGTGTTCAAATTACTCTTTTACAAGATTTCTTCATGGAGTATGATTATTCCCATTTTATAGTTAAAGAAACTGAGATTTACAATAATTAAACAATTTGCCAGAGATCACTCAGCTTGGAAGGGGTGAACTAACATAGGCCAAAAGCTTCATTCATGTGTGCAACAACCATTTAGTAAAAGCCTAGTTTGAGATCCACACTAGTAGCTATGAAGAATACACAGAGATGTTATCCTTACCTTTTAGTTTTAAAATCTAGTCAAAGAGATACGATAGATTCAGAAAGAGGGCAGGTTAAAAAAAAAAACAAAACTAGAATGTATCTGTTGATACAAATGACTAAAGAAATAACTGGATTAACTGGAATGCAACCATTAGCTCTGCCAAAGAAAACAATGTCCCATTCAGGATTTTAGAAAATGTACAGTGACAGACACGCCTCACAGTGACTCCCAATGCTCCATACCTTATATAATTTCCTCTCCTTTAGCAAATCCAGGATGTGTGACTTGTTTCTAACCAATAAATATGGCAACAGTAATGAGATGTCAACTTTGTGATAATGTTTTATTACATAAGAATCTGTCCTAGTAAAATGGGGAGAGCTTGTCCTTTGAAGAAGGACACTGCCATAATTTTTACAGCTGAATAATAATGAGTACTGCCAACAACCTTCACAGCTTGGAAGCCATTTCTTTCCCACTTGAGCCTCTGATGAGACCTCAGCCCCAGCCAACCCCTCCATTGCTTAACTCCAAACCAGTTAAGCCATGCTCAGATTTTGACACACAGAAACTGAGATAATAAAGCATGGTGGGTTTTTTTGCTTGTGGGCACTGGAGTGCTGTGGTGCAATCTCCACTCACTGCAACCTCCGCCCCCTGGGTTCAAGCAATTCTCCTACCTCAGCCTCCCAGGTAGCTGGAATTACAGGCATCTGCTACCATGCCCAGCTAATTTTTGTATTTTTATTAGAGATGGGGGTTTCCATGTTGGCCAGGATGGTCTCAAACTCCTGACCTCATGATCAGCCCATCTCGGCCTCCCAAAGTGCTGGGATTACAGGCATGAACCACTCCCCCAGACAAAGCATGTTGTTTTAAGTGGCTAAATTGGTAATTTGTTATACAGCATAGAAAACTAACGCATGTAACAATTTTCAGAAAACGCCTTGGGGCTCTTGCAGTTGCACCTCACCCTCATCTGTATCTCTTGCTACTTGACTATGAACCCATGTTGCACAATCCTCAGGTAGGAAGGCCCAGAGGCCATGCGACAAATAGAAAATTCATTATATTCTGAAGAAGAAACCATTGGGAAATATATTCCAGAAACAATTATAGAAACAAGTGAACCAAAAACTTTTTTGCCTTAGTCTGAGATTACCAGGAATTTGAATAACATGAGCCCTCCATTAACAAAGCATTGTACTACTGAAATTGTTGTTCAAAGTATAAAGTAGTGTTCCCCAAAGTATATTGGGTAGAACACAAGTCCCCAGTGTGTTGAGAAAAGAAAAGATGGGACCACTTCATAATATGCCCTTTGCTGGAAGTTGTCAATGCAGACTTGCATGTTAAAGGCCTGCACAAAATATACCCCATTATAACCCGTTTAATCAAGAATTTCTGAAATTTAACCTGGAAGCCCCTCTTCGTTTTTCAGTTATTACTGCCTGTATTGACAGGCAGAACCAGTGTTCCTTAGAACATATCTTGGGAAATGCTAGTGAAAGGCACAGATGAGAAGTTAAGGTCACTGAAGTGGGAGGAGTTTCATAATCTTTAGTTAGAAAGTAAACATCTCCATGAACTGGCTAAAATAAACAATTTAAAATGTACTGAAATTATTCTTTATTACTTCATCAAACAGTTAAAGAATTGAACATTAGGTTACTCAGTGTTATGGTAATAAGTTGGTTCCAAGTAAGGTAGATTCAACTCTACAGAGAATGACTTCCAGGATTATTTTTGAAACACTTACATAGGATTAACTTTGTGCCAAGCATTATTCTAGGTACTTTACAAACATTAAAACCTCTAAGGTGCATACTATTATTTGCCCCATCTTACAGATTTAAAAAAACAAAATAAAAATACAACAAACAACTGAGGTACATATGTAATTTTTCCATCGTTATGTAGCTGGAAAGTGGCAGAACTAGGATTTAAACCTGTGCAGTGCAGGCATAAAATCCAGTCCTACAACTCCTTTATGAGGCATCACTTGCTGGGCTGCTGTCTACTACAGAATCATTAAGATGATGCTGTATCAGTAGAAGTGCCAACTTCCAGTAAATGAGAAAAACTAAAGTGAAAAAAAATCAGAATGAAACCTTGTACTATTCTATATTTATTTTAAAAATAAAAATACGGGCTGGGTGTGGTGGCTCACGCCTGTAATCCCAGCACTTTGAGAGGCTGAGACGGGTGAATCACTTGAGGTCAGGAGTTGGAGACCAGCCTGACCAATATGGTGAAACCCCATCTCTACTAAAAATACAAAAATGAACTGGGAGTGATGTGCCTATAATCCCAGCTACACGGAAGGCTGAGACAGGAGAACTGCTTGGACCCAGGAGGTGGAGGATGCAGTGAGCCAAGATCATACCACTGCACTCCAGCCTGGGCGACAGAGCAAGACTCCGTCTAAAATAAAATAAAATAAATAAAATAAAATAAAATAATAAAATAAAATAAAATAAAATAAATAACAAAAATATACGTACTATATATGCTCTCACAAAATCATGCATTAACTTTTTCTATTTTTATTTGTATTTTCTAAATTTGTCTTCAATGAACATATGCAAATTTTAAAAAGGTTTTAATTTTGTATGAGAGAAAAATTTTAAAATAGTGTATGCATAATGAATACTACACTAAATATCTAATCTAGTCATCATTCAGAACTAACAATGTCAACACTTTCTCATATTTGCTTTGGATTATTTGATGAAAATAAATAATGTATGTATTACTTCTCCATTATTCAAATATTACATGTTCATTACAGAAAAAAGGAATATATAGAAAATTAAGAAAAAAATTAAAAGAAAAAATCTACTTTAACCAAACCTTTCATAGGCAACTACTGTTTTCATCTTGACAAGTAACTCAACTTTTATCTATATATAATCCACATATTAAAAAATAAAAGCAAAAATTTAGTACTGTTTCATAACTTAGTTTTAAATTTTATTTTATGTTGAACATTTTTCTGCTTTGATAGTAAGCAAAAAATAAAATCCTTAAAATAAAAAAATGTGATTTTTAGCATCTAGATCCATACAGTCCAATATGATAGTCACTTGCCACATGTAGCTACTAAGCACTAGAAATGTGGCTTGTCTGAATTGAGATGTGCTGTGTCATATGCTCTGGATTTCAAAGACTTGATACCAAAAAAAAAATGCACAAATCTCATTAATAATTTTTGTACTGATTACATGATGAAAGATCATTTTAATATATTTTGTATTATAATATATTGGTACTATATTAATGCATATTAATATTATGATACATTAATATATAGTATTATTAAAATTATTGAAATTAATTTCATTCTGTCTGTTTCTCTGTTTCTTGTTACTTTGTTTAATGTAGCTGCTATAACACTGAAAATTATATATGGCCCCCCTTCTATTTCTCTTGGACAGTGTCCCGCTCATATACATTCATGGCACCTTCAGTTCTGATTCTTCTCTTCAGTTCCTCTTCAGCAGTAAAAAGTAACGTGGAAAGAATAACCCCATTTCCTGATTCCAGGTCTGCCTAGGTCACCTCCACCCTGAGGTGCAGTATGTGCATGTGTGGCTGACCTAGAAAACTCTGGGTCTGAAACCTTCCAAAGGGTCTAGCAAACGTACAGAAAGCTTTCCGGTGTCCTGAGCTCCTCACTTGTTTTCTCCTTAGAGGCTTTAAGCTCCCTGAGGATAAGACCTTGTCCAGCTTCCTTCCAGGACCCATAAAAATATGTCATACTTTTAAGGCCACCAATAGAGATTGGGTCAGTTCATCTTCAGAGTAAGTAAAGAGTTAAAAACACAGACTGAAAACTCCTCAAGGGGTTTTATTATTTCATTAGGCCTCACTTGAGGCCATAGCACACCAGAATCAATCCTTCCTGCTCAATGTCTCCACCAGGGCAGACAATATTAGTGTGAGACATGGAATATCAACTTACAGTTGTGTAACATATGGGGTCTTACTGCCTATTTCTGGCTACTCCCTCTGCCCAGGAGTGAAATTGAAGTGAAGGCTGTGTCAAAACCTGGGGAAGCCCAGAGCTCATGATCCCACCCTAGAGCACTATCAGGATTTATGCTTCCTGCAATTCACACTATTTCCTTTCCACGCCCAACAAACTTCCTAGGGTGCCCATGGGCAGGTGACAGCCAGCTAAACCTCCTTCCTGCAATGTGTCCTCGTTTCCCAGGAACCAGAGGCAAATACCCTGATGTTTGCTATGAAACGGGCTCTGGGGAGCAGACAGAAAGCTCCTGAGCCTGCTAGATCTTGATTAACATCCCTGCAGCTGCCAAGCCACTTACTCACTGTCTCCCTTAGACATAATAAAAATAAGCACTTCACACATGGACAGCCCTCACAATTACTGCACAGTGACTCCCAGGGTGAGATTGGTAGCAGAATTTCTGTCACTTCCCGGTGAATTAGGGGGAAAAAACTACATACAGCATGATTTTTTTTTATAAATCAGAATTTAATCCATTGAAAGCATTGTACTTTATCTTTTTTCAAAAAATACTAAGATGTCCTTACTTTTATGAAATAATTATCATAATAAGCAGCAGTTATGTGTGTTTCTTGTGTCTTTATTGACAGCCTCATGTCAGACCTCAAATATGGGTAGCATCATAAATTGTCCAAACACACAAATGTCTAGGAATCACTAATCCAAGCTTACCCTCAGGGGCAGCTTCTATAACTTAATGCAAAAAGGTCCTATAGGTTTTCTATGAAAAAGACATGACGTTGGATTTCCTTAACATTCCAAACTCTTGAAAATAGAAATTGCCCTTCCCTCCTCCCATCTTATTCCCACAGGCTGTCCAACAGTGCCAGGGACATAAAGGTTCTCAGCGCATACATGCGGACTTGTATAATGTAGTAATAACAATTGCTGGTGCTTTAGAACCGTATTTGATATATTAATTTGCCTCTAATTCTAATTTAACATTGTGCTGCAGATTCCAGAAAAGAGAGATTCAGAGTGCAGAAGGAATAACAATGCCTTTTATGTGTAACTTGTATCATAAGATATTCTGTACTAAAAATCCTGTATGTGTAAATAGCAAAATAAAGATACAAAGTCTAGAAATAACAAAACCCCTTGAGGAGTTTTCAGTCTGTGTTTTTAACTCCTTACTTACTATAAAGAGGAACTGACCCAATCTTTATTGGGAGCCTTAAAAGTATGACATATTTTTGTGGGTCCTGGAAGGAAGCTGGACAAGGTCTCATCCTCGGGGAGCTTAAAGCCTCTAAGGAGAAAACAAATATGAGCCCGGAAATATCACTCAAATGGGATATGTTTGATGTAGAGAGATGGGCTGGATTTGAATTCAGAAAACTCCCGGACAAAGTTATCTCATTTCTTTTTAAAGGGAGATTTCAAGTGAATATCTAACTAGTTACCAGAAGAAAATAGGAGGGAAAAAAAAAGACATTTTGAAGTGGGGTATGGATCTGTAAAAAACAGGGACTAAGGATTAGCAGAGGTTTCCATTCGTATCTCGCTCTCCTGATCGGGAACTTTCTAAGAGAACACAGAGTTATATTCAGATTTTAGTTTCAAAATCCTGAGTGAATGAAGAATCCTGCCCATATGTGGGTGGATACCTTTGTACAAACCTTCAGAACAAAAGGCGACTAGGGCAAGCCAGTTGGATAGGACTGTCCCTTGTAGTAACCATTATAACCATCACTTCTTTGCACTTGAGGAAAAGAAGCATGCGACCTAAAGCCAGGGAGAGCCACCAGCTTAATTCCCAAAAAAGCAGCATTGAGAAGAATTTCATTAGGCAAGATATGTTAAACAAACAAACAAACAAACAAACATTGCCCATATACTTAGATACATAAAAGTTAGGGAGTTTTTGTGGAAGTTAATCCCATTTTCCTGCATTCATGCTCTGTAATGATGATGTTTGGGAAATAATGGAATAATATTGACATAAGGTGACTTCTTAGACCTACCTAGTACCATCCATGAAAGACTTTGATGTCTCCTGGTTTCTATCAGAAATCTCCTGGAGTTTATTTAATTAGTTTGCTTTTTCTTATCAGAGTGATGGGCTAATGAGAAAAGAAGAAAAAATAATGGATTCAGCTATTTTCATATACGGGTTACATGAAAGCTCACGTTGTTGGTCTGAACGCTGTGGGGGAGAATTTTTTTTCAAACCAGAAGAATTGACACTACATTACAAAACTTCATGTTGTTTTGTTTTCATAGAAAAACTGACCTAGTAAATAAACCAGAAACAGTGAAAATGTAAACTGCTGGAGGTCGGGCAGTGGGAGGGAGTGAAGTTTGAAGAGTAGGATTTTTGCCAGCCAGTGTCTGCCAGTAGTACAGTGGTCTGGGTCTGAGTCCATGACTCTCCCACATTCTTGGCTTTGTGATGTTGGGCACAGAATTCTCTGGGCCCAACATGTAAGGGAATGAGCCAGGTGCTCTAATTCTAGAAGCTGTGTCCCTAATACTAAGCCAGACCACCTCTTTTTTCTTTTTTTAGATACAGGGTCTCATTCTGTTGCCCAGGCTGGAGTGCAGTGGTGATCACAGCTCACTGCAGCCTTGAACTCCTGGACTCAAGCCTCCTGAGTAGCTGGGACAACAGGCGTTCACCACCACAACTGGCTAATTATTTTGTTTTATTTTTTGTAGAGGCAGAGTCTTTCTAGGTTGCCGAGGCTAGTCTCAAACTCCTGGTTAAGTAATCCTCCCACCTTGGCCTCCCAAAATGCTGGGATTACAGGGTTGAGCCACCAAGCCCAGCCCAGCCCAGCACACCTCTTTTATGGAGAAGGAGTTTTTCTCTCATCCAGGCTGGAGTGCACTGGTGCAATCTCAGCTCACTACAACCTCCACAACCCAGGTTCAAGCAATTCTCATGCCTCAGCCTCCCGAGTAGCTGGGATTTCAGGAATGTGGCACCAGGCCTGGCTAATTTTTGTATTTTCAGTAGAAAGGGATTTTGCTATGTTGGCCAGCCTAGTCTTGAACTCCTGGCCTCAAAGGATCCGCTAGCCTCAGCCTCCCAAACGCTGGAACTGTAGGCATGACACACTGTGCCCAGCCCGGACCACCTCTTATATATCTGGGAATTTCTCAGTAGAGGCTGAAGTCATAGTTCTGGGAGCACATAGAGACTTTGGGGGTTTTTTTGTTTGTTTTCTTGATAGCTTTTACACACCCTTACTTTTCATTGAGGGATCCAGCTCTCACTATATCTTAGTCTGGGGCAGAATTTATAACCCGGGCCTCTGCCAATGAGCACTGGCCACAGTGATTAAGGGTGGGCACGTTTTCCAAGCTGGTTGGTCCAATGAATCCTAAGAGTTTTATGGGAATGTTAGGAAAACATCTTTCTTTTCCTTGAGATTTGGAACTGTTGTCACCGTCTTGCCATCACACGTAGGCGGAGAAGGAAAGTGATACACAAAAGACAATGTCACAGTGACAGACGGAAAAGAACTAGGTCCTGGTCACTTTGAACCCTGAATAAGCCTTGCTGAAAGGCAGACTGGTCTTGGGTCTTTTGAGTTGCATTATTCAATAACTTCCTTTTTGGCTTAAAATAGTTTGAGTTTCCCTTGATTCAAAGTAAAATGTACTCTAGCCAATAGAAAACACCATAGAATTAAAAAGAAAAAAAATCCTCATCTTTTTTCATGTGACCAATTTTTCAATTGGTGACTAGTAGAATCTTATAAAATTGTGACATTAACATGATATTGTGTCTGGAATTGGTGGGTTCTTGATCTCACTGACTTCAAGAGTGAAGCCACGGACCCTCACGGTGAGTGTTAACAGTTCTCAAAGATGGTGTGTCTGGAGTCTGTTCCTTCTGATGTTCAGACGTGTTCCGAGTTTCTTCCTTCTGGTGGGTTCACGGTCTCGCTGGCTTCAGAAGTGAAGCTGCAGCCCTTCGCGGTGAGCATTACAGCTATTAAGGCGGCACGTCTGGAGTTGTTCATTCCTCCTGTCCGGAGTGTGTTCACTCCTACCGGTGGGTTCGTGGTCTCACTGACCTCAGGACTGAAACTGCAGACCTTCACAGTGAGTGTTACAGCTCATAAAGACAGTGCAGACCCCAAAAGTAAACAGCAGCAAGATTTATTGCAAAAAGCAAAAAAACAAGGATTCTACAATGTGAAAGCGGACCTAAGCAGGTTGCTGCTGCTGGCTCGGGCAGCCTGCTTTTATTCCCTTATCTGACTCCCCCACACCCACCCACATCCTGCTGATTGGCCCATTTTACAGAGAGCTGATTGGTCCGTTTTGACAGGGTGCTGATTGGTGCGTTTACAATCCCTGAGCTAGACACAGAGTGCTGATTAGTGTATTTACAATCTCCTGCTGGACATAAAAGTTCTCCAAGTCCCCACCCTACTCCAGAGCCCAGCTGGCTTCGCCTGGTGGATCGCACCCCAGAGCCGTGGGCGGAGCTGCCCACCAGTCCCACGGTGCTGCGCGGCTGCACTCCTCAGCCCTTGGGCGATTCATGGCACCGGGCACCGCGGAGCAGCAGGCGCCGCCTGTCAGGAAGGCTCGCCCGGCGGGGAGGCGGCTGAGGCCCGATGAGAATTCGAGAGCCTCGCGGGCGGGCTGGCAGTACTGGAGGACCTGGCGCCCCCTCCACAGCTGCCGGGCCAGGTGCTAAGCCCCTCACTGCCGGGGATTGCGGCACTGGCCAGCTGCTCCGAGTGCTGGGCCCGCTGAGCCCATGCCCACCCGGAACTTGCGCTGGCCCGTGAGCGCCCTGAGCAGCCCCGGTTCCCGCCTGCGCCTCTCCCTCCACACCTCCCCGTAAGCAGAGTGAGCCAGCTCCAGCCTCAGCCAGCCCAGGGAGGGGCTCCCACAGTGCAGCGGCGGGCTGAAGGGCTCCTCAAGCCTGGCCAGAGCGGACACCGAGGCCTGGGAGGTGCTGAGAGCTAGTGAGGGCCGCCAGCACGTTGTCACCTCTCAATATTGTCAAGCGCAAACACGAAAAGATCTCTAGGAGAATAGCTCATGACAACAAAAACACAATAAAAGGACATCCGCCAAATCACAAGCCCATTATTGCCTTTATCTCGTTGCTGCTTTGAGATATAACTTTAATATTTTCTCTCTGAGGACTGGATATTTTTTTCACCATGGCCAATGCTTGTTAACTTCATGAAGTCAATACAGTTACAATTTCCCCCTTGCAGTAGATCTTAAATAGTGCAATCTGTCCTGAGTGAGGCTATCCGTAATCTGGAGTTGTTCATTTGCTGAGTGTGGCTTGTGAGTATCCTGACCAAGACACATTTTCACAATCACAGATCTGTATAAAAATACACTTGCAGGGCTACATTGTAACTTTCATGGGCCCTAGACACTTTTGCCTTCATGAGCTCCTTCCTCCATAAAAAAAATTAAAGATTATATTTCATCACTACTCTGGTGTTAAGACAAATATAATCCAAGCTGGATTATACTGATTTTGTAATCTGATTTTAAAAGGAATTATAACATTTTCAGGGGCTCCTAAATGTGTCCTGGGTCATAGGCACTGTGTGCACTGTGCATAAGGGCATGTCTGTCCTGTATATTTACCAAGGCAGCTTAATCAAGGCAATTTAGATTTAACAGAGTCCCAAAGCCTGGGGTTTAAAACTTGTAAGTGGCCCCTCTGCGCCTTTCGCACTCTCACCATTCAACAGGAAGTTTCTCTCTTCTTGGTGTAATGACAGAACTGGATTCCACACGCCAGCTCCCACACTTTCCAGCTGTGTGAACCACACTTTTCTTAGCCCCAGTGTCTCAAGTGTAAAATGGAGGTAACACAGCTGCTGTCTTCACAGAGTTGCGAGCTTGGAAGACAGAATGCACCAAAGACCCTAACATGGTGTCTGGTCCATAAGATTTATTTAATCATAATACTAATAATGCCATGGCCTTTTGGATCATTCCACACAGAAGCAACATGGCATGGTGGCTGGGAGTGTGGGCTTTGGAGTCAGATTGCCTAGGTTTGAATCTGGTCTCTGCCCCTAACGTACAGAGTGACTTTAGGGAAATAACTTCATCGCTATCAGCGTGTTATCTCCTCTTTCAAGAGGGGACAATAATATCTCTCCAGATGGCTCCTCTAAGGGTAAGAGATAAGGTACCTACAGTGCCTGGCACTTAATAAGTGGGAGATAATACTGGTATTTGTTTTATGTTTTTTATATTATGTAAAAACCACTTGCAGTTTCCCCACTTATTTAAGTGTGTTAAAAAAAACTTTTAAAAACAATAATTGCAAACTTAAGGAAAAGTTGCCAGAACAGTATGAAAATGCCCTGAATCTCTTTCTCTTGGATTCCCTAATTGTTAAGGTGTTGCACTGACTCCATCTCCCATGCTCTCTATAAGTATTCATTATCATTTTTCTGAATCTTTTTGAGAGCAAGCTAGACATTATGTTCCATCATTCCTAAGCATTCCAGTGTCTGTTTCCAGGAAACAAGGACGTGGTCTTACAAAACCAGCATCCAATCCTCCCAATTGGCACAACACAGATCCAATGCACAGATCCCTTTCAAATTTTGCCAGCTTTTCCTTTCTTGTCCAGGGATATGTTTTGCATTTAGTAGTTATCATGCCATTTTGAACTTCTCTAATCTGGAACAGTCCCTCTGTCTTTCCCGTGTGTACTTTACACTTTTAAAGAGGAGGGGCTTTTCATTCTGGAGAGTGACCTTCCCTCTGGGTTCACCAGTGTTTCCTCATGATCAAATGCTGGTCATATATTCTCAGCAGGAACACCCAGAAATGATGCTGTGCTCTTCTCTGCACATCACAAAGGGAGGTGTGTGATGTTGCTTTGTCTCCTCACTGATGATGCTAACCTTGAAAGCCTGGTCAAATTACTGTCTACTGTTTTGCCACCTTACCTTCACCAATTTTCTCTTTGTAATTGATTAGTATTTTATAGGGGAGATTTTTGGTAATTACACCCAAATTCCATTTCTTATCAGATCTCCACTTACCAGCATGAACAACCATTGATGAATCCCACCTGAACCTACCATCTCTATTTCACCATTTGTTATTTATCTATATATGTTAGTACAGAATCATGAATTCTTATTTTATTTAATGGGTAATACTTTACTGTCTTATTTATTTTGATGTTCAAAATCTTCTCTAATTGGCAACTGGGGGCTGCTTCAAGCTAGCTATTTCATATTGTAATGCATTATTCGTGAGCATTTCCTTACATTCTGACACAAAACGATGTTTCACATTCATATTGCACTTTGCCTGCCCCAACCCTGGAACTAGCCATTTCTCCGAGAAGTACTTGGTGAGTAGATGGTATTTAGAAACCAAGATCTGAGTGTTCAATGTGCTTGTAGCTACTGGGCTGTCATTGTTTCTTGGCTCTTGCAATAGACAGAGTTTGAAAATATTTGTATGTATTGACATACATACATAAACAGATATTTGTAAGTACTGTGTTCCTCTGCATATAGATTTTATAAAACCATGAGTTTATACTGTCATCTACGATTCCGACCCAACACTACTGGGATTTTTCTAGCCTTCTTCTTTCCACATTTGTAATTGTCTTCTCTGGCATTGAGAAACTTGGCTCTCAGTACCCCTAATACAGTACTTATAAAATTGTTCACCTGCCATGCTGAATTTAAACCAGGAAGGAAAAAAAGAAATGGAAAACAAAAAGAAAGAGAAAGAAAAGTGGAAAGGGCAGGGATTTCCATTTTATTTAAAAATAAATGTTGAGTCAGACTTCTTAATTTAAACTGAATAAATCCTAATGCTCTGTGTGAAACTTTGGGGTAATTCTATCATACCCATTTTGAAGTTCTGCCTTGGAAATGTCTAAGTAAGAGAGGCATTCTTCACAAATACAAGTAATTATCTCAAGCAATGAAGTGAAAGAAAAAGCTGATTCATGTCAGCCTATGTAGGAAAGACATTTTCATCACTGTATATGCAATCAGTTTCATATTATTCAGGAATTACTTTGAGAAAATCTGATTAATTTAAACACAGATAAACCTAATATGCACAAGAGTACACTGAAGGCTCATTGAAGATGTTTTTTCAGTTAAGAGAATTTCTTTGATTTCTGAGAAGAGTCTCAACATCTTTAATTGCTATAGTTTTTGGTCTTACATACATTCACTGTAGGTGTTACAAAAATTTATTGGGGCTGGACATGGTGACTCATGCCTGTAATCCCAGCGCTTTGAGAGGCTGAGGCAGGAAGATAACTTGAGGTCAGGAGCTCAATACCACCTGACCAACATGGTGAAACCCCGTCTCTACAAAAAGTACAAAAATTAGCTGGGTATGGTGGCACGTGCCTGTAGTTCTAGCTACTTAGGAGGCTGAGGTAGGAGAATCACTTGAACACAGGAGGCTGAGGTTGCAGTGAGCAGAAATCATGCCACTGCACTCCAGCAGGGGTGACAGAGTGAGACTCCATCTCAAACAAACAAACAAACAAACAAAAACCATTAAATATTAGCACAATGATGTAATGTTACTAAATCACTCAGAATTGGGTTGTATTGAAATGTCGACCTCAAGGTGACTTCCTTTCCATGAAGTTTCCTCTTGCCTTAGTGGAATTCAGGACTTGGTGGCACAGTTGTACAGATTGGGCATTATACATTTTCAGGGAAACATTGTGCATAGAAACTTTCATACTTTCTAATGTAAATGGTCCCCTCAACCTCAGGAGATGTGCAGAGCTCAACCTGTGCAGCTTCACACAATGACCTTGACACTGACCGTTATTCTGTCCTCTCAATGCCTTTGATAACTGTTGCACATGTCTTGCCTGTGTGTATGTCTTGCCTGTGGTGGTCCCATCTTGGGCCAATGCTGTGATTCAGGTGTGTCTGGTCCAAGCTTAGACACTTTGTAGGACAGGCATAACCAAAACCTATTTACACAGCAACTGAGAAACATTCTGCCAGGAAACAGCCTTAAGTGGAGGAGAAGCAAATAACATGATTCTCAAGGGAGGGCTTGGGTCTTGCTTTGAAATGAACTATCTGTAACCTTAAGCCAGTAACTTTTTCTAACCTAACATTAAGAACATAAAAGTTTTATGATATAAAATAATATATACTTATTAAAATATTCAGAAAACACAGACATTTTAAGAAATATGTATTCAAGCAAACCTATTACCCAGAAAGAATCACTGCTAACATTTTGGCATGTAGTCATCCAGGCTATTCTATTCATGTATATGTACATTTGTACATTTGAGTGTCAGGGAATACATGGAGTAATTACAAATGGGATCACTTTATGTCTGTGTGTGTGTATGTATGTGTGCATATATATATGTGTGTGTATATATATATATATAGTTTTTAGGTCTTTTGCACCTTTTAGAATTAATACTACTTGGACATCTTGCATAACAATGCTACATACTGTTTCATAGCCTAATATTTTCACCTAAAATACTTTATCTTTCCATATTGATACAAATATTTCCATGATAATTTTTAATCGCTTTGTAGTATTTCATTATGGACGTTAGCCTTAATTTATTTAACCAATTCCATTCAATGGACTTTAAAAATGTCAGTGTTATAAATAAACAATGGTATAGACATCATTCTGCATAAGATATAAATATGTCATTAGATTTAATTTATAAATTATATGTTTAATGTACAATATAGCATGATAATAATATACATATTATATATAATGATGTTTATCTTTTTTTTGAATTTTTTTTATTATACTTTAAGTTTTAGGGTACCATTGTTCTTATAGTTATCTATAACAGTGAAAATTTTTAAACAACTTATATGATTATATAATATAAAATATAACATTTATTTCTGCTCTCATATTTTCTTCTGTACTCAGTCCTAGAAGTAGGACTGCTGGATCAATAGCCCTACATTCTGCTATTCTAGTGGGCTTTCAGTGAATGTTTTCTGAGGATGTTAGGCCTTCAGAATAATAGGCTTTCCAAGGAGCAGAATTATCACATTGCAAACATGATCTGTGCTTCATTAACAAAGAAAGCCACGTGATAAAAAAGAGGAAAATCATTTTGGAGAAAACAGAAGAGTGATGTCTAATATCAAGCTTATAAAAATCTCTAGAAGATGGCCAGGCACGGTGGCTCATGCCTGTAATTCCAGCACTTTGGGAGGCCTAGGCAGGCGGATCACGAGGTCAGGAGATAGAGACCATCCAGGCTAATACGGTGAAACCCTGTCTCTACTAAAAATACAAAAATTAGCCGGGCGTGCTGGCAGGTGCCTGTAGTCCCAGCTACTCGGGAGGCTGAGGCAGGAGAATGGCGTGAACCTGGGAGGCGGAGCTTACAGTGAGCCAAGATCATGCCACTGTACTACAGCCTGGGCAACACAGCGAGACTCCGTCTCAAAAAATAAATAAATAAAAATAAATAAAAAATAAAAAATCCTCTAGAAGATAAGCTTCTGAAAGTAGAGAAAAAAATAGCTACTGGTTTTGTTTAAATCTATACATTTTATAGAATCAGTAGTCTTCCATGTAGGTTTAACTACATATATGGAATAAAATATCAAGATTTAGCTGTGTTTTTGTTCAAAGAGCATGTTTCATTGTAATGTAAAACTCCAGACAAACCAACTGTAAAAAGATATTTTTAATACAAAAAGAAAAATTTGAAGAAAAAAACTGACTGGAAATTAGATGATATTAAAAAATCACTGTTAAATGTTTTCAAGTGTGAATAACAATATTGTGGTTACATGAAGAAAAAAAGAGTCATTATCTGTTAGAAACACATGCCGAAATGGTACGACACCTGGGATTTATCTTAAAATAATTCAGCAGGGTGGTAGGGAGACTTAGGGGAAAAGGCATAAAAATGAAACAGAAAGAGCTGTGCATTCTTAATTGTTGAATTGGATAACGGAACATAAGTGTTCATCACACTATTCTCTCTACTATTCTGTATGTTCAAAATTTTTCAAAATAAAAATTTGAAAAGGCTGATGTAAACCCCAGAAAGACAGGATTTCCACCTGTCTTGCTCACTCTCCTGCCAACCACAATAAAGAAATATTTGTCGTTTGGAAGTGTTAGAAATATGTTATTCTGTGTTACGTTGTTTTTATCTTAGTTGCTTGTTAGGCAAAAGTTTTAGGTATTCAAACCTCCTGGCAATTATAGCACAAGAGGGAGATCCTCATTGGTGAAGTGTTCAAACACAGACAAGAAGACTAGTTGGGTGTTTATGTGAGATTAATGGATTAGGTAAAGATTTGACAGGTTAATGTTCTCTGTCAACTCCAGGGATCTGTTTAACTTAACGTTAGGAAATGTTTCTCTATCTAGATTTATATTTATGTTTTAGCATTCTGAATAGAGCTGAATGGAAAAAATAAAAATTTTTCTCAAGTTGGGAGTCACCTTCCTTTTGCCCTGGATTTTTTTTTTCTTTAGGTTCCACTGTCTGTTTAGATCTGTGAATGCAATCATGGATAATCCCAGAAACTCAACGTATTACTCCAAGTAATCAGATTTAAGTGAAAGTCAAGGTAAGCACCAAAAGAGTAGGAATCCCAATGTTGGGATAGGATTTCTCAGGTGTCATGGACAGCTTGTTTAGGATTTAAGGCAGTCAGCTGTACCATCAGCAACGGAAACAGATGGATCTCTTGCTGTTATACTGAACTTCCTTCTATGCCCATCATTCCATAGCCTCTGCTAACTCATACCTTTGCTTTCCTCATTACCCCAAATTCTTTATGGCCTTTCTCTGGACATCTTTGTGTTTCTGTTCCTAAAAGTAACTAGCAACACCATCTCTGTATCTTACTATTTCATATCATTTGAATCCTAAGGATGGGGTCGGGTAGAAAGTAAAAGAGAATGAAACTTATTAGTAACCATCATATCTGCCTACATCAAATTTTCTTTTTTTTTTTTTTTAAGATAGGGTCTCACTCTGTTACCCAGGCTGGAATGCAGTGGCACAATTTCGGCTCAGTGCAACCTCCACCTCCCGGGTTCAAGCGATTCTCCTGCCTCAGCATCCGGAGTAGCTGGGACTACAGGTGCGTCCCACCATGCCCAGCTAATTTTTGTATTTTTGGTAGAGACAGGGTTTCACCATGTTGGTCAGGCTGGTCTCAAACTCCTGACCTCAGGTGATCCACCTACCTCAGCCTCCCAAAGTGCTGGGATTACAGGCATGAGTCACTGCACCTGGCCTTTTTTTTTTTTTTAAAGAGTTGGGTCTTGCTCTGTTGCCCAGGCTGGAGAGCAGTGGGATGATCATAGGTCACTGCAGCCTTGAACTCCTGGGCTCAAGCATTTCTACCTCAGCCTCCTGAGTAACTGGAATTATAGGCCTGAGCCACAGCACATGGCAATGCATAAGGCTTTCACTGTAGCTCACCCCACAAGTTGCCAGCCTGCTATTGGTTGGCTACTCTTAGATGAACTGTCTATTCCCAATCCATGATTGGGATTATCTGGTCAACATGTAGTTTTGAATTCCTGCATAAAGAATATTTAAGGGTAGGGATTCCCTAGAAGGGACAGGTAGTTGGAGAGGCATTCCATCTTGCAAGCCCATTACATGTTGGCAGTGAGAAAGGGGATAGAGAAGGGAGATGACTCAGGGGTCAGTGGCTGAGATAAGGATGTCAGACAGCAAATTATGTTTAACCAGAAGAAGCAAGTGCAGATATTTGGCCACTGAAGAGAGACATAAATTGCACTTAAAATCTAATCTTAGATTTGAATCCCAGGTCTATGTCATAACTGCTGTACAATCTTAGAGAACATTATGTGTCTCTTGGGAAAAGTTTTGTCTCTCTGAACCCACAATTTCGTAGCCTTATCAAAAGGGCATACAACTGCCTCATTTGCAGGGTAGGTGAAAGAGTCAGATGAGGTTGTCTTAGTCCATTCGCATTATTATAACAAAATGCCAAGGACTGAGGAATTTATTAAGAATCAAAATTTGTTTCTCACAGTTCTAGAGGATGGAAGTACCAGATCGAGGCACTGGCATTGCTGTCTGGTAAGGGTTGCTCTCTGCTTTCAAGATGGCACCTTGATGCTGTGTCCTCAGTGGCCGAAGGCAGAAGGACAAGAGAGGCAAACTCTCTCTAAAGCTTCTTTTATAAGGACGTTCATGAGGGCTCCACCCTTATGACTCAATCACCTCCTAAAAGGGTTCAACTCTTAATACCACCACAATGGGGATTAAGTTTCAGCATGAATTTTGAAGGGGACACTACATTCAAACTGTAGCAGACATAATGAATGCAAAGTCCTCAGCATCACACCAGTTATGTAATAGGTGCTTAATAGATGATCTTGTTCTTATCACACCAGTCCTTCTAATGCTCTGTGGGATCCCAGCCTTCTGAAGCTGAATCAGAATCCAAAACCCAGCAACATTCCAGGGAAAATTGTGAGTGGTGGGATTCTTTCCCTTTTACTTTATATGTTAAAAGGATTTAACTAATACAGAGGCTCTCCTTCTCCTTAAAAATGACTCCCCACCCCCAACCCCCTGCTGACTTATCCAGAAGTGAGCTGTTATCAACAGGTAAAGAGAGATTGCAAGAAGCCAGACCCCAGGGCCTTTAGATCAACTTGGATCTCCTGAGTTATCTGCAATCCGTTTATCTCTATGCATGTCTCTCTCCTTTTTATTGTTCCATTCCGCAAATGCATACACACACACACACACACACACACACCGTCCTCCTACAAAGCAAGAAGGGGGAAAAAGAGTTTTTTTTTAAATAGGAGAAAAATAATGTTGCATGGGTCTGGGGAAGGGAAACCCTTGTTAAGATGAAGCCTATCCAGCAGCCTGTATCCTTTAGGCAACTAACTTAGGGGTTGCTATTTGGTAAGCATTTTCTGGATTTTTTTCTGAAAATGAGCATTTGCCCTAGCAACGCTGTGGGTGATGTTGTTAGTAAAATATAGGGCTTTAAAATCAAGCAGATCTGGACTTAAATATTGCCTCCACTGTGTGTGACCTTGGGCAAGTTACTTCCTCTTTCTGAGCCTCAGATTCCTCACCTGCAAAATAGAACTAACAAGATCTATGGAGGCTATGGAGATACTTGAATGAGAGCATACATGGACAGTTTCTAGCACAGTACTGGCAGTGACTGAGAACTCAGTTCATATAGCTTTGGTTCTTCATTAAGCATTTTATTCACATTGCTTTTAAAGTAGTCTCTAAAAAATCCTTAAGTGACATTGGTTTGTTGAGTGGTCTCAGAATCCTCAGGTGATATTGTTATTAAAATATGTGGCTTTAGAATCAGACAGCCCTGGACTTCAGTGCTGGCTCTGCCACTTACTAGCTGGGTGGCATGGGCAAAATCATTTAAGCTCTGTGAGCTGTAGTTTCTTTAGCCATATTGTGGGGATGATCACACTTACCTCAAAAGGTTGTTAGAAGTAAATTGTGCCCAAAACAGCACCTGGCAGATGTTAAGGGCTTGTCAACCAACATAAACAGAAAGAGCCTCTCTAAAATAAAAGATATGTATTTAGGAATAGGCATTGCAATGGGAATATGCATGCCATAGTGAATGGTGTGTGTATTCAGGGAGGTAAAGGAAGACAAAGGGTTTTAAAGGAAAAATGAGGAGGATTACATAATTGTTTTCAAATGATTCTTCTTGGCTACAGAGATCAATAACAAGAGTGACATCAGTCTGATGTTGGACAGGCAGTTGCTGGGCAGATGTCTCCACAGAAGTACTTTTTTGTGCAAGGTTGTGATGGCCTTTGGCAAGGTTGCAGTTTTTGCAGAGTCTTTTATGATAGTTTTTCTTATCAGGCGCAGAAGTTTGAGGACCCTCTCTTTACAGCCTTCCCTACCTCTATATGTGATGGCTTTTTGTTTTTTTGTTTGTTTGTTTTTTTAAACACAAGCGACTCCATTTTGGTTCTGACAACTTTCGCAGGCTCAGTAAAAAGTAATTCTGATGATGATGATGTTGATGTGGAGGAAGGTGGCAAAAATGATGCTCTGTTGATGCTTGCATAAAGAAACAACAGAATTTCATTTTTGGTTATTTCAAGCATGGACTTGAAGGCAGGGGCAATGTTTTGCTTCCATTTTTTTACTGCACATAATAGCTAGCCTATAGTAGTTGCTCAATAAATATCTGATGTATAAATGGATGAAAAAATGGTGGATAAATGAGAGCTTTGATGATAGAAAAAAAGTTATTTCACATACCAACAACTTTGGCTTGGGAATCAGACAAATAAGCATTTATATCTTGACTTAGTCATTTCCTATGTAAACTTGGCTAAGTTACTTGATTTCTCTCTGTGTCGGATTTCCTATTTGTAAAATGAAAATAATAATAGAATCTACCTCAGATATTGGAGTCAAATGAGAGAAGTGTGTAAAGAGCTTGGTTCTGTACCTGAAATGCAACTTTGTGCTCAGTAAATGTTACTGTCAGGAAAAGGAAGGCACTTCATGGAAAGTTACCATTTCACCAGAACTAACCAGAAAAGACGGGCTAATGTAACTCAGCTCACTTGAATTCATTCCATGTTTTCCTAATGTGCCAAAATATCCTCCCTAGTTGGAAGCGCACAAGTGTTTAGAAAGCCTAGCCATCTTCTAACACTCATCAAGATGACAAAAATAAGTGTGGAGGACAATTACCGTTTGTGAAGTGCCCATAACCCCCACAAAGTAATTCTGTCTCTCAATGCGCCTTGCAATTAAACATGCAAATAGCAGGTCTTTGATTCTTATCATTTCTGGTAAGGATGAGCATTTTCAATCTGCTGCATTTGCATCCATTTAGATAATGATAATGAAAGCAACAGATCCCTTCCATTCCACTCTGCCTTTCATTCAAAGATTGAGACCCAGAGGTGCTTTTAGAGACCACATTTATAGATTAATTTCATCATTACAGAGCTGCAAGAATCCCTGGGGTAGCAAGAAGCACATATTAACTTTTGCCAGTGATGCTGCACAAACACCAGGTTAGGAAAGCAAATGGCAAATAACTCACCCAGTTGAAAATGTAAGGGAAATTTATGAAACCAGAAAGAAAGGAAAAGCCACAATGAGTAGTGCTGTTATTTAGTTACAGATTTCAAATAACAAAAAATCCTCAAGCTAATGTTACTTCCCTTCATACTCTGAACATTATTTGGAGAATGACTCAACAGGAAGGGAGAAGAAGGCACCTCACTTGTTACCACCCACATCCCTCTTGTCATTAGATAATTCCACAATGGACAAAAGAGTGAATGAACTAAGTTCCGGGCTTGCATTGCATGCTAGTTAGGTCCAAATCCTTCTGAGCACTGATATTTTGGGCTCCCCCGTCCCCTTCAGGACTAAAACAAGACTATCATGCAGACCTCATCTTTCAGGGACATTCCTGCCTACTCATTCCTTTCAAAAGCCCCCATTTCCCTTGGTTTTGTTTGTTTGTTTGGTTGGTTGGTTGGTTGTTTTTGTCCTGCAGCGGGAGAAAGGGAGATCTTAATTTTTTGAGGAGATTGAATTATGTCAGTGATTTGTATCCCCTTTAATACATCCTACATTCCTTTGGGAATATGATGAAGGCTATGGATTAGCTTCCCAGATAAATGTATGCACAAGTATACACACAGAGATTCAATCACAATTTAGCATTCATTTTAGAGGAAATTCATTGAACTTCTGCAGTTTATGTCTGGATCTTGGGTCAAAAACACCTCAATGAATTAATTTCGAAGATTGTATCTCTGTCTGCCATTCATTTCTTCACTCATTCAGCATATACGGAACCACTGGGTTCCAATCCCCATGCTAGGTACTGGGATTGCAAAGGTAAATAAAGCATTACCTCTGCTTTTGTTGCGTTCACTGAGTAATAGAGGAGATGGACGTTTAAATTTATCGTTTCATTAATGGTTGATAACTGCCTCAATAGAAGCATAAAAATATACCAAATATATATAAGAAAAGGCATGGCCAGGTCTGGCTCAGGAAGTCACAGAAGGCAGTACAAAGGAAGTGATATTTGAGCGTGGTGTTCAAGGTGTATAAGTCCACTAAGGGGGTGGAGACCATGACAACATTTCTGGCAACGGAGACAGCAGGGACAAAAGCTTGGAGTTGTGAAAAACCCTGGTATGAGCAATACAAGGGTTTGTTGTGGTGAACACACTGAGTATATAAGGGAGAGGCATGCTGGGAGAAAAAGCAAAGTTTTGTAAGTCATGTGGATGTGAAGTTTGGACTTTATCATGTGGTTAAGGGGGAGCTGCTGAAGGATTTTAAGCATGGAAGAGAAACAAAGTTAGATGTATATTTTACAGAGATAATTCTATTCTGTGCAGGAAAAACAAACCCAAGCTTTCTTGATGTCAGTGAAACTATTATCATACCCCATTTTCCGTTGCCACCAACACCAAAAATAAAAGCATGCAGTTAAACCAGTTTTCAGACTACTCAAAAAGCCTGGTGGAAAAGGAAGTATATTTTTAGAGTAATGCAGTGTCTGGTACCCAGTGGAGATGGGCATGCAATATTAACAGATGATGACGCAAGCTTCACAAATTTGAACCAAGAAAAAGCAGCAGCTACCTTGAACTAGTCATGAATAATATTTAGAATTAACCACGAGCTGATAGCACTTTGTGGATCTTACAGCCACTGATGAGAAGTATCAAAAGTAAGATATCATAAACACAATGGAATTTCAATTTGAAGTGGTGGTGGTGACAATGGGAGGGGCAGGAGTGGGGAGGGCAGATGTTGCTTAAAGCAAAAAGTGGTTATAGCCAAAATTACCCTTGGAAATTCCTCAAGTTGCCCATTAAGTACAGTACACACACAGCATAAATATGCAGTATTATTTATACATGCAATCTGTACACAACTGCAAGTATAAATATATGCATATAAATATATATGTAAATATCTCTAAAAAGATATATATATTACCATGTAATTTTTCATTGTTTTCACTATAGCAATGTATTTTGAGTTTGCATAACTTAAATGCACGGATGATAGGGACACCACTGTAACGTTTCCAACAGTAGAATTGGCAAATAAATGTACTTTAAAAATTTAAATTAGAAGGGTTTCAAGGTTGTCCCCACTGTAATATAACTGTGCTGCATCCTGATATTCATCTTGAGTAGCTAGCACAACCAGAATTGGGAAATGCTTTAAAAACTTAAATTACTTATAACCCACCACCTGTCTCTTGCGGCTCAGAATGTACTGAGAACTTGGTACTACTGTATGGTTAATAGTTATTACGGAGATTCACAAGTTATTGTAGACCTCTACTTCCCCTCAAAATATTTTGGGTCAAAATTTGGGTAAATCTCTTGGAAAGTGCATTGTATCTGAACAACATTTGTCACATGTCTTGGAGATAGTAGCTGAAATCCATTGATAACTGCTGTTACAGACTTTCACAGAGGGTGAGACGCTGATACGATGACTGGGAAACTGTGCACAGTTAATACTGGGGTCTCAGATGGCACTAGATCAACATGGACGTTTCCATTTCACCACACTTGTGTGTCACACAGAGGTCACCTTCTGGAGCCATCGCTTCCGGAGGTCCTCCAGCTGCCGTAGCCGACAGGTGGCTGAGGTTCATCCGCTGCCTGGTGGGGGCTGGCTGACCTCCACTGGTCAGCTGCAGGGGACAACTCTGCTGCCAGGATAGTTCATTGGAGATGTCACTACAATTTCAGGGAGGAATATCTTTTTCTAAAACTTAAGAGGTTGACTTCAAGGGCCTGTTTTTATGTAAATTTGGGTTCAGCAATGACCAGAAACGGATTTTGAAAGACTGTAATTCCTACCGTTGCAAATGGCAGAGCTGGTCATGACACTAAGAGACCTGTCACCACCAGGAAGACTGATGCACAATTAAAAATACATCAACATCTTCCTCCTCAGCTCTTTCCTCCTCCTTCTTCCTTGAGCAGGCCTTTTTCTACACACACACTCTCACACCCCAGGGCGGTTAAAAGTCTGTACCTTGGGTTCAAACACACCTGGATTCCAATCTCAGCTGGATCCTGGACAAGTATTTATGATTCGCTGTAAAATGAAATGCTCAGCTATAAAATGGGGATTAAAAAAAGTCCCTACGCCCTAAGATTGCTTTGGGGAGTGAATAAGAAAATACATACCCCGTGCTCAGCACAGTTCCTGTCATAGGGGACACCTAATAGATACTCTTATGTATCGTTCCTATTATAATTTTTATTATAGTTATACATTGCCTCGTAGCCTGCCAATTTCAATTACAATACATGCTGTGAATATTTTATCATATCAAGAATAGCCTTCTAACTTATGAGATTGGGGCTGGTTGTGATGGCTCGGACCTATAATCCCAAGCCTTCTGGGAGGCTGAGCCAGGAGTTCAAGACCGGCCTGGGCAGCATAGTGAAACATGCCTCTATAAAAAAAAAATTTAGC
Organism: Gorilla gorilla gorilla; assembly: GCF_029281585.2. Taxonomy (NCBI): domain Eukaryota; kingdom Metazoa; phylum Chordata; class Mammalia; order Primates; family Hominidae; genus Gorilla; species Gorilla gorilla. The sequence goes on along the minus strand of NC_086017.1, from coordinate 79,531,471 downwards.
CAAGCATGATGGTATGCACCTGTAGTCCTAGCTACTTGGGAGGCTGAGGCAGAAGGATTGCTTGAGCCCAGGTATTTGAGGCTGCAGTGAGCTGTGATCGTGCCCCAGTACTCCAGCCTGGGTGAAAAAGCAAGACTTGGCTTTAAAAAAATTAAAATAAAATAAATTTAAAAATGGTTTAAAGGAGAGCAGATGCTACTGTCCACCAGTGAGCCTTGTACGACACAGTGAAAATACAATGCACTGACAATTTAAATGCTATAAAATGCTGAGTATTAGTAACATCTCAGGGCCTGAGTAAGGTGATGATTATGACTTTCGTTTTGTAGATGCGAAAATGGACATGACTTTGACATGGTAATAATAAAGTTGCAGCTTATGCTTGAGTCTTCACTCCCAAGTCTTGTCATTTTCTTTAAATAATTTTTTTATTTCAATAGCTTTGGAGGTACAAGTGGTTTTTGGTTACATAGATGAATTGTATAGTGGTGTCGTCAGAGATTTAAATGCACCCAACACAGCATTGTACACTGTATCCAACAGCTTTTTATCCCTCACACCCCTTCCACTCTTCCCCATTCTGAGTCTCCAGTGTCCATTATACCCCTCTGTATGCCTTTGCATACCCATAGCATAGCTCCCACTTATAAGTGAGAACATGCGGTATTTGGTTTTCCATTCCTGAGTTACTTCACTTAGGATAACGGCCTCCAGCTCCATCCAAGTTGCTGCAAAACACATTATTTCGTTGTTTTTGATGGCTGAGTAGTATCCATGGTGCATATGCACCACATTTTCTTTATCCACTCATCAGTTCATGGGCACTTAGGTTGGCTCCATATCTTTGCGATTGTGAATTGTGCTGTGATAAATGTACGTAAGCAGGTATCTTTTTCATATAATGCCAAATCACGTAATTTCTAATGCCATACACACTGTCGAGTTTCATAGACTCCTCTTCTTCACAAAGCAGTAAATCCTTTACTAAGTGAAAGAATTCTTGCTTCATTTTAGCAAATAATTAAGAGATTAGGTGGGTTTTGAAGAGAGAATCATTTTTTTCTGAATAAAATGAGCTTTTGATTATCAAAATGCCACATGATCTTTATGGAATGTCTAGTAAAACAGTTACACATAAAGAAGAAAATAAAAATCGCATCTCTGTAACCCAGAGAGGAACATTAACAAACATTTTGGTGATTAACCTTTCTGTAGTACAGTTATACACACCCAAGCACACACTTCTCTTGTATGGGATTCCATGGTTCTGTAATGTGTTTTTCAGTCAACAATATGTATTTACTAATATTGATATTAGTAAATGATAATGAATTAAAATATAAATTATTCTATGTCATTGCATTTAATCTGTGCATAACCACAATTTATTTAATCAATTCCCTCTTGATGGATATTATGCTCTTTTTCTTTTTTTCTTTAATATTATACAAAATTTCATCACCCACTTTGACATAATCCTTTGTGTATTCATCTGATTTAATCCTTAGGGTAAACTCTTAGAAGTGCAAGCAGTAAATCAAAAGATATACACTTTATACTTTATTATTATTATTATTTTATTATTATTTTGAAACAGGTCTCATTCTGTCACCCAGGCTGGAGTGCAGTCTCGGCTCACAGCAGCCTCGACCTCCATACTCAGGAGATCCTCCCACCTCAGCCTCCGCAGGTGCACACCACCATGCCCAGCTAACTTTTGCGTTCTTTGTAGAGACAGAATTTCATCCTCCCAGGCCTTCCAAAGTACAAGGATTAAAGGCATAAGCTAACTGTGCCCAAGCCCACTTTTTACATTTTTAATTCATAACTAGGTTCTTAATATCTACATAATTGATTTTGCCAAAGACAATGTAGGGGAGCTTCCTGTTCTTCCTGGTTTGTGGTGAACAGTGGGAGTTAACGAAGCGGTGAGATGGTGAGACGTTTGATACAACTTTCCTAGGTCAACAGGGTCAGAGAGCACAGCTCCCAGAACCTTGAGGATGGGACTCACTCTTTTCGTCCCTTTCTTCTCCCACTTCATATCTCCTCAGGGAATAACAGTTTAAAGTTTGGATTAACTCAGTTGCCTGACTTTGAAATACTGTTTCTAGCACCTTCAGAGACTCAAACTGGGATCCCAGGATGGTAGAGTTCACAGATCCCATTGCAATCTAGAAAGAAACTACCCACGGACTGATGACATTTAAAACTTTAAAAACATCATCCCAGGCTGACACTGTGAGATTACTTATATATTACAACATAATCTTTGTTTCTAGAAAAAAAATAGATAGTTATGCTATTTCCCATGACATCTGGGAGAGAAAGAAATTTTCCATGGAGCTCCCCCAAAATCCAGGTCTTCCAAGTATACAGACAAGTGTTATTCCTCTATAATAAACAGGGAAGGAGCACCACATCCTATGATCTTATAAACGCCTTAAATTTTAGAGTGAATCCACTATTACTTGAAAGTCTTTCTTGCTTTATTAACTCAGTCTCACTGTATAAAATGCAGTATTTTCAATGATTCCCCTCTCTAGGGTGACACATAGCGCATAAGTACCAGGGACACATGGGTGAAGAACATTTTTTACTTGACACGCACAATCTCATTGCATTTTAATTACATTCACCCTTTGGTATCTAGGCATGAGTAGAATATCAATAGTATTTGAAATGATCCAAAAGCTGAAGAGCAGAAAAATTTTTATCTCCCAATTTTGTGTCTTTCTAGGAGCTACATTCCATGGTTTGGTATCATATCACAAACCAGTACATTTTAAACTTGAAAAAAATAAATAATGCTTTATTTGGGATACAAATATAACTTGTTTATTGTTTATACATTTTCATTTCTGGCCCAGCCCCCTGTGGTAGGTATTATTCCTTCCTTATCACCCCCTCAGGATAAGCACAATAGCTTCTATAAAATTACAACTGATGACCACAGAAAGGGAAGAAAATTCAAATTCTGGAAGGGTTGGAAGCAATAAGAAACCTGTCCCTTCCAATTTCACCAGAGAAATGCATTTTGTCTTCCAAACACAGGTTTCCAGCACTTCTGAGATCACAGGGTGCTGCAGTAGGCTTACAGAGAGGAATGAAAACCTCCTCCTTCCCTCGCTTCCTCCCAGGCTGATATTTCAATGGAAAATGATGACACTCTGCATTTGTAGAGCACTTTACAATTTTTAAAGCACACTCACCTATCTTATCTCATTTGGTCCTTGCCTGGGGAGGAGGCACTTAGGTAGTTATTAATAGCTCAGTTTTATCAGAGAAGAAAAATTAGGCTCAGAAATACTTGCCCAAAGTAACGTAAGAAACATAACTTGGATAATGGCTGGCATAAGCTTCAATCAATGGGAACTGCTAAGATGATGATGAAGATTATTATTAATTATTACTGTCACCAATGACCTTAGCAAAACCAAGACCTAACCCTTCACTGCCACATACTCCTAATTCTTTTTTTTAACTTTCATTTTAGATTCAGGAATATATGTGCAGGTTTGTTATATGGGTAGACTTCGTTTCACAGGGGTTTGGTGTACAGATGATTTTGTCACCATCTACTAAGACTGGTACCTGATAGTTATTTTTCCTGATCTGTTCCCTCCTCCCATCCTCCTACCTCAAGTAGGCCCCACTGTCTGTTGTTCCCCTCCCTACGTCCATTGGTTTTCATTATTTGGCTCCCACTTATAAGTGAGAACATGCAATATTTGGTTTTTCTGTTCCTGCGTTAGTTTGCTAAGAATAATGGCCTCTAGTTCCATCCATGTTCCTGCAAAAGAAATGATCTCATTCTTTCTATGGCTGCATAGTATTCCATGGTGTATATGTACTATATTTCTTTATCCAGTCTACTGTTGATGGGCCTTTAGGTTGATTCCATGTCTTTGCTATTGTGAATAGTGCTGCAATGAACACATAAGTTCACGTGTCTTTATGGTAAAACGATTTATATTTCTTTGGGTAATGGGATTGCTGGGTCAAATGGTAGTTCTATTTTTAAGTCTTTGAGGAATTGCCACACTGCTTTCCAGCATGGTTGAGCTAGTTTACACTCCCACCAGCAGCGTATAAACGTTCCCTTTTCTCTGCAACCTTGCAGCATTTGTTATTTTTTGACTTTTTGATAATAGCCATTATAACTGGTGTGAGATGGTATCTCTGTGTGGTTTTGATTTACACTTCTCTAATGATTAGTGATATTGAGATTTTTCATATGTTTGTCGGCTGCATGTATGTCTTCTTTTGAAAAGTGTTTATTCATGTCCTTTGCCCACTTTTTCATGTGGTTGTTTTCTATTGTAAATTTGTTTAAGTTCCTTATAGATGCTGATAGATGCTGGAATTAAACCTTTGTCAGATGCATAGTTTGGAAATATTTTCTCCTATTCTGTAGGTTGTATGTTTATTTATTCATTCATTTATTTATTTTTTATTTTTTGAGGCAGAGTCTCTCTCTGTCACCCAGGCTGGAGTGCAGTGGTGCCATCTTGGCTCATTGCAACCTCTGCCTCCTGGGTTCAAGTGATTCTCATTCCTCAGCCTCCTGAGTAGCTGAGACCACAGGCGTGTGCCACCATGCCGAGCTAATTTTTTTGTATTTTTAGTAGAGACGGGGTTTTACCATATTAGCCAGGCTGGTCTCAAACTTCTGGCCTCAAGTGATCTGCCTGCCTCAGCCTCCCAAACTGCTGGGATTACAGGCATGAGCCACTGTGCCTGGCTGTTTATCTGTTTATTATGTTGATAGTTTCTTGTGCTGTGTCAAAGTTCTTTAGTTTAATTAGATCCCATTTGTCAATTTTTGCTTTTGTTGCAATTGCTTTTGGTCTCTTTGTCATGAAATCTTTCCCAGTTTCTATGTCCAGAATAGTATTTCCTAGGTTATCTTCCAAGGTTTTTATAGTTTTAGGTTCTCCATTTAAGTCTTTAATCCATTTTGAGTTGAGTTTTGTATATAGTATAACGAAGGGGTCCCGTTTCAATCTTCTGCATATTGCTAGACATTTATGCCTGCACTATTTATTGAATAGAGAGTCCTTTTCACCCTGGCTTGTTATTGTCAGCTTTGTTGTAGATGTGTGGCATTATTTTGGGGCTCTCTATTCTGCTCCATTGGTCTATGTGTCTGTGTTTGTACCAGTATCATGCTGTTTTGGTTATTGTAGCCCTGTAATATAATTTGAAGTTGGGTAACATGATGCTTCCTGCTTTATTCTTGCTTAGGAATATCTTGACTATTTGGGATCTTTTTTGGTTCTATATGAATTTTTTTTTTTTTTTTTTTAGACGGAGTCTCACTCTGTTGCCAGGCTGGAGTGCAGTGGCGCGATGTCGGCTCACTGCAACCTCCACCCCCCCAGTTCAAGCGATTCTCCCACCTCAGCCTCCTGAGTAGCTGGGATAACAGGCACGTGAAACCACACCCAGCTAATTTTTGTATTTTTAGTAGAGATGGGGTTTCACCATGTTGGCCAGGATGGTCTTGATCTCCTGACCTCATGATCCACTCACCTTAGCCTCCCAAAGTGCTGGAATTACAGGCATAAGCCACCGCACCCGGCCAGTTCCATATGAACTTTTTAAAAGCTTTTCCTATTTCTTTGAAAAATGTAATTGGTAGTTTGATAGGAATAGCATTGACTCTATAAATTGCTTTGGGCAGTATGGCCATTTTAACAATATTGATTCTCTTTATCCATGAGCATAGAATGTTTTCCCATTTGCTTCTGTAGTATCTTAATTCTTTCAACAGTGCTCTGTAATTTTCATTGTAGAGATCTCTCACTTTCTGGTTAGCAGTATCCCTAGGTATTTTATTCTTTTTGTGGCAATTGTGACTGGAATCGCATTCCTGATTTGGCTCTTGGCTTGGATGTCATTGGGGGTTAAGAATGCTACTGATTTTTGTCCGTTTATTTTGTATCCTGAAACTTTGCTGACGTTGCTTATTAGTTCAATGAGCTTTTTTGGCAGAGACTATGGGGTTTTCTATGTATGGAATAATGTCATCTGCAAACAGGGATAGTTTGACTTATTCTTTTCCTATCTGGATGCCTTCTATTTCTTTCTCTTGCCTGATTGTTCTGGCCAGGACTTCCAAAACTGTGTTGAATAGAATACTCTTACTTCTTTCCCTATCCAGGCTTTTAATGCTAGTGATGTTTTGTATCTCCCAGAAAGATGCTAAAAATCAATAAAACTTTCTGTTGTATTAGTTGCCCTGATTTGCAAGTATATACTATGTCTGATGTTCAAGTCTTGTTGTAAACAGGATACAATGGAATTATTTATCCCACGATAAGCCATAGTCACCATGGTGGTTAATTTTATGTGTCAATTTGATTGGGCCATTGGGTGCCCAGATATTTAGTTAAACATTATTCTGTGTGTGTTTATAAAGGTGTTTGTGAATGAGATTAACATTTGACTTGGTGGACTGAGAAAAGCAAATTGCCCAACCCAATGTGGGTGAGCCTCATCCAACCTGTTGAAGGCCTGATTAGAACAAAAGGCAGAGTAGGGAGAATCTACTCTTTCTGCCTGACTGTCTTCAAGCTGAGATATTGATCTCCTGCCTTCAAACTTGGACTCAGATTGTAATTTACACATTTGGCTCTTCTCCTTCTCAGGCCCTTGGACTTGGACTACAACTATACCATCAGCTCTCTTGGGTCTCCAGATTGCCAACTACAGCATCCATAATTGTGTGAGCCAATTTCTTATAATCTCTTTCTACACACACACACACACACACACTCACACACACCACATACACATCCTATTGGTTGTTTTTCTGGAGAACTTTGGCTAATACAGTTACCATCTAACTCATGCTATTTTAAAGAAAAGACAGTGAAATGTTGTTTCTTTCAAATTAAGTAATGGTTGCAAAGATTAACACTAAAATATTTAATTGCTTCAAATGTCCTTGTTTAAAATACATACTAGGAAGCCCTAGCCAAAGTAATTTGTCAAGAGGAAGAAATTAAAGGCATCAAGATAGGAAGAGGGGAAGTCAAACTATCTCTCTTTGCAGATGATGTGATTCTATACCTAGAAAACCCCTTAGTCTCTGTCCCAACATTTCTAGAACTGATAAACAACTTCAGTAAAGTTTCAGGATGCAAAATCAATATACAACACTCAGGAACATTTCCATACACCAATAACTCCAAGCTGAGAGCCAAATTCACAATAGCCACACACACACAAAAATTAGTTAGGAATACAGTTGACCAGGGAGATGAAAGATCTCTACAATGAAAATTATAAAACACCACTGAAAGCAATCAGAGATGACACAAACAAATGGAAAAACAGTCTATGCTCATGGACAGGAGAAATTAATATTGTTAAAATGGGCATATTGCCCAAAGCAATTTATAGATTCCATATAATTTCCATTAAACTACCAATGTAATTTTCACAGGTTTAGAAAAAGCTATTCTAGATTTATATGAAAGAAACAAAGAGAACAAAATAGTCAAAGCAGTCCTAAGCAAAAAGAACAAAGCCAGAGGCATCACACTACCTGACTTCAAACTATAGGGCTACAGTAATCAAAACAGCATGTTACTGGTACAGAAACAGACACAAAGACCAAGGAAACAGAATGGAGAATGCAGAAATAATGCCACACATCTACAACCATCTGATCTTTGACAAAGCTGACAATAACAAGCAATGGGAAAAGGATTCCCTATTCCATAAATGCTGCTGGCATAACTGTCTAGCCATATGCAGAAGATTGAAACTGGACCCTTCCTTTCACCATATACAAAAATCAACTCAAAATGGATTAAATACTTAAATGTAAGACCTAAAACTATTTAAAAACTAGGAGAAAAACCTAGGAAATACTATTCTGGACATATTAGGCCTTGGCAAAGATTTCATGATGAAGTCTCTAAAAGCAATTGCAAGAAAAACAAAAATAGACAAGTGAGACCTAATCAAATTAAAGAGCTCCTGCACAGCAAAACAAACTATCAATAGAGTAAACAGATAGACTACAGAATGGGAGAAAATACTCAAAAACTATGCATCCAACAAAGGTCTAATATTCAGAATCTTTAAGCAACTCAAACAAATCAACAAGTAAAAGCAAACAGCCTCATTATAAAATCGGCATAGGACATGAACGGACACTTCTCAAAAGAAGACATACGCAAAACCAACAAGCATATGGAAAAATGCTCAATATCACTGATCATTAGAGAAAAGCAAATCAAAACCACACAGAGATACCACCTCACACCAGTCAGAATGACTAATTACTAAAAAGTTAAAAAATAACAGGTGTTGGTGAGGTTGAGGATAAAAGGGAATATTTATACACTGCTAGTGTGAATGTAAATCAGTTCAGCCACTGTGGAAAGCAGTTTGGAGATTTGTCAAAAAACTTAGAACTGTTGTTTGACCCAGCAATCTCATTACTGGGTCAAGGATTATAATATAAAGGAATATAAATCATTCTATGAAAAAGGCACATATGCACGCTTCCAAGATGGCTGAATAGGAACAGCTCTAGTCTGCAGCTCCCAGCAAGATCTACACAGAAGATGGGTGATTTCCTCATTTCCAACTGAGGTACCTGGTTCGTCTCACTGGAACTGGTTGGATACTAGGTGCAGTCAACGGAGGATGAGCCGAAGCAAGGCAGGGTGGGCGTCGCCTCACCCGGGAAGTGCAAGGGGTCGGGGGATTTCCCTTTCCTAGCCAAGGGAAGCCATGACAGACTGTACCAGGAAAAATGGTACACTCCCACCCGAATACTGTGCTTTGCCCACAGTCTTAGCAACTGGCAGACCAGGAGATTCCCTCCTGTTCTTGGCTCAGCAGGTCCCATGCCCACGGAGCCTTGCTCGCTGCTAGCACAGCAGTTTGAGATTGACCTGTGAGGCTGCAGCCTGGTGGGGGGAGGGGCGTCTGCCATTGCTGAGGCTTGAATAGGTAAAGAAAGTGGCCAAGAAGCTCGAACTGGGTGGAGCCCACTGCAGCTCAGCAAGGCCTACTGCCTCTGTAGACTCCACCTCTGTGGGCAGGGCAGAGCTGAACAAAAGGCAGCAGAAACTTCTGCATACTTAAATATCCCTGTCTGACAGCTCTGAAGAGAGCAGTGGTTCTCCCAGCATGGTGTTCAAGCTCTGAGAATGGACAGACTGACTCCTCAAATGGGTCCCTGACCCCCATATAGCCTGACTGTGAGACACCTCCCAGTAGGGGCCGACAGACACCTCATACAGGTGGGTGTCCCTCTTGGATGAAGCTTCCAGAGGAAGGATCAGGCAGCAATATTTTCTGTTCTGCAGCCTCCGCTGGTGATACCCAGGCAAACAGGGTACGGAGCTGACCTCCAGCAAACTCCAACAGACCTGCAGCTGAGGGTCCTAAATGTTAGAAGGAGAACTAACAAACAGAAAGGAATAGCATCAACATCAACAAAAAGGACATCCACACCAAACCCCATCTGTAGGTCACCAACATCAAAGACCAAAGGTAGATAAAACCACAAAGATGGGGAGAAACCAGAGCAGAAAAGCTGAAAATTCCAAAAACCAGAGTGCCTCTTCTCCTCCAAAGGATTGCAGCTCCTCGACAGGAAGGGAACAAGACTGGATGGAGAATGAGTTTGACAAGTTGACAGAAGTAGGCTTCAGAAGGTCGGTAATAACAAACTTCTCTGAGCTAAAGGAGCATGTTGTAACCCATCTCAAGGAAGCTAAAAACCTTGAAAAAAGGTTAGATGAATAGCTCACTAGAATAAACAGTGTAGAGAAGAACTTAAATGACCTGACATAGCTGAAAACCACGGCATGAGAGCTTTGTGACGCATGGACAAGCTTCAATAGCCGATTCAATCAAGTGGGAGGAAAGATATCAGTGATTGAAGATCAAATTCATGAAATAAAGAGAGAAGACAAGATTAGAGGAAAAAGAGTAAAAAGAAAAGAACAAAGCCTCCAAGAAATATGGGACTATGTGAAAAGACCAAATCTATGTTTGATTGGTGTACCTGAAAGTGACGGGGAGAATGGAACCAGGTTGGAAAACACTCTTCAGGATATTATCCAGGAGAGCTTCCCCAATCTAGCAAGGCAGGCCAACATCCAATTCAAGAAACACAGAGAACACCACAAAGATACACCTCAAGAAGAGCAACCCCAAGACACACAGTTGTCAGATTCACCAAGGTTGAAATGAAGGAAAAAATGTTAAGTGCAGCCAGAGAGAAAGGTCAGGTTATCCACAAAGGGAAGCCCATCAGACTAACAGCGGATCTCTTGGCAGAAACCCTACAAGCCAGAAGAGAGTTGGGGCCTATATTCAACATTTTTAAAGAAGAGAATTTTCAACCCAGAATTTCATATTCAGCCAAACTAAGCTTCATAAGTGAAGGAGAAATAAAATCCTTTATAGACAAGGAAATGCTGAGAGATTTTGTCACTACCAGGCCTGCCTTACAAGAGCTCCTGAAGGAAGCACTAAACATGGAAAGGAACAACCAGTACCAGCCACTGCAAAAACACACCAAATTGTAAAGACCATCGATGCTATGAAGAAACTGCATCAATCAACGGGCAAAATAACCAGCTAACATCTTAATGGCAGGATCAAATTCATATATAACAATATTAACCTTAAATGTAAATGGGTTAAATGCCCCAGTTAAAAGACAAAGACTGGCAAATTGAATAAACAGTCAAGATCCATCAGTGTGCTGTATTCAGGAGACCCAGCTCATGTGCAGAGACACACACAGGCTCAAAATAAAGGGATGGAGGAAGATCTACCAAGCAAATGGAAAGTAAAAAAAAGCAGGGGTTGCACTCATAGTCTCTGATAAAACAGACTTTAAACCAACAAAGATCTAAAGACACAAAGAATGCCATTACATAATGGTAAAGGGACCAATGCAACAAGAAGAGCTAACGATCCTAAATATATATGCACCCAATTCATAAAGCAAGTACTCAGAGACCTATAAAGAGACTTAGACTCCCACACAATAATAATGGGAGACTTTAACACCCCACTGTCAATATTAGACAGATCAATGAGACAGAAGGTTAACAAGGATATCCAGGACTTGAACTCAGCTCTGCACCAAGTGGATCTAATAGACATCTACAGAACTCTCCACCCCAAATCAACAGAATATACATTCTTCTAAGCAACACATCACACTTATTCTAAAATTGACCACATAATTAGAAGTAAAGCACTCCTCAGCAAATGTAAAAGAACAAAAATCACAACAAACTGTCTCTCAGACCACAGTGCAATCAAATTAGAACTTAGGATTAAGAAACTCATTAAAAACCACACAACTACATGGAAACTAAACAACCTGCTCCTGATTGACTACTGGGTACAAACGAAATGAAGACAGAAATAAAGATGTTCTTTGAAACCAATGAGAACAAAGACACAATGTACCAGAATCACTGGGACACATTTAAAGCAGTGTGTAGAGGGAAATTTATAGCACTAAATGCCCACAAGAGAAAGCAGGAAAGACCTAAAATTGACTCCCTAACACCACAATTAAAAGAACTAGAGAAGCAAAAGCAAACAAATTCAAAACCTAGCAGAAGGCAAGAAATAACTAAGATCAGAGCAGAACTGAAGGAGATAGAGACACAAAAAAAACCCTTCAAAAAATCAATGAATCCAGGAGCTGGTTTTTTGAAAAGATCAACAAAATAGATAGATTGCTAGCAAGACTAATAAAGAAAAAAAATGAATCAAAGAGACACAAAAAAAATGATAAAGGGGATATCACCACTGATCCCACAGAAATACAAACTACCACCAGAGGATACTATAAACACTACTACACAAATAAACTAGAACATCTAGAAGAAATGGATAAATTCCTGGACATGTACACACTCCCAAAACTAAACCAGGAAGAAGCTGAATCTCTGAATAGACCAATAACAGGTTCTGAAACTGAGGCAGTAATTAATAGCCTGCCAGACAAAAAAGTCCAGGACCAGACAGATTCACAGCCAAATTCTACCAGAGGTACAAAGAGGAGCTGGTACCATTCCTTCTGAAACTATTCCAGTCAATAGAAAAAGAGGGAATCCTCCTCAACTCATTTTATGAGGCCAGCATTATCCTGATACCAAAACCTGGCAGAGACACAACCAAAAAAGAGAATTTTAGACCAATATTCCTGATGAACATCGATGTAAAATCCTCAATAAGATACTGGCAAACCGAATCCAGCAGCACATCAAAAAGCTTATCTAACACAATCAAGCCAGCTTCATGCCTGGGATGCAAGGCTGGTTCAACATATGCAAATCAATAATCTATCACATAAACAGAACCAACGACAAAAACTACATGATTATCTCAATAGATGCAGAAAAGGCCTTTGATAAAATTCAACAGCGCTTCGTTCTAAAACTTTCAAGAAACTAGGTAATGATGGACTGTAACTCAAAATAATAAGAGCTACTTATGACAAACCCACAGTCAATATCATACTGAAAGGGCAAAAACTGGAAGCATTCCCTTTGAAAACTGGAACAAGACAAGGATGCCCTCTCTCACCACTCCTATTCAACATAGTGTTGGAAGTTCTGGCCAGGGCAATCAGGCAAGAGAATGAAATAAAGGGTGTTCAATTAGGAAAAGACAAAGTCAAATTGTCCCTGTTTGCAGATGATATGATTGTGTATTTAGAAAGCCCCATTGTCTCAGCCCAAGATCTCCTTAAGCTGATAAGCAACTTCAGCAAAGTCTCAGGATACAAAATCAATGTGCAAAAATCACAAGCATTCCTATACACCAATAAAAGACAAACAGAGAGCCAAATCATGAGTAAACTCCCATTCACAATTGCTACAAAGAGAATAAAATACCTAGGAATCCAACTTACCAGGGATGTGAAGGACCTCTTCAAGGAGAACTACAAACCACTGCAATGAAATAAAAGAGGACACAAACAAATGGAAGAACATTCCGTGCTCATGGATAGGAAGAATCAATATCGTGAAAATGGCCATACTGCCCAAAGTAATTTATAGATTCAATGCTATCCCCATCAAGCTACCAATGACTTTCTTCACAGAAGTTGAAAAAACTACTTTAAAGTTCATATGGAACCAAAAAAGAGCCAACATTGTCAAGACAATCCTAAGCAAAAAGAACAAAGCTGGAGGCATCATGCTACCTGACTTCAAACTATACTACAAGGTTACAGTAACCAAAATAGCACGGTACTGGTACCAAAACAGAGATATAGACCAATGGTACAGAACAGAGGCCTCGGAAATAACACCAGACATCTATAACCATCTGATCTTTGACAAACCTAACAAAAACAAGAAATGGGGAAAGGATTCCCTATTTAATAAATGATGCTGGGAAAACTGGCTAGCCATCTGTAGAAAGCTGAAATGGGATCCCTTCCTTACACCTTATATAAAAATTAACTCAGGATGGATTAAAGACTTAAATGTAAGACCTAAAACCATAAAAACCCTAGAATAAACCCTAAGCAATACCATTCAGGACATAGGCATGGGCAAAGACTTCATGACTAAAACACAAAAGCAATGGTAACAAAAGCCAAAATAGACAAATGGGATCTAATTAAACTAAAGAGCTTCTGCACAGCAAAAGAAACTACTATCAGAGTGAACAGGCAACCTACAAAATGGGAGAAAATTTTTGCAATCTATCCCTCTGACAAGGGCTAATATCCAGAATCTACAAAGAACTTAAACAAATTTACAAGAAAAAAACAAACAACCCCATCAAGAAGTGGACAAAGGATATCAACAGACACTTCTCAAAAGAAGACATTTATACAGCCAACAGACACACGAAAAAGTGCTCATCATCACTGGTCATCACAGAAATGCAAATCAAAACCACAATGAGATACCATCTCACACCAGTTAGAATGGCAATCATTAAAAAGTCAGGAAACAGCAGATACTGGAGAGGGTGTGGAGAAATAGGAACACTTTCACACTGTTGGTGAGAGTATAAATTAGTTCAACCATTGTGGAAGACAGTGTGGTGATTCCTCAAGGATCTAGAACTAGAAATACCATTTGACCCAGTGATCCCATTACTGGGTATATACCCAAAGGATTATAAATCATGCTACTATAAAGAGACGTGCACATGTATGTTTATTGCGGCACTATTCACAATAGCAAAGACTTGGAACCAACCCAAATGTCCATCAGTCATAGGCTGGATTAAGAAAATGTGGCACATATACACCATGGAATACTATGCAGCTATAAAAAAGGATAAGTTCATGTCCTTTGTAGGGACATGGATGAAGCTGGAAACCATCATTCTCAGCAAAGTATCACAAGGAGAGAAAACCAAACACCGCATGTTCTCACTCATAGGTGGGAATTGAACAATGAGAACACGTGGACACAGGGCGGGGAACGTCACACACTGGGGCCCGTCAGGGGGTAGGGCACTGGGGGAGGGATAGCATTGGGAGAAATACCAAATGTAAATGACGAGTTGATGGGTGCAGCACACCAACATGGCACATGTATACCTATGTAACAAACCTGCATGTTGTGCACATGAACCCTACAACTTAAAGTATAATAATAATAACAATAATAATAATAATAAAGAGAAAGACACATGCATGTGTATGTTTATTGCAGCACTATTCACAATAGTAAAGACCTGGAATCAATCTAGCTGCCCATCAGTGCTGGATTGGATAAAGGAAATACGGTACATATACATCATGGAATACTATGCAACCATTCAAAAAAAACAAAATCATGTCCTTTGTAGCAACATGGATAAAGCTGGAGGTTATTATCCTAAGCGAACTAACAAAGGAACAGAAAACCAAATACCACATTCTCACTGGTAAGTGGAAACTAAACACTGAGTACACATGAACACAAATTGGGAAACAATAGATACCAGGGCCTACTTAATGGGGGCTGGAGGGTGGGAGGAGAGTGAGGGTCAAAAAACTACCTATTGGGTATTATGCTCATTACTTGGGTGACAAAATCATTTATACATCAAACCCAGGTGACATACAATTTACCCATGTAACAAACCTGTACATGTATTCCCTGAACCTAAAATAAAAGTTGAGACAATTAAAAAAATTTTCAAAAATGAAACCAGGTTCAATGAACAAAAAAAAATAAAATACATACTATATTTTCAAAGCATTTCTCACAGGTATATTTTAAAGAGTAGGTGGTTATTTTTGAAAAGTAATGCTGTAAATAGTTTTTGTTTCATTCTAGTGCACAAATATTCACAATAATTTTAGTATAATAAGTTTAATACATAGAAAGTTTTAGGTAATAGTAAGTAGAAAATATGAACATTTTTCCTCCTAATGCAGGATTGGTGTGAATTTTATTTTATTTATTATTATTATTTTTCGACACAGAGTTTCGCTCTTGTCACTCAGGCTGGAATGCAATGACACGATCTCGGCTCACTGCAACCTCTGCCTCCCAAGTTCGAGTCATTCTCCTGCCTCAGCCTCCTGAGTGGCTGGGATTACAGGCACCCGCCACCATGCCCAGCTAATTTAGGGTGAATTTTAAAGAGAATATTTATGAAAGTGCTTTGAAAAACCAAAATTGTACCTTTAAAACAGATGATAGGTGATAATACCTATAATAAAAGGTATTAATTACCTAGTCACAGGTAATGGTAATAATCTTTGTAATTATTACAATGACAATGATAGGTAACAGTGAAGTAGATGTGTAAAACACAGCTATGCTTTACAGTGTCATTTTATATACTCTTTGTAACAATCTTATGGAATATAAATTATTATCCTCTCTTTACAAATGAGAAAACCAAAGTTCAAAGAACTGTAATAACTTAAGCTAGTAAGTGGCAGAGCTAGGAGGCAGACTCAGCTCCAAAGTCTCTGCTCTCTTTTTTTTTCACAAATTATTATTGATTTTCAAACATTCAGTATCGCTTCTCAGCCTTTTGGCTAAGATCAAGTGATTTTCAAACATTCACAAAAGTTGAAAAAAAATAACACAATGAACACCTATTTACTCATCACAGAGATTAACAATTTTTAACATTTTTTTTTGTCATTTCCCTTCCTTTCTTCATTGCCCTCTTTTCCTTGCTGTTTTCCTCTCCGTAGCTGGATTGTTTCGAAGTAAATTGCAGGCAGCACATGCTTCACCAAGAAAACCTTCAGCTTGCATCTCCTAAGAATAAGGATATCTTCAATTTCCTTGTGTCATCTAACACTCAGTTTCTATTAAAACTGAATTTCCTGAATTCTTCCCAAAATGCTTTTTATGGCTGTTTTTCAAACACGAATCAATGTCCATGCTTTGTATTTGAGTGTTATATCTTCATTCTAGGCCAGTTTCTTCCACCCATTTTTAAAATGACGTTGACCTTCTGAAGAAACCAAATGAGTTGTTTTGTTGAAGGTCTCACATTCTGTATTTGAGAGATTATTTCCTTATGGCTTCATTAATCTTTACTTCGATCCCCTAAATTTTCAGTAAAGCAACCTTTGTTGTTAAATGGCAAATTCTTAACTGAAAAGCACAGATTGTAAATAAATAAATAAATAAATAAATAAATAAATAAATAAATAAATAAATAAATAACAAAGCAATCCTCGTATTAATTTCTACTGCTAAATAACATTATTTGCTCTGATAGTAGAAAAATTACTAGGGTGTCTGCCTACAGGAAAGATAGAAGGATGAAGACATTTCACACTTGAATCCCTTTGGGGTAAAAAGCTTATGTCTAATGTTTTCAGGTTTGGCTATGATTTTATTCACGTGCACGAATTCTGGGAAAGTTTAATTTAAGCACTTGCCTTTTTGGGAACTTTGCCAAAGACACTTAAAAATCTTACAGCTTCTGCCAGTTATGGCAAGTCTGTCTAGAAAATAGAGTGTTTTCTCTGCTATTTAAATGAAATTCAGCCAGATCTTGGAGTTCATCCATACTCAAAAGAGTCCCAGAAGCATCTATGAGCAGTTCTTCACTACTACTCTGCTATTTTTTTTTTTTTTACAAAGCTTCTATTCATACTTTATTCCATAGGCAACATTTAATTAACTTCCATATTCTGGCCACATTATGTCTAGAAATTTCATGAAATAATAAAAAAAAGTTAATACCAACTCACTTTGTAAAATGTTGCAAAGGTAAATAATAACTGTGTATTCTAAATCTGACACTTGGATCGCATTACAAAGTAAGAAAGGAACGCGAAATGATAAGAAAATTAGGAACGCTGACGTTTTCTAAGATTCAAGCCATTGTCTAGTTGCTGAATATGCTGTTCATAATGCATGTGCACAAAAGAGTAAGATACATATTGATCTGTACCTTTTTTAAGATACTATTTATTTTAATTTTTGTGGGAACATAGTAGGTGTATATATTTATGGGGTACATTAGATGTTTTGATATAAGCATGCAATGCACAATAATCACATAATGAAAAATGGGGTATCCATTTCCTCAAGTGCACTTATTCTTTTGGTTAAAAACTATCCGATTATACTCTTAGTTATCTAAAAATGTACAATTAATTATTATTGACTGTGATTACCCTGTTGTGCTATCAAATGCTATGTATTATTCATTATTTTCTATTTTTTATACCCATTAACCACCCACTCCCGCCACTCCGCACTACCCTTCCCAGCTGCTGGGAAAAGCCTCTACTGTCTGTCTCCATGAGTTCAATTGTTTTGATTTTTAGATTCCACAAATAAGTGAGAGCAGGCGATATTTGTCTTTCCGTGCTTGGCTTATTTCAGTTAGCATAATGACCTCCAGTTCCATCCATGTTGTTGCAAATGGCAGGATCTCATTCTTTTTTGTGGCTGAATATCACCATTGTGACAAGTACCACATTTTATTTTTCCATTTATTTGTTGATGACACTTAAGTTACTTCCAAATTTTGGCTACTGTGAACAGTGCTGCAACAAACATGAGAGTGCAGATATCTCTTTGATCTACTAATTTGTTTTCTTTTGGGTATATACCTAGCAGTAGCATTGCTGAATCATATAGTAGCTCTATTTTACTTCTTTGAGGAACCTCTAAACCATTCTCCATAGTGATTGTACTAATTTATATTCCCACCCAGCGTGTACAAAGGTTTCCTTTTCTGCACATCCTCACCAGTATTTGTTATTGCCTGTCTTTTGGATATAAGCCATTTTAACTGGGGTGAGATGATGTCTCACTGTAGTTTTGATTTGCATTTCTCTGATGATCAGTGATGTTGAGCACCTTTTCATATGCCTGTCTGCCATTTATGTCTTCTTTTGAGAAATGTCTATTCAGATCTTCTGTCCATTTTTAAATTGGATGATTAGATGTTTTTTCGTATAGAGTTGTTTGAGCTCTTTATATATTCTGGTTATTAATTCCTTGCCGAATGAGTAGTTTGCAAGTATTTCCTTTCATTTTGTGGGTTGTCTCTTCACTTTGTTGATTGTATCCTTTGCCATAAGAAAGCTTTTTAACTTGATGTCATCCCAATTGTCCATTTGTGCTTTGGTTACCTGTGCTTGTGGGCTGTTATTCAAGAAATTTTGAGTAACCAATGTTTTAGAGAGGTTCCTCAATGTTTTCTTTTAGTAGTTTTGTAGTTTGAGGTGTTAGAGTTAAGCCTTTAATTCATTTTGATTTGATTTTTGGATATAGCAGGACATAGGAGTCCAGTTTTATTTTTCTCTGTGTGGATATGCAGTTTTCCCAGGATCATTTATCAAAGAGACTGTCTTTTTCCCAGTGTGTGTTCTTGGTACCTTTGTCACAAATGAGTTCACTAGGTGTGTGGATTAGTTTGTGGGTTCTCTATTCTGTTCCATTAGTCAACATGTCTGTTTTTATGCCAGTACCATGCTGTTTTAGTTACTATAGCTCTGTAGTGTAATTTGAAGTCAGGTAATGTGATTCCTCTAGTTTTGTTCTTTTTACTTAGAATAGCTTTGGCTATTCTGGGTATTTTGTTCCATTTAAATTTTAGGATATTTTTTCTATTTCTGTGAAGAATGTCATTGGTATTTTGATAGGGATTGCATTGATTCTGTAGATTGCTTTGGGTAGTATGGACATTTTAACAATTGGATTCATTTAATTCATTGACACGAAATATCCTTCCATTTTTCAGTGTCCTCTTAAATTTCTTTCATCAGTGTTTTATACTTTATATTATAGAGATCTTTCACTTCTTTGCTTAAGTTAATTCCTATGTATTTAATTTTATTTTTGGCTGTTGTGAATGGGATTACTTTTTAAATTTCTTTTTCAGATTGTTCACTGTTGGCATATATAAATGCTGCTGATTTTTGTATGTTGTTTTTGTATCCTGCAACTTTACTGAATTTGTTTATCAGGTCTAATAGTTTTCTTGTGGAGTCTTTAGGTTTTGTCAAATGATAATATCACCTGCAAACAAGAATAATTTGACTTCTTCCTTTCCAATTTAGATGCCCTTTACATCTTTCTCTTGTCTGATTGCTCTAGCTAGGACTTCCAGTACTATGTTGAATAATAGTAATGACCGTGGACATCCTTGTCATATTCCAGATCTTAGAGCAAAGGGTTTCAGGTTTTTCCCTTTTCAGTATAATACTAGCTATGGGTCTGTCACATATGGCCTTTATTATTTTGAGATATGTTCCTTCTATACCCAGTTTTTTGAGAGTTTTTATCGTGAAGTGATGTTGAATTTTATCAAATGCTTTTTCTGCATCAATTGAAATCATCATATAGTTTTTGTTCTTCATTCTGTTGACATGATGTATCACATTGATTGATTTGCATATGTTGAACCATCCTTGCATCCCAGGGTTAAATCCCTCTTGGTCATAATGAATGATCTTTTTAATATTAGGCTTCCTAGAATGAGTTTGGAAGTTTTTCCTTCTTCCCTATTTTTTGGAATAGTTTGAGTAGGATTGGTATTTGTTCCTGTTCAAATGTTTGGTAGACTTCAGCAGTGAAGCCATTGGCTCTTGGGCTTTTCTTTAGTGGGAAAGTTTTGTTATGTCTTAAATCTCATTACTTATTATTGGTCTGTGCAGGTTTTGGATCTCCTCATGATTCAATTTTGGTAGGTTGTATGTGTCTAGAAGTTTATCCATTTCTTCTAGATTTTCCAGCTTATTGGTATATAGTTGTTCATTGTAGCCACTAATGATCCTTGGAAATTCTGTAGTATCACTTGTAATGTCTCCTTTTTCATCTCTGATTTTATTTTCTTGGATCTCCTCTCTTTATTTCTTAGTCTGACTAAAGGTTTGTCAATTTTGTTTAACTTTTTGAAAAACCAACTTTTTGTTTTATTGATTTGATGTATTGTTTTCTTTGTTGCAATTTCATTTATTTCTGCTCTGATTTTTATTATTTTTCTTCTACTAATTTTGGGTTTGGTTTGCTCTTGCTTTTCTAGTTTTTAAGATACATCTTTAGGTTGTTTATTTGAGGTTTTTCTTCTTTTTTGATGCAGGCACTTAATAGCTATAAACTTCCCTCTTAGTACTGCTTTTGCTATATCCCATAGGTTTTGGTATGTTGTATTTCCATTATCAGTTGTTTCCAGAAATTGTACAATTCCCTTCTTAATTTCTTCATTGATGCACTGGTTGTTCAGGAGCATATTGTTTAATCTTCGTGTATTTGTATAGTTTCCAAAATTCCTCTTGTTATTGATTTCTAGTTTTCTTCCATTGTGGTCAGAGAAGATGCTTAATATTATTTCAATTTTTTTGAATGTTTTAAGGCTTATTTTGTAACCTCATATATGTTCTATCCTTGAGAATGATTCATGTGCTGAGGAAAGGAATGTGTATTCTATAGCCATTGAATAAAATGTTCTGCAAATATCTATTAGATTTATTTAATCTATAGTGCAGATTAGGTTCAATGTTTCTTTGTTGATTTTCTGTCTGGGAGATCTGTCCAATGCTGAAAGTGAGATGTTGAAATCTCTACCTATTATTGTTTGGGACCCATCTCTCTCTTTAGCTCTAATCATATTTGCTTTATATAGCTGGGTGCTCCAGTGTTGGGTGCATATATACTTAAAATAGTTATATCGTCTTGCTGAATTGACCCCTTTATTATTATTTAGTGACCTCCTTTGTCTTTTCTTATAGTTTTTGTCTATCTATTTTGCCTGATAAAAGTATAGCTACTCCTGCTCACTTTTTGTTTCAACTGGCATGGAATATCTTTTTTCATCCCTTTATTTTCCGTCTATCTGTCTTTATGGGTGAAGTATGTGTCTTATGGGCAACAGATCCTTAGGTCTTCATTTTTTTATTTGTTCAGCCACTCTCTGTCTTTTGATTGGAGAGTTTAGCCCGTTTCCATTAAATGTTATTATTGATGAGTGAGGACTTACTGCTGCCATTTTATTTGTTTTCTGGTTGTTTTGTGATCTCCTCTTCCTTCTTTCCTTCTTGTCTTCCTTTTAGTAAATATGATTTTCTCTGGTGATATAATTTAGTTTCTTGCTTTCTATTTTTTATGTATCCATTGTATATTTTTTGGTTTGAGGTTACCATGAGGCTTACAAATACTATTTTATAGACCATAATTTTAAGCTGATAGCAACTAAATACTGTTTGCCTGAACAAACAAACAAGCAAAAAGAAAACTAATGAAGACTCTACACCTTAACCTTGTTTCTCTGTTTCTAACTTTGTGTTGTTACTATTTATATCTTATTATAGTGTCCATATCTTGAAAAATTGTAATTATTTTTGATTGGTTCATCATTTAGTCTTCATCTTAAGATAAGAGTAGTTTACATGCCACAGTTACAGTGTTATAATATTCTGTGTTTGTCTCTGTACTTACTATAACAGAGTTTTGTATCTTCAGCTGATTTATTGCTCATTAACATACTTTTCTTTCTCATTGAAGTTTTCTTTTTAGTATTTCTTGTAGGACAGGTCTGATATTGATGAAATTCCTCAGCCTTTGTTTGTCTTGGAAAGTCTCTATTTTTCCTTCATGTTTGAAGCATATTTTTGCCAGATATTCTATTTTAGGGCAAAAGTTTTTTTCCTTCAGTACTTTAAATATATAATGTCACTCTCTCCTGGCCTCTAATGTTTCCACTGAAAAGTCTGCCGCCAGACATATTGGAGCTCCATTGTATATTACTTATTTCTTTTCTCTTGCTGCTTTTTTAAATAACGCTTTCTTTATCTTTGATCTTTGGGAGTTTGATTATTAAATACCTTTAGGTAATCTTCTTTGAGTTTAATCTGCTTGGTGTTCTGTAACCTTCTTGTACTTGGATATTTATATCTTTCTCCAGGTTTGGGAAGTTCTGTGTTATTAGCCCTTTCAATAAACTTTCTACTCCTATCTCTTTCTCTACCTCCTCTTTAAGGCCAATTGCTCTTAGATTTCCCTTTTTGAGGCTATTTTTTAGATCCTGTAGGCATGTTCATTGCTTTTTATTCTTTTTTTCCTTTGTACTTCTGACTATGTGTTTTCAAATAGTCTGTCTTAAAGCTCACCTATTTATTCTGCTTGATAAATTCTCCTATTAAAATACTCTGATGCATTTCTTCAGTATTCCACTTGCATTTTCAGCTCCAGAATTTCTGCTTGAGTCTCTTTATTATTTCAATTTTCTTGTTAAATTTATCTGATAGAATTCTTAATTCTTTCTCTGTGTTTTCTTGAATTTCTTTAAGTGTACTCAACACAGCTATTTTGAATTCTCTGTCTGAAAGATCACATATCTCTGTTTCTCCAGGATTAGTCCCTGGTGCCTTATTTAGTTTATTTGGTGAGGTTATGTTTTTCTGGATGGTGTTGATGCTAGTAGATGTTCTTCGGTGTCTGGGTATCTGGGCATTGAAGAGTTAGGTATCCATTGCAGTCTTCTCAGTCTGGTCTTTGTACCTGTTCTTCTTGGGAAGACTTCCCAGATATTTGAAAGAACTCCAGTGCTGTGATCTAAGCTGTATCTGCTTTAGAAAATACCCCAAGCCTAGTAACACTTTGGTTCCTGCAGATTCATAGAGGTGCTGCCTTGATGGTCTTGGACAAGATCTGGAAGAATTCTCTGTATTAACAGGAAAAGACTCTTGTTCTCTTCCCTTAATTTCTCCCAATCCAATGAAGTCTCTGTTTTAAGCCACCTGGAGCTGGGGGATGGAGTGACACAAGCACCCCTGTGGCCACCACGACCACCACTAGGATTGCGTTGGGTCAGACCTGAAGCCAACACAACACCGGGTCTTGCCAAGGCCTACTGTAACTACTCCCTGGCTACAGCCTATGTTTGCTGAAAAACCTGGGTCTCTACAATTAGCAGGTAGCAAAGCCAACCAGGCCTTTGTCTTTCCTTTTCCTACCTGAGTTCCCCCAGGCCCTGGGCAGGTCAAGGGGTGGCATCCAGGAGCCAGGGACTAGAGTCAAAAACCTTAGAAGCCTACCTTGTGTTCTATTGTACTGTGGCTGAGCTGGCACACAAATCACAAGACACAGTCCTTTCCACTCTTCTTTCCCCTTTCCAAAGGCAGAGGATCTTCACTCCATGGCTACCACCATCATAGGCCCATGGGAAATACTGCCAGACTACTGCCAATGTTCCCATAGGGCCCAAGCGCTCTTCAGTCAGCTTGTGGTGAATGCTGCCTTCCCTGAGACTCACCCTTCAGGGAAATGGGCTCCCCTCTGCCCCAGGGCAGGTCCAGAAATGCCATCCAAGAGCCAAGTCCTGGAATTGGGGACCCAAGAGCCCACTTCATGCTCTATCCCACTGTGGCTGAGCTGGTACCTAATGTGCACGACAAAGTCCCTTTTACTTTTCCCTCTGCTTTTCTTAAGTGGAAGGAGTCTCACCCTGTCGACACCACAGCTGGGAATGTGCTGAGTCTCATCTGAAGCCAGCAAGTTTCAGAGACTCATCCAAGGCCCTTGGTGTAGTACCTGGATATCACTGCTGGCTATTCAAGGCCCAAGGGCTCTTAAATTAGCAGGTGATGATTCCTGCCAAAATTGGGTTCTTTCCTTCAAAGCAGCAGGTTTCCTTCTGGCCCAGGGTGTGTCCAGAAATGTCATCCAGGAGCTAGGACCTGGAAAGGGGGCCTCACAACTCTGACTGCTGCCCTATCCTGCTGTAGCTGAGCTGGTATCCAAGATGCAAGACAAAGTCCTCTCCATTCTTTCCTCTCCTCTCCTCAAGCAGTGGGAAGAGGTCTCTTTTGGAGCCACAAGCTGTGTAGCCTAGGGTTAGGGGAAAGGAGATGCCAGAATTCCCTTAGCCATCCTGGCCTGTGTCTCAATAGTTCATCTGTCACCATCCCCTGTCAGTCCACTGTCTCTGGGCTCAGTTCAGCACTAGGACTCACCTAGGAGTTGCAGTCTTTGTGGTTTATATTGTCTTTCAAGTTTATTTAGGGCCCCAGAGCCCTTTATCTTGTAGTGGCAGTTCTCCTGATGAATTCCTGATGAAAATAAAGGGAAATCACTAAGGAATTTTAATCAGGGGAGTAAATGGTCATATATGTGTTTTATATAGTTTACTCTGAAACTTGCATGGGAAGTCAATTTGTGGCATTTAAGGCCAGAGCAGACAGACCAATTAGAAATCATTTAGGCAAGAGGTACTAAAGGCTTTTTTGAAACTAGGATAGGAGAAGGAAAACAAAGAGAGGAGGAAAGGTTTATTAAACATAGTAATTAGATCAAAACAAGCAATCAATGAATCCAATCGACGGTTCTCAAACTTCAACTTACATCAGAATCACCTGGAGGTGTTTGAAACATCTTGTTGAAACGCAGATTTCTGGACTCAACCCTAGACTTCCTGATTTTATAGGTATGAGATGGGGACCAAGAGTAGACATTTCTTGCAAGTTCCCAGGTGGTACTGGTGCTGATGGTTGTTGGAACCACACTTAAGAACGAAGTATAGCAGATATCTGCTGGTTTTTTTCCTGTCTGTTCTTCCAGATACAACATCTGATTCTGGCTCCAGTGAAATCCTTTTCGTCATTGGATACAGTCACACAGGAATTGTGGTTCAAGGTGTCTCACCCTCCCTTTATCACAGGTAGACCATGCCGATATGCTGTCTTATTTTGGATTTTGATTCCTGAGCAAAATGAACCAGAGACTGAGAGCAGCTGAGTTGATACACTGTGTTGGCCACTTCCCACACAGATTGCCCATTTATTTCTTCCCTGATTCCTTTTCCAAGACTAAATCTTCAGTATTTCCTTCAAAATCATCCCATATATTTCCATTTTACTTTTTTTTTTTTGTTTAACAAGTTGTTTGTTTGCTTAGGTTAGCCAGAGTTTTTCTGTTCCTTGCAACCAAAGTCTCCATCTGAAATCTAGGGAGCAAGGGAAACTTGGTAGGGTAACTGTATTCATTTCCTATGGCTGCTATGAGAAACTAGCAGAAACGTTATGGTTTAAAATGACAGAAATGTATTCTCTCACAGTTCTGTAGATCACAAATCCAAAATCAATATCACTGGGCTAAAATCAAGTTTTCAGCAGGATCATGCTTCTTTTGGAGACTCTCAGGGAGAATCTTTTCCTTGTCTCTTCCTGCTTTTGGTGGCCCCTCACATTCCTTGATTTGTGGACACATAAATCTAATCTTTGCCTTCATAGTAATGTTGTCTCCTCTTTTGTGTGCATAATTTTTTTCTGCCTGCCTCTGTCTTGTAAGGAAACTTTTGAGGGTCTACCTGTATAAACCAGGATAACCTCCTCACTTTTTGACCCTAATTTGGTCACATCTGGGAAGTCCCTTTTTCCAAATAAGGTTAACACAAGTTCCAGGATTAGGGTGTAGATATTTTGGGGGCCATTATTTTTCAGCCTAACAGAGTTACCAAGGATTACTCTGGTGAAAGTCACCACGGAAGCAAGCATTAAAAGTCATAAATGCTGAAGAAACACTATTGAAGCAAGCACTGAAAGTCATAAACAAACTTGAGCTTGTTTGCTTTCACCTTAAATTCTTCTTTTTGCTACAAACAACGGAAGTGTGACCCATTGTCTCAGTATACCTGGCTTTCTGAGTTTTAGCACTAGAAAGTCCTATATCCCTAAGAATCCCTCAGTTCTTGGCAAGGAAGGTTGGTTGGCTACTCTAATTTATCTCTCCATTAGTTTTAGAGCACTAGCCTAGAAAGAATTGTCAAATTTAAAAATTTTTCCTAGAGCAGAAAATACTAGCAGATATATGGGATGCAGGTCTCAGGCAAAATGAGCCTGGAGAGATATCAGCAGAGCAAGTAACTGAGTAGATTGGCATTAATTGCCAATGGTCAAACTTGAAAGCAAGGTTTATTTCCCAAGAAAGACAAAGACAAAGATTTAGTGGGATGATTTTTAATAAATAGCAATCAGCTTCTTTGAAACTTCCTGCTATAAGAAGGCAAAATAAATGGGTAAATTGCTTTCGGTGCAATGGGACAAGTTTTTGGCCTTGTTTTTCTACATGTGGCTCCTCCTGTCTACTAGGACCATAATTATCCATGAGTACTTATTAGAAATGCTGGCTCTTGGGCCCACCATACAATTCATGACTCAGAATTTCTGGGATTGAGGGCCAGAAATCTGGATCTTAAAGAATTATTATAAGAATGATCTTTTAATGCACATTAGTATGAGTAGGCCCTACAGTAACTCCCAGTAATTTCCTACCTTGTGGTGTCCATTTTTGTGTGATTCCATCCCCTTAGTGTGGGCAGGACCTGTGAGTTGCTTCCAACCAACAGAATAGTGCAAAGGGATGGGATAGCACTCTCATGAATACATTACATTATATAGGACTGTTTCAGCAGACTAGAGGAAGAGACTCTCCCTTTTGAGGGGCTTGGAGAAGTCTACAAGGCAAGGAAAGGTGGGCATTCCCTAGACTGATAATCAGCAAGAAAATCAGCATCTCAGACCTACAGGAGATGAATACTGACAACAACGTGAGGGAGGTTGGAAGAGGATCTTTCCCCAGTTGAGCCTCCAGATGAGAACAGTTTCCAAGGTGACACCTGGATTGCAAGCTGCTGAGACCCTAAATCAGAGAGTGCAATGAAACTGCCTGAATTACTGACCTACAGAAACTGTAAAATAATAAATATGTATTGTTTTAATCTGCTAAATGTGTTGTCATTTGTTACTCTGCGTTAGATAACTAATACAACACCTAAAACTAGAGAACTATCACACTGTGTTGGAAGGCATGGGCTCAGGAAAACAGACCTGCTTCAAATCCTAGGTCTGCCTTTTTTCAGCTTTGTAACCTTAGAAAATAACAAAATCTCTTTAAGCTTCAGTTTCCTCATGGTCATTGTGAGAGTTGAATGTGATAGCACCTGTCAAACTTGAGCACAGAGCCAGTCACCTAATAAGAGCTCAACACATTTAATTTCCTACTTGATAAGAAGTAATTTAAAGTCTAACATAGTCTAACAATGCAGACTATCAAATAATTGTTTATCAAAGTGGTGTTGGGAGCTCCTTCACTGTGTATTTTTTAGGATTAAACAAAGAGACACAGCAGAAAGATCACTGAAGAACCATAATTTTTGATAGATCCAAACAGCTACCATCTGTATACACAAGTGAGTGATTAGTAGTTACCCACCACTATCACTTCTTAGATCAGTCTCTAGGGTAAAAATATGGTGGATGATTCCACTGATTGGAAGCTGGGAAGATTGAAATCAATTCGAAAGGCAAGTGTGTAAGCAGGCTACAAACAAGCAGTTTTGGAATGCTTGGCTGTGGTTCTTCCCAAAGGGAAGAGAACCAACTCCTGAATATTTTCAGAACCCAAAATAACTCATGCATAGGCTATTGGGCACTGCATGGCCTCAAAGAATGCCTCTCAAACATGCTTCTGATGGCTTGCCTAAAAATTACCTGGGGGACTCTTGCAAACACACAGCTCTAGAGCCCACTCCCAGATATTCTGCTACAGTAGGTCTTGGGTGGGCCCAAGAATTTGCATTTCTAGCAAGATCGCTGGTGATGCTAATACCACTGGTCCAGGGACCACACTTTGAGTAGCACTGTCCTAGACTGGAGGCAAGCATAAATGAACCATGATTTTCTTGAAATATTTGGGGAATTTTATTGCATCATGCAAAAATGCAGGAGCTACACCAATGGGCAGGAGTTAAAGAAAGACAGAATTTGTCTTATTCTGACAAAAACAAAAATGTCCTAATCATTAGATCTGACTAACAATGAAATCTACTTTTATTAAATAGTGAGTTTCTTGTTCCTAGAAATAGTCAAACAAAAGCAAAAGCATAACATTATTGCCAAAGGCTAAAGATAGTATCAAATCACAACTGCAGTGGGCATCATTAGATACCCTTCCAGTACAGTAACCGTGTTGCCTGTGTGCAATTGAGCCCACACCCAGCCCCATAATATCTCAGTTTCTTCATTTGTGAAACAGGGTAATAATTTGAGAGTTACATGAGAATTATCCATCTTAGGTTGTGTTCCTGGAGAGATAGATTCTGAAAAGATTAGAGGCAGGAAGTTTATTAGGGTGTGCTCACAGGATCAGCTCTTCTAGGGAGTGAGGGCAGCAAGATTAGGCAAAAAAGAAATGGAGCTGTGATATAATTACAAGAGAACTTCAGTTCTGGAACTCTAATGGCCCTTTCTATTTGTCCGAAGTTATGATGGGTACCACAACGTTATACTGTTTTATGCACCAGTCTTTGGACACAGGCTGTCCCTGTAAGGCACTCAACCTTCAGCAAGGCAGCTTCCTCTCACCAAGGGAAATTCCTGGTGAGAGCTGACCACTAAGAGCTATCAGAATGTACCAATCCTGGAGAGGGAGTCAGAAAATACAGCACACCGACTACTAACACCTGTGACATGTTTAAAACAAGGTCTAGTACACGGCTCTTGGTAGGAATGTAAATTAGTACAACTACTATGGAAAACAGTATGGAGGTTCTTCAAAAATCTAAAAACAGAACTACCATATGATCCAGCAATTCCACTACTATGTATATATCTAAAGGAAATGAAATAAGTATGTTAAAAGAGATAGCTGCAGTCCCATGTTTATTGTAGCACTATTCACAATAGCCAAGATATAGAATTAACTTAAGTTGATTCATTCATTAACAAATGAATGAATAATGAAAATGTGGTATATACACAATTGAATACTATTTAGCCATAAAAATGAATGAAATTCTGTAATTCACGGCAACATGAGCTTGAAAGACATTATGTTAAGTGAAATAAACCAGACACAGAAAGATAAATACCACATGTTTTCATCCATATGTGAAAGCTAAAAAGTTGATCTCAGAAGTAGAGAGTGGACTAGTGATTACTAAAGATGGAAGGGGTAGCCAAATTTTGGTTAACAGATACAAAAATATAGCTAAATAGGAGGAATCAGTTCTAGTGTTTATAGCACTGGAGAATGATAATTATATCATTAACAACAATTTGTTGTATATTTTCAAATATCTAGAAGAGCAGATTTTGAATATTCTCAACATAAAGAAATAATAATAAAGTTTGAGGTGATGAGTACGCTAATTACCCTATTTTAATCATCACACATTGTATACATGTATCAAAATATCACACTGATGTACAATTAGTATGTGTCAATTAAAAATAACAATAAAATCAAAAAGCAAAAATAAGTACATGGTAAGTGTGGTGACTACTAGTTATTATTACTTATTTTTATTGTAATCTATAATGTATGTCAAATTTCCAAGATACTGTTTTGTCCTTAAATGAAAACTACTGCTATAGCCTTAATGGAAAAACGTATCTTTGGTTATGTGGTCTTTAATTCATTTTTTCAGGGAAAAAACCCTTAAAAGCATTCATTTACAAGTATACATAAAACACACATGATGGGACAGTATAAAATGCAGATGAAAGAAGAGAAATAAGGACAGTGGCATAAAGTGACAACCCTATTTAAGTTAACGTGCTGGGTTTTTTCTTTAGAGTACTTAGCATCATTCAGAATTATACGTTTATTTGCATGATCACTTATTCAATGCTTCATTTTACTAGTCCAAAATTATCAGGGGATAGGAAGCATTTTAAAGAGCATCTCAAGTCTGTAGGGTGGAATCTGACACATACATACTCAAATCTTTATTGAATGAATGAATGCCTGAAATAAGAAGTAACAGTGAAGTTAAGAAAGGATGCCATAATGACCTGACACATTTATTAAGAGTAGACTAAAAATTTGAGGCCGTATTTCCTGGCTGCCATTGAAAAAAGGGAACCTGATCAATTAAAAAAATCAGGATTAATAGCATTTAAAAAAGAAATTCTCAGTAGCATAACCATTCTGGATATTGAGAACAGATGAAAATCTCCTTGCCTGATCTTCATGAGGAGAGTAGATATTTCCTCATTCCAGCAACAACCACCTCAACAGCATTCATACAATTCATGCAGTCATGTTTCATCAGACTGTTTTGGAGAGCTTTCCCACCGTATAAACTGTTGGCCTCATGGAGTAAGACTATTAGCAACAGCAGGTAACCTGGTGTCTGCCATTAAGGCTTGATCCAAAGAAGATTTTAGAATATTTGGAAGAGCAATTGGTTATATTCCCTGGCAACTGCCTAGGGCCATGACTCTCAGCCAGTGTGTCACACCACATGCATGTGCCAAAAAAAACTTTCATAGATGTGCGGTGAAATTGTCTCCAGTACTAGAACAGGAGTGTCCAATCTTTTGGCTTCCCTGGGCCACATTGGAAGGAGAAGAATTGTCTTGGGCCACACGTAAAATACACTAACGCTAACAATAGCTGATGAGCTAAAAAAAAACGAACCACAAAAAAATCTCATAATGTTTTAAGAAAGTTTACAAATTTGTGTTGGGACACATTCAAAGCTGTCCTGGGCTGCATGTAGCCCATGGGCCACAGGTTGGACAAGCTTGATCTAGAATGTATATTATACGCAGTTATAGCAATTGAATACTGAGCCAAATGGATCATAGGGTACTCTGTAGAGGCAAGTCCTATTTACTGCAAGACCAGATGAAAGGAGCCAGCTCGAGAGTGGATTCTGCTGTTTCTAAGTTCATGTTCTGTAGCTTCATATTGGTAGCATAAAATCAGCCTTTTTTATGTAGTGTTTGGAAATCAGCAAACATTACAAATAAGTGTTTTATGTTTTCCTCAAAGGGCCTATTTACCAGTACCACTGGTAAATGAAGGCTGGGCTGGATAAAAACTAAGTGAGAAATTTGTTTCTTGAGCATATAAGAGAGCACGGTTAGGGCTGATGATAGTCCCATCCGAACTGCAATATGACAGAGGGATGATAAATTAAGAAGCGTGCTAACTGGAGACTTGTTTAGACACTGTAAGATGAGGTTGTGCTGTAGAGGTGACAGTGTTGTAACTGTCTGTGACTTCTTTCGTGCTGTTTTGAGTTTTCTAATTCCCTTTAAGTAGGCTGCCAAAATTTCTATGCCAGGGGAGTCTTGTGGCTCCACTGGACCAGAGAAAGATGAGAAAGTAAACAATGTTAAGGCAGTGAGCAATTCACTAAATGGATATGCAAGTCACAATAATAAGCCTGAGGTAGGTGGACATAAAGCTCTGTCCTTCAGTTGGTTTCACTTCCCTCGTTCCCCTCAGAGAGTGAGAATCTTGTTGTCCCGAGGTGTGATTCGGTTGTATAAAATGATGTATTTCTCAAACAACATGGCCCTTCAATGCAAGCCAACTACTTCATCTGGTGTCAACCACAGAACCAGCCATCTGTTTCAGCGCTGGAAGAAAAACTGTTGGCCTTAATAATGGATATAAAGACAATGTACTTTATGATCAACTTCAGGGATTTTTCAAGGGGATTTTGACTTTACATAACTTTTCTTAACCCCTGCACGAAACACAATTCCACTTTTTAGAAAGCAGACAGACAATACTAAATGAGATTCTAACTGCTGGATTAGAAAGCAACTGTTCCACTTCTGGGCGGATTCAGAGTCAAAGGACTCAGGGGAAACCCAACTGGGGGTAGAGTCCTTTCAGCATCCTCTTGTGAAAGTTGAGAAACCAATAGAAGATGTGCACTGGAATGGAAGACAATCTCATCACCACACAGAGGAGAGCAAGAGGAATAATCCTCTTAGGTAATCACAACTGAAGTGCCTGCAGAGCCGGGTACCGCCTGGATCATCACCAAAACACCAGGGTTTCATTATGTAACTGTCAGTGTAAATGTCAAAACACTTTCTCATAGGAGGAAGGGCAATTTCCTTTAATTTAGCTTCCTGATTGCTTTCCACATGAAGATGCCATAAGCAGACATCATTCTGACAATATTCTACATTTTCTATCATATATGCATTATACTGGTCAAATGGAACTTAAAAATATAGTTATCAAATAGGCCCAGCTACACAAGAAGATTCAGTATCAACAAAACAAAAAGTGCTGGCTATAGGGTCCAGGGAATAGCAGACACCAAGATTGTAGACAATTATTTATGTTATAATTCTTCTACCTTTCACATCTTTTCCTATCTTTTCTGCTTGGTTGGCACTATTTAACAGAGAGTAAATGGACAAAATCAAGTGCAGAAATGGCTCTTCATTTCTATCAATCACAACACTGATTTTAATGACCCCCTCAGTGTGTGGACAACTTTATATAAATTTTAGTTACAGAGATTCCTGGCTGATTATCATGTTTAAGCCACCAGAGTCCTCTCGAGGGTAAATACAACCAAAAAACTTCAATTCAATTTAAAAGTCCAAATCCCCAGCTCATATCTGGTCTTTGTGGGGTGGAGTTACCCTGCCTGGCTTATGTTTGTGGATCTGACTGGGTGTATTGGAGAATATTCATTCAGTGCAAAGGAATCTCCTGGGATCAAAAAAAGACAAGATTTCCTGTCTCTTCAAAGGAGAAAAGACAGGTTCCAATGACCATATATATCTGAAATATGATAACTGCAACAAGACTGTGAGAACATCACCGTCTCTGTTGTAGTGAGATCAGGAAATCATTCTTTAATTACTGGAGGAAGAACTAGTGGTGAGTAGGTGAGGAATGGGAGAGAAATTAACTTGCCATAGACAAAATTTAGCTAATTAAAAGCATTTAGAAATAACAGCAGGAATAGCTAATTTTTTGTAGTGGCTTTACAGCTTTTTCACCACGATTCACAGTGAGGAATACATTTTACGTTGTAACTAAGGAATCCCCCTCTGCTTTAACCCTTAACAAAAAATAACCTCGAGTAACCTGATGTCACTCAGTCAGGTTTCTTTCTATTGTTCTGTTTCCTTGTCCCCACCTTACAAAAACCATTGTTCTGCCACAGCCCATTGAGAGCTCTCCTTCTGCCATCTGGATTCATGAATCTCAAATAAAAGCCAACTAGATCTATAACTAAATTTGTTGTCATTTTGTCTTTTGACAGTGGCATTCTGCTTACTGTTGGCTGATCGGCCCTGCTCTGTGGGTTTCAGTCGCCAACAGACTAGCCTAGGCACATCCTTCTCATGGTGATGGAAGATGGAGTGAGTCGGAGCAGGTTCAGTCTCCCAAGCATCATGTTTGCTAATATCCCATTACACAAAAGAAACAAGTCAGAGTAGAAAATCACTACAATGTATCCACGCAGTACAGGGCATGGATACAGGGAGGCATGAGGCATGACAATTTGCCATTAACCAGAGCTATGATGATGATCTTGGAGCTTCTGCTAGATGCTTTGCATAAAGCAGGTTAAATCTTGACAATAACCCAATACTGTGATAATAAGGATTCTTGACTGCAAGTGACAGAGTGCCCATACAAACAATGTCAAGCAAAAGTCTATTTAACTGGGAAGTAAACCAGTAAAGGTTACTTAACATGTCTGAGCTACAGCATGGCTGGATATATGAACCCAGATGGGATCTTTGATGTTCTGTGTCTCTCCATGTCTCAATTTTGCTTCCCCTGTGTGACAGATCCATTCTGGAGACAACATTTTCCACAAAGCCCCTAAAAGCAACTCCAGGTTTAAATTATCCCCACAGCCTGAAATGAAGGTGACTGTATTAGTCTGTTTTCACACTGCTGATAAAGACATACCCAAGACTGGGAAAAAAAAAAAAAAAAAAGAGGCTTAATGGATTGTGGGGAGGCCTCACAATCTTGGCAGAAGGCAAAGAGGAGAAAATCATGTCTTACATGGATGGTGGTGGGCAAAGAAATTGTGCAGGGAAACTCCTCTTTTTAGAACCATCAGATCTCATGAGACTTATTCACTATTGCAAGAACAGCGTGCGAAAGACCCATCTGCATGATTCAATTACCTTCCACTGGTTCCCTCCCAGGACACACAGGAATTGTGGGAGTTACAATTCAAGATGAGATTTGGGTGGGGACACAGCCAAACTGTATCATTCCATCCCTGGCCCCTCTCAAATCTCATGTGCTCACATTTCGAAACAAATCATGACTGCCCAACAGTTCCCCAAAGTCTTAACTCATTTCAGCATTAACTCAAAAGTCCACAGTCCAAAGTCTCATCTGAGACAAGGCAAGTCCCTTCCACCTATGAATCTCTAAAATAAAAAACAAGTTAGTTACTTCCTAGATACAATGGGAGTACAGGCATTGGGTAAATACAGCCATTCCAAATGGGAACAATTGGCCAAAACAAAGGGGCTACAGGGCCCATGCAAGTCCAAAATCCAGTGGGGCAGTCAAATTTTAAAGCTTCAAAATGATCTACTTTGACTCCATGTCTCAAATCCAGATCACACTGATGCAAGAGGTGGCTTCCTATGGTCTTGGGCAACTCCACCCTTGTGGCTTTGCAGGGTACAGCCTCCCTTTCAGCTGCCTTCAAAGGCTGGCATTGAATGTCTGAGGCTTTTCCAAGCACACAGTGCGAGCTGTCAGTGGATCTACCGTTCTGGGGTCTGGAGGACAGTGATCCTCTTCTAACAGCTCTACTAGGCAGTGCCCCAGTAGGGACTCTGTGTGGGGGCTCCAACTCCACATTTCCCTTCCACACTGCCCTAGCAGATATTATCCATGAGGGCCCTGCCCCTGCAGCAAACTTCTGCCTGGGCATCCTGGCATTTCCATGCATCTTCTGAAATCTAGGTGGAGGTTCCCAAACCCTAGTTCTTGACTTCTCTGCACTCACATGCTCAATACCATGTGGAAGCTGCCAAAATTTAGGGCTTCCACCCTCTGAAGCCATGGTCCAAGCTCTACATTGGTCCCTTTCAGCTGGAGTGGCTGGGATGCAGAGCACCAAGTCCCTTGGCTGCACATAGCACAGGGACCAAGTCCCTTGGCTGCACATAGCACAGGGACCAAGTCCCTTGGCTGCACACAGCACAGCCAACAAAATAACTTTTTGTTCCTAGACCTCCAGGCCTGTGATGGGAGGGGCTGCTGTGAAGACCTCTGACATGCCCTGGAGACATTTTCCCCATTGTCTTGGGGATTAACATTGGCTCCTTGTTACTTACGCCAATTTCTGCAGACAGCTTGAATTTCTCCTCAGAAAAAGGAATTTTCTATCACGTTGTCAGGCTGCAAATATTCTGAACTTTCATGCTTTGTTTCCCTTTTAAAACTGAATGCCTTTAACAGCACCAAAGTCACCTTTTGAATGCTTTGCTGCTTACGAATTTCTTCTGCCAGATACCCTAAATCATCTCTCTCAAGTTCAAATTCCACAACTCTCTAGGGCAGGGGCAAAATGCTGCCAGTCTCTTTGCTAAAACATAAGAATCTCCTTTGCTCCAGTTCCCAACAAGTTCCTCGTGGCCATTTGAGACCACCTCAGCCTGGATTTCATTGTCCATATCATTATCAGCATTTTGGTCAAAGTCATTCAACAAGTCTCTAGGGAGTTCCAAACTTTCCCACATTTTCCTGTCTTTTGAGCTCTCCAAACTGTTCCAACCTCTGCCTGTTACCCATTTCCAAAGTCGCTTCCACATTTTTGGATATCTTTTCAGCAGCGCCCCACTCTACTAGTCCCAATTTACTGTATTATTCTGTTTTCACACTGCTGATAAAGACATACCCAAGACTGGGAAGAAAAAGAGGTTTAATGGACTTACACTTCCACATGGCTGGGAGCCCCACAATCATGGCAGATGGCAAGGAGGAGCAAGTCATGTTTTACATGGGTGGTGGCAGGAAAAGAGAGAGAGAGCTTGTGCAGGGGAATTCCTCTTTTTAAAACCATCAGATCTTGTGAGACTTACTCATTATTTCAAGAACAGCACAAGAAAGATCTGCCCCCATGATTCAATGACCTCTTATTGGGTCCCTCCCAGGACACATAGGAATTGTGGGAGTTAAAATTGAAGAGGAGATTTGGGTGGGGACACAGCCAAACCATATCAGTGACCAACCATCCTAAGATTGAGAAGTTTCCTGAGATGGGGGGACAGTCAATACTAAAACCAAGAAAACCCCAGGCAGATGTGAATGAGTTCATGATCCTACTTGCTATATCAGAACAGCAGGCATTTTCCCCATGGATTTTGCAGAAAAGTCACTTGGCAGACTCTCATTGGCCTGGCCTAGATCATATGTCTATTCCTGAACTAATGTCCGTGGCCAGGAAGATGAGGACTCTGGTCAAGATCAGGTAATCTTCCGACCAATCATGGGGTTAACTCTTCCCGAGTTTTATGAAAAGTGGGTGGAGTTGATACTCAAAGGAAAGGACCCTGGATAAGATATGCAAATGATGTAAATCACTTGAGTACTGTTGTCCCCATTTTGTAGATGAAGAAATAGAATCTGAGAGGTGGAAGGATTTGCCAAGGCAACAAGCAACAAAGTAAATGGCCAAGAACCACAATTTGAATCATAACCTTTCTGGCTTTAAAGTCTTCACTCTTTCTACTACACAGGGCTGCTTGCCTATAGCAGTAATAATACACATTTTCTGAAGCCCAATGAGCACTTGAAAAACAAAATTATGTGTATTAAAATGTAAAGAAACTTTAAATACCCTACTTTCCAATTCAGTAAGGGGAGAGAAATAAAATTCCTTGGGAACAGCTTTTTTTCCCATGGATTCCTTTTGCCAAAATATAAACAACTAATTGCACAACTTAAGAATTATTTTTGCTGAAACATGACCAACTGATTAGACAATTTAAGGAGTTTTAGGTTATGTTCCTATGTGCCAGGAGTACCAGGAAAATCCCCCTCCCCACCTCATACTCACTGAAGGAGACCAAAAAGAATTGCTATTGAATGCATCTGAGCCACCCTCATGTTCCCAATGGCTGCTGAGACATTTTACAAGCCATCCTCTTTCCCCTCCCTCTCCTCCCCAGAGTGGCCATTGGTCACATCCAGCCACAGTAATCTCTCTTGAGTCTGAGATACTTTGGAGCTTAGCTTATTTGGGGAAAACAGAGGACGAAATTTCTGTTGCTTAGGCTAAGGAGAAACTTGGACACGCAATGTCCATGAAGAATAGATATCCCCAGTGCCTTTGCCCGAAATGACTCTTTTGGCCTTTCTGAGAGATGAGCACCAGCCAGAGCTGACAGTTGGTGGACCCCTGTCAGAGAAACACCACATGGCCCATCCCAGCAACGCCACGTTCTGCCAGAGTAAAATTGGCCATGGCTATGTGAAAGAACTAGAAGAAAAAAATGAATGGTCTTCATGTCCTCTGTGGGTTCTAAAACCTCTGCCACTCTGTCCAGCAATGGCTCATAGCAGCAGCTGGAGTCAATGACCAGAAGACAGATGAGTCTTATAAACTGGGTAGAAGGAAGGAACAAATATTTGTTCTTTTCAGTCTCAATTGAGCACAGAATAAGTCACCCCACTGGCAGAAAAGGTGAGAAATAAATAGCTATTTCTTGAGTGCTTGTCTATTTAAAAGAGCAGAGGGGCAAAAGAGAGGAAAAACAATCATCATGGATATAATGTTAAACATAACAGAGTTAAAAATGATAGCTGGGCGCAGTGGCTCACACCTGTAATCCCAGCACTTTGGGAGGCTGAGGCGGGCGGATCACGAGGTCAGGAGATCGAGACCATCCTGGCTAACAGGGTGAAACCCTGTCTTTACTAAAAATACAAAAAATTAGGTGGGCGTGGTGGCTGGCGCCTGTAGTCCCAGCTACTCGGGAAGCTGAAGCAGGAGAATGGCGTGAACCCGGGAGGCGGAGCTTGCAGTGAGCCGAGATCCTGCAACTGCATTCCAGCCTGGGCGACAGAGTGAGACTCCGTCTCAAAAAAAAAAAAAAAAAAAAAAAAGAAATGTTCCGTTTCAGTGTTACATCCTGCACTTGTGTTAATAAAAATAACTAGCCTTTGGTTATTTAAGATATTGAAAGAACAATAAAAGGTTAGTGAACTGATAAAAATGTCCCTTAATATGGAAGTTCTACAAGATGGTTTAGATCCAAGACGAAGGAAAAAACATCAAATGAGCACCAGCTTGATGCTAAGCACAGAATATTTAGTATTTTATTAAACCTTTATGACTAAGAGATAAGCATCAGTATCACAATTTTATAGATGAGGAACTAGGCTTATGCAGGTTAATAATCCTGCCTGAGAGCACATAGTAAATGAGGAACCAGGATTTGAATCCACATCTGCTTAATTGCAAAGCCCATGATCTTTCCTCTAAGCACATAGCATCCCAGACACAAAGACCACTGGGGAAGTTTTAGCAGAAAATACAATTCAAGAGTCAAGTTCTTTGTTATTCCAATGGATTGTTGTCTTTCTTGCTGCTTACTTATATACCTGTCCCTGTGATAGCTGAGCAGTGCTACAAAGTTAAACACAGCTGGCTCAATGGAGAACATTCTGGAAATCTTTTATTGTGCATTTTTAGGATTTTGCAATGAGGTTCTGCAAGACCACTCGAAGGTGAGATAATGCATGCCATATAACAACCATGACTTGGGAAGTAAAGACTTCATCATGAACAATGTCACCAGTTATTCCCTTCCAGCACAATTAGGTTGGCTAGTCAGATCGCAACTGTCAAATATGGGTTACTATTTTTTCTTTGTCACATTAATGAGTGAGGATCCAAAATATTAATTACAGTGTAGAAACCATCCATCACATACTGCATGAGCGGTGTGAAGACTACCACGGGTATTCCTTCTGTTTGTAACGTGCAGGCGTGAGACATGTCAAAACAGAAGAATAAAAGCTGTCAGAGCTTAAGAGCTAATGTTAACCCATCCAGCCACATGTTTACTATAGACTATAATGGGTCTCATTTTAGGCAAGGAAACATAAGTCATATTCTCATTAGAGAAAGCAGCAAATGATAATTTGTACCTATAAAGGTAATTGAAAGTATACACACAATTTCCTTCAGAGCCTATGCCAAAAATATGCACAGAGTCTTGGAACAGAAAGCTACTGTGGGTGTTAAAATGTTGCTTTTGGGTTAGACAATTCTATAATATTGATTCTGTTGGGTCAGGTTCATTGCTTAGCAGTAATAACCTACAACATGCCCTTAAAACCTTATGTAACACCAGGGTTGTCCCTTTTACAAAAAAAAAAAAAAAAACCCAGAACCTTTTAGGCTGTTTGAGCTTAGGCTGTATGGTGTCAGGGGACAATGCAGCAAATTTTAGAAATCTTGGTTTCCCAAGAACCTGGCATAGTACCTGACTAAAGGAGGCTTCTAATAAATGCCTACTGAATGGATGAACAAGGTATTTGTGGCTTTTTGGTTTACTTTAAAAAGTTAGTTCAATAAGTGCTGCTTATTTCTGCTTAAACTGTCAAATTATCTTTTGTGTAGTTCCTTCTACGCGACTCATAAAATCCTTAGACCCCCTTCCAATGATGTTTCTTATAGGCATATAAAAGATGTCTGGTTTTTTAGTTAGATCTTGAAGGCAAAGGCAAGCTAAATTAAGCATGGCACACATCTCTGATCAACACACATTTCTCTCTGGCCTCAAGATCCTTCACAGTCTGGCAATTCTGGCAGCTGCTCCAGTTGGCTGAATTTGGCCCAAAAATTGAACCTGTGTATTTATCCTCAAGCTAGATTTCCTTCTGGGACAGATAAATTAGAGAGATACATAAAAAATCAATTGGCGAATTAAGAATTTCTATACAAAATGTAATCTTATTGGCAATACAGTTCTATCGGAAGATAAATTTTTTGGTTTTGCTATTTCTTCCTTATGAACATGGTAAGGTTAGAAGAAATCTCTGCTGTGTTATCTCCTCCTGCAGCCTGCTTCCAAGAGTACGTAGCACCTTGTGTAGGAGCATTTTATGCAACATAATAAATAAAATATGCTGTAATGATTCAGATTCTACTATTTCCAAATATAAAATCTACTACAATTCAACCAGGAGATAACAAATGATACTAGAATAATTTTAGAATTTTTAGAACTGGAAGGAATGTTAGTGATGATCTAGTTCTGCAGTTCTCCAACCTCTTGGCTTTAGGACTCCTTTGCAAACATCAACTTATAACCATTTCCAGGTCATGGAGAGCCACCAATGGATTTTGTGAACAAATCCATTGGGAAAGATGCCCCATCTTTCTCTGGGATTGCAAACTGAGAGGACTATGTAAACCTTGAATTGCTGAGAGCAACTCTCAGGGCTTCAGAGAACATGTCATCTGCAGAAAAGATCCAACATACAGGCAAAATCAAAGCTGAATGCTATGGAGAGAGAGCATCAAAAACTTCATGTCAGCCCCTAGATTCAGCCATCCCATAACTTAGACATGCTAAGCAACCTTAACTGGTTCACCTCCCAGTTAAATAACCCATAAATTCACTTCTGCTTCAACTAGTTTGTGTGAGGATTCTGGTCACTTGCAATCAAGAACTTTTAGTTACACAAATAACCACATTTTAGGGCTATTTTCAGGATTTGGCCTAATTGATGCAAACCACCTAGCACAGAATGAGAGACTCCATAGTCATCTTTATAGCTCTGGCTGATTGCAAAAATGGCCTAGGTTCATCACCCTGCCCTGTTTCTATGCCCTTTGCTGTGTAACTCTGTAGCACTCACTCCCACCCTCTGACTTGAGGCTCTGCTGTGTGATTTATTGTGTCAATAGAGTTTTAGGAGGCATGATGCAAACATGGTGGTTGTGGGCTACTGGGCTTGCTCTCACTCTGCCATCATCATAGGAAGACAAGTGACAGTTTATTAAAGGCTAGGTTCAATGTGGAATCTTATCAATGAACTTTTTGTATTCTGTGTCACTAAAATCCATTGGTCTAACTTTTACTTTAAATGGATCTTTTAGCCACATATGATATTGTAACACCATCTAGTCAATCATTTGGAAAATATTGGTTTATTGAATTGTGCTGATCTCCTAAATACTGCACATTTCATTAAAATACCAAAAACACATATGTTAATATTACCACCAATCTCATTGGAAAAACTCACGGAGTCAAACTCATGGTGTCAAGCTAACAGTAGTACTTATAAAAATTTCCAACATTCACATTTGCACTGGAAAGCTTGATTTTTATCATTGGCAATAAATCCTGTCCGTTGTTTTCTTTGTAGTAACCATTTCACTTTACTCATTTTCAAGAAAATGGTCTAACAAATGTCCTAGATTGAATAACAATCCCATGAAAAGTAGTTTTATGAAACAGAGATCATGTCCCATGAAAAAAAGCAGTCAGTTTAGCTCACAACTCAAACAATTGCACAAGTGCTTTTCCTCAAGACAGCTATAGTACTTCAAAAGTTAGCAAAAACACTTCGTACGTACTTCTCGTTTTGTCACACAGAAAATTGAGGGTTGGTACTTAATAAGCCTAATAATTTGCTGCATCAAACACACTTCAGTGGAATCATCATTTATTATTTTTATTTTGTATTACTATTATTTGTACCTGTAAATGTGTGGCAGTGAAGAATATCATGGTTACTAGGACAGTTGGGTATCTCTGTCTTGTTTCCCACCAAGACCCAGCAGTTTGGCCCATCATTGCTTTTGCGCCGGTGTGCAAACATGAAATAATAAGAAATGAAATGATAGGAAATGTTGTAAAAGATGCTACTTTTAAATTTAATATACATTAAACCATTTTTCTTGCATCCTAGTATAGTTTTCTACAACCTAATTGCAATGACTTGTTCAAAGAGCAGTCTTTGTGAGCATCTGCTCACAAACCTCCCTTTTCCATAAAAGTAATATCAGTCTTCTAGTAGGTGAAGCTACAATTTTCTATGCAGTATTTGTAGGTGCTTAGTTAAGGCTACAGGGTAGAACCTGGGCATCCCATGAAAAGCGTTTACTTTCCTATGTACAAAAATATGTCCATATTAAAATATTGAATCTGGAGTAAGATTACAGTCACATCCGCAAGCACCTGGGGTGGCAGAGGTTTGAAAGACAGCTTGGTCGGCGGCGTCTCTGCATCTTGCATTTGCTGAACAGGCTGAGGGGTCAGAACTCATGTGTACATGAATGCTGGAAGGGATGAGCATGTTGCCAATCTAACTTGCTCTTTCTGATTCTTCTTTTTGCTAAATAATGAAATAGAAAAAGTCTATACCAGATGTCCTTGAAGGTACGTGCCTAAGAGAAAAACTCCTTGAAGATTTCTTCCTCTCTTTGCACAAATATAGACAGAGGCTAAGACCTTTCATGAAAGTCATAATCATGGAGCTATGGAAATGGATACATTGTGTTATCTTGCATTGTTAAATAGGATTCAGTTAGTGTATACCGATAAATGTTTCACAACTGAGTTCTTCAAATAGAGAAGCTCCTATTTGTAATGTTTGCCAATTTCTGTGGTATAAATACTCTCATAACGGCTAATTTTAAACTACCAACCTGATATCACTAAACATAGAGTTAGAAAGAGAATTGCATAATTGGCTTTCATGAGCTGGTACAAGCTGGTTCTGGCACACCACTTATTTAGTCATTCCTTCAACCAGATATTTAGTGAGCTCGTACTCTTGGATTTGTAATCTAGTGAGGATGATAGACATTAATCAAATTGTCACAGAAATAAGAGTTAAACTAAAGCAATTAGGTGCTATGAACGCAGACAGTAGGAGGTTCTCGGGGTTTTTTTGTTTTGTTTGATTTTACCTTG
This sequence comes from Gorilla gorilla gorilla, assembly GCF_029281585.2. Taxonomy (NCBI): domain Eukaryota; kingdom Metazoa; phylum Chordata; class Mammalia; order Primates; family Hominidae; genus Gorilla; species Gorilla gorilla. The sequence continues at coordinate 79,488,333 of NC_086017.1, read as the reverse complement.
TCTGGGGGTCAGAAAATACTTCCCTGAGTGTTATTTGTCTATTTGTTCTCCAATGTAGGCTACTGGTTTCCAGCCAGAGGGAAAAATAGCTTCTGAAATCTAGGTATCATTCCTTCTCTCTTGGTAACCAATTCCTTGTATTAAATCTCCTGTATCTGAAATACCTAAGTGGATTCTCTTTTCCTAACTAGGTTCTGACTGATGTACTGAGGAAGTGACTTTGGACTGAAATCTGTGAGTATCTTAATTTGAGTTTCTCCCAGAGCAAACCCTTTGTCTTACAAAGATTTGAAGGCAAGTAGGGGAGCAGGGAAGTAAGACAATGGAGTAAATGAAGCAAATAAAGGGGAAATTATTGAGCAAGTTACTACTGTGAGCATCTGGAACTTCATTCTGTCTGGGATTCCGGGAGACTGTCTTGAACATGCACCTCAGCGTTATTCCATCCAGGGAGAGAGGGAGCTGGTGTATGTGTCCATCAATTCCTAACCATCATTTGTTGATGGCTACTTCTGAGAGTTATAATTCCCTAGCATTTCTGACCTGCTCTGCACGCGGAAAGTGTGCATTCTTGTGATAAAGGGAAAAAACAGACAAGGAAACTCAGCCATTGGCATTTAGAAGTTGAGGGGCCAACAGGCCCAGAAATGTTCAACACCAAGGGGATATGGTCAATGAGTGCCACAGGTAAGTAAAAATTAAGTTGCTATGTATTTAGCGGCATGAAAAGTAAATGAATACCTGTGTAAAAAATATGTTCAAGGTTATCTAGAGTCGGTTCAAAGACTACAATGAGAGATTCATAAGCAAATATCTTTATATATTGGAGTTCAGCAGTTAAATATATTTGGACACCACTGTAATAATAAGTATCCTAAGCCAACATGAATTTTTGTTGCTATCCAAAAAGAGCTCTAGAAATTTCCAATCTTTGGCCTATGGAAATGTGCAATTGAAAATACGTGTTAAATTAATATCAGTCTTTAACCTCATCCCTAACACTACCCTCTTTTCCACTAAAGCCCTATATTCCACTGTCACCAAACTGCCTTCACTTCCTCTGTTTTGAGCCCATGAATTTTCACAAGCTGTTTTACCTATCTAGAATCCCCACCTCTCTCTCTCTCTCTCTCTCTCTCTCTCACACACACACACACACACACACACACACACACACACACACACACAAAAAAAAAATCTGTCTGGTCGACCCCTACGCATTCTTCCATACCCAGCTCATGTATCAGCTCCTCTGTAAAGCTATTCCTCACCCTCAGGATTGGATAAGATTTGGTTTACTTCTTTGTATTGTATATAGCAGTACAGTGGGTGGTTAAAAGCAAAAACTCAGTAAGAAAACCAAACCCCCTTTTTTATTGAGGAAAAAAATCATATAACATAAAACTAACTATTTTAAGGTGTACAATTCAGTGACACTTAGCACATTCACAATGTTAGGCAATCATCAGCTCTATCAAGTTCCAAAACATTTTCAATACTCCCAGAGGAAATTCTATACCCATTAAAAAGTCAGTTCCCATTCCCTCCTCCCCTTATTCCCTGACAATCATTAAACTGTCTTTTGTTTTCATGAATTTAAGTCTTCTAGATATTTGATAGAAATGGAACTATATGTGACTGGCTTTTGTGTCTGGCTCTTCCACTTGGCATGTTTTCAAGTTTCACATATGCTGTAGCATGTATGAGTACTACATTACTTTTGCTGAAGGTTGCTGAAAAACCTTCCATTGTGTGGTTGTTCTATATTATGTTTATGTATTTATCGATTGATGGACATTTGAGTTGTTTCCACCTTTTGACTATTGTGAATAATTCTGCTATGAATATTTGTGTACAAGTATTTGAATGCATATTTTCAGTACTTTTGGGTACATACCTAGGAGTGAAACTTCTGGGTCATATGGTAATTCTATCTTTAACTTTTTGAGGACCTGTCAAAATGTCTCCCATAGCAGTTGCACTATTTTTCATTCCCACTAGCAAAGTAAGAGGGTTTCAATTTTTTAAACTACCCAGTTTCGAATCTGGGCTCTCCTGCTAACTAGCTGTTCAGCCTTGGGCAAGTTACCCTTTGTGTCCAATTTTCAACATAAATAAAGAAGAATAGAATAGAACCTAGCTCAGATAATTTTTTTGAGGATTAAGTGTGTTAATATATGTAAAACACTTAAATAGTGCCTGGCCCATGGGAAGCACTAAGCATTAGCTATTTTAGTTATTTTCTGCTGCTATGGCATTCATACATTTCTAAACAAAACATTAAAGGCTGTCTGCCCTTCCAGATTTTTATCTCCACTTCTTAGCACAGTACCTGGCAAACAGAACAAAGTCAATAAGCGTTTGGAGAATTAAGTGGATGACAAAAGCCAAAAAACTCTCAAAAATAAGTGGATAGAAATAGTAGTCACATTAAATATTAAAATATGACCTGTAATGCCGTGCTTTAGGAGGCCAAGACAAGAGCAATGCTTGAGGCCAAGAGTTTGAGACTAGCCTGGCAACATAGCAAGACTTGTCTCCTTTTTTTTTTTTTTTTTTTTTTTTGATACAGAGTCTCACTCTGTCTCTCAGGCTGGAGTGTAATGCTGTAATCTTGGCTCACTGCAACCTCTTCCTACCTGGTTCTAGCAATTCTCCTGCCTCAGCCTCCCAAGTAGCTGGGATTATAGGCACCCACCACCATGCCTGGCTAATTTTTGTGTTTTTAGTAGAGATGGGATTTCACCATGTTGGCCAGGGTGGTCTCAAACTCCTGACCTCAAGTGATCCGCCCGCCTCGGCCTCCCAAAGTGCTGGGATTACAGGCATGACCCACTGCGCCCAGCCTACTTTGTCTCTTAAAAAAAAAAAAAATTAGCTGGGCATGGTGGTGCACTCCTGTGGTCCCAGTTACTTGAGTGACTGAGGCTGGAGGATCACTTGAGGCCAGCAATTAGAGGCTACAGAGAGTTAGGATTTTTGCCACTGCACTCCAGCCTGGGTGACAGAGCAAGATAGTATTAAACAAGAAAAAGAAAAAACAAAGTGTTGTGAAATTGTTGACATACAAAAAAGAATGAGGAAAATTCAGACCTGACACCAAATACCAGAGTAAATCCAGATTAATGTAAACTTTTATATAAAATAAAATTATAAAAAATGACAAGAAAATTTGAGCAAATATTGTTGTATTTCTGCCTATGGAGATAAAAGCATGAACTAAATGTTGAAGAAAGAGAACAATAAATTTGACCATTATAACAAAACAGAAAAAGACTCTGCTCTTCAAAACGTAAATAAAAAGGCAAACAAACTGAGAAAAAATACCATAAATATGACGAAGTATTTATATACTTAATCTATACAGAACTCTTATAAGTCAATAAGGAAAAAAACGGCAGCAATAGAAAATTAGAAAAAGGTAGCTGAACAATACTTTCCAAGAAAAAAGTTAATAAAAAGGAAAAACAAACAAAACTTATGAAAATGAAAAAGACTCAATTGTACTGTGAAACAAAGGCATGCATGTTTTAAAACAAGGAGAAGCCATTTTTACCCATCAAATTAGTACATTTTAGAAACTGATAATTCTCAATGATGATGTGGGTACCAAGATGGGGACTTCCAAACATTGCTGATAGCTGTGCAAATTGTTGCATATTTTATATTTTCTGAAAATTCTAGAATTTCTTTCTTTCTTTCTTTCTTTTTTTTTGAGATAGAGTTTCACTTTGTTGCCCAGGCTAGAGTGCAATGCGGCAGTCTCAGCTCACTGCAACCTCCACCTCCTGGGTTCAAGCAATTCCCTTGCCTCATCCTCCCGAGTAGCTGAGACTGCAGATGTGCACCACCATGCCCAGCTAAGTTTTGTATTTTCAGTAGAGACAGGGTTTCACCATTTTGGCCAGGCTGGTCTCAAACTCCTTACCTCAAGTGATCCACCTGCCTTGGCCTCCCAAAATTCTGGGATTACAGGTGTGAGCCACTGCGCTTGGCCTAGAATTTCTTTTAATGAAACCATATGGTATATTCTCTTCTGTATTTGGCTTCTTTCAGTAAGATAATGCTTTTGAGATTCACCTAAGTTATGGTATTTATCAGTAATGTTCTCTTTTAATTGCCAAGTAATGGCAATTGTTGGCATTGTATGAATATGCCACGAATGATTTATTTTGGGCATTTAGTTTGTTTTCAGTTTTGTGCTATTACAGACAAAGCTGTTATGAACATTTGTGAATAGATCTTTGAACATGTTTATTTTCTTTTCTAATGAAATTGCTAGATTGTATGGTAAGTATGCATTACATTTTATAACAAACTGCCAAACTGTTCTCCAACATGTTTGATTCACTTACATTCCCACTAACAAGGTATGAGACTTGTAGTTCCTCCACATCCCCATCCTCACCAACATTTTGTAATGTCAGTCATTTTAATTTTGGCCAGTCTAGTGGTTGTGGATTTCCTTATTTATTTATTTATTTATTTGAGACAGAGTCTCGCTCAGTCGCCCAAGCTGGAGTGCAGTGGTGCGATCCCAGCTCTCTGCAACCTCTGCCTCCTGAGTAGCTGGGATTACAGACATGCATCCCCATGCCCAGCTAATTTTTGTATTTTTAGTAGAGACAGGGTTTTGTCATCTTGCCCAAACTGGTCTTGAACCCCTGGCCTCAAATGATCCACCTGGCTTGGCCTCCCAAAGTGCTGGTATTACAGGTGTGAGCCCTCGCACCCGGCAAGGATTTCCCTTTGTAAAACAAGAACATTTCAAGGGTGGTGTTGTGTTTTTCATATTGCATCACATCTTGGCACATGTCTGGTTGTTCCATTCTTAGTAGGCTAACAGTGATCAGTAGGTTCAGGTGGGCAAAAGCCTGATCCATCCAAACTTCTATCTAATTGTTTTATCTCCTGATGGTATTGTTTCATTAGGGAGCACAAAATGGTAATTTAAAAAATCACATTATTCTTTCCACATTTTTTGCTAGAATCCTTCTATAAACAATTTTCACAAATTGATCAAGGCTATTTGATTATACTGAAATATAGTTTATACGGGAAACAGGATAAATCCTTTATTCTCTCCCTTATATTGTCAAGTTTTAGTACAAGGACTTGGTGACCTAATTACTTGCATTAATTTTTTAAGTGTTTTCTATTGAATTCATAAAATCTTAACAATATAATGTTACATGAACAAAGCGCACTAAACAATGTCTAGTAAGATCAATGGTCATTTCTACTGTGTAGAATTATGGGTAGGTCTTATTTAAACTGTACAATATTTTCCAAATTTCTATTATGAAATGAAATACTTATAACATTGGTCCCAAAACAGTTATAGGACAGGCAATGTGGTTCAAGCCTGTGATTCCAGCACTTTGGGAGGCTGAGGTGGGCAGATAACTTGAGGCCAGAAGTTTGAGACCAGCCTGGCCAACATGGTGAAACCCCGTCTCTACTAAAAATACAAAAAAATAAATAAATTAGCCAGGCATGGTGGCGCATGCCTGTGATCCCAGCTACTCAGGAGGCTGAGGCAGGAGAATCACCTGAACCTGGGAGACAGAGGTTGCAGTGAGTCAAGATCGCACCACTGCACTCCAGCAGCCTGGGCAACAGAGCGAGCCTCTGTCTCAAAAAAAAAAAAAAAAAAAAAAAAAGAAAGAAAAACTTGCAATAAGTTAACGCTGACCCAATCAATGGATGGCTGGATTAATTCTTTAGATTTTCTAATTTAATAGTTGTGTGCAGCGGTCTATGGAATCGTGTATATTGTCAAGGAGAGTGGGAGTGGGAGCCATTAAACAAGAAGGCAGAGTTTTCACCCAGCCAACTTTTGAGTCTCTTGTTAAAGGCATTTTCTTTCTTCTCTTAAAAAGAAGTGAAACAGAATGTGCCAGACTTTGAATAAAACTGCTGGCAAGAAGAAAATGTCAAGGGTTACCAACAAAAATTCCTAAAATAAACTTGAAAAGAGAAACACAGCAGGTAAAAGGCCTCACAATCGTCTTTATGTTTGTGGATAAATAATAATATTTAGAAACATCATATTAACTCTGATATCGCTAATGTTTTGTAATTCATGGTGATATTCAGGTGACGTGTCAAAATAATGCCATTTACTAGTGTGCACCTTTTAAGGGTTGAAATCTTCAGACCAAAATGAATGCTGCTTTAAAGAAAAACAACTCAGTTAGGAATTTTTCTAAAGAGTGATACTGATTGGAAAATATGGCCTCCTTTGACTCAGGAGCCCAGGTCTTCCCTGGAGCCATGGCTTATTTATGGAAGTTGAACTCTAGCATTTTCATCTTCAGCATTTAATTGTCAGAATCTCAGCCTGGCATACAGAAACATCTGAACTCACATTTCCCCCCTCCACCGACAGGCTATTTGTTCTTTAGTGCAGCTTTCATTTCCCTTTAGAGTCATTCTCTTTGGCCGTTTCAGATTATTAGACTACAAAATGCCTCACAGCATAAAATTATGTTTATTGAGATGGGCAGTCTATGCAGCCAGGTTTCATGCTGGTTTGATTGAGTCAAGTATCTCCCCCATGCCAGTCAACCCTCCTAATTATGTGGTCAGAGAGGTTTCATGCTGTTCACTAGGGGAGTGATCCCAGAAGTGAGGGCCATGAAAGGATTTCTCAGATTGAGGGAGAAAGGTATCTTCATTTCTGCACAGCTATTATATGCTAGATTCTTTACATGCTATTGTGGCCATTTGTCTTCTCCTAGACTCTATCTCTCTTTTCTAGCACCCAATCCATCCAGTTTTCCTTTGGGGGAATCAGCACCGCATATTGGCAGTCACAAGGTTTGGGTAAGATTGACTTCACCCTTAGTTCTGGGGATGAGTTTCAAATGCCCTCAAATAAATGCGTTTCTTCCTCCCTCCTGCCAACACACATGGTGACTGATATGGAAATAAATATGTGAATTAAACATGTTCATTTGGAAATGAGCATGGATCCAGATACTGGGAAAAGAATTTGCCTCTCTCTTTCATGGAAACCACTAAAAGAGATAAGTTCCTTTCAGCTGGAGGGTGTGGTATGAGGATGGGTGGCCTGGAAATTCTGCAGCCATTGTTGTGTGATGAGGGAAGTCATTGTGGGGACAAAGCCAAGACTCAGAGGAGGATGAGACACAGAGCTAGATCCCTCATGACCCCACAAAGTCTAGATCAAACAGTAGCTCCTCTTGCCTTTTTAAGAAAAGGGAGCCATGAAATGTGCCCCTTTTTCTTAAGCTAAGTTTGGTTGGGTTTTCTGTTGTGCGTAATCCAAAGATTCATAGTTGATGTACTGTCCATAATTTACCGTATTTCCCTCATCATAAACAAGTGAGGTAACTATTATTGTGACCATTTAACAGCTAAAGATATCACTTTCAAAGAATTCCAGTAATGATGCAGCTGGGCGATAAACTTCATTTTCTAAAGCTCATATTATCCACCTCTATGTCAGCAATTCTCAGTGTGTGATATGGGAACCCTTCAGGGTCCCCCAAGACTCTTTCTAAGGATTTGAAAAATCAAAGCCCTTTTCATTATTTGCCTCTTCTATTCTCATTCTCTTATGGAGTACAGTGGAGTTTTCCAGAGGCTTCATGAAGCTTGATGATGTCATTTCTCTGATGTCTAATGGACTGTGAGCTTCTGTATGACTAATGGAATATGAGATTGTAATTTCCGAATTTTATTTTATTTTTTTTGAGAAAGTCTTGCTCTGTCACCCACGCTGGAGTGCAGTGGTGCAATCTCAACTCACTGCAGCCTCCACCTCCCAGGTTCATGGAATTCTCATGCCTCTCCAGTAGCTGAGACTACAGATGTGTGCCACCATGCCCAGCTAATTTTTTATTTTTAGTAAAGATGGGAGTTGCTATGTTGCTCAGGCTGGTCTTGCACTTCTGGCCTCTAGCGATCCACCCAGCTTGGCCTTCCAAAGTGCTGGGATTACAAGCATAAACCACTGCACCTGGCCAATTTCCAGAATTTTCTATGGCAAGCCCTTTGGAGGGCGTTCTCAATATTAGAGTGTAAAGGAGTCCTGAGACCAAAAAGTTTGAGAACCGCTGCTCTAAGCAATACCATATGGTTCAAAACACCATAGTACTAGCAGTGAAACTTTTTATCTAGCACAATTAATTTTTATAAATATTTTACACCAACATTATACCACCTCATTACCATCTCATGAAAAGTGGAATGAGTATTCCATTTGATTTTAGTGAGAATTTATAATTTTCCTTTATATTTAATTATATATTTTACCATGAAATTCCAGAATTTGTGAATTTGGGATAATAAAGGGTCCTTTCTCCTCAGCCTCTAAATTTTAAACTACTTTCATGGCTAAAATAACAATTTTCCAAAATCAATGTTTCAGAAGATAGATGTATCAAAGTAAGTACATGAAGCCTGGATATATGCGATAAAGGGTGCATTTTCTGCAGAGAATTTTGAAACAATAGTAAAATCAACCCAAGTCTTTCTACCTTTTTTTTTTTTTTTTTTTTTTTTTTTTTTTAGGACCATGCTCTGACAGTTCCAAACAAGGTCAGTAATAAAATACTTGTCTGGCCACTACTTCAAAATAAAAAGTACTTGGACCTAAATTGATATCCTAGAGTTTGAATTGGTATCAGAATTCCTAAATTCCATCCCAGTGTGATGGCCCTGACTTGGGTCTGAAATCATTTTTCTTCAATTCTTCTCTTAGATACCTCAAAATAAGTGTCATAATACTCAATTTTGGAACTAGGCATAGTGGCTCTTGCCTGCAATCTCAACACTTTGGGAGTGGAAGGATCACTTGAACCCAGGAGTTTGAGACCAGCCTGGGCATCATAGTGAGACCCCCATCTCTACAAAAAATAAAAAAAATGAGCCAAGAATGGTGGCACATGCCTGTAGTCCCAGCTACTCGAGAGGTTAAGGCAGGAGAGCTGCATGAGCCCAGGAGATGGAGGCTGCAGTGAGCTATGATTGCACCACTGTACTCAAGCCTGGACAACAGAATGAGATCCTGTCTCTATACATACATACTCACTATGTGTATAGCATCTCTGTGTGTTCATTTAAGGCCCACCCCAGTAACGGCCTCAAGGTACTCTTGGTGCACTGACTCATTATAACCAAAAATCCAATGGGAACTCCAGATCACAAGACGTTCAGGATTGAAATCAATGTGAAGTTTTCAAGTACAAACTGTGGGCAGTCCTTTAGGTTACTGCCTTTCCCCATTCTCCAATTTCATCTCACACCTTCTTCTCCCTCCTTCACTATCCAGTGGGCACATCAGCCTTTTGGGTTTCTCCATGCGGGTGCTCTTCAGCCTCAGGCGTGCCCACACTGTTCCTTTGGCTTTGATTGTTCTTCTCCCAACTCTCCACCTACCCATCATCTTCTCACCCTCCAGGCTTCTACTGAAATATCACTTCCTCAGAGGTCCTCCCTGAACAACCTGTCTGAAATATAACTTCTGTTACTGTCTTTCATCGCATCCATCTCCTTTACTTTTACTCGAAGGCACTGACCACCACTTCTACATTTGCTTGGTGTTTTGTCGGTCTCCCTCATTGGACTGTAAACCCCTGGGGTTGGTTACCATGTGCATTTTTTTCTTCATCTTCCTGGTTACACCAGCACTTCCCATGGCACGTGGTAGATGCTTAATACATATTCTGTGAATGAATGAATAAATAAATAAGTGAATGAATGTTCCTTCTCCAAAGAGGACAAAACTCCACCCAAACCTTATGAGGAAAAGGCAATTGTTATTTCTAAAATGACACTGCTATTGGACCTCTAAAAGACCAGAGAAACTAGCAATTTAGCCTAATCCAAAGAACAATTGAGTGAAATCATTCTTATGACTGGCTTCTATGGGAAGGTAGACATAAGAGTTCATATTGTAAATTCCATTTATAAGTTCAGATATAAGAAAGATGATTATTTAGTGAAAGTAATTAAAGTATTGGTTACATCTTGGGCAGAGGTGTGAAGGAGCCTTCCGAGTGGCTGGAAATGCTTGTATCTTGATCTGGTTAGTTGTTACAATGGCCATAGACATATGTAAACATTCACCAAGCTATCTGCTTAGAATTTGTGCATGTTGCTGTATGCATATTATACCTCAATTTAAAAAACCTTCCTTGGCTTATTTGACAAAAGATTCAACCAAAAAAGTTAACTAGACAACACTGATGCTGTAGCTTCTAAAAGTACCCAGAAGCAAATTGCTTTATAAAACATTAAATAAAAACCATGTCATCAGTGTCATCAGTTGTGCCACTGGCATCACATAATTTTAGACATATACACTTTGGACAAATGTATATATACCTTTTTAGAAACATTATAAAGCCAAACCAACATACTGTGGCCAAGAACAACTGTGCTTTGCCATAAATAACTTAGTGTTCACTCTTGAAACCATTTGCTCTTTTTTGTCAAAGAGTAGGAGTGGATGTCAAAAGTTTGAGCTTGTATTGTTTCCAAAAGAAAGAAACAATGCAATTCACTGGCATACTCATTGCTTCCAAATGATGCTCACCTCTGATAGACAAGTGGCTCATAAACTGATCTTTTTACATGGATATTATGTGGCACTTAATTTTTCCCAGGACAAGAGCTATAAATAGAAAACAGGTCATTGTATCATGACAATAAATCATTATTATTTACGCATATTGAACATGAGATAGTGACTTGCCTTTATAAATTATCTTTTCTTCATGATTCATTGAATTCCTCCTGACTCACGAATAATGTGTCCTCTGATCTCCTACAAATAATTGGAGAAATAAAGACAAAGCAAGGGTGGGAGGAGCTTGGAGGAAAATTATTGAATTAAGAATTTACATTTTAACATAGCAGGCTTATGAAGAATGTTCTGTGGCAGTCTACACTAAATCAATGCTGCATAATTTGAAAAATAGCAGCCTGATGCCTCTTTATTTCCCTTGACAAGTGTAAAGGCTGTTATTTTCACAATGGTACTGTGTACTTTTTTGAGACTCCTTCTTACATAAAAAAAAGCCTCCTTTAAAAACCTCATATGTTAATAGCATGTGCAACCCAGTCACTTTCACATAATCCCAGAAAAAGAAGTGTCTTTTTGCCTGTCACAGGACGTGTTTATGTCTGCTGACTTTAAAATAAGCATTTAAAAATGGTGTTTCTGTTAAAATCATGAAAGGTTCAAAGAAAATTGGACACTAATCTGTGAAATGCAACATTTGACTATAAAAAAGACACTATGTGATTAAGAACAGTTTATGAGTTTATTATATGATTTCATAGGGAAAAGAAAGAAATGTTGACCATTTTAAAAATATATGTACCATAAATTCATTAAAGTGTGAGGTGCTAGAGTCAGGCTTTTTCTTCTCTAGAGAATCAGAAAAATGGAAGATAAGCATTTATAGAGGAGAACTGAGTAACACTATTATAAAATAATCTCACCATATTTATGGTGTCAATAAATTCTCACAGTGTCATGATCATTTCTAATTTATAGGAGAGCTGCAGCATAGTAAAATACAAAACAAAAATGAGGTTTCTTTCATTTTAAAAGCACCATCATAGGTTGAATTTTAGTTTTTCTCTAACAATAAATGCTGTGAAGCTGAGACCCTTGTTTAATTAGAAAAGATCGTTTTTCTGCTTTTATACAATAAGATCTCCTGCTTTCAGACTCCACTAACTTGACATTCATCATCATTTGGGTGAGTGCTCATTTAAAGTTTTCTCCTGTGGCTTCTGGTTTAGAATAGCATCTGATTAGCAGCTTTTGATGCACACTCTCACACTTTCCATTAAAATACATAGGAAGCCATGATACATGGTGAAACCCCAGAGCTATAAGCCAAACTAGGGCTGATGGTCAACCTAGAGCTAATATGTTGCATACCTTTCCACTGACTGTAATGACTAATTAATAGGAAGTGGAAGAGCCTTTATCTGTCAGGCCCCTCCAAAATACCAGATTAGACTTACTTGTAAATCACACATATGGCCCCTATACTACAGGTGTTTATTTTTGAAGTCGTCATGGTGCTGTCTTCCTTCTATTCATTTTCACTCCCTCCCACCCCAGGCTGGTCTCTCTTTTTTTACATCTAATAAGAGACCAAAGCTCCCAGAAATCAAATGGACAGGAAGCTGAGAGGAATAACAAGAGAAGACAAAGGACATGCCTCTGGTACTTGCTGGAAATTGTAGATTTTTCACGTATTTCATAAAATACTACCTAGTGGTAATAGAGTAAGATCACAACAGATCAACAGACCTGCACTCAATGAATTTATGCAAGATCTTGAGAATAAAGATGGGAACTATACACCCGACATTATTTTCCAAGGTTATCTCTTAGGTTAGTTGTTTTTTTTTTTTTTTTTTGACTGCTTCACACATAAAAATAGCCTCCTTTAAAACACTCATATATTAATGAATAGCACATGCAACCAAGAGGACAAAGTATGAATTAATTGTCAATTCTTGCACCATGTTGGTGCAAACATGTTTAACAAACAAGAGATTAGATGGACTCTCATTCTTCTATATGAATGAATGGGGTGGGGGGAATCCAACAGGAATCTGTGAAGAAATATGGCATAAAAAGGAAAAAAAGTATTACCCTAAAGATTCAGAGCTACCTTCCAAAAATTATTATGCACAAAAACAGGGGAAAATCAGAAAAACGCTTGGTGTCCATAATTGAATGCAAAAAGATATGACCTCTGTAGGACAAAAAAGGCTGCCATAAGGGAATCAAATTGAAATGAAAATAAAATGGAATGAAAATGAGATTGATGGGCTAAGGAGTGATAATAGGAAAATCAAAATTGCAATGGCAGGATTAAAATTTTTATATAGGATAAAAAAGAGACAAATAGTCACTATTGAGAATTAAATCACTGATGTAGAAGATGAAGTTGAGATGTTCTTTCAGCCTCAGCAGTAAAGGACAAAGACAATAAGACAATTCAATAGATTTGGAATGGAAATTGTACCTAATCATTAACAGGTACTCCAAAGGAAAGAGCCAGAATATTTTAAATGGAAGTAATCCTGGAAAAGATAATTGAGTAAACTTTCTATAGCTGAAACAAAACAAACTGTACAAAACACTCTGTGTATAGCTGTGAAAGGGGTCACCACCATTCAGGGTTATCAGTTAAAAATTTAATCATCCTAGAAGACTTTCTGTTCCAATAATATATAAATCCTAAAAGGATCTGGGTGGGGGGAGAGTGGGAAAGTGGAAAAAGGCTAAGTATAAAATAGCAAAAATTGAATTCAGCACCATACTTCTCTCCAGCAGTAAAGCAGTAAACATTAATGCCTCAAGAACTTATGTGGTGAGTATTGTCATACAAAACTAGCCCCAAAGGAGTAGAGTACATCTTTGTAAACCATTTTGTTTAAATTGTCTTTGTGACACTAGAAATATATAGGTGAAATGCTATTTCACAGAATTGCTCAATCTTCCCTGGAAGGAAGAAGGTGAGGGAAGGGCATAGAGTGTAATGCTTTCAACTTTTTAAATAAAATGGCCGTTATTTTCCTAATAATTCCAATAGCCTGTTTGGTGTATAAGTGGGGGAAGATGCTTCTTTCTTTTGCATTTTTCAAACTTGAAAGCATGGCTTCTGTTGCCTCAATGTTTTTAGCTCAAAGTCTTGAGAATTTCTGTCTTCACACTCTTCAATGGCTTCACACTGCTGCAATGGCTGGAGCAAAGTCCATTGACCTAATCACAACCAGTCAACAGCTCCCTTTCTGGCATTTGACTCAGGAGCCAGTAATGTGACAGTTAATACTGACTCTTACGAAAGCAGCAGCAGAATTTAGGCACTTGGGGATCTAAGTCAGTTTTAACTTCAGTAGAGGCACAAGTAGCAGGTTACTCAAATTGATCCTGTAGCCTAATTTTGACTGCAGTTCTGGCCACACATCCCCTTGAGGGTTTTTTTGTTTGTTTGTTTTGCTTTGTTTTTTTTTTTTTTTTTTTTCTTGAGATGGAGTCTTGCTCAGTCACCAGGTTGCAATGCAGTGGTGCGATCTCAGCTCACTGTAACCTCCACCTCCTGGGTTCAAGCCATTCTCCTACCTCGACCTCCCAAGCAGCTGGGACAACAGATGTGCACCACCATGCCCAGCTAATTTTTGTATTTTTAGTAGAGACAGGGTTTCACCAAGTTGGCCAGGATGGTCTCCATCTCTTGACCTCATGATCCGCCTGCCTCAGCCTCCCAAAGTGCTGGGATTTCAGGCATGAGCCACCACGCCTGGCCTCCCTGGGGTTTTGAGCCTGTTTCCTGTATCTGATTCTGCCCTATTAATTCAGTGAGTTACCTATCTCTCCAGTGATTTTCTTCTTTGCCTAAGTACATCAGAACTGGTTACACTTGCTTGCCATCAAGAACACTGATAGCTAATGTTTTCATCAAGCTGAATCAAGCTGGTGGCAGACCCCATACTGCACTCTAATGTTAAACCAACCTTGCATTCCTGTAGTAAATTCCACTTGATCATGGAGTGTAATTATTTTTATTTGTGGCTAGATTCTATTCTCTTATCTACACTCTTGGCAATTTTCAAGTATATGATACATTATTATTAATTATAGTCACCACATTGTACAATAGATCTCCTGAACTTATTGTTTTGTCTAACTGAAACTATGTATCCTTTAATCAACATCTTCAGAATAGCACATCCTCTCACTGCTCCCTGCCTCTGGTAACCACTATTCTACTCTCTGCTTCTAAGAGTTTGACTTTATTTTCCACATATAAGTGAGATCATACTCATACATATATACATACTTCCAGAATTCCACTGTGTATTTATACCACATTTTCTTCATTCATCTGTTGATGGACTCTTAGGTTGATTCTATGTCTTGGCTATTGTGAATAAAGCTATAATGAGCATGGGAGTGCAGATATCTCTTTGACATATTGATTTCATTACCTTTGGACATATACTCAGAAGTGGAATTGCTAGTTCATATGGTAGTTCTGTTTTTAATTTTTTCTCTAATCTTTTTTTCTTTGTATCCTTCATATTGAATCAGTTTCATTGATCTATCTTCAAGTTCACTGATTCTTTTGTCATCTCAGTTCTACTAATAACTAGCCCATCTAGTGAAATATTCATTTTGATTCTTGTATTTTTCAACTTTAGTATTTTCATTTGGCTCTTTTTAATAAATTCTATTTCTTTATTAATATTCCCTATTTGTTCAGTCATGGCCATCATGTTTTGTTGTTATTGTTCTTTAAACATGTTTTTTTTCCCCAATTACTTGAATATATTTATGATAGCTTCTTTGAAGTCTTTTCTGTTAAATCCAACATGTGGGTCCACACAGAAGCAGTTTCTACTGACTAGTTTTTTTCCTTGAATATAGATCCCACTCTCCTGGTTTTCCAGCTCTTATAATTTTTTATTGAAAACTGGACATTTTAGATAACATTTTATAGCATTTTTCCTCAAGTGATATTTATTTGTTTTTTTATTTGTTGTTGTTTTAAGTAACTTAACTGTACTTAATCTACAGAACCAGACTGTCACCCCAGTTTGCAGCCTGTGATGTCTCTGCTCAGTTTTTCTTTAACTTTTATGTTTTAGTGTGTATCTATATAGACTAGTGGTCAACCAATGATTGGTTGGTGCTTATGCTCAAACACCTTGAGCCCATAAGGCTCCCACTCTCAGCTGGTGATAATGTGATAGTTTCAGGAAAGCATTCAAAATTTGGGCATTTTTCAAGTCTGCTCAAGTATTTCCTTTCTACTGAGCTCTCTTGGTTATCAATTTTACAAATACATAGGCTACCACAAAATCAGGGACTTGTGGAATGCTTATTAAGCTTTTCAATAGCTAACTCATCTCCCTATAAAGTTCTTATTAATCTTTTGATCTACCACTCATCCCAATCAGGACCACAATCACAGCCTCAGAGAGCTGTAAGCTTATCTCCTTTGCCACTGGGAACAGGTTTTCCATTCTCTGTTCTAAATCAAGTTAGCATCCTCCACCAACAAAGCTACTAGTTTTCATGGTTAATTCTGTCTGATAAAACTGCTGTACTGAGCAACTTAGGTTGTGGTGTGGGGGTGGCTATAGGCAAGAAAACCATAGACTCCTACAGTTCTTACCTGAAATTGTGCAGTCTTTCACGAATATATGATTCTCCGTTTGTTTTTTCTATTTGGTTGATTTCTAGAGCCCCAAAATGATTGTTTTTGACAATTTTGTCCAACTTTATAGTTGTTTTTTGGAAAAAGGATTTAATTGACCTCCTTACTCTTTTATACCATCTCCATTTTTGTATGCATCTTGTCTGTTGATTGCAGGTTCCTCAAAACAGAATTGTCAGAGCAAGTCCTTGGACACTAACAACTTTTTCTATTGCAGATTCTTACTTGAAAACATTTTATTGTCTCTTATTGGTTCCCAAGAAATTGGTTGCATAACCCTATGAGAGTTGCATCTTGTCCACCTCTTTTACTCTATCCTTCCTTGCTTTCCCTGCACAAATAAATGGCTACTGACTCCAAGCAGAAAAGCATGGTGGGACACTTATAGAAGTTTTTCTAGGAAATACTGTGGAGAGAAATTTAATCACATACCACTCAGCAAAAACACAGAATAAATCTCCATTCATTAATTGTTCATTTTCCTCAGTTTTATTAAGGTATATGAAATATAACAATTGTATATGTTTAAGGTGTATGTATGTATGACATGATGCTTTGATATCGGTAAACATTGTGCAGTTATTACCACAATCAAGCCAATTAACACATTCATTACCTCACATAGTTACTTTTTTGTGTGGCAAGAATACTAAAGATCTACCCTTGTAGCAAATTTGAAGTACACAACAAATTATTAACACAGTCACCATGCTGTACATTAGAATCCAGAACCTATTCATCTTTACCTGCATATTTGTACTCTCAGACCAGTATTTCCCCATTTCCCTCACTCCTGCAACACTTGGTATTCCCTAGCTGTTTCAAAACTTATCAAATTCTCTCTTTGGTTGGGCTACTGCAGGGGGGGACTTCTGCCCTCACCTTTCCTCCAGATAATGCTTAGCTCTGTTACCACACTGTTTAAGATTGTCTCTACCCATTCCCTGACACACATGATATCCAACTTCTTCCTTCTTCTAACCCTAAATTCCAGTGACTAGCAATTAGTTTAGTCAAACACCTTCTTAACAGTGTCAGATCACGTGCTACATAGATTCTGTACCATAAGCTAAGAAGATTAAAATGTCTTCAAATGTTAAACACTTTTTATAATCACATTCCACCACCTTATGCTTGGCAGACAATCCAACTTCTTACTTTGTTGAGAAGCTTGAGGTCATTTAATATGAACCCCTTCATCTGCCTATCTGTGACTAACACTTATCCTTTACGCTTCCCTTAGTGTCCCCAACCCAAAAAGTGTGGGTCTTTATATCAACATGTACAGCCTCCTTCTTATGTATCAGTTAATGCTCTTTTGGTTGCATTTAATGTGATTCTGGCTAGGCTAGGCAAAGACTGATTTACCCAAAAGAGTTGAAAAATCAAGACCTGGTAAAGACCTTGGCAGTAGAAGCTGTGGTTCTTTCCTCTGGGATGGCACCATAAGATGACAATGTCAGATTCCTTTTAATACTGGTTCACTGCTCCAGTTTCAAAATCTCAGAAGAAACAACCTGATTGGCTAAACTAAGCTCATAGACCCCTCTGTAGACCAATCACAGTGAAGAAGGTGGAGTGGGGTAGAAGGAGTTTGTCAAGGAAGGAAAGAGCAGGAGAAGGGGCAGGATAGATGAGAAGATCAGCACTACAGTAATACTGACACACTCTCCCCTCCTGGCTTTTCCTCAGTTGTTTCCTTCTTTGTATCTTTAAACAAGCACAGATATCCCCTAGTTTGAAAGAAATTTTCTTAACTTTGCAACTTCCACTTATCTTAATTTTTTCCTTCCTTTCATCAAAATTATCTAATAAACCACCTACTCAGGTTGCCAGGCAGCCAACTTACTTCCTAAGGAGAACTTGCACATATTATTCCTCTTCACTTTTGCTATCTTAAATTCCACCTTTACCAGAAAGCCCTGTCTGACACCTGCTACCTCCCCACCTCCCAAACCAAAAATCTCTAAAACACCATTTGGTTTCAGGAAACAACATTATTAAAAATGTTAAATAAATGCTGTTTATTTGAATTTTAATGATTTTGTAGCTTGTATTTAATTTCTTTATTTTCTTTTGTTTCATAGGTACCTTAGAGCAAGAAGGTGTTTATAACATGCATTTGTCTTTGTGCATACTATATGTAAATAGCATCACAGTAAAAATAATTTAAGTTAACTCTGAGTGCCTGATATAACACTTCTCTTTAAACAAAGTCTAAAATCAAGAAACACAGGTCCATGACATCAATTTATCATTAATCCCCTATTTCGTCATAGGGTATTTAACCTCACTTAGTCTTGTTCCCTACAAAGGCACTATAAATTTTCAAAGGTAGGGACAATAACATTTGTATTTCTTTGTGTATCTACCTCCAAATATCTAGTGGTATTTCAAAACTATATTTTATTGAGTGAACACTTGGCAGCTGTGTTTCCGAAGGTTTGTAGTAAAATTCTACTATAGATAATAAGTACTTTTTATTGAGTACTGACTTATATTAAGTGCTAGGAATTATGCTAAGTGCTTTAGATAAGGTATCTCAATTAATCTTCAAAACAAGTTTATAGAATCTGTCCTAATTAAGATGTACACTTTACAGATGACAAAACTGAGGCTCAGAAAGATTAAATAAATTACCTAAGGTCATATACCTAGTAAACACTACAGTTGGGATTTCACATAAAAAAATTATTGTCAGAGAGCAAAGAGCAAGACTATTACAACATAATTTTCATGATAATTTAAAGTTCTTTTATTTTGTAAGATATTTATAGTTAATTCAGTTCCCATCTGTAAAATATTGATAATTATGTCTATTTTTCTTATTGCATACTTGCCCAAATAGTCTAAAAGTTAGTTAGGGTTTATTTAGTCCTGGATAGCATTTCACTTTAGTTTTGTACTAAGTCTGTACTATTTCTATCAGCATGAAGAAATTGACACTCATGTAGTAGAACAATTTTTTTAAATTTAACTTTGCACTTGATAAGAGGATATTTTAATATTTCAGGCTATGTTTCATAATTTCGGAAATGCCACGCCAACACATCATTAACAACACATTTCTGCCCACTGACTTTCCATCCACAATAAATAAATATGAGTTGTAGTGATTGTTGCACAGAGATTCAATGCCACTAATGTTTCAACCAATGAGGAGCTAGCTATATAAAACACACTATAAACTAAATCTTAACATACATTGAATAGGCATGTTTCAGCTCAATCTTTGCCTGATAATTGCTGCATTTATCAATTTTCCGGCAATTATACATGATAAAAAAATTTCCAGACTTTTAACTCTTAGTGACTTCATTTAACATTCCTGATGGCATGGATAAGCTCATCTGAAGAAGAGGGGGCTATGTGGTTATCATACATTATCACATAGCCTGGTCATGACCAGGTTTTCCAATTCCTATGACTATAGCCAAACAGGTATAGTCCAATCCCTATGACTATAGTAGCCAAAACCACTCTGCCCCATCGATTATGCTACCCTAGCAATTTTTTTAAGAAAAAGCCTAAGAGCTAGAGTGGTCCCTATTCTAAAAAATAAATATTTAAAGAAAAGAGATTAATTTTCCTCGTCATGAGGGAAAGAACAGAAAATTCTCATGATGGTCAACAAGTTTCTGCTTGCTGTAGACCCCATCACATACTGCCTGGGTGACACCATTTACCTCTCCTTGGCAACCAGTGTAAAGAATTCTGTTTCCTCTGCCTGGGGTTCTCCATCATTCGCCTGTCTCGCCCCACCCTGACCCCTCCCCTTTCTCCCTCCTCATTCATCAGATTTCAGCTTAAGTGTTACTCCTCAAAGAAGGGTTCCCCCACCAAGTCCAAATCCCTAACAGGCTCTCATTGCAAACTGAACCCTTAGGTGGTGTCAGAAGTACTAAAATTAGATAATTATTTTGAGAGTAGACACTCTGTCTGGCGGACAAACCGCAGACATTCTCTTAAGTGTACCTGGAGAGGGAAAGGAAGAGAAAGAGGGGAGGGGAGAGAAGAATGATGTATTTAGTTGTTCAGGGAGAAGCAAAGACACATGATGCAGTACCAGAGAGACAGGATGAGAGAAGGCCCAGCTGCTGGGGTTGTTAAGCATTGCCCGTGTGTTTGTTTAGGCCAGCCCACACTTCCTGCTTATGATGGGCTTCTGGAACTTGCCAGTACCCATGCTCTCCTCTTCTCCCTGGGCACATTGCTATACCACATTGCCAGCCTCCCCTGCAGTTGAGTAATGCCATGTGACTGAGTCCCAGCTGATGGACTATGGACAGAAGTGATGTGCTGCTTCCAGATGGGGTACCTTAATTCTCCCACAAGCCCTGCCCAGCTCATTCTCTCTCTGTGTTCATTGACTGGCCAGGGAACAGGATCCAGCAGAAGATTCAAGGCTCAGTGGAGCCATTAGCTAGAATAAGTCTAAGTTCCTGAATCACTTTGTGGAAGGTCACCTGGCAAAGACTCAACTAACCTGTGAAATGAGTGAAAAACAAACATTTCCTTTGTCAGGTCATTGTGAATTTGGTGTTTATTTAAGCAGCTAACTTTAACTTCCATGAGACATCTCAGTATTCTCAAATAAAATACCTTTCTTTGACTTGTGTTAGTTTGAAACAATCTTAACTATTTACTATAAATATATATATATATACACACACGCACTCACAGACATATACATAAACACACATATATATGTAAAGAGATATAAATATATTATATATATATGAAAATATATTTATCCTGTTATGCATTACTATGGAAAGGGCAAATTTAGAATCAGTGATACTGACTCAGCAAGAATCAAACCTAAAATTGGTTACTGTGTAACCGAAAGAAGTAAAAAAAAAAAAAAAGACCAGCAAACAACATACAACTATCTATTGATCATACATAATGTATATACTTATACGCAAACACACATTACACATTCTCACACACAAATTTCAGTACACAGCCAGGTTAAGAACCATTGATCTAGAAGCATATACACCAAACTATTGCTAGGGAGGGGGCTGGAAGAGGAGGAATCCTAGATTATTACTGCCAAAAGCATGTTTTTAAAATGAACTTTCTTTTTTGCTTAGGTAATGTATGCATATGATACAAAATTGAACATATACAAAAGAGTTTGTAATACAAAAATGAGCCTCTTTTAAGTTTTATCTGTAGGGGACCCACTTTCTGACTTTGACATCAGAAGAAACCACAGACACCAACTTCTTGTTATCTTTTCACACTTAAGCAGAAATATATATTGTAGCATTATTTTTATATATTATATATATTTTATATTTACATATTTGTTTTATATTTTATGTATGTTTCTGTGTAAGCAAAAAAGTATGGCTAATTTTGAAACAAAGGGGAGATAAAAAAGGATGACATAAAAATTAAGTCTGTGTTGAACTGTACATCATTCTAATTAATCTAATCTGTTAAGTAGAAGATTTATATCACAGTGGATCTTTAGCCTGAATTCATTCATTCCGTTTTGCTCTATCCCAACTTTAATTTCAACTCTGTTGATATCAATTATGGAGATCTTTTCCCTCCTCTATGCCACCTCCTCTCCCCTACCTCCTCCCAAGCAGAATCTGTCAAGCATCATCTGCTTCCAAACTGTGCCATTCAGTGTATGTGTGTGTGTGTGTGTGTGTGTGTGTAAGTGATTTATGTGGGAAGTGATCCTAGGGAGTGAGAGATGGGAGAGAGACACAGTAGGTGACAGGACACTGTAAAGCCCAATGGGGGTCACCTGCTGCTGCTCTGGGTGACCATTGCAGGTCCCCCGGGACCTTTTGGAGAACCTCATGAAATGCTTCTCAGAATTGTGTCTTGAGGTGGGGGGTGCATATCTCCCGCAGAAACCATTGCTGATTGTGTACCATTCACTTTTGGATTTGTTTCTTAATGGTCCCGAGGCAAAGCTGTCTGGTTGCACAGATGTTAATTATTCGAGACTACTCTTAATTAGTTGTGTGCGTTATTCATTCTGGAACCGTGACAGAAAGCCTCAGCCAGTTTGGTCCCTGAAGACAGAACCTGGAGGGCTTTCCAAAAGCTTGGATTCTGATCCCTCCCCATTGTCTCTCTTCCTTGTTGAACCAAAACATTTCAGTTTAGTCAAGCTCACAGAGGCCACCCTCCCGTGGGGACCTTTAAAATTAAATGCTTAGGATGTACATGACTTTTTAAAGCCCCTTGCACATACAAGCTAAAAGCTTCAGTGCTGCTGCCCAGTGAAATGATCCAGCTGGAAATCGAGTCTTGTTGTAGAGGACTTGGTCAGCTCTGACTGGGAGCTGACCAATTTCCTCTGACTTGCAATCTCCCTTACTCGGGTGATTTGCACGTTTCCCTGTGCAGTGTATTAAGTACATTGGCTGCCTTCAAGACCTTCTAAATAATTAAAGCTTTGTCAAGGAGAGCATTGTACAGATTAGCGCATTAAATACTAATCGGCTTCTTCATTACAGTCTCCTACACATACAAAACTGGAAGGAGGAGAGGTCCCAACACATATTAAATTCTCCATTCCCCTTATAATTCTCCTATTGACAAATGTGGTTGCAGACAGGATCATTTTGAAGGAGTTTGCTAGAAGACATTGCTGGTCTATCCTTTTGGGAAACCCAATTGTTTTTGTTGTTTGTTTGTTTTTAAATGGAATAATGGGTGGCAAAAAAGCTTCCTTTACACTGAAGATTAGCTCCAGGCAGGAATAAATGAAACACTCCAGAGAATGAAATATAAGCAAGAGAAAAATCACTTTCCAACAGTTATATCAGAAGGGGAAATAGACTAGTGCTCATTTTAAAGAACTTCAGACCCAGCATTCTTTTTATGAGCCTGGTGTGACTGCTTAGCCAGCAGGGGAAAAGGAGAATATGATATATTATAATGACCATTTAAATTCTGCTTTGCAAAATAACCTGGGTTGTTAAAAAGAATGAGATGGCTGTATATATACCACCGTGGAAAGATATCCATGATGAGATAAAAGAACAAGTGAAGGAACAGAGCAGTAGGCATACTATAATTCCATCTGTATAAATCAAATGATTAAAAACTCTATATAGAATGCACATCTGTTTATAAATGTATCAATGTCTAGAGATAAACATACCTAGCTATTTTGGTGTTTCCTGTGGGAGAAGCAATTGATGTTAGGAGAGAAAATGAAGGCTTTTATTTGTTGTATTACAGCAACATTTAAAACACAAATTAAGAAAATTTCATTAAAAACAGCTGGCAGGGTGCGGTGGCTCATGCCTGTAATCCCAACACTTTGGGAGGCCAAGGCTGGTGGATCACCTGAAATCAGGAGTTTGAGACCAGGCTGGTCAACATGATGAAACTCTATCTCTACTGAAAATGCAAAAATAGCCAGCCGTGGTGGCGGGCATCTGTAGTCCCAACTACTCGGGAGGCTGAGTCAGGAGAATCACTTGAACCCAGGAGGTGGAGGCAGCAGTGAGCCGAGATAGTGCCACTGCACTCCCGCCTGGGTGACAGAGCGAGACTCTGCCTCAAAAAATAAAATAAAAAATTAGCTGAAGCAATTTTATTACTACAAAGCTTTGTTGTGACAGTTAAGTGAGAATCCTAAAACAATCTGCAACAAAGGAATTGTAGGGAAAAGTGAGTTGGGTTTCAGAATTTTGGAAAAAAATTCATAGGAAGATGGAACTATTCAATTCTAAGTGTTAAACTACCGACTTGAAGAAAAGTATGTTTGGGGTTTTTTTGTTTGTTTTTTGTCCTTGGGGCTATTTTGGGGCAGAAATCTAGTTTATTTTTCCCACCTCTCTCAGGAAGATTCTGCATATTAAAAGCAGTGAAATAGTTTGAACAGAACCACGCATGGGGTTTGGAGCCAAAGGGAATTACACTCAAATCCTGCCACCACTCTTTATTAGTTACGTGACCCAGTGCAACACACTAGATTTTATTAAGCTGCAGTTTTCTTACCTATAAAATAAAGAGAAAAACAAAACTGAATCATTATAAAACTTAATTAAGATAATATACACAGAGGGCTTAGCCTTAGGCTAGTGTAAAATAAGCATACTAGAAATTTTAGCTACTTGTAGCTATTGTAGAACACACTCTTGGGGGCGATTCCAAGACGGCCAAATAGGAACAGCTCCAGTCTACATCTTCCAGCGTGAGGGACGCAGAAGACGGGTGATTTCTGCATTTCCAACTGAGATACCGGCTTAATCTCACTGGGGCTTGTTGGACAGGGGGTGCAGTACAGTGGGTGCAGCCCACTGAGCGTGAGCCAAAGCAGGGCGAAATGAAGGCAGAAATAAAGATGTTCTTTGAAACCAATAAG
Source organism: Gorilla gorilla gorilla (assembly GCF_029281585.2). Classification (NCBI taxonomy): domain Eukaryota; kingdom Metazoa; phylum Chordata; class Mammalia; order Primates; family Hominidae; genus Gorilla; species Gorilla gorilla. Next base: position 79,463,754 of record NC_086017.1, on the reverse strand, counting down.
AACAAAGACACAACATACCAGAACCTCTTGGACACATTTAAAGCAGTGTGTAGACAGAAATTTATAGCACTAAATGCCCACAAGAGAAAGCAGGAAACATCTAAAATTGACACCCTAACATCACAATTAAAAGAACTAGAGAAGCAAGAGCAAACACATTCAAAAGCTAGCAGAAGGCAAGAAATAACTAAGATCAGAGCAGAACTGAAGGAGATAGAGACACAAAAAACCCTTCAAAAAAATCAATGAATCCTGGAGCTGGTTTTTTGAAAAGATCAACAAAATTGATAGACCACTAGCAAGACTAATAAAGAAGAAAATGGAGAAAATCAAATAGACACAATAAAAAATGATAAAGGGGATATCACCACCGATCCCACAGAAATACAAACTACCATTAGAGAATACTATAAACACTACTACACAAATAAACTAGAACATCTAGAAGAAATGCATAAATTCCTGGACACATACACCCTCCCAAGACTAAACCAGGAAGAAGTTGAATCTCTGAATAAACCAATAACAGGCTCTGAAATTGTGGCAATAATCAATAGCTTACTAACCAAAAAGAGTCCAGGACCAGAGGGATTCACAGCCGAATTCTACCAGAGGTACAAGGAGGAACTGGTACCATTCCTTCTGAAACTATTCCAATCAATAGAAAAAGAGGGAATCCTCCCTAACTCATTTTATGAGGCCAGCATCATCCTGATACCAAAGCCAGGGAGAGACACAACCAAAAAAGAGAATTTTAGACTAATATCCTTGATGAACATTGATGCAAAAATCCTCAATAAAATACTGGAAAACCAAATCCAGCAGCACATCAAAAAGCTTATCCACCATGATCAAGTGGGCTTCATCCCTGGGATGCAAGGCTGGTTCAATATATGCAAATCAATAAATGTAATCCAGCATATAAACAGAACCAAAGACAAAAACCACATGATTACCTCAATAGATGGAGAAAAGGCCTTTGACAAAATTCAACAACCCTTCATGCTAAAAACTCTCAATAAATTAGGTATTGATGGGACGTATCTCAAAATAATAAGAGCTATCTATGACAAACCCACAGCCAATATCATACTGAATGGGCAAAAACTGGAAGCATTCCCTTTGAAAACTGGCACCAGACAGGGATGCCCTCTCTCACCACTCCTATTCAACATAGTGTTGGAAGTTCTGGCCAGGGCAATCAGGCAGGAGAAGGAAATAAAGGGTATTCAATTAGGAAAAGAGGAAGTCAAATTGTCCCTGTTTGCAGATGACATGATTGTGTATCTAGAAAACCCCATTGTCTCAGCCCAAAATCTCCTTAAGCTGATAAGCAACTTCAGCAAAGTCTCAGGATACAAAATCAATGTACAGAAATCACAAGCATTCTTACACACCAATAACAGACAAACAGAGAGTAAAATCATGAGTGAACTCCCATTCACAATTGCTTCAAAGAGAATAAAATATCTAGGAATCCAACTTACAAGGGATGTGAAGGACCTCTTCAAGGAGAACTACAAACCACTTCTCAGTGAAATAAAAGAGGATACAAAGAAATGGAAGAACATTCCATGCTCATGGGTAGGAATGGCCCATGAGCCATTCGTGAAATGGCCATATCGTGAAAATGGCCATACTGCCCAAGGTAATTTATAGATTCAAAGCCATCCCCATCAAGCCACCAATGACTTTCTTCACAGAATTGGAAAAAACTACTTTAAAGTTCATATGGAACCAAAAAAGAGGCCGCATTGCCAAGTCAATCCTAAGCCAAAAGAACAAAGCTGGAGGCATCACACTACCTGACTTCAAACTATACTACAAGGCTACAGTAACCAAAACAGCAGGGTACTGGTACCAAAACAGAGATACAGACCAATGGAACAGAACAGAGCCCTCAGAAATAATATCACACATCTAAAACCATCTGGTCTTTGACAAACCTGACAGAAACAAGAAATGGGGAAAGGATTCCCTATTTAATAAATGGTGCTGGGAAAACTGGCTAGCCATATGTAGAAAGCTGAAACTGGATCCCTTCCTTACACTTTATACAAAAATTAATTCAAGATGGATTAAAGACTTATATGTTAGACCTAAAACCATAAAAAACTTAGAAGAAAACCTAGGCAATACCATTCAGGACATAGGCATGGGCAAGGACTTCATGTCTAAAACACCAAAAGCAATGGCAATAAAAGCCAAAATTGACAAATGGGATCTAATTAAACTAAAGAGCTTCTGCACAGCAAAAGAAACTACCATCAGAGTGAACAGGCAACCTACAGAATGGGAGAAAATTTTTGCAATCTACTCATCTGACAAAGGGCTAATATCCAGAATCTACAATGAACTCCAACAAATTTACAAGAAACAAACAAACAGCCCCATCAAAAAGTGGGCAAAGGATATGAACAGACACCTCTGAAAAGAGGACATTCATGCAGCCAACAGACACATGAAAAAATGCTCATCATCACTGGCCATCAGAGAAATGCAAATCAAAACCACAATGATATACCATCTCACACCAGTTAGAATGGCGATCATCAAAGTCAGGAAACAACAGGTTCTGGAGAGGATGTGGAGAAATAGGAACATTTTACACTGTTGGCGGGAATGTAAACTAGTTCTACCATTGTGGAAGACAGTGTGGCGATTCCTCAAGGATCTAGAACTAGAAATACCATTTGACCCAGCTATCCTATCATTGGGTATATACCCAAAGGATTATAAATCATGCTCCTATAAAGACACATGCACACGTGTGTTTATTGCGGCACTATTCACAATAGCAAAGACTTGGAACCAACCCAAATGTCCATTAATGATAGACTGGATTAAGAAAATGTGGCACATATACACCATGGAATACTATGCAGCCATAAAGAAGGATGGGTTCATGTCCTTTGTACGGACATGGATGAAGCTGGAAACCATCATTCTCAGCGAACTATCACAAGGACAAAAAACCAAACACCGCATGTTCTCACTCATAGATGGGAATTGAACAATGAGAATACTTGGACACAGGAAGGGGAACATCACACACTGTGGCCTGTTGTGGGGTGGGGGGAGGGGGGAGGGATAGCATTAGGAGATATACCTAATGTAAATGATGAGTTAATGGGTGCAGCACACCAACATAGCACATGTATACATATGTAACAAACCTGAACGTTGTGCACATGTACCCTAGAACTTAAAGTATAATAATAATAATAAAAAAGAACATACTCTTGTTGCCAGGTATGGTGGCTCAGGCCTGTAATCCCAGCTACTTAGCAGGCTGAGGTGGGAGGATTGTTCAAGGCCAGGAGTTGAAACCTAAGAAAGGTGTTCAAGCAAAAAGGAACTGACAAATGTCCACAATGAAGCCCTATTAAGAAATGTACAGTTTGCTGTGGTAGAAAACTTCATGGTCCTAGAGAGTAGCTATTAGCCAGCCACATGTGTCTATTTACATTTAAATTAAATTAAAAATTCAGTTCCTCAGTCTCAGTAATATATTTCAAGCACTCAATTGCTACATGTGGCTATCAGCTAATGTATCAGACAGCATAATTATACATTTCTATCATTGCAGCAAGTGCTTTTGGATAGTGCTGATACAGAAAGTTGAGTCTGATCTTGTTCTGAACTAATTGGCATGGTAGAACTAGGGCTGTACGGTGCAGTGAGAAGAGTACTGTTGAGTGAGACTCTGGTTTCCAGTGACAACGCCACTTCTTTGTGGCATTCGGCAGCTCTTTTAGCCTTTTTAGGACTTGCTTTTCACATCTATCAAACAAGGACACAGTAATTGTAATGGAAGAAGTCCCTTCAGGCAGCCCCCAAACAAGACTCCCATAATTGGCCTTCTGCTGCCACTTATACTGGGTAAATTATTGGATCACGGGGTGATGTAGTGATGAGCAAGGAGTGAGGGGCTGTATTTCCACCTACCGGTGAACCCTTGAGGATTGTAACCTCTGCTATAACCGCTTTCTCTTACAGGCAGGTACCTTCTTGTCCCATTTCCCCTGCAGATCCAAATTCACTATTCACACTAAGTGTGAGGGCATTTCCAGACTAGCAGTTCAGTATAGACAAGGATTATTATCAGCCACAATGGCACATTGTACAGTTAACTTGGTGCAGATTTCAGGCCTCTGTGTCGTTTGCCTTCTGTTTCACTGCCTTTCTCAAAACTAGGTGCCTGCAGCCTCTAGCTCTGCTTTTTCTTGCTGATTCACCTGACCCTCTTTACAAGGCTAGGGTCTTCTCTTCCTTACCCACTTTTTCCAGTTCTGGAGGTTCAAGGTTTGTTTCTCTTTGCGTATCAGTTGGCAACAAGACTCTAGGTAAAACAAGAACCAGTTCTTTCAGCTCTAACTCTACAACTGATCCTGAATCCCTCTTCTCTCTATCTTCACTGCTACCTGCAAGCCATCCTTGCCTCTCACTGGGTCAACTGCCAGTTTCCTCACTGATTAATGAATTCAATAAAATCTTTAACAAGTGCTTTCTTTAAATATTTGTATGAGCATCAGGATTTTACCCTTTTTTGAAAATTATATATTAATAATACAATTTAGTCATTGATTAAATCCATCCCCCACAGCAGTTTGATCTTCACCCAGCAGCCAAAGTGGACCTTGTCCGATGGGTAAAGCAGAGGGTGCCTCTCTTTGGCTTTAAAGTCCTCCTATGGTTTCCTGGAAACTTCAAACAAAATTGAAAGTTCTTAGGGGGGTCTGGAGCCCATGTAGGATCTGGGCCCTAACTACATCTATCTCATCTCCTATTATTATCCTTCTCAATCAGATTGGAGGGAATAATTTGTGCTTCCATGAACACTATACAATATCTAGACTCTAGAAGACATTCATAGAATCTAAATCAGGTAGATTCAGATTATATGAAAGCTATTTTACAGCTCTGTAATTTGGCAATGCCAAATAACTCTTGGCTCTAGATATGCAAATGTATACTGTTCTTTAGAAATTCAATGGGCTTTCCACCACACCTGAAGAAACTAGTTTTGTCTCTGTTTACACATTCACTTGAATATTCCTTAACTCCATATAAATTTGTGCTGTTGTGACTTCTCTTTTGAAACATTATAACATCTGCTATGATCTCTCACTGATGAATAAATTAAATTAAATTAATTCCTTAACAAGTGTTTATGTTAAATCTGCATGAGTCATGATTTTATCCTTTTTTGAAAATTATCATTTAGCACATTTCAGCCACTTGGTTCTTCTTTTTTTCTCAGATATTCTAGCTGATTCCCACCTTGGAATCTCCGCACTTGTTCCCTTTGTCTGAAATTTCCTGCTTTAAAATCTTCTCATGGCTCACTTGTCTTTATTGAGAGCTCAGCTCAAATGCCCCCTCTTCTGAGAGACCTTCCCTTACCACTTGTCTTAGTCCTGTTTGTTCTGCTATAGCAGAGTACCTAAGACTGGGTAATTTATAAAGAAGAGTAATTTATTTGGCTCACAGTTGTGGAGGCCAGGAAGTCCAAAATCAAGTGACCACATCCTGTGAGGGTCTTCTTGCTGTGTCATCCCATGGTGAAGGCCAGAGAGAGAGAAAAGATGATACAACCTCAAGCCCTTTTATAATCAGCATGAATCCATTCATGAGGCTGGAACCCTCACAACCTAAACACTACCCATTAGGCCCCACCTCCCAACACTATTTGCATTGGGCATTAAGTTTCCAAAATATGCTTTTGGAGAGGATACATGCAAGCCATAGCACCACCCAAACCTCAATCTCTATGCATTCTCTCTTTTGTTGTCCTTTCAGCACTTACTCATTATCTAAAATGTTCTCCTTTATTGTATTTGTTCAACTATTTCTCATCTGATCCAGTCATCTTTCTACCACAAGAAGACGTGAAAGCGGAGATTCTGTACATCTGGTTCACTACTTATCACTTGCCAGTGCCTGACACATAGATACAAACATGTTTGTTTGAGTGAATGAATCAATGGAAATTACTGAGGACCTTAACTTTTCCAAAATTACTTGACCTTTCCAAACCTCAATGCCATGAATTATAAAGAAATAAATGACACAATAAACATAATTTGCACCAAAATAATAGAAGGGGATAAGTCAATGAAGATATAGATAAAACAAGATTGGCTGAGTTGGTAATTGTTGAAGCTGGGGTATTGGTACACAGCAGTTCAGGATACTAATCTGCTTACTTTGAAATATGTTTGAAATTCCCGTAATAAAGTTTTAAATAAGAACGATGTATATCAGTTTCCTTTGCCTAGTTTTAGGACTCTTCTTCATCTTCAGGTCATGTAAGCCAAGAACATGAGTGTTTAGGGGGATCTTTGGGTCATAATGGTCCAAATGGGTTACCTTTGGGTCACAATGTCCCATGATGGGTTACCTAGAAGACACTGCTTGCAAAATTAACACTCAAGAAAAATGATCCCAAAGCAGCATTTCCCAAACAAAAGTGATGAATGGTAGATCTCTTCTTGGGAACTTGATACCTGATGGAGCAAATTGACCCTGGAATTGGCTCTGAAGATCAGGAATTAAAAATCAAATGTAAGAACTTGAGGGGCAGGCAAAGCTACAGTTATTTATTGAGAGCAACCAGTGCTAAGTACTTCACTGGAGGTATAATAAAGAGCAGTAGAAAACAGGATCCATGTGGTTCCTGTCCTCAAGGAGCTTAAAGTCCATCAGAAGAGATGGATGAGGATGCAGACCTTTGTAAGGCAGGGATGTAGGTGCCATGTCAGAATGCCCCATAGAGTGCCACGTAACTTCAGCTCAGCAGGGTCAGGAAGGATTCCCAGATGAGGGTCAGCTAAAGTTTGGGGGATGAGGAAAAATGATAGCTAATGCCCCATGAGCTCTGAACTCTGCTGGGCACTGTGCTGGGCACTTCACATGTTTGAACCCATTCCTCCTCACAACAGCCTTTTAGTTGAGGAAACAGAGAAGTTAAATCCCTTAGCCAAGGTCACACACACACAGCAAAAGTAGATTCGGAAACTGAATCCAGGCAACCTGGTTCTAGCATCTACACTTGTCCTGAGGATGCAACGTGGCATCCCAGGTGAAGTTAATCAGGCTAAGGGAGGAAGGACAAAGAAGATTCCAGTCAGAGAGAACAGTGCTGGTAAAAAGGGGAGAACACACAGCATATTCAAGGAACCCAAAGCACAGGATGGTGGGAGTTAGTGTGGGAGAGCGAATGTGACATGAGACTGGAGAGAATCTAGACAGAGATGACAATGGAGGGATCGTTTAAGAATAGCAGGCACTCAGCATGAGTGAAGCCAATGTAAAGCCGGAGGGGCAGGGCCATTTGGAGATTATGTTCCTGAGCCCACTCCACCCACACCAGCTCAGGCGACCACTTTCCACTTTCCCAGGTAATCTCTGCAGTTTCCTTTTGTCTCTTATTCCCACAAACTCTGCTCTTTGTTTCAAGTTCCCACCTGGTTTCCATTTCTTGCCCCAGCATCATCCATGGACACTTTCCTAGGAAGACAGATTACGTTATAGCTAAAGACACAGGCTCTGAGATCCAATGACATCTGGATTTGAATTCTAGGTGTGTCACTTTCTACCTATGTGAATTTGGACAAGTGTTTTAATCACTCTGACCTTCAGTCTTCTAGTGTACAAGAAGACAATACTAATAGCTGTAACTCTAAGATTTTTATGAAGATCCAAGTGAGATAAAGAGTGTGAAAAATTTAGCAGTGAGTGGCATATAGGAAATGCTCAATAAATTAGGACTGCTGGCTTGGCTTTATCATAGCTTGATTCTTGAATGCTTCCTCCTCTCTCTGGCTCCCTTATGGGAAAATTACACAAGAGGTCATGGGAAGTAAGGCTTCTGCACTTGCAAAGCTAAAGAATCCCTGTTATTTGGAATGAATAAATCGTGTCCTCCCTTCCTCAAAAGATGCTGATGGAAAGTGAGTGGAACACTTCTCTCTGTCTTTCGATGAAGCCTCCCTAGGACAACAGGACTGATGCTATCTTCCTTGGGAATTCTTCTGAGGCCTTCTGCTTGTACGTCTAACCTCTGAGTAGGCAGGTTTCTAAGAACTAAGAAAGTATTACTGTGGGGAACTCAGCAGGTAAGACAGAAAAAAGTTTATTTTAATCTAATTTGAGTAGAAAATATTTGTGAAGATAAAAGGACATTGACAGATGAGGTAGGAAGAGGTCTGATGAAAGACAGAAGAGTTTAACATTTGGAAAACAGCTTGATGGGGTAGGGGAAACTGACATCCATTTTCATTTCAAAGTCAAGGATAGAATTAAATATGCTGTAAAGCCATCTTTTGCTCCCTAGCTAGCGTGTTGAATAGAAATGCTTATGCTCCTAGAAAGCGAAGCATATGGTCATGTTCCCCAGAAAAACCTGATGGCCAAGACAAATAAACATGAGCATTATGTTGGCAAGTAGTATATGGGGGTTGCTATTTTTTATTCTTCCTTCTATGCTTGTGATTCTCAAATAGGACTTGAATGCTACAATCCTGCATTCTGCTCACAAGTGCTCCAGCCTTCTCGCTCATGCTATTCTCTGTCTAAAGATTCTTTGCAGAAAAGATCATTTAATGCATTTGTGAGTTTCACTCACTGTTAAAATATAACAAAATCTATGTACTAATGAGCTGGGTTTAATGGGAGTATTTCTGTTCCCATACATAACTTGAATAAATAAGATATTTGCATACATGTTTATTTTCATCCATTTGTACAAAGAATATAATTTTTTTCCACTTGCTGGTTTGCTTCCAGAAGAGAATACAAGAGATACCATTGAACCCGCAGGGATCACCTTCTGCAATTAGAAATATAAAAAGCACATACTTGTCAGTGATATGCTGAAAAGGAAAGACAGTCACAATCTCTGTTGCTTCATTTCTCTCCCTTAGTCGGCATGGCCCTGTACCACAATTCTTGGAAAGAATTCTGAATTGTTTGTAGTAAAATTCTTGTCCTGGTAGTGGCCTCCAGGGTAAGTCATAAATTCTCTGCATCTCAGTTTTCTTATCTGCAAAACAAAAGGAGAAATGAAATTATCTCATTTGTTTCAGTCCAAATTCCAATTCTCCATGCTATCTTTTCCTTCTTTAGGTATGAAAAGAAATAAATTTGACTAACATTTGAACCTGAATTGGAGGGTTAGGACAAAGGGAGACTTTTACGTTACGTTATTTTGTTCTAGATGCCACAAATCTTTCCAGCAAATGAGCAATGATGGTGTAAGTCACAGTTTAGCCATCTGATCAGCTATTAATAAGCAATAATTTAAAATAACACAAAGAATGATAGGAGCCTGGAGGAATATTCTAGATATAATGTTGAATAGGGAGAGAAATCAGGACGCTAAGGTGCATAAATAGAATCATAGCAAGGATGAAAATTGTAGAAAAAAGAGTAGTGTTCACATTTTAACAGTGGTTTCCTTCTGTTGGTGGAATGATGGCTGAATTATTTTCTCTACTTCTCTATTTATTGTTTTTTATACTATTCTGTATATTAAACATTCTCTTTATATGCTGTTCATTTTCCACAGGAGTGTGTTCTATTTTCTAATCAAAGGTGTGTGATTTGAACAATTTTTTTCTGGCCATGGGTGATGGATGTCTGTGTCTAGAGTCTACCGCTCCTTGTGACAAATGGCAGGAATCTGAAAAACAGCCAGCTGGGCTGGAGATATAGCCTGTGGTCACTCGGGAGAGCAAAGCACTCTCCACTAAATAGCCATTGAATCTGTGCCCTTGGTATTATTAGAGCCATCCACCACCCAAAGGAACTAGCTATCCACAAATGACTTTCAAACTATTAAAATTGAATAGATCTACCTGAGTTAGAAATAGGCCATTGACACTGTAGGCGGTTAAGCTGCTGTGCAGGTGTTTCAAAGAACTTATTTATGACACAGTACTCTTCCTCTAATAAAGAAGAATTGATTGAGCCATAATCAAGTGCCAATAGGCATTTACTGGGTGTGTGCTTTGGGCCAATCCCTGTGCTAACCCCTGAGGATATAGGATGACTAAGATCCAGTTCTGCTCATCAAGGAATCACAGTTTGGTACTTGATGCAGACATTGAAACAGGTAGTTGCACTACCATGTGAGGATGATAGGAATAGGTGCAAGAAATTGTGGGAGCTCAGGAGGGAGCCTCCAGGTTACCCAGGAGAGAGTGGGAATTCTTCCAAAAGGAAAAGGTTCCTGAGCTGAGTAACAACAAATGGGTGCGAGTTAGTCTAGCACGGGAGTTGAGGAAAGAGGAAGCACACCAGGCAGAGGAAGCAACATAAGGAAGGCTGGGAGGCAGGAAACAGCACGGAGTATGACCCCATAAGCCATGCAGCTTTGCTGCTGTGTAAAGTGAGTGGTGAGAATGAGAATAGAGAAGAATAGAGCCTGGATCATGCAGGACTATATGCATCCTGTGAGGAGATGGCAAATTAGGGCCTACAGACCAAATCTGGCCCACCACTGGTTTCTGTACATGAGTTAAAAATGGCTTTTTCCTTTTTAAGTAGCTACTTTTTTTTTTTTTTTTTTTTTTTTGAGATGATGTTTTGCTCTTTCTCCCAGGCTGGAGTGCAGTGGCATGATCTCGGCTCACTGCAACCTCCACCTCCCAGGTTCAAGCAATTCTCCTGCCTCAGCTTCCCAAGTAACTGGGATTACAGGTGCGTACCATCATGCCCAGCTAATTTTTTGTATTTTTAGTAGAAACACAGTTTTACCATGCTGGCCAAGCTGGTTTTGAGCTCCTCACTTCAAGTGATCCAGCCATCTTGGTCTCCCAAAATGCTGGGATTACAGGCGTGAGCCACCGCGCCCAACCTTAAGTAGCTGTCTTTTACATGTTTGCGTAAGTACCTCCATTATATCCTCTATTTTGCCTCTTGGCCTACAAAACCTAAACTATTTACTATCTGGTCCTTTAAGAAAATGTTTTCCCACCCCTGGACTAGAATATATCCTGAAGGTGCTAGGGATCCATGGAGGGACATGAGCTTGGGAGTGAGCTTAGGAAATAGGACTGTAGCCAGGGAGACAGCTGGAGGAAGCTGTGGTGAAAGATAAAAAGTATCTGCGTTAAGGCAATGGTAGAGAGAAAGTGGAAGTGGATATCTGGGGAAGATCTCAAGGTCAATTATGGATGTGTTACCTTGGAAATGTGTGGGGACACGTGCATGACGTCTGTCAGCTATTGCGTCTATAAATCTGAAATGCTCTGAAGAAAGGTCAGGCTGAGTTCTAGTCTTAAGAGGCATCAGTAAGCAGATGTGGACTGGAAATATGCAAGTGGATGAGAACATCGGATTGAGTGAGTGTGTGGGCAAGGTGAGGAGGGCAGAAGGCCAAGGGCAGTGTCTGGAGGACCACAGTAATTAAAGTGTGAGAGGGCCAGGCGCAGTGGCTCACATCTGTAACCCCAGCACTTTGGGAGGCTGAGGTGGATGGATCACCTGAGGTCAGGAGTTTGAGACAGCCTGACCAATGTGGTGAAACCCTGGCTCTACCAAAAATATGAAAATTAGCTGGGTGTGGTGGTGTGCACCTGTAATCTCAGGTACTTGGGAAGCTGAGGCAGGAGAATCACTTGAACCTGCGAGGCGGAGGTTTCAGTGAGCCAAGATCACACCATTGCACTCCAGCTTGGGTGACAAGAGCAAAATTCCATCTCAAAAAAAAAAAAACAAAAAAGGAAGAAAGAAAAAGAAAGTGTAAGAGAAGGACAAAGAGATCACAAAAGAGACAGAAAATGAGTGAGCAGAGAGGTAGGAGAACCAGGCATACTTGTTTAGGGAAGCGAAAGAATTAATGAATTTCTGTTTTTTAACTTTTAAAATTTGTATTATTTTATAGAGACAGGGTCTTGTTGTTGCCTAGGCTGAAGTGCAGTGGTGCAATCATAGCTCACTGCAGCCTCAAACTCCTGGGCGAGCAATCCTGCCACCTCAGCCTTATCTGGAACTACAGGCATGCACCACCAGGCCCAGCTAATTTTTTCTGTTTTTTAGAGACAGAGCCTTACTATGTTGTCCAGACTGGTCTCAAATTCCTGGCCTCAAGCAGTTCTCCTTCCTTGGCCTTCCAAAACGCTGGGATAACAGGTGTGAGCCACGGTGCCCAGCCAAGTGAAGAATTTCAAGAAGGAAAAGTGGATCAACAAATATTTCCGGAGCAGCAAAATCTTCCAAACATCTTAAGGACTGAAAAAATGTCCTTTGGATTTGACAATTAGGATGATTTTACAAAGTTATAGAATTTTCCATAGAGTTAAAAGAAAGAATGGATGAAATTTTCTCCCCCCACCCCAAATTTCTCTCTGGGTTCCTGAAATTACTTGTGAATCCGATGTTTATAGACTCATGGGATTCATGCATTGGTATTTGTAAGAAAAGTTTAAAGAGTACCACAAAGGATATTAGAACAATCTGGATTAGTGACTGAGTCAAGGGCTGGAATTATTATATTTGGATTCATGTTAGAATTATTTTCCCAGTGAATGTAATAACTACCTCATACAAAGATAATATGACTTACTTAAAGCATAATTTTTTAAAAAATATACCACTTTAAAATAAATAAGCAGGTGGAATAAACAAGAAGGCTAACAAAGAACCTGTATGATACCATCAGTAAATTCCTTAAGAAGAACAAAAAATAACAACAAAAATTAAGAATGTAGGCCAGTGTGGTGGCATGTGCCCGTCATCCCAGCACTTTGGGGGGCCAAGGCAGGAGAACCACTTGAGCCCGAGAGATCAAGGCTGCAGTGAGCTATGATTGATTGTGCCACTGCATCCTAGCCTGGGAGACAGTGTGAGACCCTCTCTCTCTATCTGTATAATAATAATAGAGAATGTAATAATGAATTAGGTTTTAAAAATTATTTAGATAAGAAAGCAAACTGCTGAAAAAGGGAGGAGGTTGGAAAATTAACAAGTTAATGAACAGGCTCTCTTTTGCTTGCCCAGAATCCCCTCCAGGAATAAACCCCAAGCCTTCCTATTGGAAAACCACAATTCGCTCAGTCCTTGCCATTCAGAAGAAAGAGATGCCATTTCTAGCTCTAGGTGGAGACATGCCAAACTCCCAGCCAATGAGGAGCCTCATCTCTTGGACCATAATGATTGGTTCAATGATGGGCCGAGATCTCAGTGTGAGTCAATGAAAATCATGCTTGGATCTTTCCCTGGCACTAATTGGAAAGAGGCCCCCTCTTTCTATTGGGATTGGTAAATGAATAGGATGCGTACAAGGAAGCACTGGTGACCATATTTTCCCCTAGGTGGCTGCCTGCGAATGAAGCTCCCAGAGAGGAAAATGTTCTCGAGAGAGGGAGAGAAGCGGTTTCCTCATTTAGGTCAACAGATCCGGCTGTGCCTAAAGCAAGGCCTGGATATTTCAATTACAACAGCCAAATAAATTTCCCTTTTTCGCTTAAGCTGGTTTGATTTCAGTTTCTGTGACTGGCAGTCTAAATAGTCCAGATGGATAGAGTAACTAGATTATTTGGGAGTAAAATGTAGCTCACTCTAAGGGTGCCCAAAATGATAAACTTTATATGCGTTCTAAAACATGGTCGTTAGTTTAGTCAAGGGTTGTTTGTTTTAAAGCATGGGAAACTTACTCAATTTGCTCAAATAAAAAGGAGTTTGTTGTATCAAGTCAAAGGTTGCTCACAAAATCCAAGGGCATGAATTAAGATCAGGCATCAGAATGAAGAATAAATGGTATGTGTAGAGTCAGCAGAAGTCAAAGGAGCTACTCTTTGTGCTTGTCTCTCTTTTGGGGGTTCACCAGATATCTCTATTGCTCCATGAACATCAGTTCCGTTATCTGTTTTCCTGGCCCCTAAGAAACCATCCTCAGGTGAGTTCATCCGTTGCTGATATACATTGCCATACAGGCTCAACACCTGCAGGTAGAACTGACCAATCTTTTCAAGTGCTGATTCTAAATACCTGGGAGAGAGACCGGTGGGAAGTCAGAAAGAGAGAGAATGAATGTGATTGGGTCAACCTGGAACAGATGTCCACCTTTGAGCCAATCAGCTGTGGCCAAAGCGTAGTGTTACCGGCTCTATTGCTCACTGAGAGGGCCAAGGCAGTCATTACCTCCCTAAACTTCTGAATCAGAACATGAAAAAGAAACAAGGAAGCATGACACAGTAGAAAAAGCCCAGGATTTGTAACTCAAATTCTAGGCAGAACTAGCTGAGTGTTTTTCATTGCTTCACTCTCTTCTGTGGAACCCCAGTGCCTCCACTCTGCCATGATTAACTTCTCTGTGTGAACAGCACTGTGGAATGAGGTCATGTGCCTAAGATGCTCTATGAAAAAAGTATTAGTTACGCTTATGAATATAGGATGTCAAAACCAAAGTTCTGAATGAGTGTGCAGAGTAGAAAGACCATAACTTGGAGTTAGAAATATGGACTTCAAACCCCAATAGTTATACTATTTCTATCTGTGTCATGTTAAGTACATTTTCTGAATATTTTTTCCTCAGCACAAAAAAAAGATAAAAATATCTGGTTTACATGGCTGATGTAGAAATTACATAAAGTATTAAGTATGAAGTACCTAGCTCAGTACCTATGGCACTCAGTAAATGTTAACTGTTATCATTATTAGTTATCAAAGCATATTATTATCATTTATGCCAAGGCAGGTCAACTCTTAACACAAAAATCTGCCACTATAATGTTTCAAATAATCACTTCTATTGGAAAAAATACTCTATGCCATGTTTCTTGTTAAACACTGGTTTATAACAGTAGAAATAACTAGAAATCTTTTTAAAAATACTGATTACTGGCTCCCATTGTAGACCAAACAAATCAGAATGTCTGAGCCTGGGGCCCTAGCATGTATATTTGTAAAAGCTTTGCAGTGGAAGATTAAAAAACTCATTAAATGTTTGCAGAATGCATGAATGTGTAAATGAATGAACTATGGATCCAATGAATAAGTGAGAGAACACTACAATGAATACATTTATAATAAATTGGGGCAAAAAATGTTAAATTCTGTATTCTATGATGTTTTTATTTAAAAGCAGATTTACACACAAATAAAATGTTTAAAGCAATGACACAAAAGAAAGGGTTAGGTTGGATGTACCAAAATACAGCTGTTAGTTTTGTGATAGTGTTTGTGTGTTCTTAAGTGACTTACATCGTTGTTAGAGAGCCAGATGTTGTCGGTGAAAAGTGCATTCCACAGTAACAATGGAACAGTATAAAACCACCATGTGAGGACACAGACATTTGCTTCCAGGATAGAAATCCCTCCTCTTATCTACTATGGTCGTTGCTTTGTGTTTATTTCTTGGATTCTCATGTCTTCATAGCGATGGAGCTGTTGACAGATTGGAATGCCCCAACAAATTATACTCCTTGAGTGTTTCCTCCTCCTCCCTGATCAAGTTTTTGAATGTTTCCTTCTTCTTCCTGAATTGGCAGGCAGACCACTTCTTTTTCAAGCACTTAATCTACCAAGTACCACAAGTCAAAATAAAGATACTTGCAAGGAAAGAATTCAAGAAGGAAAGAGCTTTATATAGACCCATAGGCTCTGTTTAACCCATAAAAGGTCAAGGGGAAAAAAAAGTCCTTACATAATCACTAATCAAAACTCTGAACTGTGAAGTAAAATTGATATGCCCTTGCAGTGTAGCTCAAAACTACAGGCTTGGAAAGACTGAATATTTTAAGGCTTAGCAGCATATGAATTTCAGAAATGGAGACCCTAAGGAAATAAGCAATGAATTAGAAGGATTTTCAGGTGAAATATAACATGGCTACTGAAAGAAGAAAAAGAAAATTGGTTTCATTTTATTAAATATCACTGATAAAGTTGCTCTGCTTGAGAGATCTAGAAAATCAGAAAGAATAAAGTAGTAAATTAAAGTGGACTCATAATTCACTTTAAAATTATTGCATGGATGAGTGAGAAGGAAAGATACTGAAGAGACACACAGGATTTAGAAAACACTGGAAGTCGAAGGAAACAGAAACACTACATTCTGGGAGTCATATATACAGGACGTTTGAATGAAGGGGTTTTGGGTGGAAGGCAGTAGGAAGGGGCAGGGACTTAGGCAAATTGGAGTGTGCAAACCCTGTTTTGAAAAGTATCCACTCCTTAGTTTCAGTCAATTGTTCCCATGTAGGATGGAAGCCCACAGCCCCTAAGCTTTCAAAGAAAAGTTGTAAATCTAGACTTGTTCCTGTAAAGATCTCTTAATTTTTAAGTATTGGCAACAAATTTAAATATTTTAAGTACACTAAGTTAACAAAAACAAAACAACACATACACACACAAAAGCCATGTCTGTGGACTGTATCTGGCCCATGGAACACCATTTTGAGAACTCTGGAATAGTGGATCAAATATGCATGGACTTTAGACTGTTCCAGACCTGGATTTTAATCCCAAGTCCACACAAACCAGCTGCAAGATCATGAGGAAATGAATGTCTCAACCTTTCACAATGTTTGTTTCCTTATCTGTAAAAAGCAGAACCATAACATCTTCCTCCCCTAGTGGTTGTAGGAATTATCCATGAGCACAGCATCAGGGAGCATGAATTACATGGTAGGGAAGCAGAACTCCATACATGCTGGAATGTGCCCCAAATCTGTTGAAAATTCCTGTGGACCCAAGGAAGGAAATACTCTTTAAGAATTTCAAAACATGAAAGAACCTACACAAGAGTACATGAAATCAGCTATACAAATTGAAATTTTCGAGTCATGATTTACCTGGTAATCATCAAAATAGCTAAAAAATTTCTCACATTATAAAGTAAATATTATGGCGGGGCGTGGTGGCTCACGCGGTGGCAGCACTTTGGGAAGCCGAGGTGGGCGGATCACGAGGTAAGGAGATGGAGACCATCCTGGCTAACACAGTGAAACCCCGTCTCTACTAAAAATACAAAAAAAAAAAAAAAAATTAGCCGGGCGTGGTGGTGGGTGCCTGTAGTCCCAGCTACACGGGAGGCTGAGGCAGGAGAATGGTGTGAGCCTGGGAGGCGGAGCTTGCAGTGAGCGGAGATCACGCCACTGCACTCCAGCCTGGGTGACAGAGCGAGACTCCATCTCAAAAAAAAAAAAAAAAAAAAAAAGTAAATATTATAAAATTCAACAAAAAATTAAGAGTCGACTCTCTCTTAAAGCAGTGTTTCTCAACTTTTTTTTCGTTATCACCACACGCTGAGCCTTCTTAGGCATTTTTTGCCTAATTACTTCCCCTCACCACATAAAACTTTAATACCACAAATATACCATGTGTCGGTTTGAGTTCTGTATGTATATCTGTGTTTCATACATAAAAAGAGTAAGTCCTCCCCCTCACTATCACCCTACACCAATTTTCACATCTTTGGAGATGATATTCCCATTGAAGATGCATGTCTTAAAGAGACTCACAACATGAATTGAGTTCCGTCAGTTGTGTCTCACCTTTTGATTAGTGATAATGGATATAAATCTCATTGTTCAGTGCCTGGCATAGAGTAGATGCTCAATAAATTATAGCTATTGTAATAAATGTTAATAAGATACACGGAGATTTAACAGGATAATTCTATGGAGCACTGAGTGTCATCAGAAGCCCAGAGGCATGCCTACCTTCTATGTTTTACAGTCTTGCTTCCAGGTCTTTATGAAGACTGTTTTACAACAGACCAAAAACTTCAGCAATTCCTCTGGAGATATTACTTACCAGGGAACCATATTCTCCAAGGAATATAGCAGCATTGCTGTTCTTCCTTGCAATACTACCTTGCAAAGTATTTGTAAAAATCAAGAGAAGAAAATATTCTCAGCAAATATGCCAGATAGAAGGATAACTTTTGCTTACATTTATGTTTGGTCAGTGTAAATTTGGGGTACAGTAACAGAATATCATCGACTAGGCAGTTTATAAACAGCAGAAATTTATTTCTTATGGTTCTCAAGGCTGGGAAGTCTAAGATCAAGGTGCTGGCAAATTCAGTGCCTGGTGAGGGCTTGCTTCCTGGTTCATAGATGGTACCTGCTAGTTGTGTCCTCACATGGTGAGAAGGAGTGGCTAGTTCTCTGGGGTCTCTTTTATATGGGCATTAATCCCAATCATAAGGGCTCTACCCTTATGATCTAGTTATCTCCCAAAGGCCCTGTCTCCAATACCATCACCTTGGTGGTTAGGATTTTAACATATGTGAGGAGACAAAAACATTCAGACCATAGCAGTTAGTAATAAATTCTTGTTTTGCAGCCAAACATTAATCTTCATCTTCTTAGCCTGGTATAATCTAAGCCTAATGCCCTGAAATGCGTGGGAAGATGTCAATGCTTAGCTTTATGCTTCTGTAGTGGCTTCGATGGTACATTCCTTCCAGGCTTGCTTCATTTTGTTGGGTTCATTTTGTTTGGCTGGACTCCAAAGAGAAAGAAGAACCATTGTCCCTACAGCCTGTTGGTGTTTGACAATTGCCTAATGCTTGGCAGCCTTCTCTGTAACAAAAATATAAATTGCACTGTGAGGACATTAGGAAATACTGCCCCAGGAGGAAATCTCTGTGGATGATGTCAGAACAATTCGATATTAAATGTTGCAGACTTCAAGATTATTAACAAGCTCAGGAAAACTAATTAAGAAGGGTGAGTAGATGCTATCTGACTTGGACAGAGGTATAGCTTGACAATGAAAATATATATATATATATATATAATTTTTTTGAGATGAAATCGCCCAGGCTGGAGTGCAATGGCGTGATCTCAGCTCACTGCAACTTCTGCCTCCCAGGTTCAAGCAATTTTCCTGCCTCAGCCTCCTGAGTAGCTGGGACCACAGGAGCCTGCCACCACGCCTGGTTAATTTTTGTATTTTTAGTAGAGATGGGATTTCACCATGTCGGCCGCACTTGTTTTGAACTCCTGACCTCAGGTGTTCCACCTGCCTCGGCCTCCCAAAGTGCTGGGATTATATGCGTGAGCCACTATGTCCGGCCACCAGTGAATGTTCTTTACTCAGAAATTTGAGGAGTTAACTGGGAGATTCCAACTGGTCTAATGGCTGAGGGCTGGAATTGACAACAATACACACGGAAAAGAAACTCAGAGCTCTTCTTCTGGGGATACCTCTATCATAGCTCTCATTTTGTACTTTAATCATTTATTTAGATCTCTGTTTTTTCAATCTGTCTAAAGACTCCAGTAGCAGGACTGTACCTCATCATGTGTTCATTGCCTGGCACACTGTTTTTAGTAAGGACTTCTTATAATTATTAAACTAGTAATGAATCTTCACCACCACTGGTAAGGGGATAAATCTCAATATTCCCACTAAAGAACATAAGCTTTTAAGTCAGATGAATTGAGTTTGAATCTTGACTCTGTCACTTAATAGCCATGGGACCTTAGACTGGTTATTATATATGGGCCTGTGTCTCCTAATCTGTAAAATGGGAATAATTATAGTGCCTGGAACTGTAGAATTTCTGGAAAGATTAAAGAAGCTAATATTTATGAGTGTTAAATACTGATCTGTTTAGCTCAGTGCTTGACACATAGAAGGCACTCAATAAATAATAGCTATTATGACTATACTTATTTCAATAATTATCAATAAATTTCATCTTCTAAGAAATCTGCTTTTACAGTCAGAAAAGAGGAAAAAACCCCACATGTATTCAAAATTTCCCTTTAAGATTCATTACCTTCCCTTAAATCAACAGAGCTCAGACTCCTGGAAGACCAAAAACCAAGGATTAATTTCTTTGTTTCTTTTTACAATTTGGTTGTGGGTTTTCTTGTCCTGAAGCAGTGGAGGCCAGAGTCTAGTTTGAAAGGTGGAAAGGAGAAGGAATAAATTAAACGGTATTTCTCTTTTGGCCAAGGTCACATAGTTGAGTTTGAGTACATTCAGCACACATGTGATGTGATTCCATTTTATTTCAATTCTTTTTTCTCTGAATGCTGACTTTGAAGCAAGTTGTGGTCCCCATACCTAGAGCAGAGATGACCTATCATTATTTCAGAGAGAAATATCTGATAGAGAAGGTTGATAAACCAAGGTAGGTAGCAAGTTAGATTGCTATTTATCAGTCACTTGAGGGTTTTTGTTTGTTTGTTTTTCTTTACCATTCCTGAGAACTTCAAACCTAAGTTTTCCAGTTTTGTTAAGTAAAAATGATTGACTGTCTTTGTCTTGAGCTTAGCTGTGAAACCTCCACCAACATTGACCATCCTTCTCAAGAATGTCAACATAAACAGATTTAATCATCTCCACCATTCAAATACACAGCTGAAATGTCTCCTGGCACCTGTGTCAGCTCTAACTATCACTGTAAGAAACAAAGGATGGTCTCAACTACAGGGAACTGGCTACTCCAGTCCACCAGAACCATGGGAATTCTAGGAATTGAAAGAACAGGTGGTGGGAGAGAGGGGGAATAGCAGCAAGACCGACACAAATTTAGCCTTTAGAGAACAAGAGCCTTGCAAACTGGTGGTCCATAAATCAAATCTGGCCCATAGATATGTTTTGTTTGGTTCACATAGTGTTAAAAAAATTTTTTGAATTGGCTGTTAACATTTCAAAATCCAGAGAAATCTTTTAAAAATTGGAGTTTCTGGCTCCCCTTGAAAAATCAGAACTGTTGGCAATAGTGGGCCTGCATTCCCACATGGTTCCCTGCTGGCTTCAGCTGAGTAGCAGTTGCACCCACTAGGTCAGGCACACTTCTCCAGTTTGCCACAGTTCCCACCACTCCCTGTTGTTCCTCTTTGTTACATTTATGTTATGTATGCAACTCTACTGCTACATGTACATGTTGTTATTATGTATGTAACATGATTGTTACACTTATGACTTTTCTTATAGTTCAGAGAAAAATAAAATATTCACTGAAACCATGTCTATCCAAAGCAGGGAATGGAAAAGTCATACATAATTGTATGTCGTACATAATTGTATGGATTAAATGACTACATAATTTAAATCTTAAAAACATATCCAACTCCCTTCATTCACATAATATTCAGCTGATACATGGAGCCTGCTCATTTTAAATATAGTGAAACACAGTTGGCCCTCCATATCTGTGGGTTCCACATGAACGAATTCAATCAACCAAGGATCAAAAATATTTGGGGAAAAAAATGGATGTTGTGTCCCTAATGAACATGCACAGACTTTTCTCCTTGTTATTATTCTCCCTAAACAACACAGTATTCAACTATTTGCATAGCATTTACATTGTATTAATTATTACAAGTAATCTAAAGATAATTTTAAGTACTGTATATGGATGGATGTGCATACATTATATGCAAATACTATACCATTTTATATCGGGGACTTGAGCATCTGTGGATTTTGGTATCCTCAGGGAGTCATGGAATCCTCCACGGATACTGAAGGATGACTGTACTTCTATACTAGTTGGTAAAAAGCCACTATTCCTAACTCCTCTGTGTCTCCTGCTGCTCACAGCCACTCCATCCCCTTCCTTGGGACTCAGTGACTGAGAGTTACTGGCCAGCCCTAGCAGAGAGTCCTTAGGACCTGGCTCCTGTGCTAGGTGCCCATAAACACCATTCATTTGGTAAGTTGAGAGTGGCAGGTTAGGTGAAATCTATTTGTCTTCTTATTTCTGCCTAAGACATCTCACCTCTGGCAATATTCCACACTAATAACACTGAAACACATGGTGCCAGCTAGTCCCAGCCCTTCAAGCTAACAGCTCTCAAAGAGCTTACTGGTCTTCATTGGTACACATGCTGGGACAAGTTCCAAAAAATGGTGCCCCCAGAAAATACTGCAATGATGTCTCTGGCTCCAGAGAGGAAAGAGCCTATGAGTATTTGCTTAAGGGCTCACAATTTGAACAACACTACAATTTTGCTTCTTATTCTTCCACTATCTTTAGTTCCCAAAGTGTCATCCAGGATGTTGTCCACCTTGGTCCATAGGAAGGAGTAGGAGAATCTTCATCGCCCTGCTATCCAACCCTGACCTCTAGATATTTGTACTGGGCTAACTCTGGCTTATCTTTTGATTCTCAAACTTACTGTTGCCTCCTCCAGAATCATATCTCCCAGGCTGAGTAGGTGTCCCTCCTGTAGCAGGCTTCACTCCTGGCTCCAGCACTAGATTGCCATAGCCCGTTTGCTGTTCACACTTTGTGTGCACCATATATCTCCAGCTCATTGCACAGTTCATGGCGCACGGTGGAAATTCAACAAGTATTTGTTGAAGGAATGATCGACTGAATGAATGAATGTTTTACAGTCCACAAACTGCATGCCCTGCCACACTTCAAGACTATGAAGCAGTAGAAACTGCAAATCCCCCTCAGATCCCTTTGACCACCAGTGTCCGTTGCTCTGCTGCTGATTCCTCCCCTGTGGCACCCTCTTCAGAGGATGGATTGAGCTCCTTCTCTGGATGGAAAGCCAAAAGTGCCTGAGAGTGTCCTCCCATCACCCAGGGAAGCCGCTGACAGACTGGTGTGAAAGTATAAAAACCCAGCTCCTTTGCCTCCAGGTGAGTAAACTGAGGTGTAGTCTATGCTCCAGAGCTCCCCTGAAGGTCAGGCTGCAGCTGGGGGTTGACTCGAGGTGACATCCTTGCCTGACCTTGTTCCCCTTCCTGTCCTACTTACCCCATTCCCTCAGCAGTTTTTCATGGGAGAACCCAATTCTTGACTCAGAGTGTGCTTCTGGGAAAATCCAATCTAAAAAAAATTGACCTGTGTGCATTTAGTGAACACATCCAATAGGCAGAACATTATTAGGTAACCCCACAAGGTAGGCTCCTTGGGCTTCCTTCCCTTTGGCCCACACATTTAGGGACAGCACAGCTCTAAGAAGGTTGGGCCCTCAATGATACCTCTGAGACAGCACTTACTTATTTTGGCATTTTTATACAGAATAAAAACTTCCCACAACAATGTGTCACTCTTTTTTAAAAATAAAAGGCTACAGAAAATCAATAGCCTTTTCTCTGAAGTCCCACAGAGGGTGCCAGCCCCGGATTTCCTTGGATAACTCTTCCGGTGGAACCTTTGCTAGCTAGAATTATATGGTTTTCCCAGGTCCCAAAATAGAAGAGTTACTTTGAAAGGTCAATAATGGAGTCTTGATGCTGGGAGGCTTAATTGAGGGAATCATTGATTTTCCCATTAATATTTTAACTAGCCTGAAAGATAAGAAAGTAAAGGCTAATTTTGTTTTAAAAATACTCTACTGAAAACTGTCTGTCAGGCACAAACACATCTGATTCCGTTAATGCTAGTGATAAAAATCATAGATCAGGGATTCTCAACCTTGGCATTTTTGAGATATTTGGCCAGATATTTTTTTTGTTTTGGATGTCTGCCCTATGCATTGTACGATGTTTAGCAGCATCTCTGGCCTCCACTCACTAAATGTCAGTAGCACATGCACCACCCAGTCACTTGTGACAAGCAAAAATATCTCTAGGCTTTGTCAAATGTCTTGTGGGGACAAACTTGTTCCTGGGTGAGAACCACTGATAAGAGATGGAATATCCCCGGGAAATTACAGCCAGAGGTTTGAGGTCCAGGGGTGGGAGAGTGAGTGTCAAAAGAAAACTCTTATTTCTGTTCCTTTAAGTGTAGTTGCAAAGGATAAAAGATGTCATCTGGATTCTAGAGGTTATAAATAGAACCTTCTCTAGCAATTGGCACTAAAGTGAATAGTTGAAATCTACTTCAAGACTAGTACTGTGCATTTTTACAGGATGTCCTTCCTTTCAGAAGAGGGTCACATAGTAAAGATGACTGTTTAAAAGTGTATGTCATGATTTATTCTGAATGATTAAAAAATTATCTGGGAACTCAGTAGATCAAATCTTAACTACTGATTAAACAGATTTCTCCCTAGAATGTTGAGGTCAGCTTTTCTTTACTAGCTTGAAAAAAAATAAAAGCAGGTCACAGACATCTGTTTTAAGTCCTTGGAAACTTGAAAAGATTAAAATCAAAAATAAAAAGAAAATAAACAAAGTTTCTTTTACCATCTGTTTCCTTATGGTCTCTCACTTCAGGTTATTGCATTTGTGAAGAAGGACAGAAATTTTAAGCCTTTTGAATCCCTAAAGAAAGCCAGTGAGGAGGTCTTTGTGGATAACTTTACAGGCAGTGAGAATTCAACGAAATCTTTTTTTTTTTTAAATCCAATTCAAAACATGTATTACAATCTCTTGGTGATGTACATGTTTCAGTGAAGTACAAGATCTGCCTGTCTATGCTACATCAGGCCTCCAGCAACTTAAGACAGAATCCTTTCATTAAAAGCATAGAATCAAGCAATGAATCCTTGGATATTTTGAATTCATATTGAAAATTTACGAAGCAATCTTAAGGACACATGAATATTACTTACTTTGTTTTGATCCATTTAGTGGTATAACACATAAACAAGACCATCCTCTTTAGACCCATCAAATATTAGTTTAAGGGGAAGAAGATTTTGCCTCTCATTACCGGTATCAAAGAGCTGCCATTTTCTAATAAAGCTTTCTTATGACCAGTGCACAAATGTTTCTTCATCCTAGGTGGATATGAACATTCGATCTCCTTCCTTATTGAACTTTATTCTTCTCTCAAATGGAGGGGATGCCTAGTTGCTGTTTTTATATATATTTTGTCTCAGGTGTTTATAGAGTCAATTTACTTTCTTCTCCGCCATTACCCAAAGCCATAGGTCCTACTTATAAGGCCACAGCAAAATTCTTTCATGTGTTCCTATGGTTGAGCATTTTGTATATTAATACTTGAATATTCTCCAGTACTTCACTCTTTGCATTTTGGGGTTTGCTTCTTGGATTTCGTTATGCATGGTTAAGTTGTTAAATATCCACTGTGCTTTGTTCCTACCAAACAGAACTAATATTTGGACTATTTCTAATGTAAGTCATTATTAACTCCATCTAGAAACTGGCAAAGCCAACAGCTAAGTGAGCTGCCTGGTGGTCCTAATAGTTGAGTGGCTGGATAAAGTTTCATGGATTTTAAATCCCAAGTTCTAGTCATTATTTTATAGTATAGTAGGGGAGACAGACATTAAGCAAAGAATTACACAAATGAATATAAAATTGCCAATCTGTTTAGGGTAGGGTTTCTCAACTTCAGCAGTATTGAC
Source organism: Gorilla gorilla gorilla (assembly GCF_029281585.2). Lineage (NCBI taxonomy): Eukaryota > Metazoa > Chordata > Mammalia > Primates > Hominidae > Gorilla > Gorilla gorilla. The sequence goes on along the minus strand of NC_086017.1, from coordinate 79,438,561 downwards.
ACATGGGGCTGGATAATTCTTTGTCGTTGAGAGGCCCTTGTGTGCATTATCGTATGTATGACAGCATCTCTGGCCTCTACCCACTGGGTGACAGTAGTAACCACTGCGCTCCTCCTCCCCAGTTGTGTCCACCAACATTTCTCCAGATATTGTCAAATGTTCCCTGGGGGACAAAGTCAGCCCTGAACGAGAACCAAGAAAGTGTCAAGAGGAGAAAGAGATTTATGCTATTATCCAGAGTGTATTTGGTATGTTATTATCCAGAGTGTATTGGGCGATTTAACAGACCTTGGATCACCAGGAAAGATTTTCCTGAGGCCATGCTATCCGAACTGAGGTCCCAGTAATTAATAGGAGTTAGCTAAGCAAAGAGGAAAGGGGCAGCATTTAATTCCAAGAAGTACTTAGTGAATCTCTACTGGGTGTCTATTCTGTTCCAGGTGCTGATGATACAGCAATGAACGATAGTCAAAAAAGCCCCTGATGTGTATGGAGCTTATTTTATGGTAAGGGAAGGCAGTCAATAAAAACCTGAACAATTAAGGTAGACAATGTGGACGGTTAGTTTCTTCAGGATGGGCAGGGCAATACTCTCTGAAGAAGTGAACTTTGTGCTGGTCCCTAAATGAAAAGAAAGAGTCAGCCAAGCAAAGACCTGAGGGAAATGGCTTTCAGGCAGGGATAGCGTGGCAGCATATACATAAGTTACCACAGGGGAGAGTTTGAGAATGTCCAATGCCAAATCTCCTTTCTGTCCGTTTGGAATCCTGATAAGATTAAGAACTAAAAGCCAGAGCTATTAAGCAGTTGCTTTAATGATTCCTGTTTCTGGTATTCATTTAGGCACAAATGAACTTGTGCCCATATCATCACTGACACAGCAGAAATCAAAGATATATTGTTAGTGGAAATGGCATTACTGTATTTTTCAGGACAATTCACCCAAGATCACATTGGTTGAGTTGTCTAGAGAAGCTTTCGTTGGCCGTATGTGTTCTGTGGCTAAGAGAAAGAACTCTTAAAAAATGTCATTGATTATAAATCTGGCCCCATTTCTTGAAGACCAAATTTACAAGAGAGATAAACAGCCAGCAATTCCTGTTAATAGAGTCTACAAGATTGCTTTATAATGAGGAAATCAATTGGCAAGATCATTTAAAAAGAAACAATGTGGCAAATGTATCCAGAAGCTATGTTTTCTAATAAAAAGGTTGCTTTGGATGACATGGTATACTTAGCAGAGCACTTTTCTGTGTTTATTTTTCCCAAAATAGCAGCAGCTTCCAAATATTAGTCCCTCACACCCTTTCTGATAATTCGCCAAGGACTCAGATGTCAAGGATACTGTAGAATTTTAGAGCTAGATGTATCCAACCATCCTGTTGTACAGAGATTGAATAACTTGACCAAGGTCATAAAATAATTTGTGGCATTGTGAAGACAAGAACATCCTTCTGTGAGTACTCCAATCAGTGTTTCCTCCCCCGCATGAACTTATGCCTCTGTTTTGCACAGATTGCTCATTCAAGGAAGCATTTTACAGACTGAAACCCATACTTCTCTTTGGCATTGCTCATCATATTAAGCCAGTGGTTCTGAGCCGGGTAGATTTGCCTCCTGGGAAACATTTGAGAGAGCTTGGAGATATTTTTGGTTGTCACGACTTGTGAGTAGAGGCTACTGCATCTAGTAGGCAGAGGCCAGGGGTGCTGTGAAACATCCCATCATGCATAGGACAGCCCCCACAGCAAAAATCGTTATCCAGTAAAAGTGTCAATAGAGTCACCCTTTTGAGAAACTCCACATTGGCTTTGACATTACCTTTCTCACCAGACTTTTGTGTTAGTGAAACACAGGGCTTTTCTTGACTTGTTCGTGTCCCTGCTACTGGCACTTGTCCCATCTACTGATATTCAGTGCATTTTCATTGCTTAACTGTTGAATTTAATTTCATTGTAAGCCAAAATAAAAGATGGCAATTCATTCAAAAATCGTGGAAAAAAAGCAGAACTGCAGAAGTAATCACTATGATTATTTCCCATGGTGAGTGGAAGACATTTAAAAATAGTTATTCTTTATTTTGGGGGTTGGCACAGATAGATTTTAATCTCATAAGAGCTATCAACCCTCCCTTCAGAAAATTATCATTCATAACAAATTTTCCATACAATGGGGCCAATGAACTGCCTGACATACTAGAGGGCCAGGAGTCCTGGGTCTAGAAGAAAGTATAGAATATCTTTCTCCTTACACTTTGGATAGTGTAATAAACTACTGGCTTAATACTGATTGTCAACCTTTTCTGGAAAATTAGTTCTTACTTTAAATATTTTAAAATCAAATGACTCATATATTGAAAATGGCCTAGCAGCCATCTACCGACATGAACAAATAAAATATAAAATATCATAAAGTGGCTAAAAGGAATGAACTAGGTCCATATTCATCAACTTGGATAGATTTTTAATTTTTATTTATTTTTTTACTTATTTTTTTACTTGATCTGATTTAGGTCAGATGGATAGATTTTTGACAGGCTGTTATTAGAGGAAACACACAGGCTCTGGTACATTATATATAGTATGATACCATGTGTGTACATTTAAAAATGTAAATAACAAAACTATATCATATTCATGGGTATGTATATCCATGCAAAAATTTGGAAGGATTGATACAAACTTCATGATATTGGTTACTTCTGGGCAGTTGGAAATAAGAATAAAGTTGGTAATAAGGAACAAAGGGAACTTCAGCTTTTCTGTAAAGTTTTTTATTTTGTCCCATGAAAAACAAAGGACAATGGACAATCCTGAATAGTAGCTGTAGGGAAGTTTGTTATCGTCTATTCTGAACTATTCTGTTTTTAAATTTTTCTGAAAAAGAAAAAATAAAAACAATCTCAGACATATAATGGAAGTTTTCAGTTACCGAAACTCTTAGAAAAATTATCTCCACTTCTTTGCTGAAGTGTGCTGAGGTTCTTACAAGATTACTGTGTGTATTTTGTTTGCTTTGGCAAAATCAGCAAACTGCCCTTAAACATTTTGAATGCATGGCTTAGTTTTTACAGTCACTGGTTCACAAGTGTATTTTTCTTTTTCTCCCCACTTAGTTCTTATTCATGGTAGAGCAGTCAACCTGGTTCTTCTTAAATATTTTACTTTTTCTCCAAATTTGGCCAGATTTAGTAACCAGTTCAAGGGAGAATAAGTATAGGGAAGTAGAGATGAATAAAGTTTTCTTAGTAGATGAATGGAGGTAGAATTATGTTGGCCTTATAAATGTTAGAAGCAATTTAGACTATGTGATCATGTGGCTGAAAAACCACTTATTGTAAATTGTGTGCGCCAAAGCCAATGAATATTGTTATTTTTTAACAATGTACAATGTTTGAAATCATGTAATTAGGAACATCATTTAAATCTTAGCAAGAAAATAGAAGCAGATGTTTGTATTGGAAAAGCCCTAGGATAAAAGCCAAGTAGACAAGGTTCTACTTCCTGTACTATCACTTTTTACTCTTAGGCAAATCACATTCACTCTCTGGGCCTCAGTTTCCTGATCTGCGCAATGAAGAGGTTGGAATCTATCAGCAGCCACAAACTGGAGGCTCTTAAGTCATATGGGGCCAGTAGATATGGTTTTGTTTGTATTTATTTAAAAATGGCTTGTTCGTATGTATTTAAAAATGGCTTCAAATTAGCTGTCAACATTTTATAATCAAGAGATATTCATAAAAATCCACATTTCTGGCCTCTCTTGAAAAGCAATTCTGGCAACACTGTTGTCTCAACAATAGATTGTTACTGAGTGGGGGCGGGGGGGCCTGTAGACAGGGCACATGCTCTCCAATTGCCATAGTCTCCACTATTCCCTATTGACATATATCTGACCCTCTGCACATGAGTTGTTGCCTGACCTAAGCATTTGAACTTGTAACCCTCAGACCAAAAGTTTTCTAAATTCCTTCAAGTTGTATAATTTCTTGATACTAAGAGAAAAAGGTGTTAGAGAAAGTCAACAGAATACCTAAACTGAAACAGGCATAAGAAAACTGTGTGAAGGCCACAATCAAACTGGAAGAGCTCTTCTATTCACGTCTGGAGTTGCCAGGAAAACCCTGATGAGCTCATGGCACTTTTGTTTCCCTGTTTTATTCATTTTTAAAGAAAATAATGCATTTTTGATGAAATAATCCTAGAATTATGAAAAGGGGGTCTAATTTTTAAACGGAGTTATGTTTATAGAAAATTGGCACTTTTTCTATAAATTTCTAAAAATTAAAATCTATTTTTAGAAATAATGGAATAACATCAAATGGTGTAGGTTGCATTTGGAATCTTCCCTCTAAATACACTCAGGCACACCCACACACAAATCCAGATGTTTATGTTGAAATCTCCAATTTTTAATCACTAGCAACTTAGAAAACACTATACAAACCAAAACCCAGGGCAGTTTGCAACCTCTCCAGTGAAAAGGAGTCTTTCCCAATATAATTACCAAATTATTTACTCTAATCAGTTTGGGATCCTTGTGATTAGGTAACATGGCTACAAAAAAAAAAGAGCATTTGTTTTAGTTCCTGTGGAGTGTCCTTGCTTTTTGGAAGGAAATTTGATAGTCTCTGAATACTCTGATTTAAGATTCCCCTGAACTGCCAGCCCTCAGGCTATCCACGATGGAGCTGGACTGTGGCACTGGCCTCTCGCCAAGGCATTTTAGCTGGCAAAGTGCCAAAAGAACATTATTAAAAAGCATTTTCACATATAAGAAGTGCTTAGTGGTGTGCCCTCGAAAGACAGTTATGTATGCATGATCACAAGATTCTCATTCAATTATATTACTTCCATAATCGGGAAGCAAGTGCAGCCACAGTTAGCCTCATGACACACGTTCATAGTCACAGCTAAATCAGCAACAGCTTCATGTTAGGTTGAACCCCATGAAGTTGCCAATATTTGACCTTTAATCCACAGAAACACAATTTCCTGTGATTTAACCAATGATCTTTCTGTCTATGTTTAAACATAATTATTTAAGTTTTCTTATTTTGTTTTAATTTCAGGGTATCATAATTAGTACACTTAAAACAAAGCCTTATTTTATGTTTATTTACATATTCAAAGATTGGAGATAATGACCTAATAATTTTATGCTATATTTGAGCATAAAACACATCAGCCTTGGTTAGGTTAGTGAAAAAAAAGCTTTAATTTCATCTCAAGGCTCTGGGCTTAAATAGAAAGATGAGGCATCAGTGATGATGAACATCCCATGGAGGCATGAAATAATGGGCCTCCTTTTTATTGATTACAGTGTGTTGTGTCTTCAAGGTGCAGAGTACATCTAGGGCTCACACAGAAATATATGCTGCAATGGTACGCTTTCAGAAGTAGCAAAATATCTTGAAGTATATCAATGGATGGCTGTTCTTAGTTATCTAAAGAGTGCTTTAGAAAGAAAACACAACAATTGACCCTGAGTAGCAACAAGTATGGTTTTTTTACATGTCCAATATTATTGTGATTCAATTTTTTTTTTAGTCTGTTGAAAATCCAGAAATCACTGAGATCTACCCAACTCATTATATTCACAACGAAAGTACCGTGTGTCTCCTGGCATGGCGGGCTAGACCTTCATTCCCGCTTGGTCAAACAGACCTGGGATCAAATTGTAGCTACTGACTTGCTAGTTATAGGACCATGAGCAAGTCATTTCACCTGTCTGGGTTAATTTTCTCATGTGTAGAATGGAGTGAAAAAGGGTGATTACTTCACAGGGTCACTAATAAAATGAGACCACATGTGCAAAACACTTAATGAACATGAGCACGGGTTCTTGTTTCAAATTAATGAACGTCTGCCCACTCACAAGCCTTTAGCTATAAAATATGCAAGCGGTATATATGCTCTTATCCCATATTTGAATAACCAGCAGGAAATCTTTGAAAGGCAGAAACACTCTGAAGAAAATGATAGTGCTGTAGGAATGATATGACCTCCTTTTAACCTTGGTTTTAAAATTGTACATAGAAGAAAAATAAAAATCAAAGATAACTAATTGGCTTGGGTGAATAAATTATGGTATATCAATATAATAGATGATTTGTACGTTTTGTGTTTGCATGTACATTTTTAAAAGCCTGGACTATATATGTCAAAGATGCTTATTCAGGGTAGTGAACTTGCAAATAATTTTTCATTTCTACTTTATGTATTTTTTATATTATCAGAAACTTCTCGGCTGGGTGCAGTGGCTCGTGCCTGTAATCCCAGCACTTTAGGAGGCCGAGGTGGGAGGATCACCTGAGATCAGGAGTCCGAGACCAGTCTGGCCAACATGGTGAAACCCTGTCTGTACTAAAAATGCAAAAATTAGCTGGGTGAGGTGGCACACCCCTGTAATCCCAGCTGCTGGGGAGGCTGAGGTGAGAGAATCGCTTGAACCTGGGAGGTAGAGGCTGCGGTGAGCTGAGATGGTGCCACTGCACTCCAGCCTGGGTGACAGAGTGAGACCCCATCTTAAAAAAAAAAAAAAAAACAACTTCTCCAATGGGCATATATCTATACTTAGTACAGATATATAAATAAATAAATATAAAAATAACTTTAAATTTAGAAAATAAAATATTTATGATACATGTTCTTATTAATTCAATAGCTGAATCTCATGTCACACTCCTTCATACTGTGTAAGACTGAGGGCTTGAAATGGGGGTCTGGGGAATTTCTAACACCCTCTTGCATCAAAACAATTTTATTATATATACAGCAGTGGGTGGGCCCTGATTTTTCACCTGGAAATTATATATTTCAAGACAGAATTGTTTCCTCATGCTCCTTGCTGTCACTTTGTCCATATATATTTGTCTCATCACAACTCAATTATGAGCTTCTGAATGACAAGCCTCATTTCCTTCACCTTGTTTGTTGCAGTTTTTTGTGTGTTTGTTTGTTTGTTTTGGCATAGTACCTATCCTAGAGTTAGGTATTTACTAGTCACACAAAAAGTAAAGGATGTGTTGTTTTCCCTCTGGATGTGGTTCCTGCAGCCAAGTCTATAATACAGAATCCAAATACGTAATCCATGAGTAGGTTTCAGGTAGTTCCTACGGACATCCTGTGGACATTTTGGTGATTCCAATCCTTACTGTATAATGATTTCACCTACAAAGCTTTAAGAAAATCCTGATGCCCAAACTCCACCCCCAGAGATTCTAATATAATTGTTTCCAGTATTGAAAACAAACAAACAAACAAATAAAGAAAAAACATCTCCCAGAACTCTAATATGCAGCCAGGTTGATAATTCTATATTAGGATAAAATAAAGGAAAAAAAGTTTTTGCAGGTTCAATTGTGTTGTGGTTTTAATTTTGCTGTTTTCCATAAATATTCCATAAATATTTATTCTATAAATATTTATTTTTCAGAAGATGGAATTTGGAAAGAAATCAGCCTCCCTTCTTTAATAATAATAGCTAGTATTTATTAAGCATTTATCATGCATGAGGCACTATTCCAAATGCTTTCCACATATTAACTAATTTAATCCTTACAATAACCCTGTAAGTAATGCATTATTATTAACCCTGTTTAACAGAAAAAGAAAACGAAGCCTAGAAAGGCTGAGTATTTTGAAAAGCTGGGCTTCAAACTCACATAGAACAAACGTGGAGCCCCCATTTTTAAGCCAACGCCCCTTTGCTCCAAGAAAATCCAGTGACTATCCCACATCTTCAAGGAAATTCTTCTGGACTACTCTCACCAATAAAGATAAACCTTTCTGACATCTCTTACATTGCATTTTCATGTAATAGTCTGTATCCAGTTTTTTCCGCAAACATAATAAATGCCACACACTTCTTAGATGCCCAGCCTTGCGCTGTACATTTTACCTGCATTGTTCCATTTTGCCCTACACTCTGTAGTGTTTTCTAATGACTATGCTACATGTATTTATTTTGTCTCTGGAGAAATTGTGGCATTTGTGAGCACTGGGCAAACCATTATTCATTGCATCACTCCCCTACCTGGGGTCCTTATGCTCCAATACCTGTTGAATAGATTGTATTGTGCAATGGGTAGAGAGTTACCAGACCTGCATTTATAGATAGGCACTGCTACCTTCTAGTTTCATACTATCAGGCAGGTCAGCTAACCTCTCAGAGCCTCAGGTTCCTCCTCAGTAAAACAGGGCTCCCTTAACTCAACTGACACTGAATAGCCATTGCTATGTGCCTGATGCTGAACAAGGCGAACGTAGACCCTGGCCACAGGGAGCTTTCAGTCCACTCCCATTCTCCCAGAAGAATGCAATAAGATGATGCCAAGAGAAGTGCTTATTTAGCTCAAGTCTTGGGGACAGGGTGGGGAGGCCGGGAGTGTAATTACCACTCAATAAATGTTAGCTATTCATTCAATATATTCTATTTAATTAAAAGCAAACAATCCATTCAACATCGGAAGCAAATGTAATTAAACCTTATTCTGCACACATATAATATTCCGCAACATGCTATCTTGAACCTTTACTACTTCAGATCTTGCTTGCTACTTGCTCCCTCATGTCAGTAGCAGCTACACCAGGGCCTGTGAAATCAAGATGCCCCGTGCCCCCATTCTTTTTCTAGGCTGGTGACCTGTCAAAAAGGAAGGGAGGAAGGGGGAGAAAGACGGGTAGGGGAAGACGGAGGAGAAGGAGGAAGAAAGGCCAAAACCAGGGTCACAGAAACTGTGGAGTCTTTAAAATATTGATAGCGGATAAATCAATTTAATTTTCAACAAAAATTCAAAGCTGTGTGATTGTGTAGTTGTGAGGCAATTATTTTTAAAAATGGATTTGCTTTTTAAAATAAATTAATTCATAGTGTGTAGAGAAAAATTAATTCACGGTGTGTGGAGAAGTGAAGTCTGGTCACGGGACATACATTTAAGGCTGTTTGGGAAATATTTTCTCCCAGCCCTGTCAGATCACCTTTGGTGCTCTCCTTGTCAACTCGTTTGAAGAGAATATAAAAACTCTGCAAGGAAGTCGTTCATGAAGAATCCTCCCTTCCTCTCCTTCCTCTCCCATTTGCTGTGTTACACTCAGCACCAGATCAAGTTGGAATCTCTTCCCTGTCACTCATCAGCTATTTTGAGCTAACCTCTCTGAGCCTCCCGAGTTTCATGTAAAGAACGCATAATAAAACAAAAATTGTTCTTAGGGATAAATGCCTGATATGGGATAGGCTCGCCTTTTTTTTTTTTCTTTCTGTCTTTCAAGTGCAATGGTTTCAGATTTGCAGGGATCTCAGGAGTCATTTCGCCAGCCCCTCTTGGGTGGCTGGGTGCATTCCGCGCCTGCCTCTGCCACCGGTGCCTCATACCCTTTATTCTAACAGCACTCAGGTCCTGGGATGCCTGAAGCCGGTGAGGCAGAATCAAGTTCCGCCCAGAGCTTGGAGGAGTCGGAGGGAGCGATGGAGAGGCGCGGGCTGGTGACCCCCTCTTTCCCCTCCTCCTGGCAGGCTCCGCTCCGCGCCTCCTGGCACCGGCGCCCTTTCTCTGCCGGGGAAGGCTAGCCCAGCCCGCAGCCGCGTGCGGCGGGGGCCGAGGGGGCCCCCTCCCTTCCTCCCTCTCCCCCTCCCCTTCCTTCCCTCCCGATACAATGACTGGGCCGGAACAGCGCATCAGCCGAGCCTCATTGGCAGCGGCCGCCCCAGCCCCCGGAGAGGCGGCGGGCGGGGGCTGCTGGGGAGAGAGGGAGCCGAAAGCCCCGGCTGACAGCGAGAGGAGGCAGGCAGGACGGAAGGACGCGAGAAAGGCGGCCCGGGGCACAGCTGTAAGTGTGGATCAAAGCGAGGACGCACGGCGAGCGGCGGTGGCGGGGGCGACCTGCAGACCCGGGCCGGGGGATGCGGCAGGCGCTGGCTGCCCAGAGAGCCCGGGAGTCGGGCTGCGTAGCTCACGTGCTGAGCTGGAGCTTGGACAGAGAGGAAGAGGAGGAAGAGGAAGGCAGCCGCCGCCGGGGAAGGCACAGCGCAGAGCGGACTTGCAGGACTGGCGCAGAGCCGGGTCCCCAGGTCCCGCGCGGTGCGCAGCCGAGACAATAAAGTAGCCGTCTTCAGCCCCGGAGAGCCACAGGGAGGAGGCGGCGGAGCAGGTAGGTGGGCGACCGCCCCGGGCTCCCCAAGCGTGCTGCCAGGGCGAGGCCGCAAGACGCGGCCACAGGCGCGCCCGGTGCGCCCCGGGCGCAGCGCGCACGTTTGGAGACCCCCAGCGGAGGTGCGGGTCCCAGGAGTTTGGGAGAGCGGAAAACCCCGCCCTGGGGCTCGAGGTCTAGTGCAGCCTCCGCTGGAGTCCCTGGGGCACTTGGCACGGCGCTTTGGTCGCTTTGGTGGTATGGAGACAGGAAGTTTGGCGGTTTCAAGGCGTTGGCGTTGGTGGGGTTTGCAAACGCGCCGCCGGGGACCGCGTGCTTCGGTTGCCGCGCGTTCGTGGGAGGTCGGGAGAAAAGCTGATGAAGCCCAGATCTGGCCCCCAGAGATACTTCTAAAAGGCAGCGAAAAGAGTGGGGGGAAATCCCTGGAGTTAGCAGAGGACACTAAGGGTTTGGTTTGGCTGCCCTTTTCAAATAGGTGTTTCAGATCCTAGCCGCTCCTATGTTGGAGAGGCGGTGTGCATGTGAATAGCTTCTTATTTTGTGGAGTATTTCACTTTTCATTTTCATCTGGGGAGGAAAAAATAAATATAATCTTTAGCTCCTACTTTGAGAAATGCCATTTCGTTTGGAATAGAGGACAAACTCTTCCCTTGCATTGAATGTCCTGTGCTTTGAAAGATACTGAACAGTGCCTGCTCTTGTTCACAAAAGGGGTAAGACGTGTATTAAATCTTCTCCCGCCCGAGAAAGCAGCCGCAGGAGGAGGTCTCTCTCTCTCTCTCTCTCGCTCTCCTTTGTGTGGCCGCTTCCTTCCAGATGTGAGAGGGTTGGGCTGGGCGCTCCTGGGTGGGGTAATAATTATCCTGAACATTCCTGCGATCTGTTAGGACTTGTAAACATACCAGAGCCAAGTCCTCTGAACTTCGCGAACTGATTTGGTGTGTTTGCTGGTACCCAGACGGCTGCGACTAGAGGCTGGGCCTTTCGGGAAGAAAGACCTTAGGGTGCTGATGGCAGCAGTCTTTCCGGGAAGCTGGTTGATCCTTGAAGATTAGGTAATGTCGCCCCCAGAAATTTACTAGCCAACTCGGAAGATGTGTACAAGATTATAGCGCGATCCCCGACGTGCTGTTTCCCGTCCTAAAGGGAATGGATCTGTGGGGTTTCCAAATCAAATGTCTGGAGGGGAAGAAAAGCAGCTTCGCCTTACTTAACCTCATCAAGACGCACTTTCATCTGTCATACACGTGCTGTGAAGAATGGTGGTTTAGAGAGCTTACTGTGTGCCAAGCATCCTGGTAGGCACTTTTGGGGCATCATCCATAATCCATGAAGTGGTAAACCTAGCCCTTGAGAGAGGTTAAGTAACTTACCGGAAGTCCCACCAGTAATCTGTGGTTTATGTAAGATCTAATTTCAGATGCCAGGCTCTTAACAAGACAGTGCCTCTGAAAGGGATGTGCTGCAGTGGTGGTGGTAATGAGTATGAAGAAAATAATAACAATAACAATAACTACCATATATGTGTGTGTGTGTGTGTGTGTATATATATATATATATATATATTTTTTTTTTTTTTTTTTTTTTTTTTTTTAGAGACAGAGTCTCACTCTGTCGCCCAGGCTAGAATGCAGTGGCCGATCTCGGCTCACTGCAACCTCTGCCTCCCGAGTTCAAGCGAGTCTCCTGCCTCAGCCTCCCTAGTAGCTGGGATTACAGGCGCATGCCACCACGCCTGGCTAATTTTTTGTATTTTTAATAGAGACGGGGTTTCACCGCGTTAGCCAGGCTGGTCGCCATCTCCTGGCCTTGTGATCCGCCCGCCTCGGCCTCCCAAAGTGCTGGGATTACAGGGGTGAGCCACGGCACCCGGCCTATATATTTTTAATAAATTTAAAAAGATGATGTTTAAGAGAGATTGACACTCAGTAAGCACTCTGTATATATTTTTGTCTCTAAATTAAGTGTCACAAGACAGGTGGTGGATGTATTGGTGTTTCTACAGTTCTTCCTTTTTTTTTTTTTTCCTTCGAGCTCTGTCACCCAGACTGGAGTGCAGTGGCGCGATCGCGGCTCACCGCAACCTCTGCCTCCCAGGCTCATGCGATTCTCTTCCCTCAGCCTCCCTTGCAGCTGGGATTACAGGCATGTGCCACCAAGTCCGGCTAATTTTTGTATTTTTAGTAGAGACCGGGTTTCACCATGTTGGTCGGGCTGGTCTTGAATTCCTAACTTCAAACGATCCACCACTCGCCTCAGCCTCCCAAAGTGCTGGGATTACAGGCGTGAGCCACAGGGCCTGGCCAATTCTTCCTTTTTGTAATCTGAAAATGTTGTAATAAAAAGTAACACACACACACACACACACACACACACACACTGTTTGAACACACCTTTTTTGAACAGTGCTTACATTTCCTAAAAGGTTGAGAAAAATTTAGACAACTCCAAGGACTTATTGAATGGTAGAAGTTTAATCACTTCTTTGTGACATCTGCAAGTAATATTAATCAAACATTTTATTTGCTTAAATTCAGAAATGCAGGTGTAATGCATTTAAACAATATGGTGCTGGAACATGAAAAAATTACCTAAATACCGTATTTCGAGGTTTAGTTTTCATTATCCATGGGAAAGTTCTCAGAAGATCTTTCCCCTGCAAGTGATCATGGTGATCACGATCCTGTTTTCCTGTATTAAACTTCACTTTGTTTTGAAATTAATAAATTTCTATCTTAGTGGCAGAAAAGTGAATGGGCTTTTCAAACAGGCAGATGGTTGCATTTGAGCCTAATCTAGAAAAGTGTGGGAGGAGTTAACTTCACAGCCGCTCCCAAGTGTCAAATCAGCTGAAGTTTTCTCAGTAATGTTTATTGTCGCTGGCCTCTAGTTTCAGCAAGCCTGAGAATCCTAGTTCTCTGTTTGATTCCACAGATTTAATCAAGACTCTGCATGCTTTGAGCAGACAAAAAGAAAGTTTTGGCTAACTTACAATACAAATAGGGTACATGGAAAACAGTTAAAAACACCCTGCCTTATCCAGCCTGCAGTAATTTTCTAGCAGGAAATCTTCATAGTTATCTTACACACATAAGTGAAGGTTTGAGGCTTATACTGCAAGTGATCTCTCGCTCTATCGCTCCCTTTAAATCTGCCCCAGAGATCTGATCTTATCATGAGTGCACTATTTTTATATGTTCGGGAGTGCTGAGGCTCACTGAAATGACTGTCATCAGCCTATAGATAAGTAATGTACTCAGCTCATCAGCAGGTCTTACATGTATCTTCCTTTACTTATGTAAGTCTCCCTTTTTCAATGTAGTTGTTATTTGTTTTAGATGGAAGATTTTTGGAGGATAATTCATTTATTTCTAAGTCAGTAAGATTTTTTTTTCTCCTCTTCTGCCAAATATGTGCCGTGGGCAGTCAGAGAGAAGTGGTAAGATAACAATTTTCTGTTGCTAGATGCTTGATAAACCCTCTAGGTAATTTAGGAGCCAAATCTCTTATTCTCCCCAATGACTGGATTTACTGAAATTATCATGTCATTTCTTATCTCATTCTTCCTGGTGAAATCAATTTTTAACCTAATCTCATAAGACAGTGTTTTTTTCAATATGAAAGTCATAAAATCCATTTAGTGGGTTACTACCAGTAACTTTTTTTAGGTATAACAAGACAGCAAGTGTCAGCATCATCATATGTTATAAGAGTTCTGTAATTTCATGAAACTTTGAGTCACTCCTGTGTGCATTCTGGGTTGCACTATAAAATGTGATTCTTAGCCATCAAAAAGTTTGAAAAGTACTGCCACAGGATGCATGTGTCTGTTAGTGCTATTTTGATAATAAGTTACAAACCCGGTTTTAAGTGGAATTAGGGTATTATGTATATGCATATATACAATATATATTTTTTTCTTACATATGGGTTCAGGTTACTAAAAGGTACTTGAGTAGGACTGACTTCAAGAGCGTCTTGCTTAGGGCTAAGCAGTGACTTCAGGATCTGATTTCTTTTCATTCCTCAGGTCTGCCTTTTTCTTCTTTCCTCTGTGTATTGGGGTCCTTCTTGGGTGACAAGACGACCATATAGCACTTGCTCGTTTACACAGTTTCAAGTTCAAGTCCAGCAACCAAAAAACTCCCCTTCCCCAGTTGTTGAACAAAAAGTTTCAAAATGAGCTATGATTTGCCCAGTTGGCACGGCTGGAGGAAATCTGTGCTAAGTGGCTTCTGCAGAAGTTGAGGGCTTTGCCCCAGCAATGGAGTCCTACCCAGACCATGTAGACAGAGGACATCAGAGGGCTGGACTGCCACATGAATACAGTTGCGGGAAAAGGGGGAAATTAAGGCTAAGAAAGTCTGGAATAAATGTTCACCACAGGGTACAAGTGCCTAATGCACACAGGCTGATTTCTCTTCTTTTTGATGCCCCAAATAATGGAAAATGAGCTGAATTGTATTCAGGCAAATAGATTATCAATATGATTTTTCATGTGTGTAAGGAAAACCTTAGCTGTCACTTTTAGCATGGTCAGTATCAGGACTTATGAGATCAAGATGCAGAACAAGTCAAATTGATAGTAGTTACTTTATTTTCCAATGACACTGAGAAGAAAAAGGCAGATATATTGATTAAAAACCCACAGCAGTCCCAAAACCTCTTACAAGGGGTGATCGTGATCCTGTTTTCATTTATGTGCAAATCTTGGAAGACATTTATTTGAATCAATTTGCCATGCTAGTCTAGTGAAAGCAGTTATTTAAGTAGTGTCTTAGAACAAAGTATTTGAAGAATACACCTCCTTAAAGCCTAGGGCAAATGAGTGCTCTATTCTGCAGCTCTTCAGCCTTGAGGTCTTTATTTGGGTCTGTGTTACTTTGTCCTTAGAGATGTGCTGCTTTTAATTGTCCTCTGTCACTTTACGTACAGTTTTCCAGTGGGAAAGGGGGGCCTAGTGTGTACAGCTGTGAGGACAATGTTCACTCACAGCAGAGGGGCCCTAGAAGCAGGGCGATCGTGCTGGCTTCCCTGGGTCAATCCTGGTTAATGTCTATGCCTCCAGTTTGGACGATAAATTATGTGGCCACCCCATGTGTAAAGGCTACTATTTTAGGGGGCCATGACTACGCATCTATTTAATAGATTAAATTATCTGATAAAGAATTCCTGGTGCGGTGCAGTGGCTCATGCCTGTAATCCCAACACTTTGGGAGGCCGGGGCAGGAGGATTCCTTGAGCCCAGGAGTTCAAGACCAGACTAGGCAACCTAGGAAGACCTCATTCCTACTTAAAATTTTTAAAATTACCTGGGTGTGGTGGCACATTCCTGTAATCCCAGGTACTCAGAAGGCTGAGGTGGAAGGATCACTTGAGCCCAGGAGGTTGAGGCTGTAGTGAGCCGTGATAGTGCCATTGCACTCCAGCCTGAGCGACAGAGCAAGACTCTGTCTCAAAAAATAAAAAATTAAAAAAATTAAACTGAGGAAGTCTTTACCATAACTGAAGGATAAAACTACTGATGCCTCCCCTCCTGGAAGTGTCACCAGTGACATCTCACTCTCCTCGACTTCCACAGCAGGATCATACAGGTCTCCTGAATCTGAAAAGCCAGGCCTGAGCTGCAGCAGCTTCCCGGTGGCATGCCGCCTCCTGCCCTCTCACCATCCCCCCTATCCCCCACCCCCCGCACGGTGGTAGAGGCGCTGCAGGCTGGGGAGTAGCGCTAGGGCACGTTGGCGGTGGCCGTCAAGCTCTACATCCTGCACAAGTACCCAACGGTGGACGTCCTCCGCTTAAGGTACCTGCTGAAGCAGGCGCTGGCCACTGGCATGTGCCGCAGCCTCCTCGCCAGGCCCCTCAACTCCGAAGCCAGGGGGGCCACTGGCAGCTTCAAATTAGATCCCAAGCACAAGAGGAAAATCCAGCCCAGGGAGATGGCCCCCTGATGGTCCCCAGGAGAGCGGAAAAGGCCAGGGGGAAGTACCCCAAGAAACCAAGTGAGGCCACGGAGGATCCTCCTAACGCGGGCAAGGTGAAGAAGGCAGCGAAGAGGCCAGCAGAGGTGCAGAAGGCTCCTCTCAAGCCAGGTGCAGCCGCAGAGAAGGCCGGCAAGCAAGGCAGTGTGGCCAAGGACACCAGGCCACAGCCCGGTGAGGCTAGGAAGGCACCCCTAAGCCAGACAAGGCCACGCAGGTCCCTTCCAGTGCCAGCGGGCTTAGTAGGAAGGCAAAGGCCAGAGGCAGCAGGAGCAGCCGGGGAGATGCTGGGGACCACAGGAAAATGAAAGCTGGGAGTAAGACTTCAAAACCCACTGTCAGCAAGGTCAAGAATGGTGTTGCTTCCTCGACCAGAAGGTGGTAGCCAAGACCAAGGCTCCTAAAGGGGCAGCTGCCCAGGGGCCAAATACCAAGGCTGCTTCTCCCGCTAAGGGCAGTGGGTCCAAGGTGGTGCCTGCACACCTGTCTAGGAAGACAGAGACCCCCAAGTGCCCGTGGAAGGCTGGACTGCCCATTACTGTCTCCTCATCTGAAGTATCTAGCCAGAGGGCTGTATCCTAGGGCCGGAGGCAGGGGCGGAGAGACCGAGCCACTGCCCTAATTTTTATTCTTCAGCAAACCACTGCTCTATTTATTTCACTGTAAGCTATTTATCAATAAAGACTTTTGTTTCTTCTGCCCTGGCCCGCCACCCCCGCCACACACACAAAATCTTGTGCAGATATAAAGGCCCAACAAATAATAGTAGAACTAATGGTAACAATAGCAGCACATGGTTACCAATTCACCTGTGCTGGGAATTGCTCTGTGATGTCCATGAGGGTGCCCTCATTCAATGCTCACCGCACCCTATGAGGTGGGGACTCCTAACGCCCCTCACTGTACAGCCAAGGAAACTGGTTGTGAGGTTGCCACTTGGCCAAAATCACATAATATTTGTTGAGTTGGCAAAGTCTGCATGTTGACTAGTGTTTTATAAGAAGGCAGGACAGGTCATTGTTGTGAATACTGGTTGTAGCTTCAGAGGATCTACACTCAGATCTATCTTTGCTGCTTACTAAATGTGTGCTTTGACCAAGTGACTTAACCTTTTTTTGTGCCTCAGTTTCTTCATCTATAAAGTGGGGATTATAAGAATTCCTACCTCATCAGGTTATTCGGAGGATTAAATGACAAAATATAAAGAAGTGTTTCATGTAGTGACTGCAGTGGAGTAAATACTAAAAAAAATTCTAGCTATTATTATTTGTGTTTTGTAGAGGCTAGGAAAAAATAATAATTCATATTATTTGTTGAACACCAACTATGTGCCACATTTTAAGCTAGGCATTTTTCAGTTGTTTTCTTTCTTCTTACAAATCCTTTCAGATGCATGTTATGTCCACTTATTGTCCATTTGACAGATGAGGAAAACTGAGATTTAATGAAATTAACAAGTAATGGAGCTTTAATTTCAACTTCAGGTCATTCTGACTCCAATTTGATCTCATAATTATAATGTCATATTTTTTGACTTGGAAGGGAGCCTTGAGATGAGCTAACCCATGCAAATGAGGCCCAAAGAGAGTCTGTGACATGACAAGTCATTAATGGATGGTGCAGGGCTAGAACCCAGGTTTTCAGCCTCCCACAACCATCTCTGTCTTGAAGACAAATGCATTCACCCCATAGGGTAACCATGCTGAGTAGGCACAGATAGAGTTCAGGAGCACTGGACTTAGATGTCTTCTAATCCAGCTACAAAAAGTCTAGAGCTGTGTTTACTAAAGTGGGTAGGTGTATCCCTGGTGGTACATGAGTTAATTTTAGCTGATAGATAGAGAAACATTTTACCTTATTGGCTATTTATTTTAATGTGTACCAGAAAAAAAATTCACCTAGACCTTCATGTCTTGTAAAAGATTATATTCCTTTCTGCCTTGCTGATTGAATAGTATTGCTTAGGATGAGGCTGAGAAAGAAATCGTGTCAGTGTAAAAACATGTTTTAGGTAAAACATAGTGTAGATTGTACTGGAAAATGGCAAAACCTATGAAGGGAAGATGTGAATGACTGAAGTCTGGTAAATACTGGACTAGAGGGATATTTCCTGAACTTGGTGCACACAAACCACTTGGGGATCAGATTCTGATTCAGCAGATCTGGGACGGGGCCTGAGACTGCATTTCTAACAAGCTCCAGGTGATGCCAACGGTGCTGGTCTGTGGACCACACTTTGTGTAGCAAGGGATCAGGAAACCTGGAAGATTCTTGGGCATGTATTGAGTGCTGTGGAGGATATGTAAGGCAAATCCCTGTCTCCCAGATGCGTAATCATGTTAGGAAGAGGAGACGTGAATGAACATGGGATGTGAATGAACATGGAAGGTGAACTCTCCTATCCAGACACCAATGAGAGGTATGGTGATCTGTCTGGAGTTGCTGCAGTGGCATGGTAGCAGGGGGTGCATGGGATGGTACTGCGCTTGGGCCTGAAAGATTTGCAGCAGCAGGTGGAGAGTTCCAGAGCATTTGATAAGTAGGAGGAAGGACAGAAGTTGCAGGGAAGACTCAAAAAAGGCCGAAGTGGAGATTTCAGCAACAATCTGATTAACGCAGAGAATCAGCATGGAATGTTGGATCAGAATAAGTCCCCTTTTCAAAGCACAAGCCCCACTAACTGGTGTCTGATGATAATGGCTACCTTTTATTGAGCCCCTATAAGTGCCAGGTGCCAGGCATTTGCCAAGTACTTTCCAAGCAGCATTTCATTCCATCACCACAATGACCCACAATAACCCACATTCTGCAGAGGTGGAAACTGAGGCTTGGAGTGGGCAAGTGACTTGTCCAAAATACACAGCTAGTAAGTGACACACCTGGAATTCAAACTCAGAATGGAGTTTGTGCTCTTTGCCACCATGTCGCAAGAGTCTCTGCTTTTTGTTGTCCTTGACAGTCACAGCATGAGAGCTTGCCTTTCTCTCCCAAGAGCCTGCCTCACAGAAGATTCTAATGGTTCATCTTGTTCCAAATGAGACTATTGCCCCCTACAACAGATCCTGAACAAGCATCCAAAGTTATCAAATAGGTTGTCCTTAATCATTATTTATAAAAGATGTCATTCCTTTCTGCCTTGCTGACTAAACTATTACCAGAGTGGAATTTTTGGCATTGTAAAACTGCCCCTCAAATAAACACGGAATGTGTTGTCACAGTGAGGAGGAGCTTGGCTTTGGAAATCACTAAGTAGCCTAGACAGACAGTTATTGGAAATGATTATGCTCTTGCCACAGCATGGGGCCCGTCACAGCCCCTCCTGATTCAAAAGGTCTTTCTGGAAATACCAGCATCCATCTTCTAGCTGGTGCTTATAACAGCCAACAGTGTCGGTGGGGGACCCAACAATGGATGTGGCTGAGGATTGTTGTCGGGCTTCCCTTGTTGCACCTGACTGAGCCCATCCCATCAATTCAGTCTTTGCAAAAGAGCAGAAGGCTCATATGTGACCAGAATGCGGGACAGGCACAAAGCTTGCATGGGCAGCTTTGGCCCTGCTTCATCCAAGTGTAATACTCAACCTGAGTTCTGTCAGATAAAGGAGGGGCTGGGGAGAGAGGGGAGCTGGAATTGGCACTGGATCAACAACCAGGAAGGCCAAGTTCTGATCCCACCTTGGCAGCAGACTGACCAGAAACCTGCTTATTAGCTCTCTGGATTTGTCAAATGGGTATTGACACTTCAGATCCTTCCACCTTTAAACATTTATGCTATGAACAACCAGAAGTGTGCACCCTGCACTTTGTCTGTGTCAGCTGCACTAGTCTCACTTTAATTTTTTTTTAAATGTCAGATAGATGCACTTAAAAGGCTTCCTAAGCAGTGTATCAGTGGAAGTGTATCAGTGGAAAGTTTCAGTATAATTATTTGTCATGCAGTAAAAGTGGTATTTGGTGTAACTTGTCATATCAAATAACCTTTTAGTATTTAGGCAAATCTCAAAACATTAAGAGAGTGTGGCTTATTCAATAAATCAGAAAAGATAAGGGTATGTGGGGCCATCACGAATGAGCTAAATGCATTTATTTAAATGTGCAAATTGAAATGCAGAATCCTGACAAACTAATGAAAACCATGTGCCCTTAGACTGGGAACACAGAACGCCATCCCAGTTGGGCTGTAAGACTTAAATTGAGGACATATCATGGTCATTTGCTCCAACTGTGTTAAAGTAATTCAATTTGTATTTTTAAGAGAAAAAAAAGTAGTGTAGTGTTTTATATACCTCCAGGTTCCCAGTCTAGCTGCTCTTTTACTGCCTGAAAGAATGGGGCATCCAGTTTACTAGAGGTCAGAAGTTTGATTCAAACACATTAAGAGGAAGAAATTGTTTTTGCAATGATTCAGCTGCTTTAAACAGTTCAGATAATGAGTGGTTCTCATTGTACTTTCTAGCACTGAGCTTGATTACACTTGGAAATGCATACTGGAAACTGATCTTTGGTCTTTTCTGGATCTCAGAGAAAAGCTATGAAAATGATGCTGATAAAGGGTATTTAAAAATTGGCAGTTTGTCAGCAAAGGTTCATGCTATTCGATAGATGCTTTCACTAAATGATGAGTGGGAAATGTAACTTTGTCATCTTGCAGAGCCTACAATGCAAACATTTTTTCCGCCCCATGTACAGTTTCATTTACATAGTGTTGTCAAGGAATAAGTGATTTGTTTCACTTAAGTGATTTTTCCAGGTAATTGAAGCTTACCTCTTTGTGCACACATTATTCTTTGCTTAAACTTTCTTTGATGAAAACATGGCACATGGTTCTTTCCTTTTTTTTTGCTTGGTACATATAAATGTGGCTACATCTTTTCTTGACTTGGGGTTATCATGATAAAGATTGCTTTTTGTTCTGTGCCGTAATCCTGTTATTGACAGCTGAAATGTGTGGGATTGAGAGCCTCTATGTAAATAGTCACAGATCCATATTCTTTTATAGTTACCATTACTACTAATAATATAGCTCCTCTGAGTCATTAGCAAATCCCAGGCAGGATGCTAAGAATTCATATACATTATAATCTTGGCTAAACCATCCACCCCACTCCAAGAAATGATCATTATTATTCCTTCTACTTTACAGGTAAAAATTGAAGTTTAAGAGATAAGTAGTAAGTGGTAGAGTTGAGATTTGAATCCATGTCTCTCTACCTGCAAGATGCCTGTTGCCAGTTATACTTCTTCTATTTCTCCTCTCTGCCCCTCTTTGGGTATTTCTGTCTGTCCTGTTGCTTTAAAAGCCTTTGCCCAGGTAAGGGCCCAAGATTAGGTCTGTGCCTATTTTGTGGAAATTATTGGTATGTTTTTCGTTAAGTGGAGTTCTGAAGGCATTTTTGCTGATTTCTGGGTTCCCAGACATCTGCACGGTTGCCGTTTCCAGAAGTCTAACCTGTGAATTTGTCACTGTGTATGCTAAGGCTTTGGGAGGGATTATAGGATTTTCTGCATTATGATTAAGCAGCATAATCAAGAAACTTGCAGTCAGAGGAAAGCGTGGCAATTCTGTAATGCAGAAGTTGGCAGACCTTTTCTGTGGAGGGCCAGATACTAAATGTCTTAGTTCATTTTGTGTTGCTATAAAGGTATACCTGAGGCTGGGTAATTTATTAAAAAAAAAAAAAAGAGGTTTTATTTGACTCATGATTCTGATGGCTGGAAAGTCCAAGATTGGGCTGCATCTGGTCAGGGCCACAGGCTGTTTCCACTTATGGTAGAAGGGAATGGGAACTGGTGTGTGCAGAGATTACATGATGAGAGAGGAGGGAAGAGGTGAGGGTTGGGGCATGCCAGACTCTTTTTAACAACTAGCTCTTGTGAAAACCAATAGAGTGAGAACTCATTCGTCTTTGAGTGAAGGCCTTAATCTATTCATGAGGGATCCATCCCCATGACACAAACACTATCCATTAGGACCCACCTCCAACATCAGGGATTAAATTTCAATATAAGATTTGGTGGGGACAAACAACCCTTATCAAAGCTACAGCACTCAATAAAATAGGCTTTGTGGGCCCTATGGCCTGTATTGCAACTCCTCAATTCTGTCTTTGTAGGGCAAGAACGGCTGCAGACAATACATAAATTAATGGGTGTGGCTGTATTCCGGTATACTTTTTATTACAAACCAAGCAGGGGATAGATGTTGGCCCATGAGCCTGTGCTTTGCCAATTCCTGTTATCATGGGAAAAAGGACCAATCAGGGTATTCTAAAAGTCTAAATAGGTAGGTGATTGAGTGTCAGTGTCAGGTAGTGGTTGTCAATCAGTGGCTCTGGAGACAGCTGCCAAAATTTGTCTCCTAATTCCACTACTACTTCAACTCAGGCAAGTATCTTAACCTCTCTGCATTTCAGTTGTCCATCTTTAAGACTGGGGAAATAATAATCCTTTGTTCATAGGGTTGCTTTGAGAATGAAAGTAATTATTTGTAAAGTACTTAGAAGGGTGCCCAGGACACAATAAGCACTATCTAACTTCTGTGAAATTAAGAATAGTAAGGAATCCATTTCTAGTGAGACAAAATATTTAGTGCTTTGATGGAAGGAAGGGAAACTTCCTTTGCTCTGAGTGCAGTGGAGGGCAGGGATAAGGCTCCTGCCCTTTGAGGATGGGTGTGGAGAGGAGAGAGTGGGCAGTGTGGGCAGCACATTGGGTTAGGAAGAGCTCTGGCCTGGGACTTAAGGGAACTGGTTGCAGATCCCAGACAAGTGGTAATTTGCAGCATCCCCTGAGTCAAGTCACTGTCCTCTAGGGCCTTGGTCTCCTTATCTATAAAATAAGGATGTTAAACTAGAGTAGTGGGTGCAAACTAATGGCCCATAGGCTACATTCTGCCTATAGACATGCTTGGTTATTCCCTAGACTGTTTTTAAAATATTTGAATCAATCAACAGCAATTATGAATCAGGAAATTCCACAAAACAATCTGGATCCTTGGTTTCTTTTAAAAATTCAGAAGCTCTAGCAACACTGGCTGCATTCCCATATGGCAGCAACGGACTAGCACAGAGCTATGGTGGCTCATGGGTTCTGTGTTGATTACTATAGCAGACGCTGCTGGTGTTGCTGGTGGCCAACCCTACATCTTTGCCCTGGCCATGGTCGTGCATACCAGCTTCACTTCCCGCTGCCAGCACCTGCATTGGTTTGTCTGAGGACTTTCTCTGACTGTGGAAGTGGTGGGCTGGAAATGCAGGGGAATTAGCATCCACTCCCTCCAGTGATGAACAGGGTTTGGCCTATGGATACTCCAGCTCCCTTGCTCATCCAGTGAAACTAAGGGGTGTATATTGTACACCTTTTCCCAGAGTTTCCACCATGGTGAGTATCACCATGGTGATAGGTGACTTAATAGGCTAGTACTTTCTTTTTTTTTTTTGGTGGCCTTATCTTTCTTGTCTCATTTATGCACTGTCCTAGTATTGTTTCCTGGGATGACCTCTCAGATAAATACCTTACACTTGAATCCTTGTTTGGGGTTGGCTTCTGGAGGAATCCAGACTAAGAAAACCATAGGCTGGGTGCGGTGGCTTATGCCTGCAATCCCAGCACTTTGGGAAGCCAAGGCAGGTGGATCTCTTGAACCCAAGGATTTGAGAGCAGCCTGGGCAACATGACAAAACCCCATCTCTACTAAAAATATAAAAAATTAATCCAGCAGGGTGGCATGGGCCTGTAGTCGCAGCTACTCAGGAGGCTGAGGTGGGAGGATCACCACAGCCCACAAAGTCAAGGCTGCAGTAAGCCAGGATTGCACCACTGCACTCCAGCCTGGGTAACAGAGTGAGACTGTGTCTCAAAAAAAGAAAAAAAAGAGAGAGAGAGAAAGGAAAAGGAAAGAAAAAGAGAGAGAGCGAGAAAGAAAGAGAGGGAAAGGAAGGAAGGAAGAAAGGAAGGAAGGAAGGAAGGAAGGAAGGAAGGAAAGGAAGGAAGGAAGGAAGGAAGGGAGGGAGGGAGGGAGGCAGGGAGGGAGGGAAGGAAACCCATAGTCCTCATAGTCCTTGCCATTGAGTCCCAATGAGAATTGCCCTTTTTTAAAAATCACACTTGAGCAGTTTTTCTTGGGCAGAGAGATATTTGTCCATCCCATGTCTATCAAAGGAGGGAAGGTAATGGACTAAATGGGCTGTGGGTTTCTGGAAGAATGAGATTCTATCTTCTTGTATAAGTAAAGAGTAGACTGGAAGATTTTATGCAAATTGCTTTCTTCACTTATTGAGATCTTGCCTCTATCAGTGTCTGCGTTTGTGATTCCTTTAATAGGAGATCCTCATGGATTCTTAAAGTGAGGACCATTTTGTGGGGCATTTTGTGAGAAGCTATCAGAACCCTAAATTACCACTGGTGAATTGTTTTGACCTGCCTAAGGAGATTTATATTTTAAAAGAGCAGACTTGAGAATCAAATTTGTATTCTAATTGGGTGACCAGCCATTTCTGTTTACCCAACACTAAGAAATTTTCTGGGACAAGGGACTTTTAGTACTAAAACCAGGACAGGTTGGTCACTGTACTATAGGTGAGATCACACATGGGACCTTTCAAAGTTCAATCTCTGAAAGATTATGCTCCTGCAATATAAACATATTTCAAAATAGCATTGTATTTTAAAAATATCCCAAATATAAAGGTGGAAATAAAAATAGCTTCTTTCTAGATTTCTAACTGCAAAAATCTGAGTAAGTTGAACAGAATGACTTTGGTTTTCCTTTTTGTCTTTGCCTCTGCTTTGCTTTTGGCTGGGCTGTTGGGTAACAGCAATATTTGTTGAGGGACTTAATTTGGAAACACTGGGTATTTCCTCCTTTTCGGGACCTCCACTCACTCACCAAGAAGCAGCAGGTGCTTGGCAGGTTTGAGCTCCACCCCGGAAGGGCTCTGGGTGTTCTCTTCAAAGGGGAACCAGGAAAGGACTCCTCACCTTTGTCTAAGAGTAAAACATTCAAATGTACATTTATTTGTCCCTGAGTTACCTGTAATCCTTTTTTTCCTACATTTTCATCTATTTTTAGTGATGTTGTATTTTACCCAGAGATGAACTTGTGAAAATCTTTACCCCCAAATTAAAAGTGTGTGTCACAGCTGAATGGGGGAGAGAGAGAGAGACCCATGCCCCAGGATGGAGGACACAAATAGCAAAGGGTGTGAATGGCACCAGAATGTGGGAATCTCTGAGGATCAGAAGCCAGATGTGGTATCCGCAGAGCACAATAGGAAAGAAAGACCTGGGAATTTGAAGTTTAAAATGGTTTCATGTATCAAGTCAGGAAATTTAGGCCCTGAAGTGGATATGGGAGGCGCAGTGGAAAAGTTTTAAGTAGATTTGGAACCAGGAAGATATTTGTGTTTGAATCCAAGATCTGTCACTTAACCACCTTTTTAACCTTGTGCAAGTCAGGAAACCTTCCTGAGTTTCAGTTTCCTTATTTGTAAAATGGAGACAGGAGGGAAGAAAGCTAACTCCTGTTGAGTGCCTGTTATGTTCTCGGGACAGTGTTAGGGAAATCAGAGGAATTGTTTTATTTAAAGCTGTCCAGTCCTGCAAGGTAGGTATAATTGGCCTCATTTAATAGACCAGAAAATGGAGGCACCAGAGCCTAACAATTTTCTCAGCCCCACACAGCTGGTAAGTGATGAAGCCGGAATTCAAATCTGGGTCATTCTGACTGCAGAGCCAATGCACTTTTTATGGTGCCAGCCTGTTACCTCCGTGTGGGGATCATAACTTACTCCACAGTGGTGTCTTATTCAAGTTCGTCCAGAAGCAGATCCTGAGATAGACTACAAGTAGTTTATTTAGGAAGCCTGGGAAACATCAGTCAGGCAGTCAGGAAATGAGACAGGGAATGGGAGGCAGCCCCTGAAAAAGTGTGTTATCAATTCAACTACCACTGTAAGCTATTAGAGCTTGTTCACACTGGGGAGGCTCTGGGAACCAGTGGAGTGCATGTACCTCTGAATTTTCCCATCTGAGGAAAAATCCAAGGGAGCTAAGGTATTTATACACCAATTCCTGAGAGTAGTTAACTGAGGGCTACTTCTGGGAGGTGGAGTGTTATAATAATTTGTAGGTGCATATGTTGTATCCCGTGCTTGGCAAAGTAGGACTCTAGCAGCACAAGAAAGTCCTTAGCAGAGAAATTCAGGTGCTGGCAGTTGGAAGCAGGCCACTGTGCTCTGAAATGGTAAGGACAAAGGAGTGGGAGGGATGCTGAAAGCACCTGCTATGGTGGTTTTAAGAATTAGAAACAGGCCAAGCATGGTGGCTCACACGTGTAATCCTAGCACTTTGAGAGGCCAAGACAGGCAGATTGATTGAGCCCAGAAGTTTGACACTAGCCTGGGCAACATGGCAAAACCCCATCTCTACAAAAAAAAATACAAAACTTAGCCAGGCATGGTGGCACACATCTGTAGTCCCAGCTACTCAGGAGGCTGATGTGGGAGGATCACCAGAACCCAGGGAGGTTGAGGCTGCAGTGAGCCGTGACTGTGCTACTGCACTCCAGACTGGGTGAAAGAATGAGGCTCGGTCTCAAAAGGAAAAGAAAAAAAAAGATTAGAGACAATATGTACAGTGGCAGGCTTCAGGCTACCATTTATAAAGAATCTACTATAAGTGTGCAAATAACAGCAAGAAGACTTTTGAGGGCTTAGCCTGGGCCTTTGTGAATCCTCAAAGCCTACATACAGTGGATCTGCATGTGTTGATTATGAACTTCTGATAATGCCAGGCCTGCCCAGCCCACCACTTTGGCCTGTTTCCTGCAGTGCTTTTCAACAGTGACTCCATCCCTCTGAGGTACCATCAAAACATCTACCACCCTGGGATCTGGGTCCAGAGGGAGGAGCCAGAGTGGGTATTTTCAGCACAAAGACCCAGCCACCTCCTCCTGCTGTCCAAAAACCCAACATCTACCCATCCTGTGTGCTCTGAGAAAGGGGAGTCTGAAAAAAGACTGTGAGCTCCATCATGGCCAAAAGCCAGGAGGATAAATGTGTAACTTGGGTGGCAGGATTAGCGAGAACTTTTGTTTTATTTTTCTTATGACAATAACAGCTTGTTTTCCTTTCAGCTCTCATGGTCACTTTTTCTTCTAGTATATGATTACCGAACACTGCCCCAGTTGCAGTTTTGGGCTGTCCCACTTCCGTTCTGCCTGCTCTCCATTAGCAGAGTTCCCCATTTTGTGTGGTCTTGGTTGGGCAGTGCCCAGCTCTTCCTCTGAACCAAAGAGTCCAGTTTCTCTTCCTGTGATGCGATCTGCAAGTGTGGCAGAGACTGCTTTTTGTCCCCCAAATCCATTTCCTCTCCCACTTTTAGGAATAACCCACACCTTTTAGTTTTGTCTGGGCATGTGGCTGTCAAGGTAGGGGCTACATTTCCCAGCCTTCTTTATCACTGGTGTGGCCATGTGACCAAGCTCTGCCTAAAGGACTGTGAGAGGAAGTGTGTGCCACTTCTGAGTTATTCCCATTTAAAGGAAACACCTTCTACTTGTTCTTCCTTCCTTCCCTTGAGCTAGAATAAGGAGGTGTGGAGAGCCGTCTTTAACCATAGGATGGCAGAGCATCAATATGGAAGGGATATGGGTTCCCCTACCTTTGTGTGGAGCAGAGCTGTATTACCCAGCCCCCAACTGCTGCCAGACTGTTTTCTATTTGGACTTGGACTTGAATCAGGACTAATCTAAACCACTCTCCCTTGGTCTTTATTAAAACCAAGCACCTACATTCTAACTGATATAAAGGCTCAATACATGACAGCTTCAGTTAATATGGAGTTAACTGAAAGATCACTGGAGATTGGAGTCAGGAAGATTTGGATTAAATCCTAACTCTGTGACTTAACAAGTGGGTGACATAGAATAAGAAACAAATCTAAACCTCTTCTGAGACTGATACATTTCCACATTTAATACTCCCAAGTGGGCCTCTAGGATAAGATGCTCAGCACAGTGATTGGCACATGGTCAACAATCAGTGAAAGATGGCTGTTACTGTTATTTGTATCATTATTAATTATTCATAATACTGAGCTGTTGCTGACCAAATCAGGCAGGATTAGAAACTTTACATTTGTTATCTTTGAGGCCTAGAATTGGTTTTGCTATATTCTGGAAGGGTGGGGGGTCATCTATGGTAAATGAGCATATGTTCCTTCCTATACATACCCACCATGGTGGTGAGCATTTGCTTATTTTAGGTAAAGAATGCAATCCAGTTAGTTGGGGCAAAGGATATGTCTGATGATCAAGTGGACAGTCTCTGCTGGGTGGTGCCTTCTGATCCCTCACAGAGGGACTCCCTGGGTAGGGTGGTAAATGTGGCAAGTGAAGGTAAGGGAACCAACTGCTCAGGGAAGAACTGAATGTCTTCATTGTCAGCATTTTTTCCTGGCTCACCTGGGAAGCCACATCCTTAGTGTTTGTGGCCAACTACTAGTTGCCTGCCTGACATCCATTTCTCCCATTCTTGGTAACATAACCCCAATCTTAGTTAGGGTGGTAGTGTGCTCTGCTTAAAACCACATTTCCCATCCTCTCACACTGCTAAATATGGCTCTGTGACACTTCTAGGAAGGGCTGTTGTTGGGAGCTGACTCAGGTGGGAGGCATAGTCTTTTGCCTTTCCATTTCCTCTTTCTGCTGTTTCAGATACCATGACCGGAGCTTCAGCAACCAATTTGCTACTTTGAAACCATACGGCATGGCGTCATGATGTCAGAATAGAAGAGGGAGGGTCTTGCTTCCACTGGAAATGGTACCCCACACCAATACCTGAGTGCTGCCCTAAGCTCCTCCCCTACCACCAGCCTTCCCCACCATTTCAGCTTTATGCGTGTGAATGGGCCTTAACCTTATTTTACATTGAGCTTTCCAATAGCTTTCAAGGCTTAAAGCCCTGTGCTAAAGGACTACTTAGCCACTTCTGTCATCCTCTTATGAGGCTGGATTAATTTCTTCATCCTTTTTCAAATGCCTAGAGTCCAGCATCCCAGCAGAATAATCATACGATATGATCATTCTATCCATTGCCATTTTGGTGCTTAATTTTTCTCTAATTGTTTTTTTTTTTCACTTGTTATTATATGGCCTCTCCAGGTGGTCAGAAAATTTTCTTTTAAATGCACTAACACTTCTTGTATTTTGCTTTTCTGAGTATGTGAATGGATTCCTGAAAATTTTTCCCTCAGAGGAGGAATCTTTAGAAAAGGCCTTAGAAAAATAACCTATGGAGTAACCTAGGGTTTGCAACCTCTTGATTATCTCTGTTGAATTAATAAGCTCGACACTCTGCTGGCTATTTAGCTATTGGTTCTCATCTCCAGGCCCACCTTGCTATGTGCTGGACTGTGATCCAGGGTCAAAGTCTGTAAGCAACATTTGCCAGGCTCCCTTATTAGCTGGCTTCTGATTAGGTTCTGTCATGGGAGGTGTTGGCTGGAGATGGGGGTGCAGAAGGTCAGGAGAAGGGATTATTTTTGCATCCATTGCATGATTACATCCTTCCAACAGCAGCAGTCTCCAGTGGTGCTTTAGCTTGGACATGCATACTTGACTGGCAAGACGGACCCCAGTTTCAGATGACAAATAATGTCATCTGAAGCCTGATGGAATAGGCTATCACATGGCCCAATACTCACCAAACTCCACTTCTTTGCTTCCTGGGTGGCACACGGATTACATTGCTCAGCCTCTCTTGCTGGAGTATGGGGGAGGAGGAGGCTGCGTTCTGACCAATAGAATGTGGATAGAAGTGTTAAATGTTTTGTCAATGCCTTGCCCATAGTAACTGCTTGCCCATAATAACTCACTACTTTCCTGACTTTTTTTGCCCTCATCTGCCTTCTGGATAGAGAAGATCTAGGGCCTG
This sequence comes from Gorilla gorilla gorilla, assembly GCF_029281585.2. Classification (NCBI taxonomy): domain Eukaryota; kingdom Metazoa; phylum Chordata; class Mammalia; order Primates; family Hominidae; genus Gorilla; species Gorilla gorilla. The sequence continues at coordinate 79,408,496 of NC_086017.1, read as the reverse complement.
ATTCTAAGACCCCCGGGCTTGGCTGACTCACTAGAAAAAAACGTTATGAATCAAAATTTCTCTCCTCCCTCAAGCTGACCTGCATCAGATCTGGAAACGATGAGAAAGCAACCTTTGATGTGCTAGCCCACTGAGATATGGGAGGTGGTTTTGTGGACATTAGCATGACTTACTAAGTAGTATATGGGTAGATGTCTAAAATGGCAGTCTTTGACCCTAAGGCCTTACTGTATCCGAAGAATCTGAGTCCGAACATGTCTTAGAATAAAAAGCAAAGTAGTTAAAGCACCCATAAACATGTGTGGCCTTCACAACTTGCTAAAGGGTGCATTCATTGATTTATTCATTCAGGAAACATCGAATGTCTGCTGTGTAACATGAATTGTGTGTGACCATGAGGACCATAAAAAACAGGTGATTGAGCAAGAGGGTGCAACTTGGGGAGGTAGTGTTACTTTGGATTAGCTACTGTGGAAAGTTTGTCTTTGGAGCGACATTTCAGCTGAGACAGAAAGCTGAGAAGGACCCCGCCATGGGAATGTCTGGGGGGTGGGTATTCCTAGGAAGAGGGTATGGTGAGTGCAGAGGCCCAGAGGTAGGAACATGCTTGGTAGATTTTATGAATAGAGAATGGGCCTGTGTGGCTGGAACATATTGAGTAGGGGAGGGAGTGGTGAGGCAAGATTAAATCAAAGATGGCCTTGTAGGCCTTGGTTGAGCATTTGTATTTTGTTCTAAGTACAATGGGAAGTTAATGGAGTTTCTTAAGCAGAGAGGGGACATGATTTGACTCACACTTTAAAATAAAAGTCACATGGGATATTTACTAAGTTAGGAAATGATGAATGCAATTAGTAAGTTAGCTAGAAAGCTGCAACCATGCCTCAGTCAAGTGATGATGGTGGCTTGATCTAGGAAAAACATGCTTGGGGAGAAATCAATTAAGAAAGAGAGATACAGACTGAGGAAAGAGGCCAGGACTTCTGAGGACCAGAGAAACGAACACAAAGACCAATAGAAGAGACTGCCAAGAAGTTAATTTTGTTGTGAGACTCACTGAAGATTTCCTCAGAGGCAGAAGTCAAAGTACCTTCCTCAGTCGTAGGGCCTGGCCAGACCCCCATAGTGGGTGCACATCTGCTGTGTGGGAGGGACAGCAGCCCTGATGCAGGGTGGGGGACCATCTGGGGTCCCTCCTCACTGTCCCTGAGAGGATTAGGTAAGAGGCACAGAAAGCCAGTAGTGACTCCATCAAGCTACATGCAGAGAAACTCCCCATAAGATCCAGATAGGATTGGAAGTGCTAATTCCCAGAATAAAATCCAAACTCACTCCAGACAGAACTGAGGTTATTCTCATGGGAATATCTAGAGCAAAGTGAAAAATTTAGAGTACTAGAGACCTGAACAAGCCCATATGCATTTTCAAGTAGACCAGGGTAGATAAATAAGCCTTTCTAATATTCTGATGACCTTAATCCTTCCCTTTGGTCATTATTGATGTCAGCTTGTCTAAGAGCTTGGGTGCCTGTGGTTTATTCTGGGAAGAGATCTCAAGGAGCAAGAGCAAGGATTGGGAAGTGGCCACCAGACCTCAGTCCCACTGAGGATGCTTTGAGATGCTATGTAAAATGCACCTTAGAATTTTCTACCCACCAGGAAGAAAAAAAGAATATTTTTCCATGGGCTCTTGTCCCCTTTTGGCCAAGGGTTTCTTCTTGGGTGTTAGCTCCCTCACACTGAGTGGCTTCCAGCAGCCATCCCATGCCAAGCCCCAGGACAGAAAGAGAGAGACCTGTGGTATAGCTGAGGCAGGGAGTAGCCCAGAAGAGAGGTTGCAGGGTGCAGCCCAACAGGTATCTGGTATACACCCCAAATCTCTTTTCTGTGATATATATATCTCTCTCTCTCACAGAAAAAAATATATATATATATTCCATCATATATATATATATTATGGAATACTACTCAGCCACAAAAAGGAATGAATTAATGGCATTCTCAGCAACCTGGACAAAATTGGAGACTATTATTCTAAGTGAAGTAACTCAGGAATGGAAAACCGAACATCGTATGTTCTCACTCATAAATGGGAGCTAAGCTATGAGGATGCAAAGGCATAGGAATTATACGGTAGACTTTGGGGACTCGGGAAAAGGTGGGAGGGGGTGACGGATAAAAGACTACAAATCGGGTTCAGTGTACACTGCTCGGGTGATGGGTGCACCAAAATCCCACAAATACCACTAAAGAACTTACTCATGTAACCAAATACCAACTGTTCCCCCCCAAAACCTATGGAAATAAAAACAAATAAAAATTAAAATGTGGGGTTTTGATTCTAGAAACATTAGGGAAGCTAACCAGAGAGGGAAAGGGTCTAGGTAGAGAAAATAGAAGATAGCAGCCAAAAAGCCAGCAGGCTCCCTGAGGCATGAGGAAGAATAGAGTATTGCCCATGGGAAGAAGTAAGAGGATGACTGCTTTCCAACAGGGGGATTCCTGGTTATTGGTCAGTGTTCTCTCTCTACCCACCTACCAGCTCCCGCCACACACACACAGATGCTGCTGCTCTATTCATATTGAATTTTGGATCCTTAGATATACCAGATTCCCTCTTGACAGAGGTCCTTTGCGCAACCTACCTTTCCCCTGCTCTCCCCAGCCATGCACACATTCACACTTCACTTGGCTAATTCCCATTCATCCCTGAGGACCCACATATCACTTTGTCTAATGGCTTGCCTTTACTTCCCAAACCTTGGTAATATGCACTGCCTTAATTAATACTTTTTGATTCTAAGAACCAGACACCCACTCAAAGGGGCTGAAGTTAAAAACAAACAAACAAATGGAGGCTACTGTTTCTCAGAATATAACCCACAGACTTCCATCACGATCACTGGGGTGCCTGTTAAACATCCCCATTCTTGCGCCATGCCCACACCTTCTCAACAGATTCTTCAGAGGGGAATCTGAGGTGTCAACACAGAAACAAGCTGCCTGGATGTTGCTTCTGCACGTGTGTATTTGAGAACCACTGCCCCCAGAAGAATCTCCCAGCACTCTTTGCAAAGAGTTCATCCAGTTCTCAGAGGAACCAGAACCTTATCAGGAATTGCCCTAGATCTGCAGGGGGCTGGTCTTGTTTCCCTGCTAGTCTCTTCAGCCTACCTTCCTTGGCTTGCACAGGGCTCAGCCCTAAACATTATAGCTCCCCACAGCTAACTCTAACTGGGTCACCTTCAAAATCCTTGTTCCAAACATGTTGGGTTGGTCTAGCTTGGTCAGGGGTCAATCTTTGCTCCAGCCAGCTGTGGCCCAAGGGTTGGAAGGGTAGATAACACCAGGTGTTACATTCCCTGCTACAATGTGGACCACGGAGTTCTTTAAGAAAAGGATAGTAAAAATAGAATACTGTCATTTCTAGTGCCAAATTCTATAGGGTCTTGCCTTTCTCCTATTCTAACATTTACTATGTAATATTATAATTGGCAGTATACTTTTCAGTATTCACCATCAGAATGGGAGACATTTCCAGACAAGCTTAGCATCTTAGCCACCTTTATATTCCCAGAACTTGCCAGAACTTAGCTTTACATTAAGAAGGGAAGAAGGGACTCGGTAAGTCATCACTGAATGATGATTGATCAGATATGTCCAATGTATAAGAATACATTGTTTCTTTATTTTAAAAAATTTAAGATCATTTTTATTAAAGCATTATTCATATACAGTAAAGTACACCTACTTTAAGTATATAAGTTGATGAAATTGACAAAGGCATACACATTGTAATCTCTGCACCAATCAAGATAAAGAATATCTTTATCACCCCAAAAGTCTCCTATTTGCTAGGGGTCACTTTTTAATTATTCTAAGTTTGCTTTAAAAAGTAGCCCAGAGCTCAGATTCCTGTGGTTCTCAAAGTATGACGTCTAAACCAGCAGCAGCAGCAGCATCTCTTGGGGGCTTGTTAGAAATGCAGATTCTTGAGTTTTACTCTCTACAGAATCAGAAACTCTGTGGCGGAGCCTAGCAAGCTGTTTTTGCAAACACTCCGGGTGATGTTCATGGACACTTAAGTATGAAAACGACTGCACTAGGCCAGCAGGGGTTTCTTATAACGTGTGCAGCAGGAATTGAGCCAGATAGGTAACAGAGGCATTTGAGGTTCCACACTTGAGTTAAAGGCAGTAAGGAGGCTCAAGGATGTTGTGAGCTGGAAAAGTGTTTTCTGAAGAAGAGGCTGGGTGGGGCATGCAGGGTGGATTTGAAAGCAGAAGATTGGAGTCAGGAAGCCTGGTTCTTTTCACAGCATGTTCCTGGAGGGTAGCATTGTCACTGTGCATTAATCTGTTATTTGGGGGCCTTTGATAGTTTTGGACTCCTTACACATGAAGCCTTTGAAAGGTCAGTATCTTAAGGATGAGACTTCATGGTCAGGCAATTTTCCTTCTCTTTGGAAGGATTTCGGTTATATCTCTGATCCTAACACTACTTTCAGTTAAATTTTTTTTTCTCTGTTCAATTATTTCTTAATCTTTATGATGTCTGTTTATGTGACTGGTTCTCTTTTTTTCACAAGGTTGTTGGGCTGAACAAATCAATCTGACATAGGGTGGTATTTGGGTGAGCCATCACAGAGGAAAAAGTGGAAGGAAGGGAGTATGTTGTACATATTGCATATTATTGAAAAAACAAGAAGTATGCATTTACAGATTCTGGCTTCAGGAACAATGTCAGTTAATGTATAAACTTTGGTGTCAATGGATTTTTAAAAAATGTTTAACAGAAAATAGCATTAGTATCAGAGATATGACCTGAATCTTTCCAAAGGCAAGGTAAATTGTCTGACCATTAAATCTCATCCTTAAGATACTGCCCTTTCAAAGGCCTCATGTGTAAAGAGTCCAAAGCTATCAAAGGCCCCCAGATAATGGGTTAATGTGCAGTAACAATGCTACCCTCCAGAGGGAGGAGAGGTATGGAAGTATGTGAATGCTTCTGAGAGAAATATGGGCACAGCAAAGAGATGTTAAGAAAGGTTATCGAAAATTTGGGAATATAGCAAAAAGATGACTGTTCAACACACTATTAGAGCTCTCTTCCATCAAGCCCACCCAGCAGTTTTCCAGCTCTCTAGGGAATAATAACTTTGTTTCACTGATGATTAATTATTGTTTAGAGACCAGATTCTATAGTGTTAAATGTTAACTCATAGAAAACTGATAAGATCCAATGACTTCTCTCTGGTAGAGATTGTATTAATTTCCTATTGCTACCATGACAAATTACCACAAGTTTAATGGTTTAATACAAGCGCAAATTTATTGCATTATAGCTCTGTAGCTCAGAAGTCCTTGCCAGGTTTCACCGGGCTAAAATCAAGATGTTGGCAGGGTTGCATTCCTTCTGGAAGTTCCAGGGGGAAAACCTGTTCCTTTGTGTTTTCTACTTTCTGGGAACTGCCTATATTCCTCAGCTTTGGGTTCCTTTCTCCATTTTCAAAGTTGCAGTATAACATCTTCCAATCTCTTTTTGACTTTGACCCTCTTTCCTCCTTTTTCTTATTAGGATTCTTATTATTACATTGGGCTCACCTAAATAACATCGCCGTCTTAAGATCCTTAACTTCATCACATCTGCAACAAAACCTCTTTTGTCATGTAAATGATATATCTGCAGTTTCCAGAATTAAGGCATGGAAATATTTATTATTATTATTATTATTATTATTATTATTATTATTTTAGAGATAGGGTCTTGCTGTGTTGCCCACAGTAGAGTGCAGTAATGCCATCATTGCTCACCACAGCCTCAAACCCCTGGGTTGAAGCAATCTTCCTGCCTCAGCCTCCTGAGTAGTTGGGGCTACAGGCATGCACCACCACAACTGGCTAATTTTTTAATTTTTTGTAGAGATGGAGTCTCTTTTTGTTACCCAGGCTGGTCTTGAACTCCTAGCCCCAATGTTCCTCCTGCATCACCCTCACAAAGCACAAGCATGAGCCACTGCAACCGGCCAAGACATGGCTATCTTTTGGGGGCAGTTATTCTGTTTACCCAAAGATGCAAATGATTTTGTTCATGAGAGATGTTAACCCCAAAAGTTATAGGTTTAATGCAGTGTATGACATTAACCAGCATTGCTTCTAATTTAGCAATCTTATTTTGGCGTTATATTTTTCCATTTAGAAACTATATATGCATCAGTTTCTTGTGTCTTCCTTTGAACTCTATCATCCTTCTGGTTTCTTTATTAATTAAATAAACCTTTAGATACATATTCTATATCTATTTCATTATTATGTTTTTAATATTTTGAAAATTATTTTTGGCCACAATGATGGGAATTCATCAAAGGAACACAGGAGCCTAATGAAAGAGATCTCAATGGCCAAAGCTGCAACAGTTTGAGCAAGAAAGTAAATAAAATAGTATTGAATTATAACCCAAAGAATAAAATACCCATGAGTCCATACTGATACAAATGAAAGACCAAATACATAAATAAATTGGGGAGAATAGACAAATTTCCCATGCAAAAGACTTCAAAATAATTGAAGATACTGCAGTCTTAAGAAGGTGGAGCATGACTTCTCATTCCTTTAGTTTGGTGATATGGTTTGAATCTGTGGCCCCACCCAAATCTCATGTGGAATTGTAATCCCCAACGTAGGAGGTGGTACCTGGTGGAAGATGATTGGATCATGGGGGTGGATGTCTCATGAATGGTTAGCACCAGCCCCTTGGTCCTGTTCTCGTGATAGTGAGTTCTTGAGAGATCTATCTGTTTAAAAGTGTGTTGCACCCCCTACCCCACCCAACTCTCTCTTGCTCTCCTGTTCCTGCCATGTAGGACACCTTTCCCCATTGAGTGATTTAGGCTCCTTGTTGAAGATCATTTGACCATATATGTGAATATTTGTTTCTGGGACCTCTACTCTATCCCATTGGTCTATTTGTATGTCTTTATGCCAGTACCACATAGCTTTGATTCTTGCAGTTTTATAATATGTTTTTAAATCAGGAAGTATGAGTCTTCCAACTTTGTTCATTTTTTTCAAAAGTATTTTGACTATTCAGGGTCCCTTGAGAATCCATAGGAATTTTAGGATGGATTTTTCTATTTCTTCAAAAAATGCCATTGGGATTTTGACAGGGATTGTTTTGAATCTGTAGATCATTTTGGGTAACACGGACATCCTAACAGTATTAAGTTTTTCAATTCATGAACACAGAATGTCTTTCCATTTATTTATTTATTTACTTATTTATTTATTTATTTGTTTGTTTGTTTATTTATTTATTTAAGATGGAGTCTTGCTCTGTCACCCAAGCTGGAATGCAATGGCGTGATCTCAGCTCACTGTAACCTCTGTCTCCCAGGTTTAAGCAATTCTCCTGCCTCAGCCTCCTGAGTAGCTGGGACAACAGGTGCCCACCACCACGCCTGGCTAAATTTTATACTTTTAGTAGAGACAGGCTTTCACCCCATTGGCCAGGCTGATCTTGAAATCTTGATCTCAAGTGTTCTACCTGCCTTGGCCTCCCAAAGTGTTGGGATTACAGGCATGAGCCACTGAACTTGGCCTATTTCTTTATTTTTTTTCAGCAATGTTTTGTAGTTCTCAGTGTACAACTCTTTCACCTCCTTGCTTAGCTTATTCTTAAATATTTTATTCTTTTTGATGCCATGGTAAATGGAATTGTTTCCCTAATTTCCTTTTCAAATTGTTCATTGTAAGTGTATAGAAATGCAACCGATTTCTTATATCAATTTTGTATCCTGCAATCTTGCTGAAGTTGTTCATTAATTCTAACAGATTCTTTGGTGGAATCTTTAGGTTTATCTACATATAAGATTTGTCATCTGTGATCAGAGACCATTTTACTTCCTCCTTTCCAATTTGGATGCCTTTTATTTCTTTTTCTTGCCTAATTGCTCTGGCTTGGACTTTCAATACTATGTTGAAAAGAACTGGCAAAAGCTGGGATCCTTGTTTTGTTCCTGATCTTAGAGGAAATGCTTTGTCTTTCACCATCGAGTATCATGTTAGCTGTGGATTTTTCATATATGGCCTTAATTATGTTGAAGTAGTTTCCTTTTATTTCTAATTTGTTGACTATTTTTATAATAAAAGGGTGTTTAATCTTTTCATGTACTTTTTCTGCATTGATTGAGTTGATTCCGTGGTTTTTGTCCTTTATTCTATTAATGTAATATACAGTAGTAATTTATAAATTGATTGATTTTTTCATGTTGAACTATCTTTGTATTCCAGAAATAAATCTCACTTGGTTGCCCTATATAATCCTTTTAGTATGCTGTTGAATTCTGTTTGTTAGGATTTTGTTGAAGTTTTTTCATCATTATTTTTTAGGGATATTGGTCAGTAGTTTTCTTGTAGCATCTTTGGCTTTGGTATTAAGGTAATGCTGGCCTCATAAAATAAGTTTGGATGTGTTTACTGTTCTTCAATGTTTTTGGAAGAGTTTGGGGAGGATTGGTGTTATTCTTTTTCAAATGTTTGGCAGAATTCTCCAGTGAAGCCATCTGGTCCTGGGCTTTTCTTTGTTGGGAGGTTTTAGATTACTGATTTAATCTGCTTATTAGTTACAGGTCTGTTCAGATTTTGTATTTCTTCATGATTCAGTCTTGATACGTTGTGTGTTTCTAGGAATTCTTATGTTTCTTCTACATTATCCAATCTGTTGGTATACAATTGTTCATTGTATTCTCTTATAATCCCTTTTATTTCTACAACATTGCTTCTAACATCTCTTTCCTTTCTAATTCTAGTTTTTTGAGTCTTATCTTTTTTTCTTAGTTCATCTAAGAACTTACCAAATTTGTTGATTTTTTTCAAAATACTCAGTTTCATTGACTTTTTTTCTATAAATTTTCTACTCTCTATTTTGTTTATCTCTGCTCTAATCTTTGTTATTTCCTTCCTTTTTTTAGCTTTGCATTTAATTTGTTCTTATTTTCCTAGTTCTTTGAGTTATAAAGTTAGGTTGTTGATGTGAGATCAGTCTTCTTTTTTAATGTATGCATTTACAGCTACAAACTCTCCTCTTATGAGTGCTTTCACTGCATGTCATGAATTTTGGTATGTAATATTTTGATTTTCACTTGTCTCAGTATATTTTTAAATTTCCCTTGTGATGTCTTTTTTGACCCATTGGTTGCTTACCTTTTATCCTTTTAATGATAGAACATTCCTCCAAGTTTTATTTGGGCGGGAAGATGCACAGTTAGAGACTACTTTCCCTAGTTTACTTTGCAATCAGCTGTGTTCATGTGTCTGAGTTTGGGCCAGTAGGATCCTCTTTCTCCCTTCCCCTATTCTCATTGACTAGGAAATGAGGAAATAATAATATCTGGAGCAACCACGTTGGAAGCCATGTTTGAAAAATGGCAGAGCTCACCCATCATCATGGATCCCTGGGTAACTCTATAGAGAAGAACTATCCACCTGCCCTAGATTCTCTGCTTCTCTTTAGACCATTATGTAAAAAAAAAAAAAAATACAGATTTATTTCAATTAAACCATTGTATTTTCAGGGTCTCTTTGTTATAGTAGCTTAGCCTGTACTATATGAATACTTTAGCTTTACCAAAAGTGCTACATTAACCTAAGAAATTATGCAGTGTTGGCTTTCTTCTTTGTTTGCCTTCCTTATTAAGATATTAAAACCAAATAAGTAAATAAATTATTATGAAAGCATTAAGTAGGGCCCAAGTCTATGTATGTAGGGTTTTTCCTCTTAACTCCAGCCCCGTGCAGTGTCTCACTATGGTGAGCCAGAGTAGATGCTTTTCTTGTTCCTCTTCTTTTTATCTGGTCCTTGCTTACCTCTGCAGCTTCTTCTCTCTCTTGCTCTGTATTCTAGGCAAAGAACATAAAGCTCTATTCTTTATTCTTTTGTCCTGTGACAGAGGATCTTTGACATGCTAATTTCTGTATGTGGAATGTTCATTGCCTCCTCTTAGCATCATTGCTTTCTACTTGTACTCATCTCAACTCATTTATTGCCCCCTCCAGGATGTCTTCGCTGATCCCTCAGACTAGGTTGTACTCCTCTCTTCTAAGTTGTATATAGTCCAGGTCCTCTGAGAAGCATGTCCAAGGGACATACGAGGGAAAACACCTGTGCAGGATACAGTGCAGGGGTAAGTGGGGTAAGAATAGGCAGGGAGAGGCTTCAGACCACAAATGCAGGTCTGATCCTTGAGAAAGGAGAAAGGGAAGGAAGAAGGAATGGATAGGAAGAGTCTCAGACTCTACTCAGCTCTAAGAACACTTCAGTGATGCCAGTGGGGTGTTCTTAGCCCAAGATGCACGTTAGACAAGTTCTGCGTCTGATAGGAATGGGAGCCATTGGCTGGGGGTGGCCTGAAGGATCTAGAGGAGCGACAGCTGGGGCTGTCAGTCAGGTATGCTCCCTGCAGTTGGAGAGTTGTGCTTCCATGGCCACCACATGTGCCCACTGCATCCTGTGTTTTTAATTATACAGACATGTGTGATTATATAGGCATGGTATTCTTCTTGCTGCTTCCCGTCTGTACTCTAAGCTCCATGTAGGCAGGGACTATGTGTGTTTTGCCTAGGTATCCTCAGGGCCTAGCATAGTGGCTGGCACGTTTTAAACAAAGGCAACCTGAACATTAAAAAAATTATAAATTCTTTTTCAGTTTAAAAAGATTTTTAAAAATCTTATCCAACATGGTTTTAAAGAGGATTTGCCTTAGGGAGAAAAAATGAAATGCAAAATAAATAGATTCTGCAGTGATGCTTATGCAACTACTGGGACCATGAACCTGAAGATCTGTATTTGATAAAATTTAATGCAGTAAATGTCTTTATGGCAGTTGATCAGGGCGACATACCTAATCTCAACAAAATCTTAACCCCAAGAATTCATTAAACATACTTAGAAAAATGGTGTTTGTTCTGAGATATCTTTATGAGCTTAATAAAGTACTCTATTTATAAATGACCCCACATGTAAATAAAATGCTCTATTGGTCTGCAAGGAAAAAATGGTTAGATTTATTGGTCAACTATAAGAATGTAAATTATTCTCCCATGCTCACTGCTTTGAAGTTAGGCAGAGAGGAAGTGTCAGAATGTTCTGAAGTATGAGAAAAGGTCAGGCATGAAAACTGGGCATGATGACAGAACTGCATGAGAATGCTTGTTGTGCCCTGTATGTGGACTTGTTAGTGTAAATGTGGGTGGTCTGGAAATTATAGAGTAGTGTATGGGAGTTTAGGGCTGCAAGTAGTATTAGTTAGTGTGAGCCTGCCTGCTGTAGTCATCAACACCTTTGGCTTGCTTGTTGCCTGGCCTGTTAGAGCTCTGTAGCCCTAAATGTGTAAATTTTGATCTACAAGTATACTCATGGGCTGAGCTCCTTTTCTTGGAGAGTGCATGAAAACTGAGAATTTGAAAGTTGAATTGCTTTTACCCTTGATTTATAATTTCAGAAACACCCGAACTTCATGTAAGTTCTTTCTCCCCAAGTGGAAACTGCTTTATTGTTTTGTCTGATAATAAAAGTAATACAAAGGCAATTCATTATCAAGGAGAAGAATAAAACATCTATGAATCATCACCATAAGATAAATTGCTTAATAGTTTTTATATAGACTTCTGGACTGACTTCATTTCTCATCTTTATTTGGCTACTGCTTCTGACACTATTGTTTTATGTTACAATATTTTCATCTCTCTAATTTTTTGTGGAGTTTGAGCTAATAAAAATAGCTATTATTACTATCAGTTTACTATATACTAAGTATTCTATAGGGATTATGTAATTTAATCCCAGAACCCTGTCTTAAAGTAGACAAAATTGTTCTGGACGAATATTCAGGAGGAAACAGAGACCTTGGGAGGCACAAGCATACCTTGTAGATACTGCAGGTTCGGTTCCAGACCACCTCAATAAAGTGAGTGTTAAATATTGCAATCAAGCATGTCACATGATTTTTTGATTTCCCAGTGCATATAGAAGCTCTGTTTATACTCCATAGTAGAGTGTAAACAGAACTTCTATATGCACTGGGAAATCAAAAAATCATGTGACTTGCTTGATTGCAATATTTGATACTTGCTTTAGTATCAAATTTTACTAAAATTTTAGTAAAATTACTAAAATGTGACCCAGTGACATAAAGTGAGTACATGCTGTTGGAAAAATGGCACCAATAGATTTGCTTGATATAGGGTTGCCATAAACCTTCAGTTTGTAAAAAACACAACAAAACAAAAAATTAATATCTGTGAAGTGCAATAAAATGACATATGACTCTACAAGGTTTCTGAGATTTTCCAGCAGTAGATGAGTTTATACAGCTGCAGAAGACAAACGCAATTGACCAGATACCCTCAGGACTAGAATCAAATTTAGACCCACGTTTCTGAGAACTCTTTCATCAAATGCTTCTTTAGAGGTCTGAAGACACCCTGATAGTCAAGATTTACTTAATGACTCACTTCCAGCACCTTGAAAAAGGGGAAATTGATAACTTGTCATACTTGATTCTGTGTGCCCCTAACTAGATGACCATTTCTACATATTACAACATGGCGGGAGGGAACAGCTAGTTTTTGCAAAAATTCCTAAGGGAAAATTCTGATGAATGTTTCTGTCGGAATTTGGCAACAGACTTGCCCGTTCAACTGGCCTCAAGTGAAGACGTAGAGTTAGATGGCACTGCAAGCGATCACTTCTGTCCCAGGGGAGGTAATAAAATGGTCAGAATCTCTCCTTCCTTGAAACCATCACCTATGTCATAGAACTTGCTTCACCGTCTGGCCTGGAGAGATGTCATTCTGGAGCAGGGCTGCTCAAATGTAGAACAAACCCCACTGCTGCAGAAGCCTGTGAACAGTGATCGTCCATGTATCACTTGACATAGCTAGATGGGAGCAGAGACAAAACTTCTGGTCTCAACAGGTGATTACATGTATTTGGGTTTAAAAGAATTCAAGACCTAGTCTAGAGAATAAGATTTTAAAACAATGGGTTCAAATTCTAGCTCTACAACATTCTAGCTGTGTGGTTTTGAGATTGTCCTGTGCCCTAGATTCCTTGTCTATGAAATGGAGATAACAGCAGTACCCACCTTACAGGTGGTTGTAAGGATCCACCTCATAGGTTGTTGTGCCTGACCCAGAGTGATGGCACTTTATGATGAATGGTGGCTATAATATGTTGCTCTGTACTGTCCCAAACGAGGACCAGATAATGCAACCTATTCTTAAATCACCTGATATTTTTAAATTTCCCTTGTGATTTCTTCTTTGGCCCATTGGTTGCTTACCTTTTATCCTTTTACTGATAGAATATTCCTCCAAGTTTTATCTGGGCAGGTGGATGACAAATTAGAGACTACTTTCCGTAGCCTACTTTGTAGTCAGCTGTGTTCATATATCTAATTTTGGGCTAGGAGGATGCTTTCTTTCTCCTTTCCCCTATTCTCATTGACTAGGAAATAACGAAATAATAGCTGGAGCAACCACATTGGAAGCCATGTAATTTGTCCCAACAGTAATTTGTCCTCAAGGAAATTTTCCCAGCCTGTTATGCGATTGAAACCTGTTGATAAAATTGATATTTTAAAAAGTGGAAGACATCATCAGTAAAGCTGTTGAACAAAATATAGGAGCACTTCTATCAAGTTCTGTTGTTGAATTCCAACTAGATATTAACCTCGTTTAATAAAATAAAAGTTTTTATTTTTTTCTTACATAAAATGTTACCCTTTATTATGTTATTTTTTGCCATTCAGGAAACAAAAAAGAAGAGGGAGAAATATGTTCAGGCGAAAGAACAACTTTTAATATTTAGAGTCAATGAAATGCTGTTTGGCAGAAACTAAATGCAGTACAAGATAGTGAGGAAGCAAAACTATTGCTTCTGAACCAGGGTGAATAAAGCAGTTACTTTTTCAGTTAAGAATCAAAGGTTATCCATGTGGGAAATCCCTGTTCTTAGAGATTTCATGCCTTAAGTTCCATACGGCCATACGTAGGAACATGCATATAACCCGAAACCTCTTTACCTCTAAAAGAAATAGGATTTTTTAAAAACCTTAATTTTTCTTACCTCTGAAAAAAATAACCTATTTTTTCCCTCTATTTTAAATAGCCTCTGACAATTTTTTTTAGGGCTTAGTTCTGTAAACTCTAAATTCTTCTCTATCTCTGGGTCAAGCCAGACCATCAGAAGGCTGCAAACCTGGGCCATTTTTGACTTCACAGAATCATATTATATTATGATGCCCCTCTCTAAAAATCAAAATCTGATACAAGAAACACCATGGTGCAAAGAAAAATGTACAAGGGTACCCACTACAGCACTGTTTGTAGCAGTAAAAGATTAGAAATGTTCTAAATATCCATCAATATGGTACTGGTTAAACATATTTAACACATCTATACCGTAAAATACTATGTAGGTATTAAAAAAGTGACACAGCCTTATATATACTGATATGGACTGATTTCTAACATCTATTAAGTAAAAATACAAGGTACAGAACAATATATATACTGTGACTCAAAACTGAAACACACACACACAAACTTACACATATACACACATACACACATGCATGCATGGTTGCATATGCCTAAAATATCTTAGAACTTGAAATCAATAGTTGTTTCTTAAGAGAGAATTTTAGAGGCAAAGGTTAAAGAGAGATGGACCTTTCACTGAATAACTCTGGATACTCAAAATTTACTGTCTATATATACTGCCTATTTAAAAATCAAACCAAAAATGAATGGCCATTAGGAAGTTCATTCTGCTTGTGTGTGTCACAAAAAACAGCTCCGTTAAAGGCTAATTGGTGTTCCACAAAAATAGTATTGATTCTTCACCCATCTTGGGGCTTCACAATACACATCCCTATATTAGAATCTCTATGAAGGTCCACACTCAAGAATCCTGTACAATTTAATTTAACAAAATTTATTGATCATATGACCCACCCAATTTTTGGTGGGACATTTTCTCTGAAATTAACACCTTGGAAAGTACAGCACTGCAGCATTTATATTAAAATAAATGGTCACCACAGTGTGCACTGTCTCCAGCTGAGAGGCAGGAATTTAACAGTAGGATGCCAGGTACTGTAGCTCACCCCTGTAATCTCAGCACATTAGGAGGCCAAGGCAGGAGAATTGTTTGAGTTCAGGAGTTCAAGATCAGCCTGGGCAACATAGTGAGACCCCATCTCTACCCACCCCCCCAAAAAATAATTAGCTGTAGCTGGGTGTGGTGGCCCCCGCCTATAGTCCCAGACTCAGGAGGCTGAGGCAGGAGGATTGCTTGAGCCAGGGAGGTCAAGGCTGCAGTGAGCAATGATGTTGCCAGTGCACTCCAGCGTGGGTGGCAAAACGAGATCCTGTCTCAAAAAGAAAAAAAAAAAAGAATTTAACAGTAGAGTTACCTTTATTTACTCTGAGGAATTAATACACTTCCTAAGTACATTCATAAGAAGTCTGTATTTAATAAGATTTTTTTTTTTTTACACTTGGGTTCCAGGATGCACAGCACAACTATGCCTCCACTTTCTCATCCTTAGAATGGGCATAACAGCACCTACTTTGTGGGTGGTTGTTATGTTGAAATTGGATATCCTGTGTAAAATGCCTCCCCTAATTGACATGTAAGAGAATTCCAACACTTATGAGTCCCCGCCAGTCTTCTCAACATAAATGCGTGTTGTTCTGAAGAGGAAGTGGGGTGAAGATCAGGGCCAATCCATCAGCACCACGGATAATAACATTAAGGGCCTTGGGGTTGCAGTGGATGGTCTTTGTACAAAGAATGGAGTATTTTTAACCACCTTTGTTGCTTGTGACCAGAAAGGTCAGTGGAGGAAGCGTGTCCAGGGGTGAAGGTGAGGGCACCATAAGCCATCCTATTCACCAGCATTCAGCGAATATTTTTCAGGCTTTGGAAAGATTAAACGCAGCTGTAAATGAGGCAGCTCTCTTATCTACTGTTAGTTGGTTGCTGCAGAGACCATTCTGTTTGTAAACATTATCCAGGATTCACACTGACTAAGGCTTAAGCCTGGTGTTTACCCACCAGCTGCCTTCCCCACAGGATCCTTTCATATAATAAAGAAAATGTGTGAGTAGATTTCACCCAGGAGGCCGCCCCAAGAGTTTAACAGCTATGTTGGATTAAAATCCACAGCATGTAGACAACAAATTTTCACTTCCTTCAAATTCTTAAGAAGGAGAAAGTCAGTTTATCTGTAACATGTTGTAAATAAATAAGATTATGAGCCTAATGATACTTGGCTTCTTAGGTGCTATGAAACCTTGGGTCAAAATTTTACTGAGTAAGAAATTATTTTTCTGGATATTAACCACTTTCAAGAGGTTGATAGTAGAAACACCTACTTACAAGGACAAAGTGAGATGCTTTAAAGAGACTATCTGCCACTTACAAGTCTTACAAGCTGATTTTCATTAATGTCACACTCAAGGGGGCTTCCAGTTGAAAATGGTAAAGAATGATACAAGTAAATACTGTTTATTTCCTTTTTTTTCCTTTTTCTTTTTGTTTTTTGTTTTTGAGATAGGGTCTTGCTCTGTCCTCCAGACTGGAGGGCAGTGGTGCGATCATAGCTCACTGTAACCTCGAACTCCTGGGTTCAAGTGATCCTCCTGCCTCAACCTCCTGGGTAGTTGGGACTACAGGCATGTGCTACCATGCCCAGCTTATTTTTTTTATTTTTAATTTTTTGTAGAGATGGGGTCTTGCTATCTTGCCCAGGCTGGTCTCTAACTCCAGGCCTCAAGCAATCCTTTGGTCTCAGCCTCCCAAAGTGCTGGGATTATAGGCATAAGCCACTATGCTGGCCACTATTTGTTTCCTTTGGGAGTGTCCTTGTCCATCAGAGTCTCTGATATCCAAAAGAGGATAGAATCCCTGGGGATGTTGCTTTAGAAGATTAAAAATTGCAAATATCTCCAGGCATCACAAGGAAGATATTAGAAAAGTTTTGTAGTTGATAGGATGAAGAGCAGTGACCCTTCAAATGAGAAAGGAAGCATTGTGCTCAAGTGAGAAATAAAGCTTTAATTGAAAGTGTCTAATATTCAAAAGTTTAGAATTATGTGTATCATCTTTGACCTAGCATTTTCATGTCTAGGAATATATTCAAAGGAACCAACTAAGATGTGTGCAAAGATTAACCTATAAGATTATTCATCTTGGAAACAACCCAAATATCCATTACTGATGAATGGATAAATAAAATGTGGTATATCTGTTCCATGGAATATTCAGCAATAAAAAGGAATGAAGTGTTGGTAGATCTATAATGTGGATGAGCCTCGCAAACATTAACTGAAAGAGGCCAGACACAAAAGACCACATATTTTGTGATCCCATTTATATGAAATGCCCAGAATAGGCAAATCTACAGAAACATCATGTACATTGGAGGTCGCCTGGGTCTGGGAGGGGTGGTTTGGGGATGACTACACTCAGTGTAGGTTTCTTTTAGGAATGACAAAAATGTTCCAAACTTAGATTGTGGTGATGGTTGCACAACTCTGAATACACTAAAAACCATTGAATTGTACACTTTAAGTGGGTGAATTTTATGAGGTGTAAAGTATATCCCAATGAAGCTGTTAAAAAAAGTATTCATCCCGGGGTTACTTAAAATGAAAAAATATTGGAAAAAATATAAATGACCAACAATAGGGCTGGGTAAATAAATTATTCTGAGCCTATAAGATGTTATACTTTATAGCCATTAAAAAGAGACCCACCACAGAATGTACAGTATGATCCAGTTATGCAAAATATGTGTGTGTATAAGCTTTAGAAGAAGGTGTCAAAAAAACATATGCCAATATTATTTTACAGTTACTGTATATGATCCTGTAGGAGTATGGACAATTTTTGTTTTTTTCTCTTTCCTGATTTTAATACAATGACCATTCCTTTTATGACAATAATCGCATGTAACATTGTATTGAGTACTGATGTGCTGGGCTAAGTGTTTGCCTGGATGTAGAGCATTTAGTCCTCCAACAACCAGGATACTAGTAACTGTTATCATTTTACAGATGAGGATAGTGAGGCTGCAATGGGTGAATGTACTCAAGGTAGTGCAGTGGGATGGTCTGCCTGGTAGCAAATACTAACTGTTTAGCTGGTGATCTCCAAAGTGGGAAGTATATACCCTGATGGAAGCATGCATGATGGGGCATGGAGAAGCATATTCAAATTTTATGTCTCTATTTGTTTTTATTATACTTTAAGTTCTAGGGTACATGTGCACAACATGCAGGATTGTTACATATGTATACATGTGCCATGTTAGTGTGCTGCACCATTAACTCGTCATTTACATTAGGTGTATTTCCTAATGCTATCCCTCCCCCCTCCCCCCACCCCACAACAGGCCACAGTGTGTGATGTTCCCCTTCCTGTGTCCAAGTGTTCTCCTTGTTCAGTTCCCTCCTATGAGTGAGAACATGCGGTGTTTGTTTTTTTGTCCTTGTGATAGTTTGCTGAGAATCATGGTTTCCAGCTTCATCCACGTCCCTACAAAGGACATGAACTCATCCTTCTTTATGGCTGCATAGTATTCCATGGTGTATATGTGCCACATTTTCTTAATCCAGTCTATCATTGATGGACATTTGAGTTGGTTCCAAGTCTTTGCTATTGTGAATAGTGCTGCAATAAACATATGTGTGCATATGTCTTTATAGCAGCATGATTTATGATCCTTTGGGTATATACCCAGTAATGGGATGGCTGGATCAAATGGTATTTCTAGTTCTAGATCCTTGAGGAATCGCCACACTGTCTTCCACAATGGTTGAACTAGTTTACAGTCCCACCAACAGTGTCAAAGTGTTCCTATTTCTCCACATCCTCTCCAGCACCTGTTGTTTCCTGACTTTTTAATGATCGCTATTCTAACTGGTATGAGATGCTGTCTCATTGTGGTTTTAATTTGCATTTTTCTGATGGCCAGTGATGATGAGCATTTTTTCATGTGTCTGTTGGCTGCATAAATGTCTTCTTTTGAGAAGTGTCTGTTCATATCCTTTGCCCACTTTTTGATGGGTTTGTTTGTTTGTTTCTTTCTTGTAAATTTGTTTGAGTTCTTTGTAGATTCTGGATATTAGCCCCTTGTCAGATGAGTAGGTTGTGAAAATTTTCTCCCATTCTTTAGGTTGCCTGTTCACTCCGATGGTAGTTTTTTTTTTGCTGTGCAGAAGCTCTTTATTTTAATTAGACCCCATTTGTCAATTTTGGCTTTTGTTGCCATTGCTTTTGGTGTTTTAGACATGAAGTCCTTGCCCATGCCTATGTCCTGAATGGTATTGCCTAGGTTTTCTTCTAGGGTTTTTATGGTTTTAGGTCTAACATTTAAGTCTTTAATCCATCGTGAATTAATTTTTTTATAAGGTGTAAGGAAGGGATCCAGTTTCAGCTTTCTACATATGGCTAGCGAGTTTTCCCAGCACCATTTATTAAATAAGGAATCCTTTCCCCATTGCTTGTTTTTCTTAGGTTTGTCAAAGATCAGATGGCTGTAGATGTGTGGTATTATTTCTGAGGGCTCTGTTCTGTTCCATTGATCTATATCTCTGTTTTGGTACCACTATTATGCTGTTTTGGTTACTGTAGCCTTGTAGTATAGTTTGAAGTCAGGTAGTGTGATGCCTCCAGCTTTGTTCTTTTGGCTTAGGATTGACTTGGCAATGCGGGCTCTTTTTTGGTTCCATATGAACTTTAAAGTAGCTTTTTCCAATTCTGTGAAGAAAGTCATTGGTAGCTTGATGGGGATGGCATTGAATCTATAAATTACCTTGGGCAGTATGGCCATTTTCACGATATTGATTCTTCCTACCCATGAGCATGAAATGTTCTTCCATTTGTTTGTGTCTTCCTTTATTTCGTTGAGCGGTGGTTTGTAGTTCTCCTTGAAGAGGTCCTTCATATCCCTTGTAAGTTGGATTCCTAGGTGTTTTATTCTCTTTGAAGCAATTGTGAACGGGAATTCACTCATGATTTGGCTCTCTGTTTGTCTGTTTTTGGTGTATAAGAATGCTTGTGATTTTTGCACATTGATTTTGTATCCTGAGACTTTGCTGAAGTTGCTTATCAGCTTAAGGCGATTTTGGGCTGAGACGATGGGGTTTTCTAGATATACAATCATGTCATCTGCAAACAGGGACAGTTTGACTTCCTCTTTTCCTAATTGAATACCCTTTATTTCTTTCTCCTGCCTGATTTCCCTGGCCAGAACTTCCAACACTATGTTGAATAGGAGTGGTGAGAGAGGGCATCCCTGTCTTGTGCCAGTTTTCAAAGGGAATGCTTCCAGTTTTTGCCCATTCAGTATGATATTACCTCAGCCTTATAAAACTTCTGTGTTGAGCTATGTTTTATACTATAATGTACCACATATTCTGCTTGCCTCATGTCAGGCACTGTCCTAAGGCCTCTGCAGATGTTCATTTAATTCTTACAACAATGCTATGAAGAAGCTGAGCTACAGAATCCATGCCCTTACCTAGTGTGTTATACTGTACACTGTATATTAATATGGTAATACACGTATGCCATATACCAGGGATGTCTAATCTTTGACTTCCCTGAGCCACACTGGAAGAATTGTCTTGGGCCACACATAAAATATACTAACGCTAAGGATAGCTGATTAGCTAAAAAAAAAAAAAAAAAAAAAAAAAAAAAAAAAAAAAAGGTCCATGCATAAACCTTATAGTGTTTTAGGAAAGTTTACAAATTTGTGTTGGGCTACATTCAAAGCCATCCTGGGCCACGGGTTGGACAAGCTTGCCATATACAATTTATACATTAATAAATATGCAAATTTTGGATTGCCTGATTTTTAAATTTTTTTACTGATAGGATATATCACCAAACATAGAATTGTGTCTTAAACTACACCACACTGCTTCCAGGATAATATTTTAAAAATACAAAGTTGGCCTTCTTTTTTGGTAGGAGGGGCGTGTGTACATGCGTGTGCATAGACATGTTTAGAGACAATGCTAATGCTGTGATGTGGAGAGCATGACTTTCCCACTTGTCCTGGGGATTCTTTATTTGTGCTTCCTGATTCATCCTCTTCCCTTTTCTACTTCCTCCCTCCCCTGTGGGAGATGACAGAAAAGAGAGCGTGGGTGTTCCTTCCTTTCTCTCTCCCACTTCTGGGCAACTTCTGTGGCAGTCACTGCTTCCCTCTGTGTGACTCCAGCCCTGGCTTGGGGGGTGGGGGGGCCTTCTCTGTGGTTCCAGTTCTTACCAGGCTCAGGTAACTATGTGCCCTCACTTTGTGCCCTTGAGGCCCAGGGGTAGTACCTGCTTGCCCTTGTTGCTAGCCTTTTAGGTGGCTCCCGTTCCTTGTTAGTTCCCTTGGCCCATCCTACATCTCTGCAAGTAGTTTCCTCATTAATTCTCTTCACTTGAACCATCAGCCAGCATCCTGACTCACTGAAACTCTCCTCTATGCCCAAATAGGACGCTTTACCAAGCGTCAACGAATAAGGATGACCCACTCAGTGCAATGAGTTCACATTTCTGTCCTCATTAAGAATATATATCCTAGGGATCCTCCGTGCATCTTCAACCAGGAAATTATCATTGCCAAGTGCAGCTGACGTTATAAAATCTATTTTCATAAGTCCCGATGAAAGTTCTGCCAGGAACACGTGTGATTTCGACCACATGCCTGACCTTAGTCTCTTGTCTGAAGCCAACTCCAGAGCAGCCCAGGGACAGCACACCCCACCCTGTTCTCTGTCCAAACCGCAGTGGTGACCCAGCTCAGCCACAGCTCTGGGTCCTGGGGCTTGGCCTACTCTGCCTGTAGAAGGCAGGAAGCCAAAGTGGCCAGGCTGTCATCTTCTGGCCTCTGGGGATGTTCAGATGTCCTTGACCACGGTCCAGATCCCCTTCTGGAACCCAGTCTGTCATCACATGTTGTCAGTGCATGTACACAGAGTCTTCTTGGCCAAGCCGTGAAGCCAGATCCAGGAAGTGGGCTTCAGGCACAGGTCAGCAATGGGCAACAGGAAGGCCGGAGAGGCCAGTATTGTTAGACTCTCTGTCTTCTTTAAATCTAAGGGACTGGACACTAAAACACACTCTATCATTGGCTGAGCCAATGCCTATAATCGGGCCACAGCTATTAACACCAGAAGGCTTGGAGCAGATGAGTCTGAATTCAAATGCAATCTATTAGAATCCATCTCTCTCTCTCTCTCTCTCTCTCTCTCTCTCTCTCTCTCTCTATGTCTTCCTGTTCCCTGCAGATAGAATAATAAGATAACACTTCAGTAGAGATAATTCCTCACCAGAACACACAATTAGAGATTACTGGAGAGCTATAGAGATGTGGATTGCATCATCAGTATAAAGCTTCATGATTTAATTACTTCGGTCATAAACCTAGAAGCTGTCCTTGTTTCTGTTTTATCATTCTCCTTCACATCTAGTCCAACAGCAAACTCCTATCAGCTTCCATCCAAAAGTTATCCCAAATTCACCCATTTCTCTGTATCTCTTCTCCTACAACCATGGTCCAAACCAACAGCCTTTCTCCTCAGCTGTTGTTTTTCATGCACTCTGTGCTTCTACCTAATCCACTGTCCACACAGGACCTAGCAGGAACTTCTTAACTACTGCTTGGATCAATGGCTTCCCACTGCACTTAGAATAAGATTCAGACTCTTTACTGTGGCCCAAAAGAGTCTATAATCTCTTGGACCCCAATTACACCCTTTTCTCCTGGGTTCAGGGCACTCTCACCACACCAGTTTTCTGTCTCCTGTTGTAAAGTCTGCCAAGTTGATTCCTGCCTCAGGACCTTTGCACTCGCCGTTCCCCCATCTGGAATGCTTCCTATCAATTCTGTCTCAGCTCAGTGTCTTTGTTTTACAAAGGACTTTTATTAACAAGTATCCTTTCTAATGTGCCACTATCATCTTATATCACACTGTCCTGTTTTATTTTTCATGATATTAAATTATATTGTTTTTTGCTTAGTTATCTTCCCAAATAGAACATAAGCTTCATGACAGTAGGAAATTTATTAGATGATATTATTAAGTTGGAAATATTCCTGGTGTACAGTAGATATTCGATAAATACTCATTGAAGGAATAAGTCCTGGGTATAAATATAAGCTTTGAATAATAATGAGTGCCTGTGAGCCCGTCTGCAAATCAGTGAATACTTGTAAGCCTCAGTTTTCTCCTCTATAAGAGATACTAATAAGTGTCTGCTAAGTGTTTATTTACTCTTATAACTCTTAACAGTTACATGTTGTAGAGTTCTAAGCTATGAAACTTATATGGGTATATTCATATAGCACAGTACCTGAACAGAGAAAGATGAATCCTTGTTGAAAAGAGGAAGACTGAAACTATCAACAATTCCCAGAAAATACTTCTAAGCTCAATACCTTGAAGAGCATGCTATATTTGCACAACTATTCTCATATTCTTATCCTTTGAGATTTCTCTTTCTGTCTCTCTCTCTCTCTCTCTCTCATGCACACACACGTGCAGTCTTCAATCCATTCAAGTCATTCAAAAGGCATACTCTTTGTTATTCAGGAGATAATTGTCCTAAAAAATATTCTTGTCATAAAATTCCCTTATTGCCTTTTCCAAAAATATTAAATGATAAGTTCAATCAATGTAAACTTCGCCCATTAGCAAAACAAATTGTCCAAATGCTACTCATAAATGAAGATGAATGTTCAACAGCACCAGCTTGATTCTGGTGTCCTCCTCAGTTCTCTCTTGAGGTCCAACTCTGGAGGGATTGTTCTCTTTTCATTGAGCTTTAGAATGCAAAGAAATTCAGAGGAAAAATGGCTATCCCACTTCTCAATATATTCCCTCAGCTCCCATCCAGCTTCCTCGGCAGCATTCTCCCCAGCTACTCTTCCTTGGATGGTATACATGCAATTTAAAAAGTAATGTCTTAGCAGCCTCCCCAGAATGCTATTTCTTAGGGAATGGTGCTTAGTGTTAGCTAGGCTCACCTTGGACTCCACCACCCATTGGGGGATTGTTTCTGGAAACATCAAAAAGAGTTCAGCCAGACATGGTGGCATGTGCCTGTACTCCCAGATACTCAGGAGGCTGAGGTGGAAGGATCACTTGAGCTCAGGAGTTTGAGACTGCAGTGCACCATGATTTTACCTGTGAAGAACCATTGCACTCCAGCCTGGGCACCATAGCAAGACTCCATGTCTTAGAAAAAGTTCCATCAGGGCACTTTCTTCTATAATGGTAAAAATTATAGTTGCTGTTTCCTAAGTGTTTTACCATGTCCCCTGCACTGTGTTTCACTCTGTATACACAAAAATCCCATGGGGAAGACATTATTATTATTACTATTATTATTTTTATTATAAGGAGGATATTGAGACTTGTAAGTTCAGGTAACTTACCAGTCATTAAACCACAAAGACAAAGCCCACATTTTTTACCACCTCTGCATATAACTGGGCCACGAACACTAAAACAATGAGAAGCAATCAGTCATCTGAAATTCTTTTGTGGTAACTTGCAGGATATAAATTATAAACACCATGATAGGTGCTCTAGATTTATACTCAGTTATGAACTTTGACAAGCATTACAAAGATAACAAATATATTAGTCAGCTTTTACTAGGTTATGCTTCAGTAGCAACTACCCCCAAATATCAGTAGTTTATAACAAAATAAATTTATTTCTTGTTCATAGTACTCATTAGCTGTAGGTCAGCTGAGGCTCTGCTCCAAATATTTTCTCCATTCTGGGATTCATTCTAAGATGGGATAGCTACTTGGCAGAAAACAAAAAAAGGAAGTATGACAGGACCTTGTGATAGCCCTTAAAGCTTCTGCTTGGATACAGCATATGTCATTGCTTTCCACAGCCTATTGACCAAAACAAGTCACAAGGTCAGAGTTTACATCAGTGGGTTTGAGAGGTATTCTCCTTCCTCGGGATAGGCAATGCCAGTCACATAGCAATGGATGGGGAAGCAAGCTGTTATTGGGAGAAGAGCAAACAATTGATAATAAAAAAAAAAAACCTACCATAGCAAATAGAGATGTAACTCTTGGGGGTCAGATACAATCAACATATCTCACCTATATTAATTGAAAGTATTAATTAATTGAAAGTGACAAATAGCCCATAGCAACTTAAGCAAAAAGGTGGACTTTATTGGCTTGAGTTAACGAAGCTTTAAGTATGACTTGGCCTGGACACTCATGATGTCATCAGGATCTATCACGACCTAATCTCCCTGTCTCTCTCTCTCTCTCTCTCTCTCTCTCTCTCTCTCTCTCTCTCTCTGTCTCTCTCTCTCTTTCTCTCTCTCTCTCTCACTCTCTCTCTTTCATCTTTCACCTGTACTCTTCTTTATGCTGGCTTCATTCTTAAGAAAGATGATTGTCCACAGCTTATGGCTTATAGTCTTGTACCTGTAAACCAACAAAAAAGAGCATGTGTCTGCTGACATATTCTGCACAAGTCCCAAGACTGACCCTAATTGGATGAACTTGGGTCACTCGCCCATCTTTAAATCAATCAATATGGCCAGAGGGTTCAGTGTTTTGATTGGCCAGTCCTGGGTCATTCCTGGAGCAGAAAGTGGGTGCTCCTGAACCCAAACACTAAGAGTATTGACTCTTTCTCTAAAATTCCTGAAATAACAAAACCTCTAAAGAGTGCAGTATTAACGAATTTCAAAGCATTCACAATAACTTGCATAAATAGTCAAACAGATTTGAGTGTCTGGCATTTTTACAATACTTACTAAAGCCACCATCTGTAACCATTTTTCTACTCCTATTTTACAAATTTAATTTGTCTTCATTACAAATAATGGTTAATTAGATGATATGGAAGATTAACTTAATGTTTACTGAGTAAAACAGAGGAAATAGTATACATAAAAATATTTGAAATCTAAACTAACCTACTTATTCAGGTCAGACCGAAAAAGGTTTTTGTCCAGGATGCAAACCATATACTCATAGTCTATTCTTGTGCCATAAAATCACTGCATACTGGTTTGAGTGGTTTTAATTAGGGAAATCTGTTTAGTGAATTACTAGTAAATTTTAGATAAAATGATGGCCCTCAATTTAAATATATATTTCAATGTAGTCAAACAATAAAATATATTGTATGTCCATTTCATAGTTGAAATCATCATGGTCCCTTTAGCATCTCTTTCTTCTTGTGTTACTGAAAGTAACACTAGCTGCTGTAACAAACAGGCCCCAAATTTCAATGGCTAAACACAATAGAGGTTTATTCTTCATTTAGATAAGACTTCAAGGTGGGTGTTCCAGGTTGACAGGCTGCTTCCCTCTATGCAGTGATTCAGGCATCCAGGCCTCTTCCAGGGTTTTTCAACCTCTGCACATCTGGGGCCAGATAATTCTTTGTTGTGGAGGGCTGTTCCATATGTCACAGGATTTTAGTGTATGATCATAGCAATGTTCCTGGCATCTACTTATGAAATACTAGTGACTCCTTGATTCACATTATGACAATAGCTAATGTCGTCTGACTTTGCCATATGCCCCCACGGAGCAAAAATGCCCTTTGGTTGAGAGCCACTCATTTACTATCAAGCCTGGAATTAGTTCGGTTAATATTTCCAGTTGATTTCATTGTGTAACAAGGATTGAGAATCAATGTCTTCATCATTATCTCCATCCAGAAAAAGAGTATGGAGAAAACACAACCTTTCTTGAAAGCTTTAGCTTAGAATAATCGCACATCACTTCCATTCTGCCCATGACCTGAACAAGCAGTAGCCATATACATGTCCTTTGCCCCATGCAAAGAGAAGAGGAGTGCTAGGGAATATAGTCCCTGGATGAGTGACAACTGTATATGGAAAAGGAGCACAAATTTTGGTGGGGAGAGTCATCTCTGCCTCATCTCTCAACATTTCCCCTTTTGATACAGGACCCCATACCTCACATATTTGGTGCCACCATTGAAGACTGAGCTAATAAGTGTCCTTCCTACAGATGTTGTCTTTAAGTAGGACTGGCAAGGTGAATTCCTCTCTTCCCTCTGCTATCAGAATGGTTGGGTTATGAGCTAGAGCTGCCTGTTACCAGTAACGACAGAGTCCTTTCCATGTTCCAGGCACCATGCTAAGTACCTTACATATATTTACTCACTTAATCCTTACAACAACCTAAGAGTGAGGTGCCATTAATTATGCCCATTTTACAGGTGAATAATTCAACTAAGTTCAAGGGGCAGAGGTGGGATTCAAACCCAGCCTGTCAGATGACCCAAATTCATGCTCTTGTCTACCAAGCTACATTGATTCTGCATAGGAAAAGCCCATCTCTTTCAGAAGAAAGTGAAGCCAACGATAGAGAGTGACACAGCCCAGGGGCAGAGAGAGAGCATAAGCTCCAAGACCAACTCTCCTCCTGCCTTCCCATGGTGTATTTATGCAGCCAACAGATTGCTCTTTCTTTCTAAAGGGGGTTTGGATTATCTTTCTGTTCTTCATAGAGAAAGTCCTGATTGCTAATGTAAGTAATAGCATTAACTCACACAGGTTCTTCTGTTCTGGAAATGAAACAGTCTAGTATCGCAGTCATTCAAGACAAAAGGCAGGATTGGGAGTTCTTGTCCCTACAGTAAAGAGGAATTGGCATTCAGTGTGTCCTTAGTGGGGTTGTAGTTTATTAGGGAACTTAACACCAACCAACACTATGGGCCTGACTTGAGCTTCAACCTGGATGCTGCGACCAAGTCTATACCTTGCAACCACTTCTGGAATTTTAGAATGCTAAACACATTTTGGGTGCCTAGATTGTTTTCCTTTCCTTTCCCTCCCTTTCCTTCCCTTTCCTTCCCCTCTCCTTCCTTTCCCTCCCCTCCATTCCCTTCCCTTACTTTCCTTTCCTTTCCTTTCTTTTTTTGGACAGAGTTTCACTCTTGTTGCCCATGCTGGAGTGCAGTGGTGTGATCTTGGATCACTGCAACCTCTGCCTCCCGGGTTCAAGCAATTCTCCTGTCTCAGCCTCCCAAGTAGCTGGGATCACAGGTGCCCACCACCATGCCCAGCTAACTTTTGTATTTTTAGTAGAGACAGGGTTTCACCATGTTGGTCAGGCTGGTCTCAAACCCCTGACCTCAGGTGATCCACCCACCTTGGCCTCCCAAAGTGCTGGGATTACATGTATGAGCCACTGCACCCAGCTGATTGTTTCTTAGTGCCTATTCTCTGTTGTGACTTTGACTACCACCCCTCTTCCCACACATGTGAACCCAGCCTTCGGCTCTCATGATTGTAGTTCTATTATCAGTTGCTTACTTGAGGCAGACCACATACCTTTATCTGGGAACACTGACCCTTTCTGGATTCTCTATTTTTAGCCATCAGCAGACATCCCTGATGCCAGCAACTTGCTTAGATTACTAGTCATGCTTTATTCGTATTCATAAAACTTGCTATTTTCTGTCTTACTGAATTTCCTTGCAGAGCTGGATCTCGTGCCCAATCATCTCCTCAGCCTAGTGACCACATCTATTTCTAGACCCTGGACCCACCCAACATAAACCACCTCCCTGTGGTTAACCGTTCGTGGTGGAACATGATCACCAATAATTTCATTCAAGAAATACTATCATGGTTGGGTGTTGTGGCTCATGCCTATAATCCCAGTGCTTTGGGAGGCCAAGGTGGGAGAACCACTTGATGCCAAGAGTTCGAGACCAGCCTGGGCAACATATCAAGACCCTGTCTCTACAAATTTCTTTTAAAAAATTAACTGAGTACAGTGGCTTACACCTGTAGTCCCAGGTACTCCAGAGGCTGAGGTGAGAGGATGGCTTGAGGCCAAGAGTTTGAGGCTGTAGCAAGCTATGATTGCACCCCACTACTGCACCCCAGTACTTATCATTACTATTGTACTACTATATGCTTGGGGTCCCAAGATGAACAAGATATGTCATAGGATGACAAAACATATCATACTCCTTGCTTGATCCATTCAGCAGTTTTAATGAGAACCAATTATGTCCCTCACCCTGGCTAGTGCTGATGATAACTGTAAGCAAGATAAACACAGCCCCTGCCTTCGTGAAGCTTATAATCGAGAGAGAGAGAGAGAGAGAGAGAGAATTCTAAAGAAGTAAGCAAATAAAGAGGCCAATTCATTACAGAGGCTGTAAATGCTAGGAGGGCGAATAAAGGGAGTGCTGGTGTAGAGAACCAGAGAGATCTACTTGGATACAGTGGTCAAACTTCTGGGACCTTAAAATGTTTCCTTACTTTGTACCTAACCTTCCATTCCAGGAACTAGGAATTTTCAAATAGCAGCCAGACCTGGTCTAAATGCAGCTCACAGTGTGTTTTGTTTGGCTAGCACAATATATTTTTTTAAATGATTAAGGCGGGGGATGGTTTTACAGTTTGCCGTAAGCCCCACCACTCCCTATTGCTCCCACGTGGCCTTGATTATACACTTATGTTATCTGCCTTATTGGCTCTTAGCAGCATTTTGAGTTTGTAAGTCTTGACTCAACCTTTCAAATACTTGAGGCAGTAAGATTAGACCTTACACTGTACTCTACTCTCCCCTCTTAATTTGATAAATTGACAAGTTTATTTGGCCAACAGTTCCCTTTTTCTAAATGTTAAACTGGAAATTAAGCTAAAAGTCATGCATGTGAGTGTGAGTTTGTGCCTTTGATTGTGTATAAAAGAATGTGCATTGTTGGCTGCTTGTAAGATAATATTTAAGTTTGCCAGTTCTTCAAGTAACAGCTCTTGCTTTGATAATGACTTCATCCAGTCTCTTAAGAATCCTAATGGAGCACCTGAGACTGAAGATACAGAGATGGTTGCTGAGAATTATCCCTCATCTTTGAAACACTCATACATAAAATATAGAGTATATGTCGTGCTTAGAAGACCGACAAGAGGACTAAAATGTAACTGGAAACATTTACCAGCCGTGAAGTGGTAGAGGTCTATTTAGAAAGCTTGCAAATAACTAAGCAGACATACAAGACATTCCAGACATGCTAGAAGGTTAGGTTGCCAAGCATTAGAGTTTGTCAAAAATCATGACCGCCTAAATGGAGCACTAAGGGTAATTATAGTTGTGCCTTCACTTTATGAAACTCTGAAATTACAAATCAGGTAAATTAGAGATGAGTGGTTCCCTGACAAAATGGTTTCTTCCAGGGTCGCAGAAGGGCAGACTATGAATTTATGCACATAGCAAGGTCCCTCAATTCCTCCAAGAATGTATATTTGTATCAGATATATCTCATGCCTTCTTCCAGAAGGATTTACAAACAGTCTGTAATGATCCACAAAATACAATCAGATGATGTAAACTAAAGCATGTATTTTTTCTCAAATCAAAGAGACCTGCTCAGGTTAGAATGCTGGTTTTCTGTTTAGCTAATAATTTTACTGTGTAAAGGGGACTAACACTTATTGAGCAAGCTACTGGCTGCCAGGAATTATTAGATGTTCATAACCCTTTAAAGAGGGATCGCTGGCCCTTGTTCACCAGTGAGAAACAGGCCCTCAGAGGTGAAGTGAGCTGCCAAGCTCACATGGGAGAAGTGCCAAAATCAGGATTCAAATGCAGGTCTTGCAAACTTTCACTCTGCATGTGGTCATACCACATGCTCTGCCGCCTCCCCAAGCATGCAAGATATAGAAAACAGAGATGAGAGGGAATCTTGATTGCCAGGTTCAGCTTCCTGCCAGGGCAGGATGTAATTGCAAGGCTAAGACTAGAGCCTATGATAAGCTGATACTAAACTTGTTCTTGGCCGACTGTATTGGGACTTGCGGGGGTACGGCGGAGGAGGGGGAAGAGGAGGCTTAGGTATAATCTCTGATCTCCGCTTGTTTGAGCATGACAACACTTCCTGAATGATGGTCCTAAATAATTTAGTGGTCTTTGAGATATGTTACTACTGGTCTTCAAATGTTCATACCTGGAGACTTGGTTGCAGTGGTGTGAGTTGCTTTGCTGTGTCTGAACTTGGTCTTCATTCCTCTTGTGAATCTAGCTGGAGGCTTGCATATCAGCAAGTTATTTGGATGTGATGTCTCTCATGGTGTAACAGGTAAATTGTGAAAGCCTTTTGACATTTTATTGATTGACTGTGTTGTGCTTAGGTTAAAAAGGAAGCCAGCATCATTTGATTGGTTTTGTATTTATAACTTTAACCCTGTCTCTTTTCTTCTTTTTCTCTCTTTTTGTTCTTTTTGCAGAAGAGAAGTTCAGGAAATAGAATAAAATATGTGCTTTTACGTAAAGTTTTCTTTAATTGCAAATAGGTGTCATTTTCTTTGTGTTGATTCTCTCACTAGCTCTTTTATCCAGAAGAAGATTAGGTGAGGAAATGCTTTTGCTTTTTTATTTTAAAACATTTTCTTCTCATCTTATCTTTTTCTTTCTTTTTTCCTTTCTCTTCCTTCCTTCCGTCTTTCAATACTGAAGGGCTAGATGCTTTGCAGTTCTTCTCATAGAGTCAGCTATAAATTTCAGGACAAACTCCACAATAAGCTATCCTTCCTTCTCTTCTTCATTTTCCTGGAGTGATCTTCATTTTGTCTGAGTAATTGCCGCATGGCTTCTTGACCTATTGTTTCTATTGTTTGAACTCCCCTGGGACAGACTCCGCTTTGATTTTCCTTGCACTGGAAGTGCAAGTTAGTCTTTGTTGCTTTTCTCTCTTTCCTCCTATTGATCTTTCTTGAGACTAGTCTTACTGAAACAATTTTCATTGAGCTGGTGCTGCACCTTTAGGTGAAGAGAAATTTATTTTTCTGGAATCAGTCTCTCAGGGAGAGGTTTTTAGCATCAAAAAATTGTTGTTAAGGACATTCTGGCTCCTTCTTAGAGGAGGTGGGGATGAATGAGGGTGGAGTTTTGGAGAGGGAAAAGGCTTCATTCTTTTTCATCCTATTACTAGGGCAGAAGCAAGCAACCTTATCTTGTGCTTCATTCACCCTAAAGGCATTGGCCAACATCTCTTATTATAGGCCTGGTGTGGTGGGGACAGCTGTGACAGAGCTCCTGTCCTCAGGGAACATATGATCTAGTGAGGAAGATACACAGTAAACCCTTTAGCAAGCAAGCAAACAAATACAAATGGGAATATGGAAACCAAGACAGAAGCTACTGTTAGGTACTTGCCACGACACAAATACAGTGAGAGGTAGGTGGTGACTGTGGGCTGCTGAAGCTATGGAAGTCTAAGACCTCTCTTTTGAGTTGAACCTCGGTGGTGAGAAGGAGGCAGTCCTGCAGAGGCAAGGGAGAGAGGTTTCAAGTAGAAGGAAGCACCATTGCAAACGCCTGAAATAGGAACAAGCCTGGCATGTTTGAGAGACAGGAACTTGAAGCTGTTTTGGAAGATAAGAGAAGCAAGTTTGTGGTAGAAAGAATCAAGGCATTCATGACAAAAAGAAGAACTGATGCAAAGATCTTAAAGAAAAGAGACTAACAAGATTAAGAGACCCTGTCTGGCTAGTGCTGAAAACTTCATGCAGCACATGATAGATGAAACTTTTTAAGCTTTCGTTGGGATATAATTTATAAACCATCATCTCATTTAAAATGTTTGTTCATGTTTAAAATATACAATTCAGTGGCTTTTAGTGTAATCATATTAGGGCAACCAGCACCATAATCTTACTTTGGGATATTTTCATCATCCCAAAAAGAAACCCCATACCCTTTGGCAGTTACTTCCCATCCTCCCAGCTACCCCAGCCCTAGACAGCCATTCGTCCACATTCTATCTCCCTGGATTGCCTATTCTGGACATTTCATATATGTGGGATCATAAGATTGTGTTTTTTCTGACTGGCTCATAATAATGTGTTTGAAGTTCAACCCTGTTGTAGCTCTATCAGTATTTTATTACTTTTCATTGCTGAATAGTATTCTATTGTGTGGATAAATCACATTTTATTTACCCATTCATCAGTTGATGAATATTGGGCTTGTTCTCATTTTTTGGCTCTTGTGAAAAATGCTTCTGTGAACATCTGTGTGCATATCTTGGGATGGACATATTTTTATTTCTCTCCAGTGGATACCTAGGAATAGAATTCTGGGCTATATGGCAACACTATGTTTATTTTTTGAGGAAATGCTAGACTTTTCCAAAGTGGCTGCACCATTTTACATATACACCAGCAATGTGTGAAGGTTCTTGTTTCTTTCCACCTCTTTGCCAACATTTATTATCTGTCTTTTTTATTATAGCCATTCTAGTGGGTATAAAGCAGCAACTGACTGTGGTTTTGATTTGCATTTCCCTAATGAATAATGAGACTGAGCATCTTTTCATGTACCTACTACTCATTTATATATTTTCTTTGGAGAAATGCCTATTCAAATCCTTTGCCCATTTTTAGATTGGCTCATTTATATATGTGTATATTTTATATACATATATCTCATTTATATATGTGTACATTTTATATACATATATCTCATTTATATATTTTCTTTGGAGAAATGTGTATCATATTTTTTACCCATTTTTAGATTGATTTATTTGTCATTGTATTAAGATATAAGAGTTCTTTATATATTCTGGATATAAGTTTCTTTTTAGATATATGATTTGCAAATATTTCTCCCAGACAGTGGATTGTCTTTTCACATTCTTGATAGTGTCCTTTGAAGTACAAAATTTTAAAAAATTTCAATGATGTCCAATGTATCACCCTTCTCTTTTACTGCTTGTGCTGGGTGTCATATCTAAGGAACTGTTGCCTAACTCGAGGTCACAAATATTTACTACTGTCTTTTCTTTGAAGAGTTTTACATCTTAAACTTTTTTTTTTTTTTGAGATGGAGTCTCGCTCTGTCACCCAGGCTGGAGTGCAGTGGCGTGATCTCGGCTCACTGCAACCTCTGCCTTCTGGGTTCAAGTGATTCTCTTGCCTCAGCCTCCTGAGTAGCTGGGATTACAGGCACCCGCCACCATGCCCAGCTAATTTTTAGTGGAGATGGGGTTTCACTGCTTTGGCCAGGCTGGTCTCGAACTCCTGACCTCATAATCCACCCGCCTTAGCCTCCCAAAGTGCTGGGATTACAAGTGTGAACCACCGTGCCAGGCCTACACCTTAAACTTTTATAGCTAGGTCTATGCATTTAGTTGTATTTTCTATATGATATGAAGTAGGGGTCCAATTTTATTTATTTTTCATGTGGCTATCCAGTTGTCTCAGCATGATTTGTTGAAAAGACTATGCTTTCCCTATTGAATTGGCTTGGCACCTTTGAAGAAAATCAGTTGGCCATAGAAGTTAGAGTTTATCTCTGGATTCTGAGGTGGGCGCATTTTTAATTGCTGCCATCTTTCTAACATGATGTGAAGCCTTCAGAGAGCCAAGCTCTGGTTGCGTGGTAAAGCAGCTGATAGCTGTCAGGTGAATTTTGAATTGGAGGGCCTTCAATTTCTCTGGCTATAAAATGAATTTTTGGACAAAAGCTCTGGTGTTATTTACTTATAAGACTGGAAAGAGCCTTCAGGCAATTCTCAGATCCTTAACAGGGCTCCATTTTAACCGCTCTTGACAAGGCAATATCTACTCCAAAGCTCCTTTCTCTTTCTTTTTCTCTTTCTCTTTTTTCTTTCTTTTTTCTTTTTTCTTTCTTTTTTTCTCTTTCTTTCTTTTCTTTTCTTTCTTTCTGTTGTTCTTTCTTTCTCTTCCTTTTTCTTTCCTTTTTCCTCTTAAAACGTAATCTGGTTGAAGAGATGAAATTTTACAATGGACACATTTAAATTAGGTGATACATACAATAATACAAATAAAATAGAATGCATTTTTATTTGAGATCAATCACAAATTCAAGGGTAGTGATTTCTCAATTTAGCAAGGTTTTTGAAGTAAGCTGTAAGAAACGTAGATACTGGGTATTCTTCTTCCCAGGTTCATGCTTCCTCTCTCCGTGAATCCTCTCCCTTGAGCTTTATCTGTGGGCCATCCTCATGTGGCTAGCACTCCAAATGCCTCAGCATCCCTGGACAGCCTCCTAAATTCAGGTTCCAAAAGTCTTCCTGGATATTTGCACTAGGATGCCTGCAAATACCAAAGGCCCCAAACAGAAGAGTGATCTTTGACATCTTCTGAGAGGAAACAGATTATGAGTCCTGTGGATTTATCCACTGCCACGGATCTGTCTCATTTACTAGCTTTCCATTCCTCCTGCCTCCACCAGTTCTCCTGAGATAGTGGAGTCTCCTGACCGGTCTCTTCTCCTGTAGTCTCTTTCTCTTCCAGATAGGCTGGGTTAGTTTTATTGGAAAACCCAATCTCTAGACCCCCAAATCTTCCTTGCCTATGAAATAAAATTCAAATTTCTTAGCTAATATTTAAGATCCTTATGTATCTGATCCTTCATTTGCTTTACACGCCTTATCTCTAACTTTCTCAGTGTCATCTAAAGGAACAAAAAAAGCTTTTGAAGATTTAAAGTTAGTTTTATTCAGAAGCCTTACTGGGGACTATAGACTCAGGCCTACAGTCTGGGATCAGCCATTTAAAGAGGTTCTATGAGACTGCTCCAGCACAGTATTTCAGCCCAGTGTGCTCAAGTACAGGTGGTGGAGATTCAGTACACGCAAAATCACATCAGATTTGTTCAGAAATCACATCAAGGTTTGGGTGTAAGAGTATATCTGGTTATAGATTACAGAGGCATAATCATTGACCCTGTCAGACGTTATCTTAAGTGTAGAGAAAGGCAAGGTCTAGGGTAATTTATCTTTTAAGGAATATAGTGACTCAAACAAGAGACCTTGGGGGCAGGGGCATGTTTTGTCTTTTATTTATCCTGTTTTGTCTTTTCAAAGCATCTTTCTGGAGAGTTGCATATCTTCACAGAGTCAGCGGCTTTGTGAAATTATTCTGGCAAGCAGAAATGAGCAAACATTGCTTCTTAACATTTGCTACTTTGCCTCACATCAGTGTATGGGTTTTCTCTTCTAACCAAACTAATCTCTTCAGTGTTTGTTCAACATGCCTTGAGCCTTCCTGCTTTGGGGCTTCTTTTGTGCTTTCCTCCCCATGTAGTATGTCTGCCACTGTCTCTCCCTTCTCCTTATACACATTTTCCCCCCTTTTCTTTCCAAGATTCAATGTAAATCCCCTTCTGCTCACTCCAGAGTGAAGTTATAGGTTCAATTCCCAACACTTAATGGCTTAGTTACCTGGCAGAGATTCAAATCAGCAATCCACAGGCCAAATCTAACTTACAAATATGTTTTCTTTTGTCCATATAGTGTTTTATAAAAAATGTCTTTGGGAGCTAAGCTATAAGGATGCAAAGGCATAAGAATGATACAGTGGACTTTGGGGACTTGCAGGGAGGAGTGGGTGAGGGGCGAGGGATAAAAGACCACAAATATGGTGTGGTGTATACTGCTCGGTTGATGGATACACCGAAATCTCACAGATCACTAAAGAACTTACACATGTAACCAACAACCACCTTTACCCCAACAACTTACGGAAAATAATAAAAATAAATGTTTTGAATTAGTTGGCAACAGTTAGAAACCTGATGTTTCGTATTAAAAACAACAATAACCAGATTTTCAGCCAACTCGGGAAAAATTCAAAGCAAGACTCTTTATGCCCAACATGGCAACTACATGCAATTGCTCTATTGAACTGCCCCATGTAGCCAATGTATGTGTATGTGCACCACCACTATGCATTGTATTCTAGAATGCATTGTATCTCAATCTAGAATCATCTGTAATTATTATATTCTAGAATACATATATCTGCATGTATTGGTGTTACAGAGATGCTAAACACATAATAGTGATGGCAGCGATGGGCCGTCTGGTGTGGCTGCTGCCATCACACTGGCCACTGCACGGAGGGCACAGGGAGGTGGACAGCCCCACACCTGCAGCCCACTGCCCTGGGGGCCACCATGATGGGGCTGGGCTGCGTCGCACCAGGTGAAGGGGAGCTCTGGATCGCCCCAAGCACCAGGGCCACAGGGGGAGCTTGCAGCAATATTGCCCCTGCCCCGGATGCTGGCCCAGGCCCAGCAAGGACCTGGATCCCCAACCCCAGGCTGTGAGGGGGCTGGGCCAGGTGCCATGCTCCATGGAGCCAGCGGGAACCAGGGACAAGCGGGAGCCCTACCCCTTCCAAGTTGGTGGGGTGGGAGCTCCCCAGTTGTATTTGCAGCTGCCCAAGCTGTGGCTGCAACCCAGGCACCCCTTGCTTCTGGGAGCTGAGAGTAGGCAGGAACCCTGTTCTCCTGAGCAGGGCTGCAGCCACCCAAGTCCTGGGTGCGGATCTGGGCCTCCTGCTTCACAAAGTAGGCAGGAGCCCCCCACCCTGGTGCAGCTCCAGCTGTACAAGCTGGGGCTGTAGATCCAGGCATCCCTGCACTCTCAGGGGGCCTCAAAGGCCCCACTTGCCCTTGCGGGCTCTGAGGTGCCTGTTCCAGCTGCCTGGCCTCCCCCGACTCCTGGCTCCCACTCCAATCTCTGAGTGGAGTTGGGGCCAAGCCCAGCCACTGTCACAGCCCAGCCGGGTATGTGCACCCACACGGCAGTGCTGACATGCCAGCCCCCTCCTGCCCTGGCCCCTCGGGACTTTGGTAACAGAGGAGCATGGGAGGGGAAGTTGAGGGGGGTTGAGGACAGCTGGGAGCTGGCCTGCAGGTGCACCTTGGTGCCAGCAGCCTGGGTGCCATGGATGGTCATGGGAGGCAGAAAGCCTCCTGGGCAGAAGGTGGGGGCGCCCAGAGAAGCCCCACCTTCAGGCTGGGGCAGACCTGAAGCCTGGGAACTGAGCTGCCAGCCCTGCCTACTGGAGGGAGAACTCATGGTGCTTTTTCCTGGGCCTGCCCATGGCTGCCCATGGCTGCCCATGGACGAGTTAACACATACTTCCCCTCCTCTGAGGCTCATAAAAGCCTCAGGTTCAGCCAGAGCAGGGCAGAGGTCAGAGAGGATGGAGAGACGATGAGAGGACCAGCTGCAGAGAGGAGTTATCCTCTCTGCTGATAACTGGAGATGACTGGACAACCAGCAGCAGAGAGGAGCTATCCTCTCTGCTAAGAGCTTCAGAGACCTGCAGAGAGTCAGGAACACCAGCTGTAGAAAGTAGCAACCCTCTCCAGGGGCTCCTCTCTGCCGAGAGCTGAACACTTGATGGGATGACCTGCCTACAGATAGGAACTAATCACTGCGGGTCTCCTCTGAGCTATTCTAACACTTAATAAATCTCCTCTTCATCTTGTTTACCCTCCTTTTGTCTGTGTACCTCAGTCTTCCTGGACACAGGACAAGAACTCGAGCAAAGGCCACAGAGGTTTCTGGCCAGAAAATCAACACCCCAAAGATCTTGTAACAATAGCACCTGGTACAAATATATAATAGCACCTGGTAGAATTCTAGAATGCATTGTGTCTTGTAACCAGGCCTCCACCTTCCCCATCCAGCCCCTGTGGGAATCTGACCGGGCAGTCAATCTTACAGAGGCTTATGACCACTTCTTTGTCTTGAACTGTTAAATCATTCTTCTGTTGCTCTTCACTCCTTGTATTTGTAATCTACTAAATAAACGCACTAAGATTATTTTAACCCATCCCTTGCTCAAAACATCCTACGCCTTGCTCAAAAAGCTTTGAGGTAATTTTTTAAAGACCTGTGCATAAAAAAGAAGAGAAATTCAAATAAAGAAGCAAGACCAAAGACTCAGGAGAATGTAATAAATGCAGTTGCTGTGATTTTTTGTTTAAAGGGGAAAGCAAGCTAAGAATTATTTTATTTCAGGGAGAACAAAATCGGCAAGCTGAACCGACAAAAACCTCACTGAGCCGGATTCTGGTTTCATTATTTATTTGTTGAATGTGACTGGTTTTTATTTTGAAGTGACATTTTCTTTCAAATAAAATAATTTGGGGCTTTTGATAAGGTCATCGTAATGGAAATTAAGTCTTCCATTTTATTTCTGTTGATTTTAAAAATAACTATAAGGGTCCACAGTTGGTTAACATTTATTGCTTTTTATTTTTAGAAGTTGGCGAAGAGATCCTTAACTATTTTTCCACCAGCAATTTCCAGGTTTTCTGTGTCTTCTCCTCATGAAGTTTCCCAGCATGAATTGTAGGGAAATGTCCCTTTGGTGACCATTTCCCAATATGGTCCCATATTTTCCAGTGTTTCATCATTAATATGAGGTGAGGCAGTTCTACAATCCATTTTAAGCTTTTCATTAGTCAAATCCTGAACCTTGGCATACTTTCTATCACAGACTCCAAAATATCTTCTTAAACTAAAGATTTTCAGAGGAAACCTCTGTGGGATTCTAAATCATTATAATCTTTATTATCATCTGTGTAAGCACTTCATAAGGGAAAATACAATCTTGGACTGAAGGAAAGAAGCAGCTCTTAAGATTTATTTTAAAATCCAAGAAGCTCTGGCAAAGGCCTTAGAAGCCACAGACACTCTTCTCACCTGAAATATTTGACTGTTATTCTCACACTGACATGGGTTGGGAACATGGAGTCTTCCTTTTGACCCATGGACCTAGAAACATACATACTTAGTAACCAAGAGTACTTTTGGAACATCTGGTACCACCACTGTTGATATTTTTCTTTCAATTTACTGCCTTTTTTGAACTACAAAAAAAGTTTTAGGAAGCAGCTTTACATGCCTACTCTCGAAGGAAGACCGATATTCCTAGCCTAAAATTGAACATTATTGGGATATTCAATGCAATGAAGCACACCAATGTTACTCAGTTCTATCTAGGTCCTCCTGCCTAGCCGAGTGTCTGCTCTTTCTGTACAACAGGGGGTAGAATTAGTGTTAGAGAAGTAATAAATATGTAAAAGTGCAAAACACTGTCACATATTAATTCAGAGGGGTTAAAAGCGAACCAAAAAAGAGTAACGGTTTACCCTGGGATGCGAAGTTATTTAGGCACCCCTATGGGGGTCACCCGAGGTCATTTCAGGCAGTGGCACAAGCCCCACACTTTGACAGTCCCTGGACAAAAGATGTACTTCCTGCTCCCTCTAATATATTTTAGGAACAGTTGGTGAAAGATTTGATTCTTCAGTTAAAAGGAAATTGGCATCAGTAAGCTTCTAGAAAGATCTCCACTGGTTGAAGTGTTCACATGAAACATGCTCTTTTAAGGAAGATGTTACAGCATTGCGCAGGTCAGACTGCTGTCATTTTCCTGTCTCCTTCATTTTTCTCCCCAATCCCCCTCTCTCTTTTCTTCCTCCTCTCCCTTTTTCTCCTCTTTCTCACTTCTTGTTAGACATCTTCACAAAACAGTCACCTGTGGGAGTGTGGTTTTGATCATTAAGTCTGGGAGCAGACACACTTCAGAGGTCTCCAGGGCATGGCTCGTAATTCCCAACTTAGTTTACTAAGTTCTGTGATATTCTTAGTTAGGGCCACAGAGAAGCTCTCAGCAACAATGCCTGTTTAGGGTTATTTTTTAAATACTCTATCGCACTAGAGCTTTTACCCCCATGCTACTCCCTACCCCTTAAAGAAAGCTAGAGTCTAAGGAATTAGATTGGGGCATTGAACTACAGGTCTGCAGGAAAACTTTTGCATGAGCAAAGCTAATGAATGTGTGCTCAGTGATTTCTGAAACCCAGGTGATGATTTTTGTCCCCAAACAGAATTTCAGCTTTTAAAAGAATTTGTGTGCTTTGTTTATTCAATTAGTTGCAGCTTTAGCATCATTTTAAAGAAGGAACTTGCATTAAAAAAAAAAAAAAGGATCTAGTCCACATTTGTGGGATTTTCTGCTTGGCTCTACCTGTGTCTCCTTCTTCTGAGAATGGCTCTGTTAAACCTTATTTCGCTGGTTGCTGTAGGAGCCACTGTTTTATACTCTAGTACCCTCTTTTCTGCTGACTGCTAGTTTATCCAGAGGTGAGTATGTGACTCCAACAAGGTCAACTGAAGTCCTTCTCTGGGATCAGATTCTTGAATGTGGGGCCCTAAAGATTGAGGTTTTCATTCTCCAGGGACTGAAGTTGTGAAAGGTGAAGCTTGAGAGTTGCCATGGCCAAGTTTTCCTCCTTATAGGAAAAGTCAGTGAGCCAGAAATTGAAGTTGACAGGCAGAAAGAGTTAAGTGTCTTGGCTGCATTTGAGCCCCTGAGTACCTCCTTTCCAAGACCTGCTTCCTCCCTGCCATTCTTACTGCCTGTTATGTGAAATATCAAAATAGCCTCTCTAAATTTCCCTTTTTTACCGAGGGATTTTCATACTGGGGTTCATTCATCTATAACCAAAAAAGTCCTGATAGGTAACAAATGATCATTATATAATTGAGTCTCATTCAGTAACCAACACTATCATGAGCAAAGAAAAATTATAAGAGGAGTGTGCCAAGATGGCCAAATAGGAACAGCTCCGGTCTACAGCTCCCAGCGTGAGCGAAGCAGAAGACAGGTGATTTCTGCATTTCCATCTGAGGTACTGGGTTCATCTCACTAGGGAGTGCCAGACAGTGGGTGCAGGACTGTGGGTGCAGCGCACCGTGTGCGGGCCGAAGCAGGGCGAGGCATTGCCTCACTCGGGAAGCACAAGGGATCAGGGAGTTCCCTTTCCTAGTCAAAGAAAGGGGTGACAGACAGCACCTGGAAAATCAGGTCACTCCCACCCTAACACTGGGCTTTTCCGACGGGCTTAAAAAACGGCTCACCACGAGATTATATCCCACACCTGGCTCAGAGGGTCCTACGCCCACGGAGTCTCACTGATTGCTAGCACAGCAGTCTGAGATCAAACTTCAAGGCGGCAGCGAGGCTGGGGGAGGGGCGCCCGCCATTGCCCAGGCTTGCTTAGGTAAACAAATAAGCCAAGAAGCTCGAACTGGATGGAGCCCACCACAGCTCAAGGAGGCCTGCCTGCCTCTGTAGGCTCCACCTCTGGGGGCAGGGCAGAGACAAAGAAAAAGACAGCAGTAACCTCTGCAGACTTAAATGTCCCTGTCTGACAGCTTTGAAGAGAGCAGTGGTTCTCCCAGCACACAGCTGGAGATCTGAGAACGGGCAGACTGCCTCCTCAAGTGGGTCCCTGACCCCAGACCCCTGAGCAGCCTAACTGGGAGGCACCTCCCAGTAGGGGCAGACTGACACCTCACACGGCCAGGTATTCCTCTGAGACAAAACTTCCAGAGGAACGATCAGACAGCAGCATTCGCGGTTCACGAAAATCCGCTGTTCTGCAGCCACCACTGCGGATACCCAGGCAAACACGGTCTGGAGTGGACCTCTGGCAAACTCCAACAGACTGGCAGCTGAGGGTCCTGTCTGTTAGAAGGAAAACTAACAAACAGAAAGGACATCCACACCAAAAACCCATCTGAACATCACCATCATCAAAGACCAAAAGTAGATAAAACCACAAAGATGGGGAAAAAACAGAGCAGAAAAACTGGAGACTCTAAAAAGCAGAGCGCCTCTCCTCCTCCAAAGGAATGCAGTTCCTCACCAGCAACAGAACAAAGCTGGATGGAGAATGACTTTGACAAGTTGAGAGAAGAAGGCTTCAGATGATCAAACTACTCCGAGCTACAGGAGGAAATTCAAACCAAAGGCAAAGAAGTTAAAAACTTTGAGGAAAATTTAGACGAATGTATAACTAGAATAACCAATACAGAGAAGTGCTTAAAGGAGCTGATGGACCTGAAAGCCAAGGCTCGAGAACTAAGTGAAGAATGCAGAAGCCTCAGGAGCCAATGCGATCAACTGGAAGAAAGGGTATCAGTGATGGAAGATGAAATGAATGAAATGAAGCGAGAAGGGAAGTTTAGAGAAAAAAGAATAAAAAGAAACGAACAAAGCCTCCAAGAAATATGGGACTATGTGAAAAGACCAAATCTACGTCTGATTGGTGTACGTGAAAGTAACGGGGAGAATGGAACCAAGTTGGAAAACACTCTGCAAGATATTATCCAGGAGAACTTCCCCAATCTAGCAAGGCAGGCCAACATTGAGATTCAGGAAATACAGAGAACACCACAAAGATACTCCTCGAGAAGAGCAACTCCAAGACACATAATTGTCAGATTCACCAAAGTTGAAATGAAGGAAAAAATGTTAAGGGCAGCCAGAGAGAAAGGTCGGGTTACCCACAAAGGGAAGCCCATCAGACTAACAGCGGATCTCTCGGCAGAAACTCTACAAGCCAGAAGAGAGTGGGGGCCAATATTCGACATTCTTAAAGAAAAGAATTTTCAACCCAGAATTTCATATCCAGCCAAACTAAGCTTCATAAGTGAAGGAGAAATAAAATACTTTACAGACAAGCAAATGCTGAGAGATTTTGTCACCACCAGGCCTGCCCTAAAAGAGCTCCTGAAGGAAGCACTAAACATGGAAAGGAACAACCGGTACCAGCCACTGCAAAATCATGCCAAATTGTAAAGACCATCGAGGCTAGGAAGAAACTGCATCAGCTAACGAGCAAAATGACCAG
This sequence comes from Gorilla gorilla gorilla, assembly GCF_029281585.2. NCBI lineage: Eukaryota > Metazoa > Chordata > Mammalia > Primates > Hominidae > Gorilla > Gorilla gorilla. Next base: position 79,364,915 of record NC_086017.1, on the reverse strand, counting down.
CTAACATCATAATGACAGGATCAGATTCACACATAACAATATTAACCTTAAATGTAAATGGACTAAATGCTCCAATTAAAAGACACAGACTGGCTAATTGGATAAAGAGTCAAGACCCATCAGAGTGCTGTATTCAGGAAACCCATCTCATGTGCAGAGACACACATAGGCTCAAAATAAAAGGATGGAGGAAGATCTACCAAGCAAATGGAAAACAAAAAAAGGCAGGGGTTGCAATCCTAGTCTCTGATAAAACAGACTTTAAACCAACAAAGATCAAAAGAGACAAAGAAGGCCATTACATAATGGTAAAGGGATCAATTCAACAAGAAGAGATAACTATCCTAAATATATATGCACCCAATACAGGAGCACCCAGATTCATAAAGCAAGTCCTGAGTGACCAACAAAGAGACTTAGACTCCCACACAATAATAATGGGAGACTTTAACACCCCACTGTCAACATTAGACAGATCAACGAGACAGAAAGTTAACAAGGATACCCAGGAATTGAACTCAGCTCTGCACCAAGCGGACCTAATAGACATCTACAGAACTCTCCACCCCAAATCAACAGAATATACACTTTTTTCAGCACCACACCACACCTATTCCTAAATTGACCACATAGTTGAAAGTAAAGCTCTCCTCAGCAAATGTAAAAGAACAGAAATTATAACAAACTGTCTCTCAGACCACAGTGCAATCAAACTAGAACTCAGGATTAAGAAACTCACTCAAAACCGCTCAACTACATGGAAACTGAACAACCTGCTCCTGAATGACTACTGGGTACATAACGAAATGAAGGCAGAAATAAAGATGTTCTTTGAAACCAACGAGAACAAAGACATAACATACCAGAATCTCTGGGACACATTCAAAGCAATGTGTAGAGGGAAATTTATAGCACTAAATGCCCACAAGAGAAAGCAGGAAAGATCCAAAATTGACACCCTAACATCACAATTAAAAGAACTAGAAAAGCAAGAACAAACACATTCAAAAGCTAGCAGAAGGCAACAAATAACTAAAATCAGAGCAGAACTGAAGGAAATAGAGACACAAAAACCCTTCAAAAAATCAATAAATCCAGGAGCTGGTATTTTGAAAGGATCAACAAAATTGATAGACTGCTAGCAAGACTAATAAAGAAGAAAAGAGAGAAGAATCAAATAGATGCAATAAAAAATGATAAAGGGGATATCACCACCGATCCCTCAGAAATACAAACTACCATCAGAGAATACTGCAAACACCTCTATGCAAATAAACTGGAAAATCTAGAAGAAATGGATAAATTCCTGGACACATACACCCTCCCAAGACTAAACCAGGAAGAAGTTGAATCTCTGAATAGACCAATAACAGGCTCTGAAATTGTGGCAATAATCAATAGCTTACCAACCAAAAAGAGTCCAGGACCAGAGGGATTCACAGCCGAATTCTACCAGAGGTACAAGGAGGAACTGGTACCATTCCTTCTGAAACTATTCCAATCAATAGAAAAAGAGAGAATCCTCCCTAACTCATTTTATGAGGCCGGCATCATCCTGATACCAAAGCCTGACAGAGACACAACCAAAAAAAGAGAATTTTAGACTAATATCCTTGATGAACATTGATGCAAAAATCCTCAATAAAATACTGGCAAACCAAATCTAGAAGCACATCAGAAAGCTTATCCACCATGATCAAGTGGGCTTCATCCCTGGGATGCAAGGCTGGTTCAATATACGCAAATCAATAAATGTAATCCAGCATATAAACAGAACCAAAGACAAAAACCACATGCTTATCTCAATAGATGCAGAAAAGGCCTTTGGCAAAATTCAACAACCCTTCATGCTAAAAACTCTCAATAAATTAGGTATTGATGGGACATATCTCAAAATAATAAGAGGTATCTATGACAAACCCACAGCCAATATCATACTGAATGGGCAAAAACTGGAAGCATTCCCTTTGAAAACTGGCACAAGACAGGGATGGCCTCTCTCACCACTCCTATTTAACATAGTGTTGGAAGTTCTGGCCAGGGAAATCAGGCAGTAGAAGGAAATAAAGAGTATTCAATTAGGAAAAGAGGAAGTCAAATTGTCCCTGTTTGCAGATGACATGATTGTATATCTAGAAAACCCCATTGTCTCATCCCAAAATCTCCTTAAGCTGATAAGCAACTTCAGCAAAGTCTCAGGATACAAAATCAATGTACAAAAATCACAAGCATTCTTACACACCAATAACAGACAAACAGAGAGCCAAATCATGAGTGAACTCCCATTCACAATTGCTTCAAAAAGAATAAAATATCTAGGAATCCAATTTACAAGGGATGTGAAGGACCTCTTCAAGGAGAACTACAAACCACTGCTCAGTGAAATAAAAGAGGATACAAAGAAATGGAAGAACAGTCCTTGCTCATGGGTAGGAAGAATCAATATCGTGAAAATGGCCATACTGCCCAAGGTAATTTATAGATTCAATGCCATCCCCATCAAGCTACTAATGACTTTCTTCACAGAATTGGAAAAAACTACTTTAAAGTTCATATGGAACCAAAAAAATCCTGCATTGCCAAGTCAATCCTAAGCCAAAAGAACAAAGCTGGAGGCATCACACTACCTGACTTCAAACTATACTACAAGGCTACAGTAACCAAAACAGCATGGTACTGGTACCAAAACAGAGATATAGATCAATGGAACAGAACAGAGCCCTCAGAAATAACGCCACATATCTACAACTATCTGATCTTTGAGAAACCTGAGAAAAACAAGCAATGGGGAAAGGATTCCTTATTTAATAAATGGTGCTGGGAAAACTGGCTAGCCATATGTAGAAAGCTGAAACTGGATCCCTTCCTTACACCTTATAAAAAAATTAATTCAAGATGTATTAAAGACTTAAACATTAGACCTAAAACCATAAGAACCCTAGAAGAAAACCTAGGCATTATCATTAAGGACATAGGCATGGGCAAGGACTTCATGTCTAAAACACCAAAGGCAATGGCAACAAAAGCCAAAATTGACAAATGGGATCTAATTAAACTAAAGAGCTTCTGCACAGCAAAAGAAACTACCATCAGAGTGAACAGGCAGCCTACAAAATGGGAGAAAATTTTCACAACCTACTCGTCTGACAAAGGGCTAATATCCAGAATCTACAATGAACTCAAACAAATTTACAAGAAAAAACAAACAACCCCATCAAAAAGTAGGCAAAGGACATGAACAGACACTTCTCAAAAGAAGACATTTATGCAGCCAAAAAACACATGAAAAAATGCTCACCATCACTGGCCATCAGAGAAATGCAAATCAAAACCACAATGAAATACCATCTCACACCAGTTAGAATGGCAATCATTAAAAAGTCAGGAAACAACAGGTGCTGGAGAGGATGTGGAGAAATAGGAACACTTTTACACTGTTGGTGGGACTGTAAACTAGTTCAACCATTGTGGAAGTCAGTGTGGCGATTCCTCAGGGATCTAGAACTAGAAATACCATTTGACCCAGCCATCCCATTACTGGGTATATACCCAAAGGACTATAAATCATGCTGCTGTAAAGACACATGCACACGTATGTTTATTGTGGCTCTATTCACAATAACAAAGACTTGGAACCAACCCAAATGTCCAACAATGATAGACTGGATTAAGAAAATGTGGCACATATACACCATGGAATACTATGCAGCCATAAAAAATGATGAGTTCATGTCGTTTGTAGGGACATGGATGAAATTGGAAATCATCATTCTCAGTAAACTATCGTAAGAACAAAAAACCAAACACCACATATTCTCACTCATAGGTGGGAATTGAACAATGAGAACACATGGACACAGGAAGGGGAACATCACACTCTGAGGACTGTTGTGGGGTTGGGGGAGGGGGGAGGGATAGCATTAGGAGATATACCTAATACTAAATGACGTGTTAATGGGTGCAGCACACCAGCATGGCACATGTATACATATGTAACTAACCTGCACATTGTGCACATGTACCCTAAAACTTAAAGTATAATAATAATAAAAGAAAAAAAAAGAAAAAGAAAAAATATAAACACAGGTCAGGAAATTAGCTTATGACTCCTCAGACTGTGATCCTCACAACAGCACTAATGAGGTAAGTAATAACCTGGCCCTGTTTTATAGATTAAGAACTGTGGCCCTAAGAGGTAAGGGCACACACCCGAGGTCACGTTGCTGTGTATTGTGTAATTTGGGAACCAACAGCAAGACATTTTCTTTTTCCCTCAAACGCATTCTTTTGGTCGAAGCTTAAAAGCCACTTCTTCCCAAAGCCTTTAGTATTCCTGGACCACATGAATTGCTTTGTCTATAGGCTTTCCTAGCATCCTCTCTTTCCCCTTTGATAGCATTTTATCCCTGGTTTAAGAGGTTGTTAAACAGTCCCTCTTCCACATCAGACAGTAGTCTCTATGAAGGCAGGAACCCTGTCTATCTTGTTCACTCTTGCCCCTTGTGTGGCATGTGCTTAGTATACCTAAATGGTGACTGAATGGATGAATAATAGCACACAAGATCGGCAGCAATGTTCCAGTGTTTAAAGCAATCAAGTTATTGGAACATATCTTCTAATTGTAATTCTTTGGTTTTTGCAGTGTTCAACATTTGCTGTTGTAATAATATATGTAGCATTTAGACTTGTAGCTTTTGGGGCAGAAATGCTCATAGATGAAGTACCAGGAACTCCACTGTTTCCCTGGCTTTCCTTCCTTTGGGCTGGGGATTTTAATAAACTGTCAGTCACAGAACCATCCCCAATTCCCCTTGGAACACACACTAGAAGAATAATATGAAGAAGTGAGCAGCAATACTCAGGAACTTAACTCAACGTCATCAGATGGTAGTTTTGGAATGACCATTTGTAACTTCATGCTGCTGAGTTTCCCCAGATATACCCTGGTTCCTACTCTACCAGAATTGTATTGTTCACTCTGCCTTTAATTCTGGGAGCTATCTAAAGCCTTTCCAATACATTTCTTTCTTCCTTTCTTTCTTATTAACTTTGGTTTGCTAAAACAGGTTTCTGTCACATGTGTTCAAGATTCTGTAGCAATACATGAGCTAAGACCAGGCTGAAAATGAGAAAACAGAGGAGAGCAAGTAATTCAGACCATTGCATAAATCACTGATGGGCTTTACCATCCCTTGGGCATTTGCAGTTTAGAAGAGAACTTGGATGACGGTAGGGCATCTCTAATTTTTGAATTGTGTAGGGAAGGTTGGAAAAGAGGGAGAAGACAAGTTACATGGCAGGATGGGATACGGCTGGGATGGGAGAAGCCTGGGCAGCCTAAGCGCAAACCCTTGAAAGATCAATAACATTTGTTAGAAGTGGGAGTAGTAGAAGCAGCCTTCTCTTGTTGGATTTACTGGGTTTTCTCCTTATTGACTAAACCTTGTGTAGGTTCACTTCTTCAACCCCTTGCCCAAAGCTACTTTGCTTTTCACCTAAATTTTTATGTCATATTCAGCAACGACAGAGTTTCATAAATTATATTAGTTGTATTAAACTCATTATTAAAAAATATTGTGAATGCCCACATGGATGGATTATAAGCCACCAGTTAAATCTTCAATGGACACAAAAACCTAAGGATGTTGGGAAAATAAAAGTATATATACTTGGATGATTAAAAGAGAGATCGATATGGCTGGAGAGGTAAATTAGGGTCAAATGCAAGATGGCTATATGAAAACCATATGAGGTATGGGGTTTGTGGGAGATAATCAAATCTCCAAGTTCAGAATGAGGAGTGAGATGGAGAGTCAGATACGTGCTGCATTGCCAATGAAGCCAAATTGTAGAATGCAGTTTAGACTGGAAATCGAAATGGCCTTTATTATATTCTAACCCTGTAACTGGACTTTGGAGCCTAAACTTGGGAAGGGTTGACTTGGTAGAGTGGACAGAGCCATCAGCTGGATAGAAGATTGCACCTGACCTCACCCTTGTCAAGCCCAAGAATACATAAGTGCTTGCTGGAGGTATGGAGTATAGGAAGAAAGAAGGCCAAAGAAAGTAGAGGCCAATAATTGGTCTTCTGCCATTCTTGTCAGATAAATTACTTCTGAAAAGAAGGGCTAAATGTTTTCCTCCAACCTTCATTCCTTTGGGGAACATCCTTTCTCTTCAATTTACAATCATAAGGAGTGGGATTAATGAGCATAACCCCCTATATGGAAGTTAGATCTTAAATTTCTCTTCTTTAGAAATAATGCCCAGAGGGAATTAGTCAAAAATAAGATTCCACCCCCTAAGCCAAAAAAAAAAAAAAAAAAAAGAAAGACTCACTTGAAGCCTTGGATATGCTACTACAGCCATCACTGTGGATAAAACTTCTGGTCTTTTGGAGCCCTCTACTCCCAATATGCCCAATATGGTAATAGTTGAACATTTGACCCATGGCAAGTCCCCATGGGATGTCCTCTTAACACTGGACTGGTGGCAACCCCTCTTCCGGGTCCCCTCTCTGCAGCAGAGAGCTTTCTTCTTTTGCTTATTAAACTTTCGCTCCAACCTCACCCTTGGTGTCCACACTCCTTAACTTTCTTGGTAGTGAAACAGAGAACTTCCGGGTGATATCTGGGGCTACTGGCTATGAGAGACTGCTACATTGTGGTGCATTGGCAAAACTGTAACATTTTGGTGCATTGGCCAGAAGTGGAAACATCCAAAGGGCATCAGTTTTGAATGTCAAGGAATCCAAAGCTTTGAAAGAACAGTTGTAGTTGCTGGTCTTCCGTTTGGCCTTTTTAGTGATTAATTATTGGCCATATTAGTGAAGAGGCACTTCCAAGATATTAAGAATGAGGGTGGAGATGTTGAAGATGTGATATATCCAACAAGAATCCCAGGGAGTTGCATCTGTAATATGCAAAGAAAAAAAAAGTTGCAGAGAATGTCATCAGACATAAACAACAGCTAACAAGGAAGGCTGGACATGCTGAACTCACAGTCTCTCGTTTTAGTGACAAGATCTTCAGCTCTGTAAATGCTATCCTTGATCTTTCTGTTTTTGGAAGTGAAGTTACTCTAGAAATTCTGGTAATGAACCTGAAAAAGAAATTCCCAACTTTAAGCTTTAGTCCTTTGGAAGCCAGTGGAAGACTTTCCATGGAAAGATCATTTCTAGCTGTCAAAGAGGCTCAAATAATCTTTGCAAGTAAAAGCAAGTTCTCTTTTATAAAAAAAAAAAAAAGACAAATTTTACCAGTGAGGGGAGAAAGTAGAATAAATAGAGCCCCCAAAGGAATCTATAGAGAGGCAATAACTCTTTGGAGTCAGTCGGGACCTTAGTACCTGAGACTACTACAAGTGGAGAAATACTTCTGCCCAACACAGATGTGTTTCTTTACCTGAAACAGAAATGTGGATTTTTTGAAAACGCACTGAACAAATTCCATATTCTGAGTCAGAAGAGAGTGGATGGTGAAATGACCACAATTTGTCTAAAAAGTACTCAAGCTAGTTCTCAACCAAACAATCCAAAACATGTAACGGAGCTCATTGAGGAATGGTCACATGCTCTTCATTTAGAGCTTAGAAAAGAGACATGTATTTCGGGGGGAAAAAGAGGAAAATAGAGAGAAAATCATTAAATGGGCATATGAACAATTAAGTTTGAGATATCTTGGAGTCCTAATTAACCTTTATAGGACACACATTGACGTTATAGGATCTTCTTCTGACGCTTACCTATTTTTAAAAGGGGTCATGAAATTAATAGGGCAAAAGGTTAGTTAATAAAATCTCAGCAATATAGTGATAAGGGCTACATTCTCTTGCTGAGCAGTGACTGTTGCCATGAGTGAGGCTATCTTTACACACCTTATCTCATTAATCCTTATGATCACCCTTCATGGTCAGTGTTTACTATCCTCATGTTATAGTGGAAGAAACTAGCATTTGAAGAAGTTAAAACACTTTTCTGAAGTTATCCAGTTGACAAGGAATGAGGCTGGGACTTTGCCCGGTCTATTTGATTACAAAGATATTATCTAAGGCATAAAACTTTGAAAAAAACTCACCAAACCCCTTGAAAGAATCTTACCTTCTCTGTAACTTCAAATGATTAGAAAAAAAGTAGCCTTAACATATGAGAAGTTTGGAAGATAGCTATTATTCCATGGGCAATTTCTGAACATTTACAGTTTGTGTTTACTGCATGTAGAATTAGAGTGTTGGCAAAAATCACTTAGGAAACTACCTAGGTGGACAGTATTTCTGATGCAGGTAATCATTATTGACTAAATTCTATTGTTTCAAGCCTGTCGGCCATGTGGGATGGTTTTACTACTACTTATTTAGCCTAAGTGCTTACATAAAATGTTGATTCTCTTATTATAATTGTGCAAATTGATCATATGAATTGGGTAGATCTTGTCATGCCCAAATAAAACAGATTCGAAAAGCTAGGGGGAAAAAGTACTTAGGACACGTAACATTGCCCCAGGAATGTAGTTCTCTTTGAGCCTGGTTACTGAAACTGCTTGCTGTAGCCTGAGACCAGTTTTGTCTACAGCTGCCGAGATAACTTGTTGCAACTCTAGGACTAATTTACCTGTGGCCATTGCCCACCAATTGGAGCTTACCAGCTCCCCAGAGCTTTACTAATACCAATGAACTTTCTCTTAAGACCACAAGTAACTTTTTTCTTTTTAAATAAAACTCTCTTTGTTCTTTGGACATACTTCTCTTTGTTCTTTGGACATACCAAAGACCACCTAGAATTGAAATTATTTCTTCTCAAATAAAGCATTAAATTAAAAAAAACTGGACTGGTAATTTGAAGTAGAACTTGCAAAATGGTGTTTTACTATACAAAATGCTTCTCCAAGGAATAGAGTCATTTGGAATGAAAAGACAAACCAAACATTTTAGTATCCCCTTCCAAACTCATCATGAGTATGCTTTAAAAAGAAATACACATTTTGGCAAAACAAAAGCTTTCTCTATTAATGTAAATATGATTTCCATAATGGACTGCACTGTGGTGCCTTCTCAATGTAATTGCAAGAAACCTCTTTGGCTGCACTGAGAAATCTTATTTACCACCATAAATAATAAACTTGTTTTCTGCAAAAGTAATCTCTTTGGAGAATACCGATCCAAAATATTCCCATCATCTTGGAGTCTCTAATGTGTTTTGCATCTGGGTGTCTTGGGGTGTATTTCAACAAACCTCTGAACTAGATTTTCTGATTCTGTCCCACAGAGAACTGTGCTATGCTGCTGTTAATCTGAAACATTCGCTGCAACACAGCAATTTGGTGAAATTATAATTGAAACAAGGTACTTGACCCTGAGGGGACCATGGAGAAAGGGATTTGCTTTGGTGGCTTCTCATGCATCATTTAAAACCGGCTGCTGCTAAATCAAAGTCTCGCTTGTATCTTAACTATATAAAACCTTTATCAACAGCCATTTCAGCTGGGCCGTAGAATACTGTGCTCTTAGCGCTATCATTTTTCTCTATTTGTCTGTCTTTATTTTTCCATAAATTGAATTACTGTGATTAATAATAATCTTGTGGAGTAGGGGCTTGCTATGGGATTCTGGTGACCAGTGAGCAAAATATAATTGAACCACTATCATGCAGTTTAACTGAGGAAAAGAGATTTGAAATCAAGGAAAATCAATGAAGTTCAGTTATTTCACATACACAAGGTAATAAACTGGGCCAACAAAGTATTGCTGATTGCTGAGATCCTTCTGGGATTCACCTAAAAAGAAGAGATGAAAGGGATGTGTAGTTTTACCTATATCTAAGTAAATACGTTCTGCTAAATCATGTGGGGAGGCACTTAAGAACATTTCTTTTGAATTTTGCTTACATTTCTGAGTTGTTTTAATTAAAGAGTCAGTTGAACCAAATCAAATTAACCCTCTCTGCTTCTTCTCTAGCTGAGACTTCCTATACTGCATTCTGATGACGCCTTATGACCACTGTAGCTATGTTACAATATTTATTTATACCTTTTCCTTGTAGTAATAGAACCGGCAAATGGCCACCCAGAATAACAACTACATCCCCGAGCCTCCCTTGCAATTGGTTGCAGCCATGTCACTAAGTGAGATGTGTGAGATTAATTTATGGGTTTTATTTTTAAAGGGATTTGGTAGGAACACCTCTGCAAACTCTTAACATGAGAAAGAAATCAACTTCTCTCTGGTTGAAGTCACTGTGTTTTAGGGTGTCTTTGTTGCATCATCCCAGTATGATTCCTTACTCAGCTTTTGAAACTCGGACTATACAGGCCATAGGTCTGTATTGATGGCAAAGTTGGTTATTTTCAGCAGCAATTAACAGATACCTGGACTCAAACAGATTTACACAATGAAGCAGATTTTTAATTCTCAGAACAGCAAGTCCAGAGGTGGAGCAGTCCCTCGACTTGCTTGATTCAGTCGCTCAATAATATTATTAAGGTCTCAGCTTCATCCCCCCTGTCCTCTGTCATCTTTGGTAATAGCTTCATCTTCAGACTAGTAGCAAATATAGCTGCTCCAGTTCTGAGCATCACATCCAGACAGGATAGCAGTCAAAGGAAAAAGAGAGACAATTTTTTGTGGCTGCTCCTTAAGAGCAGAAAATTGTCCATAAGTATCTCCCTTCCCCAGTAGTGTCCCTTTCATGTTTCAACACCCAATATTTATTGCATTCCTGACCCTGTTACTGACCAGGGGAAAGAAATTACCCCTAGACCAAACACGTCCATCTCTGGGATTTAAATACAAACAGGTCCATATCTCTGGCTGCATGAGAGAGCTTAAGAAATAAACATCACTGGGTGGAATAATTGGGAAATGAGTGATGGGTAGGCCACCAACAGTGTCTACTACATAAGAAAACACTATAAAAGGATCTGAAAAATATAAATGAAAAGGGAAAAAGGAAATAAGTGGGAGGGACATAGTCCAAACAAGACTATTCATGAATTGATGATTGTTGGAGTTCATGAGGATCCGTGATACTTTTTTTCTCTGCTTTTGCATATATCTGAAATGACCTGTAATTTTAAAAAATAAAACTTTAAATAAAAAGAAATAACCCAAGCAAAGCAACAGAATATAAGGTAGCAGGAAAAATTTGATCTGTTTTCATGTTTCAAGTGATAGCTAACATTTATTGCACATTTGCTCTTTGTCAAAAACTCTGTTAATCAGTTCAGAATGGCTTACACCAACAGAAGGATTTATTTGCTGGTGTGACTGAAACTTTTCAGGGTAGCTTCAGGCCCAGGTGAGTGTATCCCTTGGTTCTGTGTTTTTCCACATTGGTCAACAGTTCCTGGCTGAGTCCTATTTCTTCAGTCTCCAAAAGGAAAGAGTACCCTCCTTTTTGGTATTTGCAGCAGAAAGTCCCCTGCTAGGATCCCATTTACCTAGCATGGATTCTGTACCCATACCTAAACGAGTCATGATCAGGAGAATGTGGTGCTTGGACAGAGTAGTCATATTCTTCTTCTGGAGTTGGGAGGTATATACTAGGATTGAGAAGAGCTGAGACACTATGGTTGTGATTATGTCATTTATTTCTCACAAAAAAACCCTAGGCACATTCTTTTATTAACCCATGTTACAGAGTTAAAAATGGAGGCTTGACAAGGTCAGGTGACTTGCTCACAGTCATGTAGCTGGTAATGGGAGAGCAGGGATTGAAACAAGGGAAGCTTGATTTGGGGAACCACAGGTTTCACTGCCTACAGTGAGTGAAACAATTTTTTTTGAACCTAGGTCTCTACTGGCTGTGAATCTCCACAGCCAATTCACAAACAGTGAGGTGCCACTCTAGAAGACTGTGTGATGTAGTAGTTGTGAGCATGGATTTTAAGAGGCAGATGGATTTGGGTCCAAATCATGCCAGTTACCACTCAAATGCTAGCTCTCTTAATAAGTCACAAGTGCTTCTTGGTGAAGTATTTCCTAGCTTTGTTAGCTTCCTTCCAGAGATGGAAAAGTTGAGCTTGGAGAACCAAAGTGACATGTCAAATTGCAGACCCAAAGAGTACCTCCACTTCTCGTTGGCTCCAAAGCCCATTCTCTTTCCATCTTACCAGTGCCTTAGAAAATACAGTGGGACCTCTGGGGGAGAGAGATGGGGACAAATAAGCATGTTCTGGGTTTCTAACTTTTGCTTTGCCTAGAAGACGGGGATTCTAATTAAGGTTTTATTTTTTAAAAGACTTCTAGCCGGGCACAGTGGCTCACGCCTATAATCCCAGCCCTTTGGGAAGAGAAGGTGGGCAGATGGCTTGAGCCCAGGAGTTCAAGATCAGCCTGGGCAACATGGTGAGACTCTGACTCTACAAAAAAATAAAAATAAAAAATTAGCTGGGTGTGGTGGTACATGCCTATAGTCCCAGCTACTCAGGAGCCTGAGATGGGAGGATCAGTGAACCTGGGAGGTCAAGGCTATAGTGAGCCATGATTGAGCCACTGCACTCCAGCCTGGCTGACAGAGTGATCCTGTCTCAAAAATAAAAGAAAAGAAAAGGTTTTGCTTTTCTGTTTGTTGGTTTTAACTTGGTGTTATAAGAAAATACAAACATAAACAAAGGCAAAATGTATCATTATCATTCCTGTATCCAGCATGCAGGTTTCAACAATTATCAACTCATGGCCAACTGTGCTATATTAGTACCCTATTTCTCCCCTCCTTATTATTTTGAAACACATCTCAGATATCATATTATTTTTCTGAAAATATTTCAGTGTCTATCCTCAAAAGATAAGGACTGTTTTTCCACAAAAACAATCTCATACTTTTAACATTTAAGAATAATCCAGTTTCTAATTAAACTAAAGAGCTTCTGCACAGCAAAAGAAACTATCATCAGAGTGAACAGGCAACCTACAGAATGGGAAAAAAAATTTGCAATCTACTCATCTGACAAAGGGCTAATTTCCAGAATCTACAAATAACTTAAACAAATTTACAAGAAAAAAACAAACAACCCCATCAAAAAGTGGGCAAAGAATATGAACAGACACTTCTCAAAAGAAGACGATTATGCAGCCAGCAGACACATGAAAGAATGCTCATCATCGCTGGTCATCAGAGAAATGCAAATCAAAACCACAGTGAGATACCATCTCATGCCATTTAGAATGAGAAAAAAAAAGTCAGGAAACAACAGATGCTGGAGAGGATGTGGAGAAATAGGAAGGCTTTTACACTGTTGGTGGGAATGCAAATTAGTTCAACTATTTGTGGAAGACAGTGTGGCAATTCCTTAAGGATCTAGAGCTAGAAATACCATTTGACCCAGCAATCCCATTACTGGGTATATACCCAAAGGATTATAAATCATGCTCCTATAAAGACACATGGACACGTATGTTTATTGCGGCACTATTCACAATAGCAAAGACTTGGAACCAACCCAAATGTCCATCAGTCATAGACTGGATAAAGAAAATATGGCACACATACACCATGGAACACTATATAGCCATAAAAAAGGATGAGTTCATGTCCTTTGCAAGGGACATGGATGAAGCTGGAAACAATCATTCTCAGTAAACTATCACAAGAACAGAAAACCAAACACCACGTATTCTTACTCATAGGTGGGAATTGAACAATGAGAACACATGGACACAGGGTGGGGAACATCACACACCAGGGCCTGTCGGGGGGTGGGGGACTGGGGGAGGGATAGCATTAGGAGATATACCTAATGTAAATGATGAGTCGATGGGTTCAGCAAGCAAACATGGCACATGTATACATGTGTAACAAACCTGCACGTTGTGTACCCTAGAACTTAAAGTATAATAATAATTTTAAAAAAAGAATAATCCAGTCAATGCTAACCTAAATGTCTCATGGAATTCTGTATTTTCTGAAGGTTTTTTTTTTTTTTTTTTTTTTTTTTGAGATGGAGTCTTGCTCTGTCACCCAGGCTGGAGCGCAGTGGTGCAATCTCGGCTCACTGCAACCTGAGCCTCCTGGGTTCATGCCATTCTCCTGCCTCAGCCTCCCGAGTAGCTGGGACTACAGGCGCCTGCCACGGCGCCAGGCTAATTTTTTGCATTTTTAGTAGAGACGGGGTTTCACCATGTTAGCCAGGATGGTCTCAATCTCCTGACCTCATGATCTGCCTGCCTTGGCCTCCCAAAGTGCTGGGATTACAGGTGTGAGCCACCACGCCTGGCTGAAGATTGTTTTTGACTTAAGGTCCAAATAACATCAGCTTTTGAGGATTGGTTGATATGTCTGTAAAGCCTCTTTTAATCTATAAGTTTTCCCTCCAACTCTTTGTTATTTCCCCTTGCAGTTTAGACATTGAAGAAAATTGGTTATTTGACCTGCAGAGTTTCTCACAGTCTGGATTTTGCTAATTTCATTGCCGTGTTGTAATTCAGTGTTCTGTTTGATGCTTGTTGGTAGTTGGATCGAGATAGTTGTTAAGATTCAGGTTCAATTTTGTTTTCTGAAGACTAATTTATTGATGGTGTGTTGTTCCCTTAGGAGCCCCATTGCATCAGGTGATCACTCTGGGATATTGGCAATCAGTGATGGATCCATTAATTCATTAAGGGCTGCGAAATAGTGATATTCTAATTCTGTCAGTTTTTTTCCTCCTGTCCTAGAAGGACCACTTCTATAAGAAAGGGGTCTCCACATTTAAAACATTTGCAAACCATTGCATACTGAGTATCACATGGTCTTTACTTAATCTGTAGTCCTAGTTTCATGTTTTAGAGAAAAGAAGAAAGAAAAACACCATTTCCAGGCCTTATCTGCCTTAGAAATCATATATAGGTGACAGTTTACTTTCTGGCCTGCAGACAGTCTATGGGTAAGGGCACTGATAATGTTATGTTATCCTACTGCACTCACTTGCCAAGCTAGCATATTTCCAAGGCACTCTAAATGGTCAAAAAATACCTCTGTCCTGTTACCAGAAAACCTCCTGGCCAACATACCCTTCCCATTTCTGACAGAATAGGTATTAACGGGCAAAAAAAGTTACCAGCATGTGTTTTAAATTACTATAAGCAAAAGTTTAATACAAATCAGTTGATCATTTATTCAGAAAGTCAGCCTTAGTTGCTGCTATAACCTCAGAATTGAGAGCAGCAGAGTCTGCACATGGTAGTTGCCCCATAAATGTGTTTGAATGGGTACGAGTTAAGTAAAGGGTATACTGTACTTTTCCAAAGGGATCAAGGTGAGGCTTCACTTATTCACAGTTTACTCCCTCTGGCTTCCAGGGTAGTGTTTCAGCAACCTGCCTGCTGTGGGAATAAGTGATCAATCATCTTCTGTGATACCCAGTAATCTTTCTACTGGGTGGATCTCTAATAGCCTTTCAAAGCTGTACTCAGGAGATGAGGCAGTCATTTCTTTGTGCAGAGAGAGCCCTCCTTTCGCAAATTTCCTTGTCCCTTTAGCTTTATGCATCATGAGCCAAAGTTTGTTTATGGATTTCCGTAGAGTCATGGTTACTAATAGTTAGGGAGTTTCTCCTCAGATAACTTATATGTAGAGTATTTTATGAAAGAGCATAAGACTTGGAGGCAGGTGCAGTCTGGCTCAAATCCCAACCTTGCCTCTATTACGTTGTGTCATCTCAAGTCACTACTCAGCCTAACTGGAGACTTAGTTTCCTAATCTATAAGCCAAAGATAATAGCTATCCTAAAGACTTATTATGAAGATAAAAAATTAGGATCTATAATGCACTGAGGTCATTGCTTTGAATATCCTCATTAAATGAAAATATTTTGATCATGAACTTTAAATACCAATATTTGTAATTTTTTGGTCTACCCTGGAAGTGGTATATGGTATATGTACTTCAGTGGACCAGAATTATGAGAAAAACTCAAAATATACCAAGTTAGAGGTAAGTCCTCACCCAGGTTCCCTGGAAAACAGATCCCCCAGGCAAAACTGTATGTGTTAGATTCTACGATTGTCATTTATTTGATATTCTAGAACAGGTAAAGCTTGATGCTGAAATAAATCAGAGCAGTGGTTGCCTAGGAATGTGAGAAGAGTGGATTGACTGGTGAGGGGCCTAAGGAAACTTCCTGGGCTGATGGTTGCTCTAGATCTGGATGCAAGGGTGGGTCACATAGGTGTAGGCATTTGTCAAAACTTACTGCATGCAGATTATGTTCCATTACAAAATGAAAGCTTGGGAACTAGCACTTTATTGGGGAGTGCAATCCCAGGGAAGCAGGTGTGAGTGTGAATAAGAAGGAGTGAGCAGGGAGGGCAAGGAGGTGAATACAAGGAAGTGCATCATAGATGAGAAAGCTGGCTTTGTGACAAGCTGACTACATGGTCTTCCAGGGGTGTCTTGGGAGAAGCCATATGAAATTATTATGCTTCTGAGCAGTGCAGGGGGAGAGAGGAAGAAGAGTTCATTGGTCATTTCCCTGAGAGGCCAGGAGGAATCGCCTGCCACAAGTACCTCAGTTGGTGACTGTGGCAGAGGCCTTGGCTACCTGGCTGTACAGCAAGCCATTGCCAGGGCCTCTCAGGCCAGAAACAAGGCTAGTGCACAGATATTGGGTGATGCACAAGTGACTCAGATGTAGGCACAGGGAGTTCTATGCATGGTTAAGGGTAAGCTCTGCAGAGCCAGAATGCATGAGTCAAGATCCTGTCTCCACCACTCACCAATTATGTAGCTTTGGGCAAGTGACTTAACCTTACCAAGCTTCAGTCTCCCTGTAGCTGTGCTGTTAGTGGCCCTGGGCCTACCCCAGAAGTTGTCTTCAGACAGTTCTCATGCACCCTGACAAGGCTGTTTGTGTCTTTTACCTGAGGGCTTTCTCTAGCCATAGAAGTGAACTGCTTCTTGCTATGGGACAGGCCAGACATCAGGGAAAGAGAGGGCACATTTCCAGGAGTGACCCTCAACCAATGAGGAGTAAAACTGCAGGATAAAACTGCGGCCTCCTAGCCCCTCCATGGGAACATTCTGAGGCATGCTCACACAGTCTCTCAGACAGTTCCTGGCAAGACTGAGCTCTGGTTACTTGCGGCTCTGGTTACTGTTCACGAAGACACCATGTTTTGGCATCCGTCCCTTCCCTGACTCCATTCCTCACTTCCCTACCTATGCTTCCTGGTAATATTTCCCAGAAAAAATCCTCCTCCCTGACTCCTTGTCTCAGCGTCTGCTTTTTGAAAGACCCAACCTCAGGATATCACCCATAAGCAAAATATTGTGAGGATTCATTGGGATAATATAGAGAAGGCCCCCAGAGCAGGCCTGCCTCTTACTAAGTATAAAATAAATGGAGCAATCATTTTGGCTGTTTCACC
The DNA here is from genome assembly GCF_029281585.2 of Gorilla gorilla gorilla. NCBI lineage: Eukaryota > Metazoa > Chordata > Mammalia > Primates > Hominidae > Gorilla > Gorilla gorilla. Next base: position 79,347,578 of record NC_086017.1, on the reverse strand, counting down.
TACAGGAAGGATGCCATGTTATTTGTCATCCAAATGGGACACTTTTGAGAGGGAAAGGTGGCACTCTGTTAATTACTCAGAGACAACAGGTAAAAACTGGGGCCGTCCTGGAAAAATCCAGGATATATTGTCACCTGACAGTCATGATTTCAGTAGAAAAGAAGTTCTCTATACAAAGGAAATCCTAGACTGGGCCAAATATTATAAACACCCCTTAACTGTTTCATAATTTCACTTTTTGTTTTAAGAGTCCATGATCTGTTTCTTTCTTTTTTTTTTTTTTTTTTTGAGACAGAGTCTCACTTTGTCCTCCAGGGCGGAGTGCAGTGATGCAATCACAGCTCACTATGGCCTCAAACTCCTAGGCTCAAGTGATTCTCCCACCTCAGCTGCTCGAGTGGGTGGGACTATAGGCGTGCGCCACCATGCCTGGATAATTTTTATTTATTTTAGAGATGGGGGTCTCACTATGTTGCCCAGCCTGGTTATTTTTATTTATTGATTTATTTATTTTAGAGATGGGGGTCTCACTATGTTTCCCAGGATGGTCTCGAACTCCCAGCTTCAAGCAATCTCGGCCGGCCCACCTTGGCCTTCCAAAGTGCTGGGATTGCAGGCCTGAGCCACCAGGCCTCACCAATTTCACATTTTTATGTGTTATTGTTTCTTAAAGTGGAGGTGTGTACTGTGCTGCTTTATTGCCTAAAAGAGATAATATTAAACCTCAAATTTGCAACTTAACAATGAAAATGTCATTTACAAAGAACTGACAGGGGATATCACACACAGAGAGAGGTGCTTTAGATCTAAACACAATTGAAAGAACTATTCAAACTTTTCCTGGTAGAGTAGCAAATTGAATTTTGAGAGACCAAAAACTTCAGATGTAGAAAGCTAATATCCAAATGTGATGCATTTGAAAGAATATGAGAATTATTGTCTAGATAGTGTTGACCAAGAATAGCCATTTCTCATGGTGAAAATAAGAAATGCAGAATCTCAGCTCCAATTAGAGCTGGAAGGAGTCTTATAGATCACATAATCTGGTAGTTCACAAACATCTCTGCTGCTGAAGTCACTTAGAGGAGCTTTTGTAAATATGCAGAGAACTGACCCTTATGCTTGGAGGCCACAGATGGCCTAGAGGAGGGCTCAGGAAGCTGTGTCCTGTGGGCAACCTGGTCAAATCCAGACACACCCATTTGTTTCCATATTGTCTATGGTTGCTTTGGTTACGTAATGGCAGAGTCAAGTCTGAGTAGTTGTGACAGAGATCATACAGCCTGCAAAACCTGGAATATCTGGCACTTTATATTAAAAATTTGCCTCCCGCTAGCCAAAAACAAACTATATTTTAAAACGCTTTCCAGAAGATTCTGGTGTGCAACCAGTTTGGGAATTACTGATGACAATTTGTGTCCTCCATTTACAAATATGGTAATCCAAGAGCCCCAAAGAGTGAAGTGACTTGCCCAGCCTTGCTAAGCCGAGACAAGACTGAGGAACATCTCACTTTTTAAACCTCATCTTCCTACCACATCACCCTGTCTCTCTAAAGATGCTACTACCTTCTGTTAAAAATCAGCCTCTTCACTTGACCATTGTGGGGCTCAGCAGACAGCAGTCGGTTCTCTGGCCAACAACATGTGATGATGAATAATACAGTGAATTGGCTTGTCATCTGGCATCGTAACTTTCACGCATGCCAGAATGCCTTCCCTTTATCACGGGCACCATCTGGGTATAAAGCCATGTGGAATTTCCAACAAATGGCATTTGATAGACATGTGTGATGGAAATCTCTGAAGCGAAAGGCTGTGGGGAATGAGAGGGGTCATGCGTGCTGACAGAGAATCATTTATTCCTTGGTTCATTCATTCAACAAACATTTACTAGTGCCTTACTATAAACCAAGCACAATGCCAGGCACTGGGCATTTAGTCTGTCTCTTCATGTATCCTATAATTTGATGGAGGTAAACAATAAATAAAAATAAATCATGGATAACTAATTAAATAGATAAGTAGATAGAGACACCTACAGTTGCTGTGAGTTTGTTACAGACAAGCACAATTCAATATGGAACACAAAAGAGGTAACAATTACCAAGTGCCTGTTATGCTCCTGGTAGTCTTTTGACATGTTATGTATGTACTGACTAATTTAATGCCCACAACAGTCCTGTGGAGGTACATGCTATTAATACTTTAACTCTCATTTTACAGATGGGAAAACTGAGGCACGGATTGGTTCATTGTTTTGCCCAAGGTCACATGGCTAATGGTGAAGCCAAGATTTCAATATATGCAGTCTGGTTCCAGAGTTTTTAATCAGTGTGTTTTATGCCCTCGATAGAAGGATGCCAATCTAAGAAAGCACCATTAAATCTGTTCTGGTATCTTTCACAAGTGGGTAGCACATACAGGCATTTTATAAATATGTAATGAATGTATGAGTGGATTAAGGTATACATATATCTATATATTCTTAAAAATTATATCTAGCATAAAATGAGCTGTAGTGAGTCCTGCATTATCCATCCTCATTTTTTTCCTTTCTGAGTATTTGAGCTATTACCAGCTATTTCAGCCAAAGCACTGCTGCACTTTAATAAGAAAGGTGAAATGCAATAATTAGACAGAGCTCATTAAATCAGTTCAATGATTCTGAAGTAGGAACCAGAGAACCATAATTTACTGAAATGTTTGAAGTATTAGTATGCAGTGAGAATAATAAAACTATGAAGTTAAATTCTTACAAGATTGCTGCAAGAAAAAAGGCAGTGGATCATAAACATGGAAGTACCAACGGTGTATTTATTGCATTTTGTTAGCACATAAAGCACTGTGTGTTTAGGAGGAAGTTAAGCAGACTCAGAGTCTCAGGAAGCATGTGTGCCCTAGAGGTTTGTGAGGATCGGATTCTTCTGAGTTGATTTCCCATTTCAGAGTGAGTCAGCAGGCAGGTGTTCTTCAAACCAATTTTAAGTGACATCTTTGTGAATCGGAAGTGGTGGGTCTTTGGAGCAAATTAGACTCTTTTTTTTTTTTTTTTTTTTTTTTAAGCAGCCCATCAGCTTCAAGGTTAGACTGTTTTTTTGCCACCTCATGGAAGACCCACATTCTCCCCAGGTAATAAGAGTAGAATCTACCAATACACTGGCTCTGATTACAAGTGTGTTTTTCTAAGCCATGTTTGAATCATAATGGCCAACTCTGGTCTTCTCAGTAATTAATACCCTGAAGGTATCCAAACACTTATTCTGCTCATGGGATATTTAACCATGTCAGATGAAAGAGGAGAATTTGGCTGGCTATATTTTTTGAAATCTTCAAATCCTGTAACATGGTTAATTAGCCCATCAAATGTCCACCTTCCATGTTCAGTCTTTGTATGTTGAGACACATTGTAGCTCTTCCCTACTTTTTGGCTAACCCCTACTTTAAGACCCAGTTTAAATGTTGTCTTCTCAGAAATCCATGCTAAATCTCAGACTAGACTAGTTTTTCCTGTATTTTCCCATCTTTCCTGTCCTTTCTGTTAATATGATTTGCATAATCGTTGTTTAATGCCTCATGCTCTGTGAGCATAGACTGTGTCTATCTAGTTCACCATCGTATACCCAGCCCACATGACGCAATGTAAAAATCTAATCAATAGTCATATAATGAGCACATGTATCCTAGAAGCTAATGAGCTCTATTTGACTCCATCTATGAGCACTTTCTGGGCTCTATGGTGTAAATTTTGTTATTAATTTGCCATTTGCTTACCAACTCCTTTAGTGTGAGTTCCTCCAAAGCAGAACCTGAAACAGGATCTTGGGTGCAAGAAGCTAGTTTGGGAGAGGAGATTCCCAGGAAGCAGGAGAAAGAAGTGGAGAGAGTGAACAAGAGAGGGAGAAAAGCCAAGAAAGATGGCTTCTATGGGCACCAGGGGCTCCTTTCTGCCAACTCTGCAGCCCAGAGGCTGGGGCATTTATCCATGCTCCCCATTGTTGAGAGCTGCCCCTGGGGGTGTTACCTCCTCCTAAAAGCAGAGAGACAAATGGTGGAAGAACGAGATGAGAGCTGTCCGTATTGCTAGAACTGTCAACCTCAGCTAAGGCTGAAATTAGGGAAATGTGATTGTGGGCACAAGGGTCGGCTACTAAGCCAGAAAACTTCTTTTCTAAATATATTTTCTAATCTAGATAGAACGGTAAACTGTGCTTCAGAAACAATTCAGTGGACTTTAAAAAATTTTTTAATATAAAGAAAAACATCCATTCTGTTTGGAGGACACCATAAATAATTTAGGGAAAAAAAACGTGGCACAAGATTTTAACACTTTGACCTCGGCCATGTTACCATTTTAGTGGAGTGCAGTAATGACAAGCAGTGTGCCCAAAGGGACACACTCCCAGGATCCCAAGTAGATGTTCAAAGACTGGTAGAAACATTGTTGCTTTTTATGTAGACTAATATTTTATTTTCTCTATCTTCAATATCACTTATTTTCTCTTTTTCTTATTACAAAAGTAAAGCATGTTTATTCTGGAAAATTGAGAAAATACAACAAAGAACAAAGAAGGAAATAAAAGCCATTTGTAGTTCCCTTACCCAGATACAGCCATGCTAACCTTTTTTTCCTTTTAGTCCTTTATCCAGACATTACAAAAATATAACCATCCTGTTCATACCATACTTAAAATTTTTGCTTGCTGTGGACATTTTTCTATATTGGTAAACATGAATAAATAATTCCCTCCTTTCCTTTCTTTTTTCTTTGTTCCTTCATTCCTGTCTTTCTTTTGCAAAAATAACTTTAACTTTTTCTGGTTATAAAAGTAGTACATGTTCATTGTTAAATACACACACACACACACACGTTTGTGTGGGTGTATGTGAATTAGACTGCACGAAACGAACTCCTACCATTTAAAGCACGAGTCTGCAAACTTTTCTCTACAGGGCCACATAGTCAATATTTTTAGCTTTGTGGGCAACACGGACTGTGTTGCAGCTACTCAGCTGCGCCATTTTAGTATGAAAGCAGCCATAGACAACATGTAAAAGAAACAGCGTGGCTGTGCTCCAACACAACTTTATTTAGCCAGTCCAGGAACTAGTTTGCTGACCCCATCTAGAGGAAAGCACTAATAATGTACAGACATATGCTTTTTTTTTCTTTTACAAAAATGGAATCATACTACATAAACTGTCTTGTATGTATTTAAATATTCATTAGTGTCTGTTGTGTGCCAGCTCATAGACAGTGGTGTATACAATGGCGAACAAGACAGACAAGGACCCTGCTTTCCTGGAGTTTATTGCAGGAGACACGATTAACATAATAAGTGCTCTGAAAGTAATGAGGGGGCTGTGATGGAGAAAAATCAGCTTTCTAGTGTAGCATAACTTTTGCAACCAATCTCTCCTTTACGGGCATTTAATTTCCTTAATTGCTTCTATTACAGACTGCACTGTCATAAACATTTTTGGGACTAAGGCTTTATGAAAAACCATCATTTTTTCCTTAGGGTAAATTCCTTGAAATGGAATAGCTGAGTCAAAAGGCATATGAATTTTTTTTAGTCTTTTGCTAAGCATGATCAAACTGCTTTCTAGAAAACTTACATCAACTTACACTTCTACCTCGGTTGGCGTTTTTTTTCTTACTTCCTTTGTGCACACTGAGTTTCATGAACTGACAAAGTGAAATGAAAGTGTCATAATCTTAGCTGTGAAATGGAAAGGAAGAGGTAGGGAATCATATGAGGAAGAGGAGCCCTGTTTCAGATGTTTTGTCTCTGGGGGCATCCTGTGATTCAATCCCTACATAATAGATGGAAATCTAACAAGTTCTTTAGAGATACTCGACACCAGTTATTAACTGCCTTCACCACGTGCCAGAAACTAAACTAAGTCCTTGATGTGCATAATCTGAATTAAGCCTCAAAGCAAAATGGGACTAATGGCAAGTGGTTCTGATTTAAGCCTCAGAACAAAATGGAACTGAGAAGCTACAAATGGCCAGGTCATGGTGGAACAGGATCCTGAACCTAGAGTAGAAGTCTCAAGCTGCCAGCCCTGTGGTCTGTTTTCTTTGACTCACACATTAGGAGCCAGGACAATGTTTAAAAATTTATTAACATAGTTAAAGACATTAAAAACTTGGAAGTGCAAAGTGTTGCAGAAAATTCATAGTTAAAACTTTGGAAAAATTAAAACACCTAGCCACACTTGGGGTCACGTTGTGCCCAAAATTGGTGGATTTTTGGTCTCACCAACTTCAAGAATGAAGCCACGGACCCTCGCGATGAGCCATTACAGTTCTTAAAGATGGTGCATCCAGGGTTTGTTCCTTCTGATGTTCCGTCGGACGTGTTCGGAGTTTCTTCCTTCTTATGGGTTCGTGGTCTCACTGGCTTCAGAAGGGAAGCTGCAGACCTTCAGGGTGAGCGTTACAGCTCTCAAGCCGGCAGGTCTGGAGTTGTTCATTCCTCCTGGTGCATTCGTGGTCTCACTGTTCTCAGGAGAGTAACTGCAAACGTTTGCCGTGTTACAGCTCATCAAGACAGTGCAGACCCAAAGAATGAGCAACTGCAAAAATTTATTGCAAAGAACGAAAGAACAAACCTCCCACACTCTGTAAACAGACCAGAACCTGTCACCGCTGTGGCGTCTGGCAGCCTGCTTTTATTCCCTTAGCTGACCCCACCCACATCCTGCTGATTGGCCCATTTTACAGGGAGCTGATTGGTCCATTTTACAGAGAGCTGATCGGTCTGTTTTACAGAGAGCTGATTGGTCCATTTTGACAGGGTGCTGATTGGTGCATTTACAATCCCTGAGCTAGACACAGAGTGCTGATTGGTGTATTTACAATCCTTTAGCTAGACATAAAGGTTCTCCAAGTCCCCACCAGATTAGCTAGATTTAGAGTGCTGATTGTTGTAGCCACGAACTCCAAGCTAGAGACAGAATGCTGATTGGTGCATACACAATCCTCCAGCTAGACATGAAAGTTCTCCAAGTCCCCACCCAATTTAGGAGTCCAGCTGACTTCCCTAGTGGATCCCACACAGGGGCCACGGGTGGAGGTGCCCGCCAGTCCTGCGCGGTGCGCGTGCACTCCTCAGCCCTTCAGCAGTTGATGGGACCTGGTGCCACGGAGCAGGGGGCGGTGCCCTTTGGGGAGGCTCTGGCTGCACCAGAGCCCACTGCGGGGCTCAGGCGTGGTGGGCTGCAGTCCCAAGCCCTGCCCCTCGGGGAGGTGGCTGAGGCCTGGCCAGAATTGGAGTGTGGCGTGGGCGGGCTGGCGGTGCTGGGGGACCCGGCACACCCTCCACAGCTGCTGGCCCGGGTGCTAAGCCCCTCACTGCCCGGGGCCAGTGGCGCCGGCCAGCTGCTGGGAGTGCAGGGCCTGCCGAGCCCGCCCCACCTGGAACTCGTGCTGGCCCGTGAGTGTGGCGCACCGCTCTGGTTCCCACCTGCACCTCTTCCTCCACACCTCCCAGCAAGCAGAGGGAGTGGCTCTGGCCTCAACCAGCCCAGAGAGGGGCTCCCACGGTGCAGCAGCTGGCTGAAGTGCTCCTCAAGTGCGGCCAGAGTGGGCGCTGAGGCCGAGGAGGCGCAGAGAGCAAGCAAGGGCTGCCAGCATACTGTCACCTCCCAACGTTCCTACTTGCTGTTAGTTGGGTAAAGTCAGGGAGTGAGTATCTCCTTCTACACACGGGACAGGAGTTCCTATGATGATACTATTGAACTGAAATTACAGCCCACTCAGAAATTCCTCCTTCTTGTTACTGTTATCCCTGGGGATACAGCAGGAGAATGTGTTCTGCCTCCTCATCCAATCTACTTCTCTTATTTATTTGATTGTCCTGGGCTGTGGGATGGTATAGGCCTGAGGAGGAGGCAAACATGGGTGCAGCCCACCACTGTGATCCAGCTTGGGTCCCAGTGTGGGGGACACATCAATGCTTGCTTAAGTGAGGAGATAACAAGTTCTTGTGGGGACTCTTGTTTTCTAGGCTTCTGCCTCCCTCCTTTCACATCCATTTTTCTCACTCATCCTTTATCCATCATCTGAATTTCTTTCTGGTACACATCACTGCACTTTTCTTGGCTACATGGATTTCCTTACTCCATTTCACCTTAGAGAATGCACTTGGCCAGGACCTGCTCTCAAAGCGTCAGATAATCGTCTCCTCCTTTTTCCAATTCCTCTCTGCCAAATGCCATGCACCCCAGCCAGGCCATGTGCCCATCTCTCCCCCACTGGGAAGCCATGCTGAGATTGGTCTTCTATGGGGAATATTCCTGGGATTTTTTAAACTTGTAACTCTGTGTGTCTCCCTAGGCTAGAGGACAACTCTGATAGCCCTAGCAACTTTGAGAGCCAGAGTTTGGCTAGCTCCAGGCATCACTTTGTATTTTATTTATTTAGAGCTGTATTATGCAGCCAAGAAATCTGCTTTTACATACATGTGCTTCCCAGGTGCCCGGTGCTATGCACGGTGCCAAGTCAGAGGGTACGAGGAAGCAAAGGACAGTCTGAGAGTCTGAAGATGCCATCAGAGAGTAAGGACCAAATGCAAGAATATGACCCCTGCACCAGGAGTAGATTCAGAAGGTCCCTGACACAGAGCCAGCCAGATGAAGGAGGCTTCTATAAGGTGCTGCAACACAAGGCACTGTACATAGATACAGCTTTTAAAAACACCAAATCAGGTCTTTTAATGGCCATCTACTCAAGCCCATCTCTTCCCTAAGCCCACCTGACTGCATGTGTCTTCAATAAACTCTCCCATCCCCACACTTCTGGAATTGTGTTGTCCAGTATGGAAGCCATTAGCCACACATGGCAACTGAGCATCTGAAACACGGCAAGGCCAAATTGAGATGTAGTGTAAATATAAAGCACACACTGGATTTTGAAGGCTTAGTACGAAAAATAGAATGCAAAATATTGTATCAATAAACTTACGTCAGCTATATGTAAAATAATAATGTTTTGGCTATGTTGGGTTAAATATGTTACTAAAACTTATTCTATTTTTCTTTCTTACTTTTATTAATGTGGCTGCAGAAATCTGAAAATTATACATGTGCCTGTCATTTGTGACCCACGTTATGTTTCTGTTAGACAGTTCTGTTGTAGAGTACTCCCTGACCTAGCCACATGAAATGTGCTTCTTTATGAATTTGCTATTTGCTATATATTCTCAGTCTCTAAATAGGTATAAGACAAGACTAATGTCTAGTTTCTCTCTGTTTCATCAGTCTCTGCCCAAGTGTCCCTTTTTCTATTACAGATCCAATGTGTATTTGATAATGATTCTTTCATTCACTTGACAAATATGTGTTGAACTCATACTCTGTGCCAGGCTTCCCTGGGAACTTAATAAACTTTAACTCAATACCTAGCATAATCCTGACAGGGTAGAAATTATTAGCTTTGTTTCACAGATAAGGAAATTGGGGTAGAAAGTCTAAATGACTTGCTCAAGGTCACGCACTCGGTAAGTGGCAAGAAAAGATTTCGCTTTTGTCCAGCTCCAAATCACATGCCCTTTCTACTTAAGCATGCCAATCCTGTTGATCCTTCACCTCTGCCCAGTTGCTTCCTCAATACTGTCTTCTTCTTTGTATATACACACTTATTACAATGCTTGTTAATAGTCCAGCTTTCCCAGTAGACTTCATGTGAGGACATAAACTATTTCTCTTCTGATCACTGTTGCATCCCTAGTGCTTTGCACATGCCTGGCACTTAGTAAATAATCTGGTGAACATATGAAGGAATAAATGATGATGTCTTCTTCCTCCTACCATTATAAAGTTCGTGTTGAATTCCATTTTCCTGGAGAGGAAAAACTCAGTGTCTCAACAATATTGTAAACATTTGTTTTGTATTTTATTTATTTAGAGCTCCATTATGCAAAGAAGAAATCCATTTATGTGAGAGTCTGGGAAAGAAATCTCTCCTTCCCTGCTTGTCTCTCTTTCTGCACAGTATGTTATCTCAGACCAACATGACACCACCAGCCACCTGTCTTTTGTCAAAAGAGAATATGCATCCTCGTAACAGCTGTGTGCTGGCTGTTGCCAGGGCCTTAGTACAGAGCTGGGACTGGTGTTTTTTTAAATTATCTTGGCATAATTTTTTCATTATGGAAGTGATCTGAATAGGTTGTAACATGCCAGGACCACCTAGTGGTTATAAGAAGTAAACCATCTCACCCACCAGAGAAGAAAGGCAGCCTGGCATGGAGAGAGGATTGCTGAGCTACAAACCATAAGGAATGGTTGCTAGTCTCAGCTTTGCCATGTTCTGTCTCTGCACTTGTGGATGGATAAGCCATGATACCTCATTGCTGTAAACCTTATTTTTCATACCTATAAAGAGAAGACATTAAAATAGACCAGGGAGGACAGCACCATGGCCTGTATACCACCCTGCTGTTTCCACCTTCCACTGCAGACATTGCTGATCAATCACAATATATTCTTCCATTGATCCAGGCTACAGCTTCATAAACCTTATCACAGCACTTCCTACAGCTATCATCCATCAGTCACTGATCATTGCCAGGCCAACAGTTCTTTCTGGAGTCTCACAAATGTAGGTAGTGGTTTATTGTTTGTTTGTTTGTTTGTTTTGGTGCAGGATAGGAAGAAAAGAGATCGCAGCAGGACAGTTTTTATTCTCAAAAACCATCCCTACTTTACTTGGAAATCACCACCCTGGCTATGATAAAATCACACATCATCCTCTGATATTACCCTGATGTGGAAAGGTCCCTGGGGCCCTGCTGGTTCCTGGAAGCACTGAGAAGCAGAGGCTCTGAGTGGAAGGAGGGAGCCACATTCTTTCTGAAGCTCTGCTAGAAGTCATCATTAGGATATGGCCGCAGCCTTGTACATAATCTAAAACTCGAGATATTAGCTGGATTGTGGGAATTTCTTCTTATTAGTCAGAGCCCCAGTGTGTGGCTCTTCAGGTAACTGTTTAAATTTGGACTTTTCTGGGAAAGTTTAGTTTAGTGGGAAGGCCATCAGAAAATGACTTTTCATGGCAAATGTACCATCAGACGGAAAAAGGCCACAGAACTGGCTTACATTTTTTGTTGTTGTTGGGGTTTTGTTGTTGTTGTTGTTTTGGAGGTGGAGTTTCACTCTTGTCGCCCAAGTTGGAGTGCAATGGCACAATCTTGGCTCACTGCAACTTCCGCCTCCTGGGTTCAAGCGATTCTCCTGCCTCAGCCTCCCAAGTAACTGGGATTATAGGCACGTACAACCATGCCCAGCTAATTTTTTGCATTTTCAGTAGAGACGGGGTTTCGCCATGTTGGACAGGCTCGTCTTGAACTCCTGACCTCAGATGATCTGCCTGCCTTGGCCGCCCAAAGTGCTGGGATTAGCGGTGTGAGCCACCACCCCCAGCCTATTTTGTTTTTTTTGAGACAGCGTCTCACTCTGTCACCCAGGCTGGAATGAACCTGAGCTCAAGCAATCCTCCCACCTCAGTCTCCCAAGTAGCTGAAACTACAGGCCCATGCCATGATGCCTGGCTAATTCTTTTCAGGCTGATCTCTAATTCCTGGGTTCAAGTGATCCTCCTGCCTGGGCCTCCCAAAGTGCTGGGATTACAGGCAAGAGCCACAACATTTGGCCTGAAGTGGTTTACTTTTTTAAAGCATAAAAACGTGAACATAAATAAATGTCTGAAAGTATATAATCATGATGGCTAATGATTATTGTCTGCAGGCATTGTATGAGATGCTTTACAAATTTCATCTCACCTCATTCTCACAACCTTGAGAAATCAGTGACCTCGTTCTCCCCATTTTACTGGCAGAGAAACTGGCGCTGAGGAACCTTGTTCTCCCCATTTTACTGGCAGGGAAACTGAGGCTGAGGAAGGTAAAGTAACTTCCATGCCCACAAGCTTGTCAAGCATAGGAGTCAGGATAAGAAGCCAAATGTATGACTCCAGAAGCAGCCCTCTTAGTTTCTGTATCATAGTGCCCTACTAAAAGTTTGAGTGATTATCTTCAAGTATGGAGATTAACAATTTTAAATTGTTAAAAATTGGTCTAACAGTTTTTCTTTGTGCTTTTCTGGGTTTTCCAAAATTTCTGCATTGAACCTGTATAACCATTGAAAACAAAACAAAACAAAAGCCTTAGGGGAAAAAGAAAATCACAAGACTAAGAATTTAGAATCTGATTCAGAAGACCTGGATTTCACACTCAGTCTTTTTAGCTGGTTGTCTGACCTCAGGCTGATAATTTCACTTGTCTGGGCCTTGGTTCCTTGTCCAGAAAATGTGATCATAGGACTGGATGATCTGTAAGATTCCTTTTAGGATGGAAGTTATACACATTTATTTGAATGGGGGCTAGGAGATAATATCTAGATGCATTCATCCGCTTTTTCACCTCCTGGCAAATGATGATTATTTAAGAGTCAACTCTTTTGGGTTATGTGGCACAAAATACTTGTAGCTTAGTGCTCTGGAAGCAAAATAAGCTCCTTTTTAAAGTAAAAACTGTAAGGTTCTCAAAACAAATGTGTTAGAACACAATCTTCGTTGTCATCATGCACGTCTTCATTGCAGGACTTGACATTTTAAATACAGTTCATTTCTGTCATAGATGTCTATTTGGTTATCTAGTCTAAACTTAGTGGTTGTGCAGTATGGAGGTCGCTGAGGTAATGTTAGAGTTAAAATACATGGTATCTTATTAAGTTGGTTGCATTTATAGATCTTGAGAGGCCTTGGGGTGATAAAAATCTGAGTTATGCATTGAATTAAGCGGAGTTATATAAAGCCTGTTGAATATTAATTTTGTAATGATTCACCTTACAGTTTTACGAGGCTAGATATAAAAAGATGCTGTGAATAATTGAGCCCATCGTCTATAAAATGAAGTCTAGGGAATGGAAATAAAGAGAGCAAAGCCTTTTCCTTCTTTGCTAGCTTCTACCTGAAAACTCAGCCTCCCCAGTTTGTTAGAGCATTACATGAATGTATACTAAAAAAATTCAAGGAATATACAGTAAAGAAAAAATAAAAATGTGGACATTTTAACCATATTATAGTTTTCTTTATTCTTTATAGTCTGAATATTTTATAATTTTTTTCCAGGTTGCATTTTTTCAAAATTGTTTCTACAATAAAGCAAATGCTTGCACGAGAGACACAAAATTATTTGTATCTCTTGTATCTCAAATTGCCCTTTGCAGAAGTTTTACAAATGAGCAATAAGCCCCCAAAAATGATGCTCAACATTATTAGTCATCTAGGAAGTGCAAACTCAAATCACAGTGAGATGCCAACTGCTTCATAGCTATTAAAATGGCTAAAATTTAAAGACTAACAATGGCAAGTATCAGTGAGGATATGGAGCAACTGGAATTCCCATACACTGCTGGTGTAAATATAAAATGGTAAAACCACTTTAGACCATAGATCTCAGTTTTTTATAAAATTAAAAATTCCCTGATCATAGAATCTCACAATTCCACTCCAAAGTATTTACTGAAAAGCAATGAAAATATATGCCCATAAAAGATTTGTACTGGGGCCAGGCGTGGTGTCTCACGCCTGTAATCCCAGCACTTTGGGAGGCCGAGGCAGGTGGATCACCTGAGGTCAGGTGTTCGAGACCAGCCTGGCTAACATGGTGAAACATCGTCTCTACTAAAAATACAAAAATTAGCCAGGTGTGGTGGCACACGCCTGTAATCCCAGCTACTTGGGAGGCTGAGCCACGAGAATCCCTTGAACCCAGGAAGCGGAGGTTGCAGTGATCCGAGATCGCAACACTGCACTCCAGCCTGGCCAATAGAGTGAGACTCTGTCTCAAAAAACGAAAAAAAAAAAAAAAAAAGATTTGTATTGGAATGTCCATGAGAGCGGCATTTATGATAATCCAAACAGGAAAGAATCCAAATGTCCATCAGAAGGTGAATGGATAGATAAATTGTGATATAGCCATACAATAGAATACTATAAAATGAAACAATACAAAAGAACAAACTACTAATATGTGCCATAACATGGATGAATCTCAAAAACATCATGCAAACCAAAAGGAGCCAGAGACACAAAAAAAATTCAGACTATGTAATTCTATTCATGTGAAATTCTAGAAAAAGTAATACATAATGTCAGAGAGCAGATCAGTGGTTTCCTAAGGGAAGGGCAGGAAGTAAGAGAGAGAAATGAGCACAAAGGAATATAAAGGAACTTCTTCGGAGAGAAAAATGTTTTGTTATCTTCTAAATACCCTGACTTGATCACTACACATTATATACTTGTAACAAAATTTCCCACGTATCTCCTGAATTTATTCAAAAAAAGAGAAATATTCCATATCTTGATTGTGGTGGTGGGTAAAGAGTGTGTATATTTGTCAAAATCTGTTTAACTCCACACTTAAAATGGGAATATTTTATTGTGTATATATGTTATACCTCAAAAAAGTTGATTTTTTAAATGCCTTCTTCAATATCTCTGTTATTGGTACATTAGTATGTCTAGAAGATGATCTTATAAGATCCTGATTCCAAATCAAGGTTCTGGTTATTTACTCATTATGGGATCTTGAGTCTCATCTTCACATATATGAAATAGGTACAATAACTACATTTGGCCAACCTCACAGATTTTCCCTAAGAAACAAAAGAGATGATGAGTATGTAAAAGAGATTTATAAATTATGATACTGTTTAGAAAATTTGCTGTCACTACTACTCTGTAGCTCACTGTGCAAGTCAGAGTGGAATTATCTTCATTTGACACCCATTTAAAGCTTCAGTTAGTTGATCCTCTTATTTGAGCCCCAAATGAACCACCCCTATACTGAATGCCTGGCTAGAACACAGAGTATCTCAGCAAAATTTCCCTAGCATTAAAAAAAACTCTACCTGCTTCAATCTGTGTGACATGTGGATCAACCCACTCAGACTCTGAGCCCTTCACTTCCAGCAGTCACTACCTACACAATCATTCCCTCAAGAAGCACTGTCAGAGTCATCTTAGCTTGTCAATGAGGCTTAAATTTCATTTGACTGATGTCTCCAAAGGATCTTATGTTTTCAGAGGAATGCGCTCCATGTCAGAGATTCTAAACTAGTTGTGGGGTGACAATGAGGATATTCATAGAGAGTGAGATATGTGTCTTCTGCAAATTAACTTGTCTTCCAAGCAACAAATTGAGTTTTAACTCTGAGTAGAGGGAGAACATTGAAAATTGGGTTCTAACTTAATCTAAAATAACACATGGCCTGGCGCGGGTGACTCACGCCTATAATCTCAGCACTTTGGGAGGCCAAGGTGGGCTGATCACCTGAGGTGAGTTCGAGACTGGCCTGGCCAACATAACAGAACCTCATCTTTACTAAAAATGCGAAAATTAGCCAGGTGTGGTGGTGTGTGCCTTTATTCTCAGCTACTAGGGAGGCTGAGGCAGGAGAATCAGTTGAACCAGGGAGGCAGAGGTTGCAGTGAGCTGAGATCGCACCACAGCACTCCAGCCAAGACGACAGATTGAGACTCCATCTCAAGAAAAAAAATAAAAAAATTTGTAGGCCAGGCATGGTGGCTCACGCCTGCAATCCCAGCACTTTATGAGGCTAAAGTGGGCAGATCATTAAGTCAGGAGTTCGAGACCAGCTTAACCAACATGATGAAACCTCGTCTCTACTAAAAATTAGCCAGGCATGGTGGTACATGCCTGTAATCCCAGCTACTCAGGAGGCTGAGGCAGGAGAATCACTTGATCCTGGGAGGCGGAGGTTATAGTGAGCTAAGATCACGCCACTGCACTCCAGCCTGGGTGACAAAGTGAGACTCCATCTCAGAAAATAAATAAATAAATAAATAAATAAACACATACATTCATTTGACAAATAGTCACTGAGTATCTACTATGTGCATTGTCCCAGGCTACGAGGATGTAGCAGTGAACAGGACAAAGCAATATCTCCCTCCTCTTGGAGGTGAAATTCTAGTGGGACAAGAAAACCAGCAAGCAAATAAACAGTGTAATTTCAGGACCAGACAGAAAATAAACAGGAGTAGAGAATAACACAAACGTAGCTTAATACTATTTAGGATATAGTGATCTGGGAAGGTCATGTGAGTTGAATTAGAATTACGAGATGGAGCCAGCTATGTGAAGATCCAGAGAAATAACAATCCAGGCAGTGACTCAGCAAGTGCCAAGTCCCTGCAGTGAGAATGGACTTGACCCAGTAAGGTGGGAAAAGGAGGCCAATGTGGGGTGTATTGAGAGTGAAGGGAAGACTGGCATGAAATGAGATTTCAGAGGTAGATAGGAATCCACATAGGAGCTGGAGTTTAAGTGTTAGTCTATGTAAAATCAGAAGTCACTGAGGAGTTTTAAGCAGGGGGTTTAATGAATGAGAAGTGGGATGATGGGGAGGAAGAATATACAGGTTTATGGCCTGAGCAACCAAGGGTTGGCAGGAATCTTTCTTAGGAGGCCACCTGGAGTGATTGGCTAGGGTGTTTGCACTCTTTGTCTGCTGTTAGAGCAGAGACCGAATTGCTCCGAAGACTGGAATAGCAGTATATGTAAATATCCTGTGACGTGAACTCTGGTTATAAAGACTGCATCGTCCCCCTTCTGTGATTCTCCAGACGTGCTAATAAGTGGGTGCTGGAAATGTCATGATCTTCTAATCACAACCTTCTTTTTATGAGCCTTTTCAGCAGACACCAGTTCAGGGCAAGCTCCAAACCCTTTCTGGCTGCTGTCGTTTCTGGCGGGTATGTCACTTGTATGCATCACTCTGACCGCAGCGGGAGTGCTCGGAGGAGTTTACTTTTGCTTTGCGAGACTTTTTGGAAGCTTGTCTATTTTTATTAATTGTGGCATAGGAATTACTTTGTCAGAAATTTTGGAGCCCAGGAGTCTAAAAAATTACAGGGTATTATTAAATATTTAAGAATTGCTTAATTTCTCCACGTGGTATGAGATTTTGGCTGAAATTGGATCCTTGGGCTATTTACATCTAGTTTAGCATTACAGAGCCAGTTTTGCCTATTAAAACAAGTTTGAAAATTGTTTAAAACAATCTGGTGGATAAGTGTGTGTAGAGATTTTGTTGTTTCTTTATGTTCGTGGAGATGAGTAGTGAACATAGCGCTGAAACAGAAGCAATCATCTTAGCTTGTGAAAATCCTGTTTGAGTAATAACGGGAAATGTTATCTTTTAAAATGTTTTGGTTATTTTCTTTTCCATTACAAACATGATATAAGTTCCTCCTAGAAAATTTGGAAGGTATGGGGTGAGAGTCAGGCGTAACCTAATCACACAGAAATCCATGAGATGTTGAAGTCTCCCATAAAATGATAGAGCTGGAATGCACTTTTATAACTATGTGGTTGAAAGAAAAAAACAACTTTATTTCAATAATCACAACACTTCTGATACCAAATGTGTGGGTTTTCCACACTAAGCAATCAGTTCTCCAACTCTTCATACACCAACTGGATGTCCTCAATTCAATTCAGTTCAATTTCGATTTCACAAAATCTACCTGAAATTAGCATCAGATACTGTAATCATCCAAATGGGTTCTTCTTGCCCGCTGCACAGATAAACCCAGTTCACTGAGACAGCATTATTGCAGTAAACAAAGAGTTTAATTAATGCAAGGCTGGCCAAGCAGAAGGATTGGGGCTGTTACTCAAATCAGTCTCCCCAAAGAGGCTAGGGTTTTTCAAGGATAGTCTGGAGGGCAGGGGGCTAGGGAATGGGGAACGCTGATTGGATGGGAGATGAAATCAGAGGGGTGTGGAAAATGGTCCTCGTGTGCTGTCAGCCTCTGGGTGGGGGCCACAGGTCCAGCCGAGTCCCTGGTATGGGTGAAATTAGTCATCAAAATGCGAAAGTCTGAAAAACATCTCAAAAGACCAATCTTGGGTTCTACAATAGTGATGTATCTACAGGAGTAATTGGGGAAGTTACAGATCTTGTGAGCTCCAGAACAATGGCTGGTTATTGTTTTAACTGTGCCTACATCTTAGCAGAATTCAGGCCCTCTTGTAATCCTAACCTTGTAGCTTTTCATTAGTTTTACAAAGGCAGTTTAGTTTGCAGAAGGGCTATTATCATTCTTGCTTTAAGCTTAAACTGTAAACCAAATTCCTTTGAAAGTTAGCTTGGCCTACACCCAGGAATGAGTGAGGACAGCAAGTGTGTGTTGCTGGAAGCAAGATGGAGTTGGCTGTGTCAGATTTCTCTTACTGTCATAATTTTGCAAAGGTGGTTTTGGTCTCACAGGTTAAGGGCTCAGTCCCATAAGACTACCCCCATTTCAGATGCCAATTGCAAGTCCTGGGCCCTCTGCACTTTTGACCAACTTAACTACAAATTAGGGGTTCCTATGACCTCCTGCTCAGGTTTGACAATTAGCTATAATAGCTCATAGAACTCAGAGAAACACTTTACTTACCAGTTCATTAGAAAAGATATTATAAAGGATACAGACAAACAGCCAGATGGAGATGTATATATAAAGTCCAGAGAGGTCCAAAAAGCAGGAGTTTCTGTGCCAGTGGAGTTTGGGATGTGCCGCTCTCCCAAAAAGTGAATGCATTCACCAGGAGGCTCTCCAAACCCCATTGATCAGGGTTTTTATGGAGGTTCCATTAGTTAGGCATGATTGAGTAAATTGTGGCCACTGGTGACTGAACTCAACCTCCAGCCCCTCTCCCCTCCCTGGAGGTCAGGGGGTGGGACTGAAATTTCCAACCCTGTAATCACATGGTTGGTTCCTCTGGCAACCAGCCCCCACCCTGAAGCTGTGTGGGGCTGGAATCCCCCAGCCATCTCATTAACATAAACTCAGATGTGGTTGAAAGGGGCTTATTATGAGTAACAAAAGATGCTTCTCTCACCCCAATCACTCCGGAAGTTACAAGAATTTCAGAAGCTCTTTGCCAGGAACTGGGGAAGAACAAATAGAGATTTCTTATTCTATCACAACATCACACTGGCCCACCTTCTCATTGTGCATATGAAGAAACTCGCCCAAAGCCACTCAGAGTCTAGAACCCATTTCCTCACTGCCTGTTTGAGCTGTTGCCCTGATAATGTTTATGTGGCTTCATAAGCAGGTCTGGTTGTCAGGGCTTCAGTGGAGGCACATGGATCCGCAATGCCCTCTTCTTGGGCAAAGAGGACATGACATAGCACGTCAGTGGGTGCACGTGTGGCTCCATCTGCCCCCTAGTGTTTGGGAGGCTGCATCATCTTAAATAAGGATGGCATTAAATTGCCTTAACCTAGTATTTAATACTCATAAATACTCATTTATGAGTATTTCTCATAAGTGGTTTTTGGACTACCTATGTTAGAATGATCTAGAGTGCTTGTTGAAAATGAAGGCCCCACCCCTGGTTTGTGGAATCAGAACCTCTAGAAGTGGGATTGACAATCTGCCTTCTTAACAAACTCAGATTCACTTAAAAATAACAATTTTTCAATAGAATAAAACTTATTGGCAGGGCATAGTGGCTCATGCCTGTAATCCCAGCACTTTGGGAGGCTGAAGCAGGAAGTTCACTTGAGGCCAGGAGTTTGAGACCAGCCTGGACAATATAGTGAGATCCCATCTCTAAAAAAAATTTTTAAATTAACTGAGCATGATGGTGTGCACTTGTAATTCCAGCTACTCAGGGGGCTGAGTTAGGAGGACTGCTTGAGTACAGGAGTTCAAGGCTGCAAGCTATGATTGCATCGCAGCCTGAGTGACAGAGTGAGACGCCATCTCAAAAAAAAAAAAAAAGAAAGAAACTTCTTTGGTGAATCATTGAAATTGTGTAATCCGAGATAGATTAGATAGCTGGAGATTTATAAATGGATAAACGGTTTCTGGATTTATGCAAATAAACTTAATAGCTATCTCTTAGGAGTAGAAATGGGCCGAATAGACAGTGGCACTTTCACTGCTCTAAGCCACTTGGAAACCTGGAATGCAGAACATAAATGTGTTTGGAATCCGTTTTGTAAGTATTTCTGCAGTTAAACTATTTGTTCAAGAGACTAGAAATGTCTTACATCATTATTTACTGCTAATATATGCGTGGCCAGTGGGAGAAAGGAAATACCCCTTTGTTGATATAAGAGGACACAGGAGGAGCAACCAGGGGCATTAGGGAGATCCATGTGAGTTCATTTTTCCACTCAGTTATCCATTCAGCTCATATTCACTGAACAGCCGCCATGTGCCAGGAATTGTTGTAGGTTCTGGGGACGCAGAAAAGAACAAGGCAGCAAGGTCCTCAATCATGTGGAGCTTATAGTCTCTCATGGGGTATAATACACCAATAAAGAGTTCAAAGAAGGTAAATTCAAATCGTGGCAAGTGCTGTGAAGAAATAAAGAAGCTATGTCATTACGGATGGTTGGAGGGCTACTCTCTGGTGGGCAGGGATAGTTTCTCTGAGAGAAGACATCTGAACCGAGGCCCAAACAGCAGGAAGAAACTAGCCATATGCATATCTGGGGAACAAGATTCCAGAAAAAAACACAGCCTCAAGGACAAGAGTCCCAAAATAAAATTAGCTTGGTATGTTTGAGTACATGAAGAAAACCACTCCACTCTCACTGCCTCACTTGACTAACCTTAGAAAAAAAAGTAAAGAAAACCACTGTGGCTAAAGCTTAATGACTAACAGAATATACAATATAAGTCCAGGAGGAAGATAGGAAACCATGTCCTGTAATCATGCTCCAGTATGGAGTTCAAATTTCATTCTTAGTGTAACAGAAAGCCTCAGGGGAGCTACATTCAGGGAGGGATGATTTGCTATCTTCAGATTTGGGTTTCAAAAAAATCACTCCAGAACTCAAAACCACTCAGAAACTCAGAGTACGTTTTAAGAAAATATACATCTGCTTCAGGAAAAAAAGATTATTGTAAATTATTTTTAAAAGAGCTAAAGAAATGACAAGATATACCATATACGTGGAAAGGAAGATCAATGTCATGAAATGTTGAGTATTTACAAATTCATTGTAGTTCTAAGCAAAATCCCCAGCATTCTGAAATATGAATGCAAATGTAAGTATTCAAGAATTTTTTTTTTGACAGAGTCTCTTGCTGTGTTGCCAAGGCTGGAGTGCAATGGCATGATCTTGCCTCAGTGCAACCTCTGCCTCCCAGGTTCAAGCGATTCTTGTGCCTTAGCCCCTCAGGTAGCTGGGATTACAGGGGTGCATCACCACACCTGGCTAATTTTTGTATTTTTTTTTAGTAGAGATGGGTTTTCACCACGTTGGCCAGGCTGATCTCAAGCTCCTGGCCTCAAGTGATCCACCTGCCTTGGCTTCCCAAAGTGCTGGGATTACAGGCATGAGCCACCATGCCCAGCCACATTCGAGAATTTAATAAGGGAGTTTTGTGAAAGAATAAAAGATTAGGAATTCCTCTATCAAAATTTATTATAAAGCCATAGACAGTATTACTGGTGAAGGGTAACTGAAAAATAGATCAATAGGACAGAAAAGAGAGCCCAATGATGAACTAAACAAATATGGTTCTTTCTATATGATATAGGATGCTTTAGAAGTTACAGAGGAAAACACAGTATCAAAAGTAAATGGTATTGTTACAACTGATAGCCTGTAAGAAGAAAAAATCAGATTCTTACATAACAGTTTGTACAAGAATAAATTGTGAGATGGATTAAAAACTTAAATATAAGAAATAAAAATGTAAAACCTTTAGATGGGGAAAAAGGAATCTTAGAATAAAGTAGATTTTATAAACTAGAGACTCAAAAGTCACACTCAAGTTTGGGTGAATTTCACTATATCAAAATGTATAACTTCTGCATAACATAGCACCATAAAATAAAAAGACAAGCAACAAACTGGTAGAAGGCATTTGCAACCCCAAATAACTACCAAAAGCAAGTTTCCAGAATCTCTAATGAACTCCTACAAATCAAAAAGGGAAATTTAAACTACCCAATAGAAAAATAGACAGCTTATTAACAGGCACTTCCACAAGGGGGAGACATGAATGAGCAGTAAAAATATGAAAAGGTTTTCCACAGTGCTAATAAAAGCAGGAAATGCAAGTTTAAAAATCATAATGAAACTGCATTTTATGCCCGTCACAATAGCAGAAATTCAAAAGGCTGACAGTGAGACTTGGCAAAGAATTGAGGTAAACAGGCACTCTGAGCTGTGGCAGGTGGCACTTTGGAGAGCAAGTTGTCATTCCCTAGTTAGACTTCTAAACACACAGATTCTACCACACAAAGATTCTACTTCGGGACAGAAATCAGCAGCGTTTCTCAAAGGAGGGACTCTTGGTATTTTGTGGGGGACAAAATATTCCGGACTCTTATGCACTGTACAAAATTTAGCATCCCCTGCCCCATTCCATCCCCATCTCACGAAAGATTCTCCCACATTTCCAAATAATACCTTGGAGGATTGGACCACCCCAGGTGAGATTTACCAGGAGAAATTCCTGCATGTACCCACACAGTACTGCCATGTACTCTCACGTAGGTTGTGCCCCAAACACCTCTCACAACTAAACAGAGAGGCCTGTGTACAGAAGGAGAATCATGAGGATGTGTGCTGTCGCATCCTTTGTTGTAACAAAAATCGGACACTACCCAAATAGCCATCAGTCCACAAATGGAGAATTAAACTGTAATTCAGTCATACGACAGAGCACTATGCAACAGTTAATAATCTAGATCTCAAAAAACCATGTTGAGCAAAATATAATAGGCAGCATAATACTCTTTATAAAAAGTTTTAAAATTACAAAATCATAGAATATGTTTGGACACATGCACAAACACACACACATACACACACACGCACACGAACTAAATATCTACCAAATTCAGAATAATGGTTGCTTCTGAAGATGAAGAAAGAATTGGACTGGAGAAATTAACATAGAAGATAAATTCTGTGTGGTTCTATCACTTAAAAGAGTAAAGACAGGATGTGAAAAAATATGAAAAACAACGTTTGTTAGTTTTGACTGATGGGCGCATGGATAGGAGTTTGTTGCATTTTCTTCTGTATATTTCCATATTTTACCCCCACTTTGGCTGCTGAATATACAGTGAATGGGGATGAGTGGAAGGGTGAGGATGGAGATTGGGTGGTGGGAGGCAGTACTGGAACCAGAGAGGAGCCAAGCGAGGACCCCAGCATCCCTCCCTCAACTGCTTTAAACTCCAAGAGTGTGTGACCACTTTTTTGCTTCATTTATCTATTGCCCAAAAGGTTTTCCTGGATGAACACTTCCCCTTGTAGCATCCTCTGCCTTCCAAGTATTAAAATTGTCACCTAAGCAAGCCAGGAATTTGTCAACAGCTAGATTTTTAGCAGAATGACACATTCAAGTGATGTCTAAATAATTTAAGTCTGCCCCATCCCCATTCCTACAATTTTGCTTCTATATCCTTTTTTGTCTTGAACACTTTTTTATTGTGGTAAAATATTCATAACAAGACTGGACGCAGTGGCTCATGCCTGTAATCCCAGCACTTTAGGATGCGAAGGCCCAAGGATCATTTGAAACCGAGAGTTCAAGAACAACCTGAGCAACAAAGCGAGAACCTGTCTCTACAAAAAAAATTAAAAGTTACCCAGGTGTGGTAATGCCACCTGTGTAGTCCCAGCTACTCAGGAGGCTGAGGTGGGAGGATCACATGAGCCAAGAGGTTCGAGGCTGCAGTGAGCCACAATTGCACCACGACACTCCAGCCTGGGTGACAGGGCGAGACCCTATCTTGACAGTATATATGTATATACTATTATATTATATATAATAGATAATAATATATTATGTAATTATATATCATATAGTAGTATATATAGTTACATATAATATAGTAGTACATATAACAGTATTATATATACTTTTATTTACAATAATAGTATATATTTATATAGTATTATATTAGTATATATTATATAGTATATATACTATATAATATATATAATACAATAATAGTATATATATTATATAGTATATATACTACATATATACTACATATATACTATAGTATGTATACTATACATAAATATAGTATATATATAAATATAAATATATATATAAATATAGTATATATAGTATATATAGTATTTATACATACTTTGTATAGTATTGTATATAATATGTATTTAAATATATAATATATATATTATATTTATATAGTATATATACTACATATATACTATAGTATATATACTACATATATACTATAGTATATATACTACATATATACTATAGTATATATACTACATATATACTATAGTATATATACTACATATATACTATAGTATATATACTACATATATACTATAGTATATATACTACATATATACTATAGTATATATACTACATATATACTATAGTATATATACTACATATATACTATAGTATATATACTACATATATACTATAGTATATATACTACATATATACTATAGTATATATACTACATATATACTATAGTATATATACTACATATATACTATAGTATATATAGTATGTATACAAACTTTCTCTGTATATATAGTATATATATTTATATAGTATATATAATATACTATTAAATATTGTAAATAATATACTGATATATAATAGTACATATTATATATTTTAATTAATATTTATTATATTATATAATACTACATATAACAGTGTATGTTATATATAATAGTATGAATAGTATACTAGTATATACACTAGTGTATATATTTCTTATTATATATGTATATATACACACATACATAACATAAAAGTTATCATTTTATCAATTTAAAAATTACAATTGGCCAGGCACAGTGGCTCATGCCTGTGAACCCAGCACTTTGGAAGGCAGATGCAGGAGGATTGCTTGAGCCTAGGAGTTCCAGACCAGCCTGAGCAACATAGTGAGACCTCATCTCTATAAATTTTTTTTAAAAGCTGGGCATGGTGGCGCGTGCCTGTGGTCCCAGCTACTCAGGAGGCTGAGGTGGGAGGGTCGCTTGAGCCTGGGGGTTTGAGACTGCAGTGAGCCATGATTGTGCCACTGCACTCCAGCCTGGGCAACAGAGTAAGACTCTGTCTAAGTGCATTCACAATGTTGAACAACCACTACCACGATTCATCTCCAGAACATTTTTCATCATCCTGAACTGAAACTCTATGCCCATTAAACAATAACTTCCCATTCCCCAGTACCCCCAGCCTCTTGTAAACTCTGCTCTGCTTTCTGTCTCTGTGTATTCAACTGTTCTAGATAATAATTACTATTCAACTATTCTAGATACTAATCACTCCATGTAAGTGGAATCATACAATATTTGTCCTTTCACGTCTGGCCTATTTCATTTAGTATAATGTTTTCAGGACTCATTTATGTTGTAACATATATCAGAATCTCTTTCCTTTTCAAGGTGAAAAGAATTATAATCCATGGTATGTATATGCCGTATTTTGTTTATCCATTAATCTACTGATGGACATTTGGATTTTTTCCACCTTTGGTAATTGCGGATAATCTTTCTATGAACACTGGTGTACAAATATCTGTTCAAGGCCCTCCTTTCAATTCTTTTGGGTATCTGCCCAGAGATGGAATTGCTGGATCATGTGGTAATTCTATATTTAACCTTTTGAGAGACTACTAAACAGTTTTCATGGTGGCTGCACCATTTTACAATCCCATCATCAATGCACCAGTGTTTCAGTTTTTCCATATTCTCACCAACACTTCTTATTTTCCTTTCATTCCCCAAATATCTGTCCTAGTGGGTGTGAAATGGTATCTCATTGTGGTTTATCCTACAGTTTTTTTATTATCAGTGTTAAGAAAGCATTGTATATATTTCTGTCTGATTGATTGATCCGTAACACCTACGTTTTTTAGTATTTCAGCATTTCCCAAAGTGTGCTCCACAGAATATTGATTGCATTATTAGAGGTTTTATTATTAGAGATTTATCATTAGAGATTGCATATATTAGAGGTTTCTATGGGATAAGAATAGTGAGGGAGGGGAACTCTCTGGTTAAGTAAGCTGAGAAAGGAAGCAAACTCCAGTAGAGTCATTTCCAGTGCATACATAACTTCTGCAAATTCAACAAGTGAGTAGGAGGTGGTAACTGAATCTCCTGTCCTTTGATTGGTCTCAGTTTTCTCAAGTCTCTTATGCTGAGAGTGATTCTGTTATCTAAAGATATGCACCTTTTTATACAAATGGCCCATAAATAGAGCCTTTTATGTAGTGCTTGAAGAAAATTTTATCTGTCGCAACTTTGAAGGAAAAACTGGCTATATTCATGATGATGTAGTTGGTGGGCTCTATGTTGGCACTTTCCCTAAGGGATTTTCCAGTGTTTATTTTGACTATACACAGTTTTCACTTTGAACTGACTTTAGAAACTACCTCCCACGTAAGATGAAATTTTACTATATATCTTCCCCTTGAAGATTGGAAAGACCTTGAAAAGCCCTACTGTAAAGAAACCTGATTAACACAGTTTAAACCAGGAGTTGGCAAACTTTCTCTGTAAAGGGCCAGCAAACTTTCTCTGTAAAGGGCCAGATAGAGTATATTTTCAGCCCTGTGGACCAGAGAGTTTCTGTTACAACTATTCAACTCTGCAGTTGTAGCTCGCTAACAGCCATAGACAATCGATACATAAATGAATAGACATGGCTGTGTGCCAATAAAACTTTATTTAGAAAAATATGCAGCATGCTATATTTAACTGGCAAGCATAGTCTTGTGATGCTTGGTTTACACCATCATGACCAAGGTTTATTAAATGGCCTTCCTCTCCTTTTTTTTTTTTAACCTAAAACCTATAGTAAACCCTTAGATTCCTGAACTTGAATTCAAATATTAGAGGGCTTCAGCTCTTCATGAATGACACTGAAGGTTGATGATAGGTTGTTACTTTTCAGGTGTCTGGATTTTCATCTCTGTGGTACCGGAACTAGTCACTTGGTGAGTGTTATGGGCTGAATTATGGCCAGCCCTTAAATTGATATAGTGAAGTCCTAATTCATAGTACCTCAGAATGTGACTGTGCATGTGGATAGGGTCTCTAAAGAGGTGATTAAGTTAAAATTAGGCCTTGGGGATGGGCCCTAATACAATGTGACTGGTGTCTATATAAGAAGAAATATGGGCACAAAAAGAGGTACCAGGGGTGTTTGGGTACAGAGGAAAGACCATGTAAAGAGGTGGCCATCTGCAAGCCAAGGAGAGAGGCCCCAGAGGATACCAGCTCTGTTGACACCTTGATCTTGGACTTTCAGCCTTCAGAAATGTGAGAACATACGTTTTGTTCTGTAAGCCATGCAGTCTTTGGTATTTTGTTATGGCAGCCCTAGCAAACTAACATAGTGCGTGATTGTAACTCATCTACCCCAACTCATTGAGATCTTACATTTCTTTGCTCATTCCCAGATACCCAATATCACAAGTATCTTGTACCAAATTTTATAGGTGGAGTCAAGTGCTTTAATTATATTTGCATATTTGGTGTGTTCATAGATCTTAAAACATATCCCTCCTGCATGTTAATAGTTGTAGAATAGATTCCCATGATGCTCTTATCTCAGTTTTCCTTTGTTTCTCTCTTTAGTTTCCTTCCAAATACTGTCCACTTTGTTTCTATTCCTGGGTTCTGGGGTTTTCAAGTAGATGCATATTTCTTTGGTTTATAGTGCTGCTTGTTGCCAGCAGGAATGGAATCTGAGAACTAACCAGTTGTGTGTAACCTCAGACAAGGTATCTATTTCCCTGACTTGGTTTCCTTGTATTCCTAGTATAATAGCATCCATATTATCTTTGGAGTTTCTAGAAGCATTAGCAGAATATAAGTGATGTGCCTGGCATAGCATATGGCTTATGTTGGACACTTAACAAATAGTAGCTATTGAAGGCAACCAGAAGATATCTGTTTATTTTCTCTTTTTTCTGCCTTTGTGATCCAAGTTGACAGCAGCTGTGTAGTCTTTGTTAACACCCACTAAAGAAGCAAGGGATTTAACTAGTTCTTTGCACGTGACATTAGACACTGCTTGGTATATCATTGTTTACAGGGCTTAATCCCTCAAGGAGCTTTTGTCGCCGGGCAGACACAAGAAAGATGTGGAGAGATAACGTGATAAGGCAGAAAATGTACTGAGTCATTCCAGTGCCAGCTCTGCCCTGTGTAACATTTTACAAGTTGCTTTCTCTCTCTCTCTTTCTGTATCTCATTTATCTTATTTGTAAAGTGGGGGCTTAGACTAAAACACATCTCTAGTGTATCCTCTTTTTGCCTAATGTTTCACTGAGAGATCATGAGGACCAAGAGGATAACAGGATGTGAGAATTCTTCATACTGATCTTAGTACTACCCAAACCATAACTATCCATGCCCAACATGTTTTCCTCCTAAAGGGGTACTAAAAAATATTGCCTGTAAGAAACTCTCACCCTATTCTCCTTTCTGTGCTCTCATTTGAGTTAAGCTCCTTGAATATTGAGTTCCTGCTAGAAAAATGGCTTTGTTCTATGGCATCAGGAAGGAGAGAGAGGGCAAAGGTGTTTGTGAAGAAATCCCCTTGACTTCCTGCTTCTTGTGCCATCTTGCACCTAGATGCCTTGCACATCCAGGGGGAGTGGAGGGGCAGGTGGTGTGGGGAGGTGCCAAGCGGATGGTGCCACAGAGAGTTTCACTTACCACATGGCAGAACAAGGAATACCACATCTGCCACTTCTGCCTTCCTCCTTGTCCTGTTTTTACACTTGGGTGTGTGTGAAACAGTGTGACCTCACAAGTGACAAAGGAGAAGCATGCTTATTGACTGAAGTGGAGCTTCTGGGGGAAAAGCTGTTTTCTTTTCTGTAGTAGGGAGAATGAGAAATACATATAAAGGAGGATATCTCATGGCGTGATGTGCATGCTAGATTTCATCAGTATTCATGACGTGTTTCATTCTCGCCACACTGACATCTGTTAAAAAAAGATTCAGGAATGCCATTCTGGTTTCAGTAACTCTGAAACATGGCTTCGGAGGGGATGTATTACTGAGTTCTCTCTCCCACTTTGACAGCCCTGATTTTGCAACTGAGTGTAGATAACTTTGAGCACTTCAGAATCTCCTCCTACAGAGACAGTAGAAGTCTAAAACGGTGTATTCAGTGACATGCATCCTGTAAGAAGCCAAATTGGTATGAAATCTTTAGTTGTTAAGGAGACTAGCCTCAATTTCATCTGTATTTTGAGAGAACTCTATTCTAAATCTCATGTAATTAGGTGAATTTCTAAAACTGTGATTAAACTGTAGTCAGCCAGGGGAAAATTAGAAATAAATTAGAAGTGTCACTGACTTGAGATTTATAGTTTCTCCCCCTGTGCCTACAGAAATTAAGGAGCTTCTCTCTTCTGTATTACAGGCTTTGATGAGAAATCCAGAAGAAAGAATGTATGAAAGAAAAAGATGACATCTATGCATAGCAAACAAAATCTGAAGATTATTACAGTAAAAACAAAAGAAAGGCAAGAGAATACTTACTAGTTAAAGGTAAGTTGACGTTTCTGTAAATGCTGAACTCTTTGATATGTTAGATAGAATAGAAAAGTGAGTTTATGTGTGTTTGCATGTGAGTACACATTGACTGGTCAAGTGGGGCTTGGACAGGATGTGATATGATATATGATATGGCATATTAACAAAATATTTACATTACTAGCAAATGTTGAAGAAAATTAATAAATTAAGTTACTCCCCTACTTTCAAATGAAAGTCAAACACTCCAAAGTTGAATGATATGCTTACATTTTATAGGTCTTTTCCCACAGAGCAAAATAAACAAAAAAATGTACTAATTGTGCTGTGCCTTAGACATATTTCCTATATTTCCAATATTTATACACGCATTTATAAAAGTATTTTCTTTTTATTTGCAGTTGAACAGCTTCACCAGCTTAAGTCCAGGGGACAACTGAGCAAAGCAAACAATTGATTCTTTTTATAAGTGCAATGATTTTCATCTTTAGCTTAATTGGAGTAAGGGAGAGCTTTGTATCCTTAGTATCAGTACTGGGGTTTTATTTTCCATTTTCCACTGCTTTTTTATAATATAATAAGAGGGGGATGGAATATTTGAACAGTTGCATAAGCATTGTCATAATGATAGCAATGCTATAGAAACCAAACTGCCAGGCATGTAGGCAACACAACCAGATGAGATCTCAAAATGTTTCTTCATGAGATGCTCTCAGAAGTTCATATCTGACAGGCAAAAACGGTTTGAAGGACATTGATGTAAAATATGCACAACTGTGAACTGCACGTGAGTAAAATGTGCAACAGTTAGGAACAGCATTTTATGTCTCAAAATGCTTCCTTTGGTGAAATCAATGGTAAGATTGCAAATCCACATGCTGGCGCCTGCTGGAGAGATGTAGCAGTCAAGGACGTCGACTCTGGAGATCTTGCCCTACCACTTACCACTTGCATAATTGTGGTCAAAATGATTAATCTCCCTTTGCCTCAGTTTCCTCATCTGTAAAATGTGGGTGATATTAAAACCTACCTTACAGAGTTGCTCAGTAGATGAAATGAGTCAATATAGGCAAAGCACTTGAAAGAATGCTGAGCCCATAAAAAGTGCTCAGTAATTATTGGTTGATTTTATCATTGAGTAAAGTGTACTTCAGGGATGGAAATTTCAGTTGTTTGTTTTAAAGGGGGCAAAGATGTGGAAGAGCATAACAGATGTTGGGGAAGTGGAAGATATCAGTTCTTTAACTCTGGGCATATTTGTACTGTTCAAGCAGCTGTCACAGGACTGATGGGTGCCAGGCGAAGATAGAAAAAAGCTACAGGGGCTCAGTGTACTTCTCAAACAAACTCTTATTGATTGTCTCCTTGATTCAAGCACCTTAAGAAGCATTGGAGAATACAGACTTAAATGATGCAGGACTTTTCTTAAGTTACAAATAAGACCATCTTAAACTCTTTGCTGTAATCTGTAAGGCTGGACTTGACCTAGTCCCAGACATTGTCTCTAGCCTCACCTCCTTAGCTCCCTGTCCTCATTCTTGCCTTCTTTGATTCGCTCTAAAACACAAGCAGCGATTTTCCACTTGGATTTTTTGCACCCACTGCACAATGCAGCCTGGCTCTTTCCCTCCCTTGTTCCTGTATCTTTTTCCTTTAAGTCTTAGACCGGGGCTTCTCTGGCTTCTCTACTAAAGGAGCCCCCTCTGAGAAGTGAGCTTCCAAAAATATTGTCCCTACTGTCATTCTCATCAACAATGGATATGAAAGCCTATTTTTCCATATCCCTGCAACAAGGAGTATTCCAAAGTTGTTTCATCCTTGCCAGTCTGATAGGTGCTGAACTTGATTATTTGAAGTAGGTTTAAGAGAGGATGCACAGATACGCAATGAGGGCAGAAGTCAGTCATTCATTAACTCACCTTTAGAGCCTTCCCTGTTTTCTTTATAGCACTCATCCCTACCATGAATTAATTTGTCTCTTCAGTTACTTTTCACCTGCCTTCTCTCCTGGTGTATAAGTTCCCTGAGGCCTGGGACAGCATTTGCCCTCTTCACAGTAATATTCTGGGATCCTGGTCCAGCAATTGCTATATACGAGGTACTCAATAAACATTTTGAGAGTGAAAGAATGAATGAGAAAGACAGGATCTTGTAATTGAAATAGACAGACAACATCTTTACAACAGTGCTAGAGGCTCAGAAATAGAAGGGAGTCTTACAAAAAGTTAGACCCAGGTAGGCAGGAGCAATATTGAAACTATTAACAGCCTCTCAGCACAAATAAGGATCAGCCTAAATAGGCCTTGCCCATAGTGTTGGGCAGGGTCTGAAAGGGCCTCTTGTGGCAGTAGGTTTTACCCTTGAGGTGCTGGATTGTGGGAAGGTGGCTGGGATTCAAGAATGGGGCTCAGGGACTGGTCAGTTGCCAACCACTATGGTGAAATTGTCAATATCTTAACCAAGCATAGCTGTATGTGTGCATTCCTACTCAATATCAGTCCTGATTATAGTACCAAGCAGAACTCTTTCTAGTCCTGTTTGTACTAGAATACCATTCTCTGCCTTGGATCAATAAGAAGAGTCATCCAGGCCCGGGCATGGTGGCTCATGCCTGTAATCCCAGCACTTTGGGAGGCTGAGGTGGGTGGATCACTTGAGGTCAGGAGTTTGAGACCAGCATGGTCAACATGATGAAACCCTGTCTCCACAAAAAAAATACAAAAATTAGCCAGACATGGTGGTGCATGCCTGTAATCCCAGCTACTTGGGAGGCTGAGGCAGGAGAATCACTTGAATTCAGGAGGCAGAAGTTGCAGTGAGCAGAGATCGTGCCACTGCACACCAGTCTGGGCGGCAGAGTGAGTGAGACTCCGCCTCAAAAAAAAAAAAAAAAAAGAGGTCTCCAAATAGAGACCAGAGGAGGACTCTGATGCCCTCAAATTTCACCCGAGCACCCTTCTGCCCGCGTTGCATACCAGCAAGTCCTCCCTTATACCTGTTTTATTTCATGTGTGTGGATTTTGTACTGATATGTCATAGTTGTGCACGTTTTAGGGATACATATGTTATTTTGATACATGTATACAATGAGTAATGATCAAATCAGGGTAATTGGGATATCTATCACATTGAATATTTATCTTTTCTTTGTGTCGGGATATCTATTTTAAATAACCATGCTCGTCACCTATGAGACTGGCAAGGACAAAAAAATATTTTAAATACTCCTCATTGGAAGGATATGGACAAAAAGGCTCTCGTATACTGTTGATGAGAATGCCAGTAGGGGCAATGTTTTTAGAAGTTAACTTGGCAATACTTATCAAAATTCTAAATGCACATTCTTATTGACCAGGTAACATAACTTTTAGGGATTTATCTTCCAGATAAACTGGCACAAATACAAAATGATATATGCACAAGTGTGTTCACTTTAGCATTGTTATAATAGCAAAATTATGGGTGCAATTTGTATGGTTGTTGATAGGAGAGGAGTGGATAAATGATGGTACTTCCATCTAATAGAACACTCTGACCTTTAAAAAGTGTCAGGGTAGATCTCTCAAAGGTGTTAAGTAACAGAGGGAAAAAAGCTGCCAAAATGGTGTGTATTATGAAATCCTGACACATGCTACAACATGGATGACCTTTGAGGGCATTATGCTATATGAAATAAGCCAGTCACAAAAGGATGAATACAGTGTGATCTTACTTGTATGAGGTACCTAGTGTAGTCACATTCATAGAGATGGAAAGCAGAGTGGTGGTTGCCAAGAGCTGTAGGGAAGAGGGAATGGGGAGTTACATTTTAGTGGGCACAGAGTTTCAGTTTGAGATAATGAAAATGTTCTAGAGAAGGATGAGAGTGATGGTTGCACAACAATGTAAATGTACTTAATACCACTGAACTGTACACTTAAAAATGGTTTAAATGATGAATTTTTGTTTTATCTACTTTACCACAGTGTTTTTTAATGTTAAGAAGAGGAAAACTTTCCTGGTTTTTCCAAAGAAAAAGTGTTAATAGTTTAAAATACCACCATAATACATTTTAGTGACAATCAGTTAAAATTTCTTAGTAGTCTCAGGATCTAAAACAAAAGTACAATATTTTTAAAAGAAAAAAATCTATTTTCCTTTTAAATGATGCCTCATGCACCTAACTTTAGTGGTGCAAATTAAGAAGCAACAAATTACCAGCCAACTACCAAATCATAGTACCTCCTAGTTCTGCTGGGGATTAAAAGAGTTAACACTTGTTCTTTTAAGAACTTTACAAGTGTTAACTCATTTAATCCCCAACAGAACTAGGAGATATTGTGATTTCCATTTCACAGATGAGATCACTGAGAACAGAGAGGTAATGTAACATGCCCCAGGTCACACAGCTAGTGAGATGCAGAACTGGTTGTCATCAAACCCCAAAATTATATAGCTCCAGAGCACAAAATAGTCTGAGCCACTGTTTTACCAACTCCCAGCTCTGAAGAGCTTCTGTATTAGAAGAGTCATCTATAAACTATGTTGGCCTTTTTAAGATTTCTACTGCATAGTTACAACTGAAAAGCTTGAGTGCACTGATACAGCTACTAGCTTTTCTTCAGTAGATGCTTGTTAACTTGAAATATGTAAATGATTTGTCTCTAACTGGGAAATTATTCTTTAACATTTACCTAGCTTCTTGGCTGGGCATGGTGGCTCACGCCGCCTGTAATCCCAGCATTTTGGGAGGCCGAGGAGGGTAGATCACTCGAGGTCAGGAGTTCGAGACCAGCCTGGCCAATATGGTGAAACCCAGTCTCTACTAAAAATACAAAAATTAGCTGGCCGTGGTGGTGCATGCCTGTAATCCCAGCTACTTGGGAGGCTGAGGCAGGAGAATTGCTTGAGCCTGGGAGCTGGATTTTGCAGTGAGCCGAGATGGAGCCACTGCACTCCAACCTGGGTGACAGAGTAAGACTGTCTCAAAAAAAAAAAATTTACCTAGCTTCTTACTAAACACAGTCATGGAGGAGAACAAGGAAGGGAAGGCTACATGTAAAAATACAAGTGTTCTAAGGTTTTATCAGAGAAGAGTTCTGAAAGGAATTCTCCATATTGGACGGGGAAAACGTGATCTTATATTCTTCTCCCTAAGGTTCATGTCTCCCAAAATATTAGGTTAATTTTAAAGACATATTTCATGTTTATATTCAAACAGATTTAGAAAATGCTGAATTAAAAGGCATTAAATAGTTTCTCTTCTGCAGGAATTCTTAAGGGCTTAAACACAATGAGTTGCCAAAAAACAGGTATATTAAATAATATATAACAATATATTATAAATATATTATATAACATATAAATATATATTATATTTATATTTATATAGTATGTAATTGTTTCCCAGAGTTATTTTTACCACAGAGCCCTTCTCCCACAGAAAATATTCAGGGGTTAATGCTTCCTGGATCGCTTTTTGGAAATCTTTGTATTACGGATTTTCCAAATTTACCACCAGAGGTCAGTTTTCCCCTCCTTTTATATTCTGACTAAACACTGACAAAACTTGATTTCCTCTCAGCACACCTGAGACAGGCTGACATTTTTCAAGTGGACTTTGCTTAAAACTTTTAAGGGATGAGTGAAAGAAATAAGAAAAATAAGAATCCCTATAAATAATCACATTTCCAAAACCTATGAGGCTGAGCCAAAGAAATAGCAAATCTACCAAGCTCTGTTGTACCAGTATGGAGAACAAATTCTCAGCCATATTGCTTGGCTCTTTTTCCCTCCTGTTTCTCAGCCAAGTGGCCTTTCTGTCATCTCAGCCCCTAAGCGCGTCTGTGGGCTTATCTTATTACATCTGAGGATAAATCCCATAGACCCTTGTGTTTTCACGGTTCAAATTATTTTCTGATTTAAATATCCTGGGTCTGCAGTGTGATCTTTCCTCTCAGTCCTAGCTGGCAGCTCTGAGATAGCTCTGTGGTAATGAACAAATATGGCACTCCTGTGAATGTTCTAGTCCTAAGAAAAGCAACTATGTAGTTAATATGCTCCCCTCCTTTCCTCTGCCAGGACAGACATTATTAATCAACACAGCACCCTTTCTTTGCAGAACTCAGAACAGGTCTCACAATACTTCCTAAAACAGGGCTCTAGGCAGGCATTACCAATAGGTTGGTGTTAATGTGAGAAAACTCTAAGGCTAAGTCGTAAATTCCTTCCACTTCTGGACTATTCTCTGTTGACTGTCTTTTGAATGTTAATCTCCATAATCCTTTACCCAACACACACACATGCACACACACACACACACACACACACATGCTTTTTAAAGTTTGTTTCAAATCCACGATAATGAAAACCTATTCATTACAGCCCCAGCATTTCCTTATTCATACCTTATCCTTAGCAAACTATATGGGTGCAACACCTGATTTAAAGAGAAGGGCTGTTACATCCCAGCATATGCCAGAAGCTCCACACTTAGCCCATTCTGTTGTTTAACTTCGGATTCCTATTGATAACATGGCATATGCCCTATTTTAAAATTAGCACTTGCTTAGAGTTGCCTTTGTGTGAGGTATTTAGGAAATGGCCTGTGTTCTTGATCAATCTTTAGCAAAAGCTATGGTATTAAAGCTATTAAAAGGCCTAACCTGTTATGGTAGACTTTGAAACTAATTATCATCTGACGGTTCATTTCTTTTTAATGCTGAAAGCTTATTTTAGCATTAAAGAATAAGAGGGTAATATAGCGTAGTCATTAAGCATTCCCCCTGGAGTTAGATGAGGTTCAACTCTTGGCTCCCCCACTTACTTGGGTTTTGGGATCTTTGGAGAGTTACTAATTAATCCTTTTAAGTCTTCTGAAAAAAAGATAAAAATAATACCTATCTTATTGTGGTGCTTTTGTAAAACATTATTGTGCATCTACTTTGTACCAAGTGCAAAACATCACAGTGAGGATTGAATGAATTGGGAATTTACTTCACCTGGCATCAAGATGGAACTATTAATCTTTTAAAGCCCTTTTATGTTTCAGCTGAAGCCATCACGAAAGGTAGGGGCAAAAGAAGACATGCATGTTATTGAATTGCAGATCGATTAGAGGTGAGATTTAGGTGGAGGCTGGCCAGCAGGGTCCATATTTAATTTTTCAGTTGTGCATTGGAAGTGAACTTTCCCCCATGGGCAGTAGGGTGTGCTTTGTGAACAGGATAACTACTTCTGGCACTGGTTTCAGGTGAGAGTGTCTCTCTTCACCTTCATTAGTGTTCGTGAACTAATGAGCAGCAAGTTCAACTTTGCTGTTAGTTCTCTAGCTTCTGTTTCTTGTGAACTTTAACTCCATGCACGTTTCTTACGGCAATAGAATTGATTAACATTTACTGCATGTTCTTTCTGGCCAATGCAGTGTTGAAATGAATTTACCGTGTAAGAAGGAGGTGACGCTAATACACTGGATGTTGTTAAGAAGGCATCATGGAAATATTATATAAATTAACTACTGATAAGAGATAATAACACCATGAAAAACCATGGAAGAGATGAAAGCCTTTTAAAGCAATAATAGCACATCACCTACCTTCCTATTTGCCTAAGTCACTGTCTGGCTGCAGAGAAGTAAGGAGATGTAAAGTACATAAAAGCAGAGGGTTGGGGGTAGGTAGAAATAAAAGGCTGTTATAGTTCAAGTCCTAATTACCAAAGGCT
This sequence comes from Gorilla gorilla gorilla, assembly GCF_029281585.2. Lineage (NCBI taxonomy): Eukaryota > Metazoa > Chordata > Mammalia > Primates > Hominidae > Gorilla > Gorilla gorilla. The sequence continues at coordinate 79,310,303 of NC_086017.1, read as the reverse complement.
AAAGATAAGGTCAACAGCACCTGTGATTTTTCTATATTACATCTATATAACTTGTTATTTAGAATCTTACATTCATTATTTTAGCTTTGCCTCTTGAAATCAGCTTCAGAATTACCTTCCTAAGCAAATTTTAAATTCATCTTTGAATTTTTAAAGAAGTTGTTTTTTATTTAAATCCCATATTGGGATTTAAGGTAGTCAACATATATCTTACCTCAATTCTTTTGTCTTATAAAAGTAATTCTGTTTCTGCCAATCTAATAGGAGAAAAAAATATCTCATTTGTTTAATATTTATTTCTGACTATCAGTGAAGGGTTTTTGTATATTTATTGGCTGTTTGTATTTCTTATGAAAATTGCTTATTCCCATCCCTCTTTGTCTGTGGATTTGCTTCTTATATTAGTAAGTTAAGAGAGAAACCACTCAGAAGTGACAGACTAAGGCACATGTGCCTTAATAATACAATCCTGGCTGGTGCTGTGGCTTTCACCTGTAATCCTATCGCTTTGGGAGGCCAAAGCGGGAAGATCGCTTGAGTCCAGGAGTTCGATGCTGCAGTGAGCTATGATCACACCACTGCACTCCAGCCTGGGTGACAGAGTGAGACCTTGTCTCTAAAAAAAGATAAATATAAATATAAATATAAATATAAATATAAATATAAATATAAATATAAATATACAATCCTGATTTAAAAGTAATCCCAAATAATTGGAGAACATAAATGTTCAGCTTCTGCCTAATCTTTAGAGTGGCTGATAACCCGTTTTCCCTTTTAGAGTCATTCTCGAGCTCACAGATGGCTGGTTCCTCTGTCTGAGGTCCCTGTCAGCCCTGTGGCAGTTGCAGAGACCTGGAAGAGCAAGCCTCCTTGTAGTCCATGCAGATTTCCATAGAGGAGGCAGGTGGTACCGTTGAACAGTCCTCCTCGGCAGACAGCAGTGGCATCATTTGGCTCTAAGAAAGAGCTTTAAAAAAATATATGTAATTCTGACTGGGCGTGGTGGCTCATGCCTGTAATCCCAGCACTTTGGGAGGCCGCAGTGGGCAGATCGCTTGAGGTCAGGAGTTCGAGACCAGCCTGGCCAACATGGTGAAACATCTCTACTAAAAATACAAAAATTACCCGGGTGTGGTGGTGCGCACCTGTAATCCGAGCTACTTGGGAGTCTGAGGCTGGAAAATCGCTTGAACCTGGAGGTGGAGGTTGCAGTGAGCTGAGATTGCACCACTGCACTCTGGCATGGGTGACAAAGCAAGACTCTGTCTAAAAAAAAAAAAAGATATATAGTTCCTCCATCAGTCTGGACAGTAATTGAGTCTTGTTTATTTCTTTATCTTTCACTTGGTGGAAATGTTGTCTTGGTGAATAGCCAAAGTGTTTTCTGCTTATTTGTGTGTTTTGTTTCTTTGTTGCCCAGGATGGTGGAATAAGTTAAGAATGACTCATTTTGCCAAAATATGATTTCTCTTAGGGCCATGCTCTAGAAAAGGGGATCTCTTTAGTAAGCTGGGAAAGCTTATGAACCCTTTCTTAGAAAAATACGTTTTAAAATTAAACTTAAATTATTTTGAAATAACAGTTTCTAAAACCTTAAATACATTTGTATTATAAACACAAAGGTACTTATATATTAATGCAGTAAATAACAATTTCTAGTAATAAATCTAATAACTTCTGTAATGGCAAAGTTATCAGGAGTATAAACAATATTTTGCAATATAGGCAACCACCATGATGTGATATCAAAATATCTGTGGTTTCTATTGGTGACTGAGACACAAGTACTGCTAATATTTCTGTAGTTTGTTACCTATATTCACAGTTGAAGAAACACTAAATTCCAGTTAGAGACTAGTGATAATAAAAAATTATGAATTGCCGATATAATCCAAGTTCTATTTTTGAAATCTGTGCAAAGATCCTTTGGAGCTTATGGATGCCCCAAAGCGGGGCATCCATGGCTGGAATGGGGACAAGGGTTGACTACAAAGGGACATGAAGGACTTTTTTGAGGTGCTAGAACTACTCAGTCATGGTTGTGATGATGATTACATGACCATATATGTTTGTCAAAAACTTACAGACTATATGCCAAAAAGGGTGAATTTTGCTGTATGTAAGTGAGGCCTTGCTAAAAGAAGTAAGGAAATAAAAGAATTAGGAAGGGAAAGAGAATAAAAGAAAGAATAATGAGTTGAATATTCCTGCTAGTGGGAAGAACTAAGTACAAAGGTCTTTGTGATATTGGAGTTGGGTCTCCTGCACAATTATTCAGTGCTTTATTGAGGGTCCATGTAGCAATAGGGAGTGAAGTGAAAAGACTCTGAAATAAGACTTCCTGAGTTCAAATTCTGGCTCTGCCACTAATTTGCTGTGTGACCCTGGGCAAGTAACATGACATCTCTATGCCTCACTTTCTTCATCTATAAAATGACGATGATAATAATTGTACCTATCTCATAAGATTTTTGGTCAAGAGAAGTTAGTCATTAATTTTTTAAAATGAGTATGTGTCCCAAAGACACATCAGCTTTCTTGTTAATATACTTTTAAATGCATTTGAAACACCCTTTTTTTTTTTTTTTGGCTCTGTCTGAACCTCAGCTCTCAAATGCATCAAGTCCCCAATATCCTCTTCCGTTTCCAAATAACTTCCTCTGTTGGACCACCCCACATGATGCATTTCCAAAATATAAAACCAGTGATTTTATGCAGTGTTTGCAAATAAAAATCACATCCAAGGACATAATAAAGGTGCCGGGTCTTCTGGTTGACACATGCAGTGAATACTTACATTTGAGTCATTAATTATGGTTGGTATACAGTACCATCCAGACAGTCCAGAAAGCTGTGTTAAATATGTACAATGCAACAAAATGTTCATCAGCGAAATCTCCTGCTGAGAGTTTAGGCCTGAGGTGTTTCACTAGTTGGAGCACAGTTTGTGGGCTGGCAGATAAATGACCTACAAGTGAAGACTTTTAAAATAACTTTCTATGCCATACACAGTACCAGACAACAGCCTGGTTATCTGGGAGATCAGAACCACGGAATTATGGAGACCTAAAATCATGAAACCATCCAAAAACTTTATTTAAAATAGTTTCAGCCTTTCTCACTAAAGCTTAAACGCAATTTACAAAGTAGCAGAAAGGAACATACAACATATCACAATGACTTCTTTTTAGTGTCAGTATACAGTCAGTTTTCATTATTTGAAGTAGTTATATTCAGTAAAGTCATCATGAACACCAAATTAGCAAATACTGAAACATCACACCTAGGGGGAAATAAGTTATGCTGCTATATACCTCGTCACAACATTCTCATCAGCCAGTCAGTACATAACCTTGTTTTAAGTGTGTTTCTGTTTAAAGACACATTATTTAATATATATAGTTGATTCATTAACATTGAACTCATGTCAAAAGTACTATAATTCATGTTTGAATGAAGCTTATCTAAGACCTTATTTTTTTTAACAAGGACATTGCAGCTGCCTTCCACTTAGGAACTTTGTCCATTTGGACTGCTTTTACAAAATACCATAAGCTGGGTAGCTTATAAACAACAGAAATGTATTTCTCACAGTTCTGGAGCCTGGGAAATTCACCATGAAGACACCAGCCCATTCAGTGTCAATGGATGAGGGTCCTGCTAATACCACTTGACAGTCCACTTGATTTGGTAGACCCTGATAAGGGTCCACTTTCTGGTTCATAAATGGCACCTTCTCATTGTGTCTTCACTTGGTAGAAGGGGTAAGGCAGCTCTCTGGGGCCTCTTTCATGAGGGCACTAATACCGTTTATGAGGACTGTGTTCTCATGACCTTATCATGTCCCAGAGGCCCTAACTCCTATCATTCTTACACGGGTGATTAAGCTTCAAACTATGAATTTTGGAATACATAAACATTCAGACCACAGCTAATGTGTCAGCTGAGAACAGGAGCATTGGGTGACTCAAATTTTTTGCTGTTCCCCACAAGTCAGAGAATGATTGCAAAAATACCTCGAGCAAAGGCCAAGTGTGGTGGCTCATGCCTGTAATTGCAGCGCTTTGGGAGGCCAAGGCGGGAGGATCACTTGAGCCCAGGAGTCTGAGGCTGCAGTGGGCTATGATTGTGCCACTGCACTACAGCCTGGGCAACAGAGCGAGATCCTGTCTCTATTTTTCAAAAAAGTACCTTGAGTACTGATTTTGGAATTATGAATGAATTCTAACCAGTAGGCAAGTTTGAATTTGTAAATAATGAGGACTGACTGTATCAATAAATTTGTCTCACAAAAAAGGGCCCTTATGGTCCTTCCCTTCATTCCTGAACAACATTGGCTAACTATACAACTTACATGGGACTCATGCCCAGTGAGTCATATATATAAGTCAGAGCTCAGCAATCCCTGCCCTACAGTTCAGCAGTCTCTCCATCAGAGAACTTTCAGGACATAGGGGTCTGCAAGCTACTGCCTGTGGGCCAAATTCAGCACACTGCCTGTTTTGCTACCGTCCTGAGCTAAGAATGTTTTTCTTTTCCTTTTTCAATTTTAAATGGTTGTATGGGAAATCAAGTAACTATTTGACACATGGAAATTATACAAAATTCAAATTTTGGCATCCACAGATAAAGTTTTATTGGAACAAAGCCATGCGCATTTGCTTACATATTGTTGATAGCTGCTTTCATGTAATAAGGCAGAAATGAATAATTGCCATAGTGATCATATAGCCCACAGAGCTGAAAATATTTACTGTCTGGTCCTTTATAGAAAAGTTAGGTGACTACTGACCTAAAACATTGCAGCTTATCACAATGGAGGCTCTTGCACAGGCAGTTAAAAGCTCTGTATGGAAGTGATATCTCACCTAGCAGGGGAGGGATAAGTACTAGAAGTAAAATAGGGTTTCTCTCTTCCCTGCCCCCTCTCCTTTTCTTTTTTCTTTTTTTTTTTTTTTCCAGAGTCTCGCTCTGTTGCTCAGGCTGGAGTGCAGTGGCATGATCTCAACGCACTACAACCTCCCGGGTTCAAGCAATTTTCCTGCCTCAGCCTCCCGAGTAGCTGGGACTACAGGCGCGTGCCACCACGCCCAGCTAATTTTTTGTATTTTTAGTAGAGACGGGGTTTCACCATGTGTTAGCCAGAATGGCCTCGATCTTCTGACCTCAAGTGATCTGCCCTCCTCAGCCTCCCAAACTGCTGGGATTACAGGCATGAGCCACCACGCCCGGCCCCTCTCCTTTTAATATAAGTTTAGATTTCAAATCCCTATGAATGTACTTTGTGTGTTGAAGCAGATTAGAAAGTATCAGGCTGCTTCTATTAACAGATCTGCAGAAACCAATTTAAATGCAACTGAAGGGAACTCATCAGAGTGAAAATAAAATAATGACACCAATATTTTTGCGTTATGGTTATGCCACGAAATTCCGGTAGTGTTGTTTCCTATCAATTAAGAAAGTAACCTTTGTTTCATTTTGTCTTTTTTTTGTTTGTTTTAATAGCTGAAAGTTATCTTAGACATCACTTAGGCCAGGGCTATCCAAGAGAATTTTCTACAAAGTTGGACATGTTTCAGATCTGTGTTATCCAATATGGTAGCCACTAATACCTGTGGCTATTGAGCAGTTGAAAGGTGGCTGTTGTGACTGAGGAAGTGAATTTTTAATTTTTGTTTAATTTTAATTAATTTAAGATGAAATAGTCACACGTGGCTAGCGACTAGCTTATGGGACAAGGCACATCTAGACTCAAGATTGCCAACTGCTCTGCAGGCTTGATTTGTTGCCAACATTTAAAGATTGGGAGACTTTATGTAAAAGTCTGAACTGTGGCTTCCCATGAAAAATTGGAGCATCTGGAGACACTGGGAATGCCCTCACTGGACAAAACATGTGCTCTCCAGTCCCCACTGTTGCCTGTCATCCTGTACTTAGCCTGCTACATTTTCATTGCCTGCCTGGCCTCTGTTGGCACTTGCATGTACAATCCCTAATCTAATTCAACCTCAGGTGACTCTTCATACGGGAAATAAAAGCCCAGAGACACAAAGTGCCTTATGCAAAGTCATCCGGTAATTAATACTAGAGCTGGCACCAGAATTCAAGGGCCTGGCTGGTATACTGTCTCCCAGAGATCTGACTACTGGCATCTCTGGGGCTGTGTGAGGGTGGAGGAAAAGGGGGACCAAGTAGCACCTGGGTGTATCTAAGCTGCCCTCACAAATCTCATCCTCACTTATTTCCAGGCCATGGGTAGGGTGGACACTGGGTGGGTGAGGTCTCTGCCTTCTTCCCATCTGGGCTGACTCAGTGTGAGCCACAATGGGGAGTGAGGGCGTGGGAGGGAGGGAGGCCTGAACTTTCCCTGGCCCTTTCCGTCCCTGACTTCCTCTCTTATTGTTTACCCTTGCCAAGTCCAGTGTTCTCAGGGAGGGCGCATCTGGTAACATATTGTTGGTCATTTATCCTCCCTGGCATCTTTGCTTCACACAGTTCCTCTGCTCTTTTGGATCCACCTTTCTTTTTCCAAAGGGCTTTTGGCTTCTTCTGATATCCTAGCCAATTAAATCTTGGGCCAGAGTAAAAGTAGACTACCCACTTAAATCCACACAGGAGGCTTTGAAATAGTCTCTCACAGTATGAATGTTACATATTATTGGGCATTTCTCCATTCTCATGTCCCGTTCAGGTCCCTAAAGTCCTTTCCAGGGATAATCTTGTTTACCAACCCCAGCAGATCAAACATCTTGACCCATTTGAAACCCGAACATCTCTAATTCAGAAAGAGGGGGTTTAGCATAGTGACTCCGGAGACACATTCACCTGAATTTGAGTCCTTGTTCTGCCAGTTGCTAGGTCAGTGACCTGGGGAAAATCACTTAACCTCCTGAGCCTGAATTTTTTCAAGTGTTAAAACGCTTACTTTGTAGGGCTATTGGTGAGAAATAAATCTGATAATGAATGTAAGGTAGAAACCATGGCACCTGAGACATATGATTGTTCCATAGATGAAAAGAATGTAGGGTTGTTTTGGTTGTTTTTTTTTTTTTTTTTGATATCCCTTTTCATACAAGTTACACCTGTTGCTAGAAAGCAATTCTGCCGGTTTAATCAAGCCACGCCCCTTCTGAGATTTTTCCCAGGGATTATTTTGCTTATCAACCCCAGCAGATCAAACACCTTGATCTGGCCAGGCACAGTGGCTCATGCCTGTAATCCCAGCACTTTGGGAGGCCAAGGTGGGTAGATCATGAGGTCAGGAGTTAGAGACCAGCCTGACCAACATAGTGAAACCCCATCTCCACTAAAAATACAAACATTAGCCAGGTGGCGGTGCACACCTGTAATCCCAGCTACTCAGGAGGCTGAGACAGGAGAATCATTTGAACCCGGGAGGCGGAGGTTGCAGTGAGCCGAGATCTCGCTACTGCACTCCAGCCTAGGTGACAGAGCGAGACTCCATCTCAAAAAAAAAAAAAAAAAAAAAAAAAAGCTTGTTCGCTGTGAGTCTCAACATAAGTACAATAGAAGCCAAGGTTAGAGAGTTCCTCATGGGAGTCCCTGGAGGACAACACAGCTACCTGCACTTCTGGGTACACCCTACGCAGTTACCTGCACAGGCTGGGCCTGCTTTCTGGGCACACCCTTGACCTCATGCAGCTCTCATGGTAGTGTTGAAATGCAGCCCCTTGAAATGTGCTTTACGTCAACCTGATGGCACTGCTCACCTGGAGCAATAAACAGCATCTATTGATTCAACCCTAATCCCAGCACTTTGGGAAGCCTAGGCAGGTGGATCATGCCCTAAGATTACCATTGACTTTTTCTGCCCCTGGACCACAACACGTTCATTGAAGGAACACCTTCTAATTAAAAAGAAGCATTATTTTCCTTTGCTGAAAAGAAGAACCATCTCTTATACGATGCATGGTTTCTAGCCACATAGTATAGATTTGTAAAAAGCGAGGGGAAGCATACTTTTAGTGCAGAACTGTTTTTGTGGTTTTTTTCCTTCCCCATGTCTGATCTGTGCTACTCATCTGCTTGATGGACAGTCTTGTCCTAGTGTGTATCTCTCCACTGTTAAAGCAGCACCTTGATTATTTCCTGTCTGAAGTCTTTTGAAGTAGGTATTGTGTGTTTTGTGCAAGCTCTTATGATTTTATTCAGGCAGGCATCTGTTACCTGCAACCACTTTTCTCCTCTAGAAGCACTCTCTCCCTATAGATGAAATGCAGCTGTATGATATTTTCTAGTTTCCTTCTGGAGATGGGAACATATGTGTTTTGAGGAACGTGCCATATGCACGTCTCTTCTCCAAGCCAGCATCATCCTTAGTAAGAATAAACGAAATTCAACAAAACATCCCAGAATCAAGAAATTCCAGAAGGTTCCAAATCCCCAAAGGCATGGAATGACATTAATGTAAACAAAAGAAAATAAGCAAATAGAAATTTCTCTCCACTTTTTTCTTACATCTCTGAGAAACACGTAGGAGCCGTTTGCACCATTTTCTTCTTGCCCAGACTTCTCTGCAGCTCCCGGCATAGGAGATGCAGGGTTTTATTGTCTTTATTCTGCTGCTTTGTGAAATGCTGCACATCTTTTGGACGTGTGGTGAATGCATCACATTCCCTTGAGATTAATGAGGCAATCAAGTCAAACTCTAAAGCTAGGGAAAGAGGAAAATGGGAAACCTTGCTAATTCAAGCATCTTGCATATTTATTTCTATCTTAAAGCCACTGCTAGGATTTAATGACATTTGAGGGAGCCTGGTTATGAAATGGGGTTACTGTGATTTGTGACTATGGGCAGGTACCGTTCTGAGAGAGGCACTATAGTGGGAAAGTATTTGAGAAGAATTAGTGAGAACATTTAGTGTTCCTAATTGCATTCAGTCAGGATGGTAAAATAAAGGGAGAGATACAGTTCAAGGTTTATAGATCTGGCTCTAACATCAAGATGGCCTGGGGTCAAGTCCAGGCTAAGTGACCTTGAGGAAATCACTACTCTGTGCCTTGTTTCTTTAACTGTAAAATGGAGATAATCAGGATAATGCCTACATTATAGAGTCATTGAGAGATTAAATGAAGTTATAATACATGTAAGCACTTGGCTCATTCATGCTCAATAAATACTAATGATTACTTTCATCCATATTAATGACTAGTTTTATGTGTTAGTCTAGTTGAGCATCTTTAATCCAGTCATTCAACAAACCTGACTCTTATGCCTAGTATACATTAGGCACTGTGCTGAGTATCAAGAGTATAGCAATGAACCATTATCATAGACAATGGAATTACTGCAATAGAGGTATGAATAGACTACAGTAGTGGGACAAAAGAGGAAACCATGATAACTCAGAGACCCATCGGTGATAATAGGTAACCACAGAGAAGGTTTGATTTCGTGCCTGGTGCGTGTGAAGCTTCCCACCCAACTTCAAGGAACTGGGAACAAAGTGGAGCTTCTTGTCTCAAAAAAAAAAAAAAAAAAAAAAAAAAAAAAAAAAAAAAAGTGGAGCTTCTCATTGGAATTCTCTTAGGTCTCCTCTGACTGCCCATTCATCCACTCAGAGGCCCCAGCTTTAGCACTCAACATGATGAATTAACCCTTTCCAATGGTAAAACTTGAAATTAGTCTTTTCGCTCATTCAAGTTCTGAATCTCTTAGATAACCTAAGTAAATTAATGGATAGGAAAGAATGAATGCTTTGTAAATGTGCATTATGTTACAATACAGCCATTTGTGTTTTAAACAGAAACTCAGCCAAATGAAATTCTCTTTGGCCTCTACAGGGAAGAACTTTGAGCAAGTGACTGTCTTACTTCCCTTGGGTACTTGAAGCAGCACATATTCCACCTTTATCTCTTCTTCCTCCTGCTTCTACCTACTTTCAGTTCCCTCTGCTCTCACTAACTTTAGGGTTATCAAAAGAATAGCAATCAGTAAAATAAAATCAGACTTCTGAAAGTTGACCAGTCCACCACATAGTCTGACTCCAGTAACAACTTCTGATTTCCAGGCACCCTTTTCCTGTGACATCAAGTGTCCTCAGTTTATCTTTCTTCTATTCTAATTCAAAAGGTGTATTGAATCTGCATCTCAGTCTTGTAAAGCAGTTAGCTTGGGTTGTGGGGCCAGAATTCCTGGGTTCAAACCTGGCTCTACCAGCTACCAAGTGGAAAACCTTGTATAATTTTCTTAATCCCTCTCTGCCTTATTTGAAAAATGGGCATAATAATTGGACCCACCTCCTAGGGTTTTTGAGCACATTAATAAATTTATAGATGAAAAGTGCTGAGAGTAGTGCTTGGCACATAGTGAGCACTCAATAAATGTTACCTGTTTTTACTGTCATCTGGAAAGAAGTGCAATTTCTAGCTAGATTAGCAAGTGGGTAATATTCCTGCTGTATTTCTGAACACTCAGCCACTTATTTTTGCAATTGGGCTTCAGAACAATAAAACTTAAAAATCACTCAGTCAGGGGTTTGTTCTGATTTGATATAGATAATTGTTCAAAAGCAAGGACCTCGGAAATCTTCCACTTTAAGAAGCGCGTGGTGAAACTAGATTGGAGGCTATATCATTAACTGGAATCCCAATGTGAATTATATTATAACCACGTCCCTAGACAGTTATCCAGGATATTGTAAATTACTCACTACTTTATTCGATGAACTTCTTAAAAGTTTCCCTAGACAGGAGATCAGAGTCAGCTTTGGAACTGGAGACTTCGTTCATTAGTGAAATATTTTTATGAAGTCGGGAGACAGAACATTTCTGATTCCTCATGCTTCTGACAAAGAGATTTACCCTGCTGAAGGATGGAGCCTGGGGTGATTCATATCCTGTAGGATGAAAAACATAACTCAGAAACTCAATGCTGTCAGCTTCTCCCTCTCTATCCCAGGTTTAAATTGTATTGCCTAGATACATTTATAATCATCCAGGTGTACCTTGCTTCAGACTGAAGTGTGGGTGGTTAATTGTATTTTTGTGAGTTGAGTCATATTTGTAAATACTCTCAGGACAATGAAAATTTAAAGGAGTCCTAACTTAAACCTTCTTCAATTTTAAGAAACAACAGAGAATGGACAGCATTAGTTGCAAATTGGTGACTTATAGTTAGAATACCATGTGAATTAGTAGCCACCATGTAGAAAATTAGGATAGTTCAGGTACAAATCTGAATAAATTGTTCTGATGTGTTTTGTTTTTAAATCAGAGTTTTGGCACCACTGGGCCATCATTATCACTTGGCACCATTCAGGGCTGAATGGTGGTGTCCCCACTTCATTCAGGGTTGCCATCTCTAGTTTGCCACAGGAGAATACGGCTCATGGGACTCATGGATTTCACTTGGCTGACCCCTTATGGCTTACAGCCCCTCTTCTATAGGCCGGGTACAAATTTTCAAACTTCAATTTGTTTAAAGTAGTGTTTTCCATTGTAATTAAAAATATTGTTCTTGAGACCTGAGTTGGGAGGATTCCTTGAGCCCAGGAGTCAGAGGCTGCAGTGAGCTGTGATCATACCTCCAGATTCCAGCCTGGGCAACAGAGCAAGACCCTGTCTCAAATATATATATATATATTTCTTTTTTTCCCTTGTTCCATAACCTTTCAGGCATTACTTTTATTAAGAGAAGATGCTGAACCTCGTGGGTAAAATATTCTATTTTCCTTCCTTCCTCTCAATGGCCGTTTCTGGGCCATGCCTACTACCTGTGCCATCAGAGGGCATCAGTTTGACAGTCTGCCCCTAGGTGGAGCACTTTTCCAGAAACAGCTTGTACAGGTCTTGCAAACTACATACACGTTCATACACTCACATACACATACGTACTCACACACATATTCACACTCGCTCATGCACAGACATGCTCACCCTCATACTCATACTCACACACGCATTCCTACATTTACACTTACCCATTACACTCACGCAGATATTCACACGCTTACCCCTGCATTCACACACTCACTGTTAGGCACAGGAGTGCCAGTAGTGTCTGGAGACTTAGCAGAATTTCAGAGCTGATCTCGGACCTGCTTTTGGAACTTGAAATTGGCCCGAGTGTCCTGAAGGAGAGGAATAGTCAGGAGCAAGAGATGGGCTCAGAGAGGAAGGTACCAACGAAAGTTAACCTTTGTTCCTTTGTCCTTTTGCTTCACAGTCTGAGGGAAGCAAGCCAGGGGTCTGTTCTGTGCACTAGGAAATTGTTCTGTGCACTAGGAAATCTGAGCCATTTGAGGAAAGGGTGGAGTTCTTGTTGGCATTGCTGGGGGTTCTGAGGATCCTTAAAGTGAAAGAACCCATATGACCAGGAGAAACCCCATTTCAGACCAGCTTAAACCATAAGAGCTGCTTATTGGCTCATGTAACTGAGAACCTGAAGGGTTCTAACTTCAAGTGCAGTTGAAGAGGCTGCCAGTGTTCTCTGAATTCTCTCTACTCTGCTTTCCCCACATGTGGGCTTTGTTGTCAGATTTTCTTCCTTTTTAGTAGCAAGAATGGCTGTGGCAGTTTAGTCCTCACATCTGAGCTTTCTATATGCAGAGAAGAGAGGGTACCTTTATCCTAGATTTCCAAGCAATAGCCCTGAGATTCTCTCTGTTGGACTGGCTTCTGTCCCAGGTCCCCTCACATGCCAATTGGTTTATGCCAATTAGGTTTTCCCCTGAAGTGGAGGCTAGCACCTGGGTTTTGTGAGGGAGGGGTGGATAATGTATAAAAATCGAGATTTTTCTCAGCTAGAAGAATGAGGGTGAATGCTGGTGGCCACTATGCCATCTGGCCAACCCCTTGGCAGTCCAGAGGTGACTGGGAAGTAGCTCATTGTGTTCCTGATGCCTTATGAGGACAGATGATGCACTAATACTCCTTCTACTGGGTCATTGTAAGCTTTCTGTGGTGCACACAGAGAAATGGGACCACGCCTAGGAATCTCCTGGTTGTATGAGTTTCCAATTTAAATGAATTCTTGTTGGAAATGTCTCAACAGCCGAGTGGATTTGCTTCTCCAACTCAAAGAGAGAAGTTCAGGCATCTAGCTCTAGGGTAAAGACTGAGCCGGAATCCGCTAGTAACCTCTGCCTTCTTCCCTTTGCATTCACACATTCAGCACAAAGAAGTGCTGAACCAAGCAATGCCAGTTTTCTGCTGAGACTGAGTAGTGGAATGACTACAGGCTCCCTTTCCTGAAAACTCACTGTGAGCCAAGAACTGGCCTTTTAGACACTCTGCATATATTCCTCACGAACAACCTTAGGATGGAAGTGTTTTTCTCTCTATTTTACAGATGCCAAGCCAGAGCCTTAAGGGGATTAAATAATTCCTCCAAGATTATAAGGTGGGTAAGTGCAGAGCTGGGATTTTACCCCAGGTTGATAGAATCTGACTTCAAACCTGAGTTTCTCACTGGCCTCTCTAAAAAACACACTCTAAGCAGTGGTCCCCAGGTGCAACTTGGGAGTGAGCCCTCCAGTCTTTGACTCTTCCCTGCTTGAAATTCCTCCCACTGGCACCATCCCTGCTCTAAGGTGGCTCTGGTCCCCTGCCAGGACTCCACACAACTATCTCCAAATGCTGCTGGCTCCAGCTCAGCAGAGCTGCCCTTGTCTATTGTCCACCCCCCACTCCCCCTACCAAGCCCTGCCTGTCCAGCCAGTGCAACAAGCCCTGACTCCTTTTTATGATATCATTTTCCTGTTTTACAGCATTTTCCACTCAAAACTTACAGGTCCCACGTTCTGCTCCATCACAGTCCTGCTCTCTCTTAACTAGTATGTTCTCCAAGTGCTGGTGGGTGATTGGATTAAGTGTTCCGTGGAGACAGCTTTACTTTTCAACAAGGGCTTTCTGGAGAAAGCGTCAATTGGCGGAACTTTCAGACTAGCAAGATGATGCCTTTGGGGGCACTTGGCTCTTGAACCACACTTGATAGGCAGCAGCCTCTTGCTTGCATGTGGAGGAGCCTATGATTGCATTACAGACTATTAATTGAAAAGAACGTTTCAGGTCTCATGACTTCAGGATTCTTCATCACTTCAAAAGGGAGTTTTCAGGTTTGCTCCTAAGTTCCTTTCTAGAAACAAATTTTCCCCTGATTTCACCTTCCCATTTCATCTGTGCATTAATTCCTACCCATATCTCTCACGATCTAGATTGGGGTTGGCCATGGCCTGTTTTGTAAATAAAGTTTTATTGGCATGCAGCTGTGCCATTTGAGTATGCATTGTCTCGGCTGCTTTCCCACTGCAACAGCAGAGTTAAGTAGCTACTATTGAGACTGTATTTTTAAAAAGTGTGCTGACCCGGATGACCTAGGTCAGTAAACGCCACAGATGCTTTTCCGTGACCCCCTAACTCCTTTTCCCCCAACATGGCCAGGAATAAAAACCTCAGCTAGCCCTGGCTCCACGAGGAAAAAAAAAATCTAATGCCTAATATTTGGAAAGGAAAAACACAATACAACCCTCATTTCCCTCTCAATGAAAGAAATGGGTGACACTTCTGCAGCCGCGTCTGGGCCTATGGCAGACATTGCTGATCAATCATAGCACTCTTTCCCACTGGGCCTTAGAATCCTTCTTGAAGCAATGCCCAGGCAGCCACTACCAATCAACTGGACTTGGCATTCAAGTGGAAAACTACTTTCCATCCCTGGCCCAGTGGACACCATCAGATCAGAAAATCACAAAGACAAAAATCCTGTTTAATAAGTAACCCCTGAACATCGTTTGGGTTGCCATGTCAGACATTGCACCTCTTGTTAAGTCCGGAGTTGAAACTTAATTCACTGTTTCTGTTTCTTAGATTAAGCACCAGATAAAGTAGTTGTCTTGAGGTTAGGGACCGTGTTGTATGAAAAATGCCTCCCTTTAAATAGTAGAGTGATTACACTGTGCAATGCTGACACTGTGAGAGATATCCAGGAACTAAGCCCCGTTGAGAATATTCCTAAGTCCCATCTAACGCTCGCCTTTATTAAGTGGCTTCATAGGTGGAATCACTTACATTACATTATTTCTTTCTCATGCTAATCCTTACTGTCTTTTATACCCAAGCACCTGTTGAATTTACATTCAGTAAAAGATATATATAGTATTGCCAGGGGCTGGAGTGGGAACATCTATATTACCACTTTTTTCCTTAAACCACGCCACCCTCACCCCATGTTCTAGTTTATGCAAATTTCAGGAAGATTCCGAAAGACACTCTTCAAACACTGGTGCAAATACTTGCTTAAAAACCTGACATTAGGCTGGGTGTGGTGGCTCACATCTGTAATCTCAGCACTTCAGAGGCCAAGGCAGATCCCTTGAAGTCAGGAGTTTGAGACCAACCTGGGCAACACAACAAGACCCCTGTCTCTACAAAAAAAAAAAAAAAATTAAAATTAAAAATTAACTGGGTGTGGTGGTACACACCTGTAGTCCCAGCTACTTAGGAGGCTGAGGCAGGAGGAGTGCTTAAGCCAGAAGTTCAAGGTTATGGTGAGCTGTGTTTGAGCCACTGCACTCCAGCCTGAGACACAGAGAGAGACATTGTCTCTAAAAAAAAAAAACAAAAACAAAACCTAACATTAATGACATTTGGTAAGACTTGGCTAAACATAGTCATTATTGACAGCTATAGAGACCTGCCCCTAAGGACATGTTTGCTGCCACAAGACTGACTGAACCGGCTTCCTTTGAGGAGGAGATGATAGCAAAGTTGCAAACGAGGAGGCAGCATCACTTAGCAGTTTCTCACTTGTTTCCCCAGAAGTTGGAGAGGAGAACAGAAAGTGAATATTTTACAATGGAAATGTGGCAAGGCTATTTAAAGGGTCAGTTGGTGGGGAGGATGCTCCTTCTTACTTGCTGAGGACCAGCTGAGCCTGTGGGACTGACAGCTATTAACTGGGAGGAGCCAGATGCACTGTGAAAGTCTCGTTAGAGCCTTGCACAGTTGGCGTCTTGACAGCAAAGTTGTGAGCTGTGAGTATCGGCTGGGATCCAGCATGAGGTTTTCCAAGAGCCATTGTTCATTAAATGTGGTGCTCTAGAAGTTGGACCCTGAGAGTGTGAGTGTGCCTCTGGCCATTTAAAAGCATTAAGCCAATCTTGGCAAAAGGTTTTAGCTGTTGGCACCTCATGTGTTTTTGTGTTGGATTTATGGAAAAGGGAATAAGAAGTGCAAGGGTGAGTGCCTTTTTAATAAAGTTTTAAACTTTCAGATTCATGGGACCCCAATAAAATTAATAATGTGGTGTTATTGATATTCTTTGGGTGAAAAACAAAGCAATGCATCCCTTTGCTTTGGAACAGATGAAAGAATTTAATAATTGTTATACCCAAGGTGCCACATAACCAAGTCATTGAAAATGCAAAATATTATTTGAAATGACATTAATAAAAAGTTTGATACTATTAATATCGTGCCTATCCTGCAGTACTGTTTCACTACAAGGGACCAAGTTAAATTTAAATTTCAGTTGGAACTAGGAGGTTTTTCTGCAGACCAGAAAGCAGGTCATCATGGATCATTTAATTTCTGACACCAAAGAGGGTAGGACTGGGAAACATGGTATCAGAGTGAGCCAGATGTTGTGGTGTATCGCAGAACTAGAACGTCACGGCTTAGCAATGGTTCCTCCCTTTGCTTGGATATGTTTGCCTCAAAGGTAAGAGCCCTTGTAGAGAACATCGGCTGCTTCTGCTGCCCAATATCCTTCTACCCGCTTCTTCTGGTAACAGGAACTCCCTTTTATTGGGGAAAATGTTCTTTTCACACATCTGACCAAGTTGCCCTGCACAGGGCTGCCAGTCATGGTACCCACCCTCCCAGACCACAGGATGGCTCCTGCTTCTGGCTAAGCCAGTCACTACACAAACCGCTATGTCCTCCACCCTGGCCACAATGGTTATGATAGTCAATCAGCATCCTTGCCCATGATTTAACCTACAGGAGTTAGCAGCTAAGAGCTCTCTTTCCTCTCTGATTGTGAGTCTGTAAGGACATACACTTGGAGGTGCCTTTGGTTGTGGTTTTATACCCTTTTGTGATAGCACACTCAACAGAATGAATGACACGTGTAAAGGAACACACCAGAGAAAATGAATGAACTGTGTAAAAGAAGCAATGGCAAGAGCAAGGAGAAAGAAAACATTCTTGGCATCTACAAGATCCGTTTGACCCTGCCTATTCCCTAGTTTGTCATATGAGCCAATAAATTCCAGGTTGCTTAAATTAGTTATAATTATGTTTCCATCATTCGCGAGCAAAGAGCTCTGATGAAGACTTTATAGCCCCTGTATAGTTGGCACCTCACATTTCTCTTCTGGGCTATTGGACCAAGTTTTTAATCTCTTTCATTCCTGCCTGTTATTTGCAAGCACTGTGATAAGCCCTGAGGACACAGTTGTGAGGAAGACAATCAGGATCCCTGCCCTCCTGGTAGCCATACCTGAGTATAACAAGATCTCTTGCATCCTCTTTCCATTCCTGTGGAGTCTGGGGTTCTGAACCATCTGACTGTCACCCTTCTCAGTGTCTTCTTGATTGGTGTCCTCATTCCAAGCTGCTCACATGAACTAACTTGCTTTCTGTTTGTCTTGACCTACTTCATTTATGCCCAACTCCACCCAGTACCAAGCACGAAACTCACAGTTCTGCCTGGATTATTGACCTCTGGATACTTCAGTGTCTGAACCTAACCCATCAACTCTCTTAACCTAAGTTTCAGCTTTACCATAATAGAAGTAATAATGATAAAGTAAAATAGAGGTCATAATAATACTTTATTTCATAGGTCATTGTGAAAATTAAATGATTAATGGCTGTTTCATGAAAACAAATCAACAAAAAGTAGCTGAAGTTATTATTTGATGCTTCTAACTCTAGTAATCGTATCTCAAAGCCAGAGTTACATTTTCTATCCTTAATATTCAAGAAAGTAATACTATGAAAGAATCCTCTGGATCAGAAAGCCTGTGTATTTATTTAATTTTATTTTTTCTGAATTCTGTTATTGGAGAGAAATCTTATGGGCAAAAATACACTCACACTGTATTTTCTATTTGCAATTTTCTTCAAGAAAATCCAAAAGAAAACATTCTTAGGAGACCAGGCACATTGGTTCAGGCCTGTAATCTCAGTGCTTTGGGAGGCTGAGACAAGAGGATCACTTGAAGCCAAGAGCTCAAGGCCAACCTGGGCAATATAGCGAGACCTGTTTCTACAAAAACATTTTTTTAAACAGCCAGGTGTGGTGTTGGATGCCTATAGTCCTAGCTACTTGAGAGGCTGAGGCAGGAAGATCGGTTGAGCCCAGGAGTTCAAGGCTGTGAGCATAATTGTGCCACTGCACTCCAGAGCCCGGGTGACAGAGAGACCCTGTCTCTAAAATTAACAAAATAATATTTTAGGGATAGACATGTCTCTGATTCTGGTTAGAATAAAATGTGCAAAGAGAGACCTGTGTGTGTGTGTGTTGAGGTGGGGGGAGTGGGGTACGCATGCGTGCTTATGCACACTTTTGGAATAGAGATAGAGAATGCTGTACTATACTTCATAAGTGGAGTATACTTGAACTTGTAAGGTTCAAATGTCCATATGCCTCTTTTATTTTCAAGCTGATTGCGTTAGGTGTATATTTAAGCTTTCTATACTTCCAAAACCTGTCCTGCCTGTTTCTCCTCTCTGTGAAGTTTTCTATGACTGTTTGAATAGTGCTGACATTTCATAGTCTCAGGGTTTAGTAGCAACGGCAGGAATGGGGTTAGCTTCCCCACTCATTTCAGGGGGAAGGGTTCCTTCCTTCCTTACTGAGATTTCCCTGTCACTGAGCCCTGTTGTTTTGCTAGCAGAGGGCCTCTGTTACAATGCTATGTTACATGGCATTCCTTGTATCTAGCATTAATTGAATCCTTTGGTTAATGAAAATAACTGCCCAGTTGAGCCAGTTTTAAAATGGGGACAGTGAGAATACTTCTGAGTTGTTGAGAACATTAACATGGCTTGGTGGGTGTGAAACCCCATAAGTCAATGCCTGCACATAGCTTCTTTTCTAAGGAATATCAGGAAGGAATGATTTTTTTTCTTTTCTGAGGAATATTTGGGTGTTCATTAGAGGCCCCTGAACCCTTGCTAAGTTTCAAAGCACCTCTGTGATCCGGGCAGTTCTTACAAATGAAGTGGAGGGGATCTGATTTAGCCTTTCTGTTTTATTAGTGTGGACACAGACCCACTATCTTCAGGGTCCTCCAAACATCTAGCTGCTGCTGGCATATCCTCCTGGATGTTCCAGATATAAAATGTTGTTTCTCTTCTCTGCCATATTCTGTATTTGAATGATTAATACCATAATACAGAAATTCCAGAGCTATGCTTCCTTTAAACAAAATAATCTTCTGGAGTCTTTTTCAATCACTCTCCATCCAGTGATTTTCATACGTATATCTCATTGATTCCTGATTCTTTTTGATTTACTGTCTGTCATGTGCAATCTGACTAATGTATTGAGGTCAATTATTGCACTGTCTCCTGACGCCAATAATTCTCACCTACCCTCATGTCATACTGTCTATAATCTGGGTTGCTTATTTAGCTATTTGGTATCCAGGAGATCTAGAGGTAATGGGAAATTCATTTTGTACACCTTATGTTTGATATTTGGTTCAATTCAGCCCTACATATGTGAATTACTCACCTCCTATATCTGAGACACTGTGTTAGGTTTTGGGATACAAAGATAAATAAAACATCCTCCCCTTCTCAAAGCTTTCAGTCCAGTGTAAAGTATATTATTAAAGATCTCCTAAAGTAAGAGAGAACCCACACATTAATTGGGTTAATAAGGTAATAAGGAAAGATATTATTTCATATGTCATAAGGAAATCTATTATCTTAAGATATCCTGAGGTAGGGCAGCTCACACAATACTTGAAGGCTCCAGTTTCTCATCTTGGTAATTGCCTTGTTTAAAAATCAGCTCTCTGTATTGGCTTCATCCTCATTGTGGCAACAAGATGGCTCAACCAGAGTTAAGCTAGGTTTCCCAGAAGCCTCCTCAGTAGATATCCCCTTTGGTCTTAATGGGCAAAACGGATCACATGCCCTTTCCTAAACCAATCACTTGGCAGGGAGGATGGGATTACCATACCTGCCCTAGGCCTGTCCTTTTGGGTAGAACAGATATTGGATAATCACCCATGACTGCAATAGTTGGGCAGACATGAGAAATAGGAAATTCACTGCAGTTGTGTTATTAACATATGCTGAGACAGGAGGCTGTATAAGATCCCACAAGAATTGCCTACGCACAGGCTACTGCATTTAGTCATTTATTATGAAAAACATTTTATTTTTACTAAACTAAAAGTTTTTCTGAAGTCTGTATAGATTACAGTGGTTGTATCTCCTCTTGTTGACCACTGTGCTTCTTACACTGAGATGTTTGTGCTCTCGGCCAGGCACGGTGGCTAATGCTTTGTAGTCTCAGCACTTTGGGAGGCCGAGGCAGGCAGATCGCTTGAGTCCAGGAGTTTGAGACCAGCTTGGACAACAAGGCAAAACCCCGTCTCTACAAAAAATATAAAAATTGTGGGGTGTGGTGGTGCACACGTGTAGTCCCAGCTAATCAGGAGGCTGAGGTTGGAGAATCACTTGAGCCCGGGAGGTCAAAGCTGTAGTGAGCAGTGATGGCACCACTGCACTTCAGCCCGGGTGGCAGAGTGAGACCCTGACTCAGAAAAGAAAGAGAGGAAGAAAGATACACTCTTCTCCTGAGAGATGTCCTGAGAGATTATAGGAAACCCAAAATAAATATTGCACATCTTCCTGGAACAACAGTTTTACTTATTGAATTTTTAGAAAGAAAACCAAAGATATATTATGAAGAAGAATAAAAAAATCTTCAGGAATCTTTAAGATAAAATAGGTAAATTCAATTTCTGATTGCTAAAATTGCTTTGGGACAACCCCTAGCCCCTGATATCCCTCCTCTGTCCCATGTAGTTTACTTGGATGGAATAGTTGAAGAGGCTCTTCCTCCATATATTTCCATTGCTATGGAAGGAAATTAATTTGGATGTTCTACTTTCATCACAACCATATTTCAGTGATTGTGCATTTTAAAAATTCTTCTTCAGCCTGAACATAATCTGTTGTTTATGTAACTGTGCTTTATGATGTAAACATAATGTTTGCATTTTATATATTTCTATGCTGCATATCTTAAATTATTTATTTTAATTATTTATCTTCTCTAAAACCATACAGTAGTGTGTATGGAAAAGGGCATTCAAAATGGAAGTAAAGAATGCCGGTAACCATTGACATTCTCTGTACTCCTGTAGTTAATCAGTTAACAGACTTAAGTATTCTATTTTAGAAATACAAACAGGGAACAAATCCACAAGGCGAATAAGTCCACATCATCTTATCCTGCTCTTAGCATAACTCAGTGTAATAGAAGCAGAGCTAGTTTCTGAATGCCCCAAAGCACTCTTGAAAGGGGCTTTAGAGAACTAAGCCACTTAGGAGGACCAAATATGTCTCAGATAATCCTTGATCCTACTGTCAAGATTTATTTGAATCAGGGCAAATTAAGAGTAAGGTAAGTCATTAAGAGTAAGGTAGGTCACATCCAGAGACCTTGCCCACCACCTTCTTTCTCAGCATACAGAAATATCTCACACTAAAGCCTTCTTGGATTGCCTTCCTGGGTCTCAACCATTGCACCCCAGTGGTGTTTGTCTTGTTTGTTTTTTCATCCAGTAGTTAGTTTTAACCCAGTACCAGCCTCAGTTTCCTCCAGGCTTCTTCCTTGGAAGATGCTTCCAGACCTAAGGAGTAGTTTCTCAGCCTTATTATTCTTGGCTCTCAATCAATTCTAAATTTTCTCCTAAATGGTACACTTTTTTTTTTCTTAAGAGACAGGGTCTCACTCTGTTGCCCAGGCTAGAGCGCAGTGGAGTGATCATAGCTCATAGCTCACCACATCTTCAAACCCGTGGATTCAAACCCAGCTTCTCAAGTAGCTAGGACTATAGTCATGAGCCAGCATGCCCAACTAATTTTTTTTTTTTTGGGTGAAGACAGAATCTCACTATGTTGCCCATGCTGGTCTCAAACTCCTGGCCTCAAGTGATCCTCCTGTGTCAGACTCCCAATGTGCTGGGATTACAGGCATGAGCCACCATGCCCAGCCTCAATTTTTTTTTTAAACAAGGAAAGACTTTCCTTTTGTAGGGTCACTCATAGCTTTTACATTTCCATCTGCTCAATTAACAGGTTTATTGAGTACCTAATATGAGCCAGGTATTGTATTGGTTTGGGGCAAAAGTAACTAACAACTGAGCTCATTACTTTCAGTGGCAAAAACTGCAATTACTTTTGTACCAACCTAATACTAAGCAATGACAATATAAGGGTCACAAGACAGGCATGGTCACTGCACCCATGGATCTTATGGTCTGGTGTCAAAATCAAGCCTTAGCAGGTAATTTTAAATATGGTGAATGTAATGAGAAGGGAAGTTTAAGCGGCAGTGATGGGGCACTCACCTGCTTTGAGGGATCAACATTAAAGCTAAGGCTTGAAAGATAAATGGGAGTTCACTGGATTCAATCTCAGGATGGAGAAGAGTGTTGAGGACTTAAAGAGCCACAAATATAAAGAGCCTGAGGGAAAAGCATTAGAACCCAAAAGAAGACCAGTATGGCCCTCTGTAATGAGGCAAAACATAAAACAGGAACACAGACAAAAGTTATGCAGAGTGACAGAGCAATCCTTACAATCAGATCTCATAATGTGACTTGTTTACTATTTAACCATCATTTTCTCTGAACAAGTCGAGACTTCACCGCAGATAGAATGAATATAGAGATGTTGGGATACAAATTGAGACAGGGGCCTAGGATTGCCTGTTGAAGCAGTTCTTGTTCTGAAGGACATAAGAGTGAATGAAATGGAAGGGCTGGGTTTCACCTGGGGACACCCATTCTCAGGTTTCTCAGCGGATTAAAATCCTAAAGCTTTCTGCAGTAGAAACTGGACCACAAACAAGCTTCCACACTCTTCTAAGCTGTGGGGAGCGCCATGAACGAAGTACCAAATAGGAACCCCCTTGACAATGGATACAACCAATTTCATTTGCTGTATAAACAATTCATGTGGATTGAGGACAGCTCGGGTGGAAAAAAATCAACAATTATTGCATTTGGGCTTCTTCCCTTAAGATTTATTTGTTCCAAGTATTTTTTTTTCTTTCTTTAAATCCAATTTTACCATGGTGCCTTGAATGACTTCTGTAGAAATACTAGAATTCTGATTATACTGCATTGCCTTTTGCTGTCTTTGTATTGCCATTTCTTTACTCTTTTAAAATAGCTTTTATATATATGTTACAGTATGCAGTATATGTTTGGATATCATAGACTATGTCAGGATGGATACACAAGAAACTAGGAAGTTTGTATCTTTGGGCAGGGGAAAAGGGCAGAATGGCCACTTGGTTGCATAACGCTTTCCTGTGGGGTTAAGATGAAAAGGACTCTTTTTCTCAAAGCCATGAGTTATGGCTTATCCAGCAGAGCCCTGGCTAGATTACAGCCCCCACTCACTGCCTTAGCCAGGTGCCTTGTGCAACTGGCATCTTGAACAATCTTACATGGCAGCCCTGGAAATGAGGAGCTGGGGAACAAGGATGTGAGGGAGGCTTACATTTCATTGCTGAATAAGCTTTTGTATGATTGCATGTGCATTTCCAATTAGAAATCAAAAAGTAGTATGTGCAAAATTATAGCTAGATAAGAGCAATGCATTCTGGTGTTCTATAGCACTGTAGGATGACTGTAATTAACAATAATATATAGTTTCAATCATCTAAAAGGAGGATATTGAATATTCCCAGCACAAAGAAACGATAAATGTTTTACGTGATGGATATGCTAATCACCCTCATCTGATCACTACACATTGTAAGTATTGAAACATCACTATGTATCCCATAAATATGTAATTATGTGTCAATTAAAAATAAAACAAAAGAATAAAGAAGTAGTATGTGCTAATACAGAAAAACAGAAAGAAAAACCTCCTCCACCACAATAAATTAAAATCATCCAATGATCAGAACTCAGAAATCAGTACTGTCAATAATTTAGTATATTTTCCTCTAGGTTTTTTCCCTTACATGCATGCACTTAGTTTTATAACTGAGCTCATGTACAGTATTTTTTTCTGCTCTGATTTTTACCTTGTTTTATATAATAGGATTTTTTTCCAAATCAAGAGAAATTTGAACACCTTCTTTCTGAAGATATAAGTATTACACACTCATTGTGGAATATTCAGCAAATACAGGTACAAGTTAAGATGTTTTCTGTGGTTTTACCTCTCTTTTTTTGGTAACAGCTTTATTGGGATATAATTCACATGCCATACAGTTCACCTATGTAAAATGTACAACTCAATGGATTTCTGTGTATTTACAGAGTGGTGCAACCGTTACTATAATCTAATTTTAGAACATTTTCATTGTCCCAAAAAAAACCCTGTACTAATTAGCAGTCATTCCCCATTTCTCCCTAATTCCTTCAGCCCTAGGCAACTACTAATCTAATTTCTATCTATATAGATTTGCCTAATCTAGACATTTCATATAAATGGGATCAGTATTACATGTGGTCCTTTATGATTGGCTTCTTTCACTTAACAGTGTTTTTGAGATTCATCCATGTCTTGGCATAGATTTCATTTCTTTTTTTAAAGTTATCTATTTTTTGTCAATTGCTTATTTCATTATTAATCTATTGATTTTTATTCACATACCATAAAATTCACCCTTTTAAAGTGTACAATTCATTGGTTTTTAGTATAATCACAAAGTTGCACAACTATCCCCATTATCTAATTTCAGATCGTTTCATCACCTCAAAAAGAAATTTCATACCCATTAATAGTCATTCCCTATTCACAACACCTCACGCCCCAATTCCCTGGCAACCACCAACTTATTTTCTGTCTCTATGGATATGTGGCCTTTTTGTTTGGCTTCTTTTACTTAACATAATGTTTTCAGTATTCATCCATGTTGTAGTACGTACCAGTATTTCATTCCTTTTTATGGCTGAGTAGTATTCTGTCATATACATATACTCCATTCTGTATATCCACTCATCAAGTGATGGACACTTGAGTTGTTTCTACTTTTTAGCTATTATGAAGAATGCTTCTGTGAACATTCATGTCCAAATTTGTGTGTGTGAACATATGTTTTCAATTCTCTTGAGTATATACCTCACTCCTTTTTATTGCTAACATTCCATTATATGGATATATCACAATTTAAAAATCTGTTTATCAGCTGATAAACATATGGGTAATTCCCACCATTTGGCTATTATGAATAATGCTACCGTGAACATTTGTGTACAGGTTTTTAAAAATGCCTGTTTTCACTTTTGTGGGGCACTTACTTAGGAATGGAATTGCTGGATCATATGGTAATTCTATTTTTAACTATTTTTAACTTTTTGAGGAACTCCAGTCTTTTCCACATTTTACATTCCCACTAGTAATGTATGAAGATGGCAATTCTTCCACATTTTTGCCAACATTTGTTATTATTCATCTTTCTAATGGATGTGAAGTAGTATATCATTGTGGTTTTGATTTGCATTTCTTCAATGACTAATTAATAATGTTCAGCATCTTTTCATGTGCTGACAAAATTCTTGTGATGTTTCTTCTCTTCAAAGAGGGATATGTTTTCTATAACTCTTTTTTTTTTGTGAGACAGAGTCTCACTCTGTCACCCAGGCTAAAGTGCAGTGATGCCATCACGGCTCACTGCAGCCTCCTGCTCTTGGGTTCAAACGATTCTCCTGCCTCACCCTGCCAAGTAGTTGGGATTACAGGTGTGTGCCACTATGCCTGGCTAAATTTTGGATTTTTAGTGGAGAAGGGGTTTCACCATGTTGGCCAGGCTGGTCTAGAACTTGACCTCAAGCGATCCACCCACCTTGGCCTCCCAGAGTGCTGGGATTACAGGCATGAGCCACCACACCCATCCCCTGTTTTCTGTAACTCTTTGGAAAGCTTCACTTTATATCTTGTTGCCAGAGTTGGGTGTTGTGCCTTCCCTTAGATCAATAGTTCATATCAGCAACATAGAAAAAGGACACCGGCAAAATAAAATTATTTGAAAAAGAAGGGAATAGGTGGTGGACAGACAACCAACATTTTCTGCCAAAATATATAAACATACAAAGAATAAACCAAAATTATCTATAAACCCACCAGACTGAGATAATGGAACTGTTTTAGGGTGAGGAAGTCTACCTTAAATTTCTCTGATGCTAGTCCCTTCAGAAGTAAAACCCCTCTTTTCTTTCTCTGTTATTGACTCAAGACCAAATCATGCAGTTCTTCTCTTCTTTCCTGTCAAATACTGCTTAAAGCTCCCTGAACTCTTAGTCTGAGGAATACATAACTATTTTCTCCACTGTGTAAAATAGCCATAGGTTTCAAGGCTTGTAGCATGCTGCTTCCTGCTGCTTGCTCTTGTTGTATACAATTCATTTTGTAGTTGAGAACAGTATGTTCCTATCCTAAAAAGTTAATTTTTGGATAGCAAGATACAAGAAATACTTTCATGTCCCTTTTTTGGGATGCTAGACTTTTCCTTTCTTTTCTTTTGATCTTACTGCTAAGGGCCAAATAGTTGAAATTCCTAGCAATAATCCTACCAAATTATTCTGTATTTTTAGCAATAATGGGAAAATAGTTTATTTTTATAACCTATTCCTCATATTTGTTTGATGGTCAGAGTATACCCGGCCTTGAGATATTTTAATACTTTGCAAGCCACTGATATTGGTAATTTCTGTTTCTCAGTGTACTGCAGTTCAGTACTATGTACACCTAGGTAGTATGGTTGATCTTTGGAGAGTAAAGATTTTGCATATATCTTTTTGTTTTTCTTCTGCCATTTATTGTATAGGAGGGAAGAGCCATTGGATTTCAAGTAACTGCTCTTTTATCTACCATAAAAAAATAACTGTTCATTATAGATTTTCTTTTTTTCTCATCTTTTTATTCTTTTTTTAAAAAATTTTACTTTAAGTTCTGGGATATATATGCAGAACGTGCAGGTTTGTTAACATAGGTATACATGTGCCATGGCGGTTTGCTGCACCTATCAACCCGTCATCTGGGTTTTAAGCCCTGCATACATTAGGTATTTGTCCAAATGTTCTCCCTCCCCTTGCCCTCCACCCCCGACAAGCCCCGGTGTGCGATGTTCTCCTCCCTGTGTCCAGGTGTTCTCATTGTTCAACTACCACTTATGAGTGAGAACAGGCGGGTGTTTGGTTTTCTGTTTCTGTGTTAGTTTGCTGAGAATGATGGCTTCCAGCTTCATCCATGTCCTGTGAAGGACATGGACTCACTCTTTTTTATGACTGCATAGTATTCCATGGTGTTTATCTGCCACAATTTCTTTATCCAGTCTATCACTGATGGGCATTTGGGTTGATCCCAAATCTTTGCTATGTAAATCATACTGCAATAAACATATGTGTGCGTGTATCTTTATAGTAGAATGATTTATAATCCTTTGGGTATATACCCAGTAATGGGATTGCTGGGTCAAATGGTATTTCTGGTTCTAGATCCTTGAGGAATCGCCACGCAGTCTTCCACAATAGTTGAACTAATTTACACTCCCACCAACAGTATAAAAGTGTTCCTATTCCTCCATAGCATCACCAGCATCTGTTATTTCCTGACCTTTTAGATCATTGTTTTATTCTTAATTAAATTGGGTAAACCCAAAGGGTGGACTTTTTGTCATGTTAAGTTCCTAGAGTAATAAAACACATCCTAGAACCATCCATGCCCGCTATGGACTGAAAGTTTTGTCCTCCCAAGATCTATGTTTGAAACTATACACCAATGTGATGGTATTTGGTGGAACTTTGGGGAGGTAATTGGGTTTGGATAAGGCCGTGGGGCTGGGGGTCCCCATGGTAGGATCAGTGCCTTTATAAGGGGCTGAAAAGACCAGAACTCTCTCTGTCTTGGGAGAAAACAGCCACCTCCAAACCAGGAAGAGGGCTGTTACCAGAAAACAAATTGAACAGCACCTTGATCTTGTACTTCCCGGCCTCCAGAGCTGTGAGAAATAAATTTCTGTTGTTTAGGCCACTCAGTCCTGTGGGACTTTTGTTATAGCATCCTGAACTGTCTAAGACAATACCTTATAAATTTTAGTCTGAGGCCCAAACCAAATTATAAAAAAAGAAATTCATTCTTTTGTCTCTTAATTAAAGTAAAAGGACTGAAAAATTAGCAACTACACCATTTTAAAAATGCTGCCATAAATGCTTTTCTTTAGCAAATCATCCTGCTTCTCTGTGCCTCAGTTTCTTTATCCATGAAATGGGGCCAAAATAACTTTCTCCTACTTGTTCTTGGGAAAATATATATTGTGAGAATCAACTGATGATATAAGCAAAGCTGCCTTAATTTATTTAGAAAAAATAATGGTGCTATATAGACCAATTTATGACTATTTTTTTGTTGTCATTGTTGAAGTACATGTAGGTTAAGTAGACTTAATAAGTATAGAAAAAAACGGTGCTATATAGACCAATTTTTAACTATTTTATTTTTGTCATTGTTGAAGTACATGTAGGTTAAGTATAAATAAAAGGTGACAAATTCTGGAGGTGGGAGGTCAGTCACAAGATTGATACCATTTCTCCCTTAAAGAAGGTGGCAAGCCCTTTCCCCCTGATCCACTGGGCTTCCTTGGAACCATCCTCCCATTTGGATGCTTTTGCATCTAGACAGATAACTTCTAAAATTTGATCTGGCAGGAATTTCCAATGTCTGCTCAGTTGATTAACTAGTAAAAATGGGTACAACACAAAGTCTCACACCATGACGCTCTTTTTTTTTTTTTTTTGTACTTCTTCAGACAATATAGATAGCATCCCTCCTCTTTTCTTTGAGCAAGGAGACTTTAATTTGATAAAATAACAGATGAGGGAAATGAGAAAGTTTTGCTTTGTTTACTTCCCCCTCCTACACCCCCCAGGAGTGAAATGAGTTTGCTGAAGCCAAAGAATAGACGCTGAATAGGTGCCTTAGTGGTGGATATATTTAGCTACTACGATTTTTAGCCCTTTGTGATGCCAAAAAGCCATTCATAGTCATGAAGGCAGCTGCAGAGAGTTAAGCAGCCTGCTGGTCAGCCTTGGACTATGAGGGGGACAATGGCTACTTCCTCCAATTCATGCTTCCACCACCTCTATGTGTTTCCTGCCATCTCCTCCTGCTTGAGGCCAACACTGAAGGATGTCCTTTAATCTCTCAGTCAAAGGGAAAGATGAAAGAAAGCAGGAGACCAGTCACCTAGCCTCTGGCTCGAGTGGTATTGAAACAGAACTTGTGTCGCTCGGGCCTCCTGCCTCCTTTTTGGAATGGGATGTAGAGGGACATGAGGCATTCAGAGCCCCACCCCCTGAGTGAGGAGCCTGCCACTGCATAGTTGGGGAGCCCTCCCAGAGGCCACAAGAGAAGCTTGCTTTGAGGGTGGCACTTTTGCCTACCAACGTCTTACCCCATTCTGTGTGTGAAGGCCCCACGGTTCCCGAGGACTGAGGAACAGGAACACTCCTTCAGCTTAGTTATGTAGATATTCCCACAGCCCTGCCTCAAGCTCTTTCTTTGTACCCTAGAACTCTACAGCAGCCTCGCTGCTGGGCTTTTCTGGTCCCCCAACCGTCAAGCATCCCCCTTGCCCTTTTCCCTTATGTTCTACAAATACGGGATCCTTCTTGCCACAAGCATTGTCCTCAAGGCTCCCTGTGCCTTGGATTGCTATCATGTACCCCCATCATCACCTGATTCTCCCGTACTCAGCCTTCAGGTCTCTGCTGAAAGTCATGTGCTCAGGGAGGCATCCCTTAATCCCTCCATCCTCACTCACCTGTCTCTATTAGAACCCCTGTGGCAGTGCCTGCTCCTTTACATTTCTTGCTCAGATTCCTCTTCTGACTTCCCCACTGTCCTCTAGGACTCGCTTAGACAGAGATCGTCTCAGTCCTGTCAGTGTTCTGAGTGCTTAGTTCCCTGCCTGATGCATAGTGCGAACTCAATACGTAATTTTCTAATGAACAAGACTGTGTTTTGGGAATGGATGAACCACTTTCTGTATTCACCGTTAAGACAAATAGTCATTTATTGGTCAGTTCAATAAACATTTATTGATTGCCTGCTATGTGCCAGCCACTGGGGAAACAAATATGAATAAGACCCTTTCCCAGCTTGCACCAGTGGTTTCTGAATGAGGGCAGCTACTACCCCACCTAGCAGCATTTAGAAATGTATGGAGGTGCTTTCTGTTGTGGTTGTCCTAATGACTGGGGCACTACTGCATTTATCAGGCAGAGCCCAAGGTCACTAAATGCCTTCCAGTGCATGGGATACTCCTGCACAAGGAGGAGCCATCCCAGCCAGCCTTGCTTCCACATCACATCACAGTGGTTCCTCACATAGCTGACAGTCTAATAGAGAAAAGTGAGCTGAGAGGAGCAATATCCCGTTGTGTGTACAGTCAGAGACTTTCATAACAGTGCATGGCCCAAAGGAGGCATCAGCATTCCACCTGGGTTTAGTGTGGGGGGAATTTTTTCTATAAACATGCCAAAGAAAGACTTCTTCTAGTACTATGGAGCCTCTGATTTAAATGAAATGATAATTCTGAGCAAACTATCGCAAGGACAGAAAACCAAACAGCGCATGTTCTCACTCGTAGGTGGGAATTGAACAGTGAGAACACTTGGACACAGGGTGGGGAACATCACACACCGGGGCCTGTCGTGGGGTGGGGGGAGGGGAGAGGGATAGCATTAGGAGATATACCTAATGTAAAGGACGAGTTAACGGGTGCAACACACCAACATGGCACATGTATACATATGTAACAAACCTGCATGTTGTGCACATGTACCCTAGAACTTGAAAGTATAATAATAAAAAATAATAATAAAAATAAATAAATAATAAATGAAATGAAACAAAAACTGAAGTACAAAAATATTAATAGTTGTTATGATAATTATTCTCCCTTTGGATGATAAGTATCCAAAAATCGTAAGTGAAAATCATAGGAAACGGCATGCCGGTTATTTCTCAAAAGACTTTGAGTTCATTATATTCGAAATTGTGACTGTGTAAAAAAAAAACTAACAAACAAAAAACCATTATACAGTGATTGCTTCATTTCTTTTGCCTTTTGGAAAGAAAATAACGAGGGAAAACTGTTTCTCCACAACTAGTCATGTGAGAGGAAGAACAGGGTGTAGCATTTATTTTATTTTATTTTTTATTTATTTTTGAGACAGAATCTCACTCTGTTGCCCAGGCTGGAGTGCAGTGGTGTGATCTCAGCTCATTGCAACCTCCACCTTCCAGGTTCAAGCGGTCCTTCCGCCTCAGCCTCCTAAGCAGCTGAGACTATAGGTGCACACCACTACTCCCGGCTAATTTTTGTTACTTTTAGTAGAGATTGGTTTTGTCATGTTGACCAGGTTGTTCTCAAACTCCTGACCTCAAGTAATCTGCCAGCCTTGGCCTCCCAAAGTGCTGGGATTATAGGCATGAGCCACCGTGCCTGGCCAGGGTGTAGCATTTAATTAGACAAGGGTTCATTGACCTCTGCACCAGGGACATTTTGGGCAGGAGAGACCTTTGCTGTGGGGGCTCTCCAGTGCATTATGTAATGTTTAGCAGCATCCCTGGCCTCTGCCTGCTAGACGCCAGTAGCATCTCCCGGTTGCGATGACCAAAAATGTCTTCTGACATTGTCACATGTCTCAGCATGGGAGGGAGGTATAAAATTGCCCCCAGTTGAGAACCATTGAACTAGACGTTGTTTTCATTCACCTCAAGCCCTATGTTGGACGTCCATGATCTGTCAGTTTACCCACACTAGTTTTTCAGGTGTGTAGAGAGTACAGCTGAAAAATGACCACAGACATTAGGTGGACTCTGTGTTTTTGCCAGGCAGAGGGGACCACTGGAAGCTGCCATTTCACTAACTTGCTCTTTCTTCCTAGAGACAGGGGTTGGAATTTGTCCTGTCTTCTTGGCATTCATGCTCTTCTTCCTGCCAGTTCCTCAAAGGAGAACCTACAGGAGCCTCAGGCATAATGACAATTTCTCTTTTACGACAGCACAACTCCCAGGTGTATGAGTAATGCTGCCACCCGAAGCATCTTCTTAAGCCTCCAGAGAGAGCTGCAGGAAATTACAGTGTATTGCAGGGAACTCTGTGCTGAGGAGGAAAGAAAATCCTCTTCTTAAATTAAAAAAAAAAAAGAAAGAAAGAAAAAGCAAGACCATGTTGAAGCTAGCTTGATTTAGCTCCTTTTCCACAGAAAATTTTAGACTAGCTTCAAGGGTGTGTGTCTGGCATCTGGTTAGTCCCATGTGGCTAGTCCATTTTAAGGATGATGCCATACTTGGGTAGCACTTTTCTCCACTTCTGCACATCTGGGTTCAGTTGCCACCCACTGCAGTCCCTGGAGTGGAGGAAGTTGTACTTCCTTCCCTCTAAAATCACTCAGTCTTGACCTTCGAACTTCTTCTACAAAAGAGGAAAGCCATTTGGATAAGAAAAAAAGCATCAGTGTTTATGTCAGTAGAAACAAGATGTCTTCTGTCTTGCACCCAGCTTTTCTGAGTCCACAGGACAAGTTGCCTCTAGTGGGGAAGATCAAGCTCAAAAAGCTTTTTGGGAACTTGAAAGAGCAACAGAACTGCTCCCTGAAAACAAGTTGCCACCAACTTTCACCTTCAGCAAACAGAAAGTCATAGGAAAGCACATGTAGGTAACTAGTTGAAATTTAAAAACACATTTTATAATACGTACACAGGGACATAGAGAGTGGACTAAGAAGGCTTGGCACAGTGGCTCACGCCTGTAATCCCAGCACCTTGGGAGGACGAGGGGGGAGGATCACGAGTTCAGGAGTTCGAGACTAGCTGGCCAACATGCTGAAACCCCATCTCTAGTAAAGATACAAAAATTAGCCTGGCGTGGTGTTGTGCACTTGTAATTCCAGCTACTCGGGAGGCTGAAGCAGGAGAATCACTTGAACCCAGGAGGCGGAGGTTGCAGTGAACTGAGATGGTGCCACTGCACTCCAGCCTGGGCGACAGAGGGAGACTACGTTTCAAAAAAAAAAAAAGTGGACTAAGAGACAATGGAGACTGGGGAGGGTCAGAGGGTGGGAGGGGATGAAGGATGAGAAATAACTTAATAGGTACAATGTACACTATTCTTGTGATGGCTACACTCAAAGCCCAGACTTCGCCACTATGCAATATATCCATATAACAACACTGCACTTATACTCACTAAATCTATCATTTTAAAAACCCACATTTTACTTATACTATTTTATCTGACTACAAAAAACTGAAACAATTCTTGATTCGGGGGGTGATGGTGATCAGTTTTCTTTGGATGCTTACCCTTTGCCAGACACCATGCTAAAGACCTTATACAGAATATTTTACTTAATTTTCCGCAAACTTTTTGTAGTGAATACTGATAATACATTGTACACATGAGGACATTGAGACTTTGTTGACTTAAGGAGCTTATTTGGGGTCTCATGGGTCCTGAGGAGTGGAGATCTGAAGTTGGGTGGGTCTCTTTTAGAAGATTTAGCTCCTAATCACCATACTATCACTATTGTAGTTCTCTAATTTTAGCATGAGTCGGAATCCTCCAGAGGCCAACTGAAAGCTCTGATCGCTGATCTCACCCCCCAACAATTTCTGATTCCGGGGCTGCCTGAGAGCTTGCATCTCTGGCAAATTCCCAGGTGATGCTAAAGCTGCTGGCCCAGTGACCACACTTTGAGAGCCCCTATTATACTACCTCCTGTCTTCTAAAAAATTGCCCTGACTTTGGAAACCTTGAATGAAAATGATGGAATTTGAAAGTGACTGCTGACATTAGACCTACGCACAGATAGCTCACAGCCAGAGTGTTTCTAGAGCCTCTCTTCTGAGAGGATGGTGTCATGAGACAGAGGTAATTGACCTGTTGTAGGTTTTATTCTGGTATTCCCTTGGCTGCCTGACATTTCCGAGAACACAGTCGAACTGCATCGTTAAAAAAAAAAAAAAAAAGTACCACCACCATTTGCTTGTACTAATAGGGCATTTTTGAAGTTCAGTAGTTTTCCATTCAGAATGATGACATTTCTTTTTCAAGCTAAGTTCATTTTCTTTTGATTCAGTAAAATCTATTATATTCAGATTCATCGTTACCATCATCTTGAAAAAGAAACCATCAATACTAATACTGATGGCACATAGAGAAGACTTACTGTGAAGAAAGGTTTGCAAATCTTGGACCAAGTCTTGTGTCCTATTAACTAATTCAACAAAAACTCTTGGGCAATTTTATTAACGAAAGAAATCTCATTTAAAAGTTTTCTGATTACAGTCACTGAAAACAACAGGCACTTTGAGGACAGATTTTGTGTTCTTCGTCTTTTGACTGATTGAGTTTCACCTGAATTAAGATTATAAAAGCACATTTGATACCTGAAATCAAGCTGATTTACTTGTCGATAATCTGTACTGGAGTCCTCTGGGCTAGTTCAGGAGAAAAGCTTTGGTGCCTTACCTTTCCTTTTGGTGCCACTTAATAGCATAGATAACAACCCAGGTGTGAAACAGCCAAGAAAATACAGACAATTGACCTACAGATGGATTCAGGAAAAAACTCCATCCTGAAATTTGCTACAGCACTTTTGCTATGAGAAATCTTCATGCATTCTAAGGGAAAATGGAGGCTAGGCACAGGGGGTCATGCCTGTAATGCTAGCACTTTAGGAGGCTGAGGCTGGAAGATTGCTTGAGCCCAGGCATTTGAAACCATCCTGGGCGACATAGTGAGACCCCATCTCTACAAAAAAAATAATGATAATAAACTTAGCACCTGTAGTCCCAGTGGCTGAGGTGGGAAGATGGATCACTTCATCCCAGGAGTTCAAGGCAGCTGTGAGCTATGATTGAGTCACTGCTCTCCAGCCTGGGCAACAGACCTTGTCTCAAAAATAAATAAAGGAAGACAGAGACTGGTGGTAGGCGAGACTCCTTGAGCTCCCTTTTCCAAATGTTTCCAACAATCAGTATCAATTCCCGAGGGACAACTTTAATAAATAAATAAATAAGATTAATTATCTAGTGACTTCATGAGTGGTGGGACAGTTTCCTTTGGTTTTGAGGGGAGAATAAACTACCCATGCAGGTTGGTGCTTGCAGGTGAGGTTAGACATGTCCAGAGGCTGAATTTTCCAGAACTAAACCACCGATTCTCTTATGGGCTTCTGTTTCGCAGCAGTAGTAACGGCAAGCTATTTACAAGGGACCAAGAACTCTGTTTTTCTCCCTGACTGCTGCATTGGTATTAGCAGCATCTTGGTGTGAGGAAACCTGGATTCCTGCTGGCAACCACAGGAGGCTGTCATTTTCTCTGAGACCCTCAAGTTAGGAGCAAAGGCAGGTTCTAGGGCCGCCTGTTGCTTTGAGACTGTTGCCTTCATCTCCTGCTTCCAGCAGAACCAAGGAAACATTCGTGGCTATTCCCCCAGGAGTAGGGTCCAAAGGGATGCCTTGGAGATTTTTTTTTTCTCACTCTCTCTCTTCTGCATCTGTGGCTGCCCAGAGGTGTTTATCAGTGTGAACAGAGCAAGATGAGTAAGGTGTTCCCCGAGGCAGATTAGGAGACTACTCGTCCGGTGTGGGGGGTGTGTGTCTGTGTGTGTGTGTGTTCGCGCGCGCGCAAGACGTGGAAGCCAATGTGCTGAAATGCAGCTCCCCTCTCTGCCTGCAGAGTTGCTCCGCTTCCGTCCCTGCCCCGCGCCCTGGGGAAGCGCCAGGGGGAGTCCTCGCCGGCCAGGGCTTCCCGTGCCCCGGGAGCACCGAGGGCCAGCTTGGTGGAGCTTAGCACAGCTTGCTCGGCGCTGCGAGCGGGCGGGGGTGGACACTGGGCTTCTGTGTGCCAGTCGCAGCCGTTGGCTGGCGGGCACCCAATCCCAGGGCATGCCGCCGGAGCCTGGCCAGGACGCACTGTGAAAGACGAGTTTGGTGGCAGGCTTGACCCCCCGGCTGCCAGCAGAAGCCGGCGTCGGGAGCCCAGGCGGGCAGGCCGCTGGGGTCGGGGCTACACCTACGAGAGCTGGGACGCCCGGGTTCAGAGCGAAGGAGGAGGCATGGCTTCGGTGTTCATGTGTGGCGTGGAGGACCTGCTGTTCAGCGGCAGCCGCTTCGTATGGAACTTGACCGTGTCCACGCTGCGGAGATGGTACACGGAGAGGCTGCGGGCTTGCCACCAGGTGCTGCGGACGTGGTGCGGGCTGCAGGACGTGTACCAGGTGAGCCGGAGCGCGCGGCACCCGAGGGCCCCAGCAGGATGCCGGGCACTCGTGGGAAGCAGGCTCCACCTGTATGATTTTATTCCCCCCAGCTCTTCTTAAACTCCTAGCAGACTGCTTGGCCCTTGGGTCAAACGCTCAGCAGCTCTAGGTAATTATTGCTTGACAGAGCCTGTGAATTTTTCAAATCGGGCATGGGGGGCACTTGCGAGGCAGTCCCAGCGTTTGCAGACATCTGTTACAGAGCGATGGTGTACTGGCTGGCGCTTGACTGGGGAGGCTGATGCTTTGCAACAGAGGGTCTTCAGAAAGCCACTTAGATATTCAAATGAGTCCTTCTTTTTAATTTCATTGGGGGTGGGAGTGGCTGCTTCTGAAGCAACGGTTTCACACCAATTTGCTGGCAGAGGGGGCCTTGGTGGATTTTTATCCTTCCGTTGGATTTTCAGTTTTCCATCAGGCAGCCCCAACTTGTAAGGCAGAGCCAGGAAAAGCTGATTCTGTGTCTACTGGCTTTTGGAAGGAAGGACAGCAAATTGTGAACACTTTGCAGGAGGATGACAGGCTGGGGAAGGGAGGGGTGGCCCGGCTACACGTTGGAATGCTTATGTTAGGATTTACTCCCTGTCACACAACACAGCCCCTTTATTTCTCTGCTCGGTCCCATCCTGCAGGCAAAAAATGCAGCAACTTTGCTCAACTAGGAGACCATTCATCCTCTCTGGTACTGCAATTTGCCTGGATTTCTTTTTTTTTTTTTAGACAGTAATTTATGAATTTAAAAGTTCTGTGCTTTGGTTGTTAATATATTTGAGATTTTTAAAAATCTGCATTGTTTAATTAGAAATATACTTGGTGTCTACTGTGGAAACATAATATCATATTTTCTTTCCTGTGATGTGGAATAGCTTTGTTGCAGTTCCTGGATTTCCCCCCATTTGACCCTGTTCCTAATACGTCTAGAATTTATGTCTTATTATATTGTGTCTCATACATGATCAAGCACTTGATTTTGACAAACCATAATCTTCCATCAATCAGGCAAAATGAAAAGGCCAGCACCTAAGGTTAGCCTATGGAAGTCTAAAGAGTCAGCGTCCCTTTGTCACCCTTGTTAAAATATGAGGAACATTTGAACTTGTGCTTTCACTGCTTCTGCTTTGTATAACATATCTGTGATATCTTGCATTTTGAAATGGAATCTGAAAGGCAGGTTGGGAACCAGGGCAGCATGTGGGAGTTTGAGAGTATTAGGGAATTGTGGATATATCCCATCTGGCCACATTACATAGCTCTCTGGCTTTTTGGAGCCAGAAGTGTGTCTGTCTTTCAAGCCTTTTTTTTCCTCTCTTGGGAAATCCCTGTTCAGTTTGGTCTGTAGAATAAGTGCCCCTTATGTAATTTTGTTTTTTCTTTTTAGTGTTTGAGAAACTTTCAAAAAGGGAACGCAAATATTGTAGCCAACCAGAGTGACTCTGTGCCTCACTCCCCAAGGATTCAGAGGATTTATGGCTTATCTGTAATACCATTACTGACCAATTCAAAAATAAAGATTCCAGAAACCTGAGACCTTATGGGTTCTTTATAAGGTTGACTGATAATTTTTATGCACAATAGCAATTTGAGAGACTGAGCTACTAAAATATATGTATTTTTTTATTTTCTCTAAAATGGATGGTGACTGAGCCAATACCATATCATAATTGATAAGAACATCTAAAATAATGATGGTAGTCAGGCAGCGTGCTGTGTGTCTATAATCCCAGCTACTCAGAAGGCTGAGGCAGGAAGATCCCTTGAGCCCAGGAGTTTGAGGCCAGCCCGGGCAACATAGTGAGACCCACCTCTTAAAAAAAAAGAAAAGAAAAAATAACAAGTCCCCACTCCTTATTTTTAACTTTAATCAATTGTACATTTCAAAATAACTAGAAGAGAATAATTTGAATGTTTCTAGCATGAAGAAAAGATAACAGTTGGGCACCATGGCTCATGCCTGTAATCCCAACATTTTGGGAGGCTGAAGTGAGAGGATCACTTGAGCCCAGGAGTTCAAGACCAGTCTGAGCAACATAGTGAGACCCCATCTCTATAAAAAATTTAAAAATAAGCCAGGTACAGTGTCATGAACCTGTGGTTCTCTCTGCTCAAGAGGTTGAGGCAGGAGGATCACTTGAGCCCAGGAGTTCAAGGCTGCAGTGAGCCATAATTATCCCACTGCACTTCAGCCTAAGTGACAGAGGGAGACCTCCTCTAAAAAATTAATTAATTAAAATATTTAAAGCGTTGGCTATTCCAGTACCCCTGCTTTGATTATATGAATGTGTCACATTATCACATGTACCCCCAAACTATGTACATCTAATATGTATCAATGAAAATAAATAACAAAGGCTTTTATGAATACAGAATCAGAAGAAAATGATCTCTAAGTTTAATATTTCCTGTGCTTTTGCAAAAATAAGATTTTCAAAAATATTTTCAGCCTTTGAATATTCTTGATTGTGCAACATAATCCTTTGCAAAGAAAGATCATTTTTTAATGCTTTTCAAATATTAAGTGAAAAAGTAGTGACTTAATTGTGTAGAACTAAAAGACAGTAACTGCAAGTTAAATAGACAAGGGAGTTAATCCAGTCTTTGCCTATGTATGACCGTGGGTAAGTTAATCTTACTATACTTCAGCTTCATCATTTATAAAATGGGAAATTAATAGTGCTAATCACAGAGACTGATAAAAGAATTAATTGACATGTAAGATATTTAGCACGCTGCCTGGAGTTTAGAAAGCATCCAATAAATGTTATCTTTTCCATGAGTTAGGATTTTTTTTATTATAATAGAAAGCCCAATTCAAACTTGCCTACAGAGTAAAAAGAAATGACTTTTGTCACAGCTGAAAAGTCTAGCAGTAGAATGAACTTTAGGTATTGTTTGATCAGGGTACCATGCTTTCAGTCCTGGTCTTGCTGATGTGTTGGCTTTATCTTCAGCTGGTTTCTTCCCTCACAATAGCAGATAATCACAGCAGTTTCAGGCCTTATATCCACATATCCAGGAAGAAAGAATTTCTCATATCCTCCAACTATCAAAAAAAAAAAAAGTCCCAGTTTACATGCTGGAACTCCAATTTAGGGTCTGTACCCACTCCTGATGCCATGCACTGATTGGCACAGAGTATGGGATGACAATTTATGCATTCTCAATGAGAGTGAAATGGCCCAAAGGAGGCAAAAATTATTTTGGAGGAGGGGGGTGGGAAAAAAATTCACTACTTTTATTTATAAAGCACAAATACACATGCAATATATAAACAGAAATACAGCATATCTGTGACATTAAAATGGGAGGGATTGGGCTGGGTGCAGTGGCTCACACCTCTAATCCCAGCACTTTGGGAGGCCAAGGTGAGCAGATCATTTGAGGTCAGGAGTTCAAGACCAGCGTGGCCAACATGGCAAGACCCCGTCTCTACTAAAAATACAAAAAGTAGCTGGGTGTGGTGATTCATGCCTGTAATCCCAGCACTTTGGGAGGCTGAGGCGAGTGGATCACTTGAGCTTACAAGTTTGAGACCAGCCTGGCCAACATGGCAAAACGCCATCTCTACTAAAAATACAAATATTAGCCAGACATGGTGGCACATGCCTGTAATCCTAGCTACTCGGGAGGCTGAGGCATGAGAATCACTTAAACCTGGGAGATGGAGTTTGCAGTAAGCCATGATCACACCACTGCACTCCAACCTGGGCAACAGAGTGAGACTCTGTCTCAAAATAAATAAATAAAATAAAATGAAATAAAATAGGAGGGGTGACAAACAAACAAAAATCTAAAAAGGCTCCTTAAGCAGATAACAATGAATTAAAAGGTTAAGAAACACTGGATTGCATTGATTTGCTAAGGCTAGAGGGGGAAGGGACCCATTTCCGAACCTAGGAGTGAGGTTGGCCCTACTCAGACCACAGAGCTGCCAGGGAGGCAAGGCAAAATGTTTGGCTCAAATGCAACCAACAATGTTCACTGCATCATTGGAATATCAAATCTAGTGCTCTTTACATAAAAATATTAGCTATTTTTCAAGATAAGTACAAAGATTAATGCTCAAATACCTTTGTATGTATTTTGCCACAGGAATTTGAGTTAAGGGGCTTACCATAAGATTACCCCTTTGCTATCCCATAATTGTGAATTCTAAATCAGAGAGGGGATTGTTCCACTGCACTGCTCAGCTTTCAGGTATATGGACTAGAAACACACACACCAGGGAGTTACATATTTTACTGAACCAAATTTTATATGATCTTGTTGATAAAAAGGTGTCATTTTTCTTGCTTCTAGACTGAATAGTCTTGTTTGTAAGGAAAGCCAAAGCTTAATCACTCTAGAGAGAAATAGGGTGGGAAGGGAGGTATCCATTACATGAAATACCTGTCAGTCTCCTGGGGGTGTTCTTTTTATTCATATACTATAAGTGAAACAAGATCTCCCACCTATTCATAAGGTATTTGCCAACAACATTATTGTCAGGCTAGCAAAGCTAGGAAGGCATAATTTCTTTGGGATTGAACACTTCCTCCATTTCTAGATATTGGAGAAGCAAGTGACTTAATTTGCCAACAAACCATGAATAATTAAGATACTAGCTATAAGGCATTTCTGTAGTAATGAGACTAAATAAAAAGCAGGCTCAGGCTGCATTGAGGCTGCCTTGAACAAAGACTTACTTTATGAGTGAAGCCTTGAATTTGGCTAAAGTAGCAGACATGAGCATTCACCTTCACTTTAAGCTAAATGCTAAAAGCTGATTCATCAGCCATATCCCTATCCTCCTTATATCTTGCCTGGATGGGTTTTGTTATAGCAATTAATTAGGTTTCACAAACAACTTAGGTGGAAAATGATGACAGAATATTACAGAAAAAAATAATCAACACCCTTTGCTTTTTATTAAGTGTGACATGTTCTAACAAAACCCTCAGTTTATTCCTTGGGATTAGGTTTTCCCTTCCTCTCCAGTGTCCCAAAGATAGAATTTCTTGCAAACCCTGAAGGGAGTCATTGCCTCCAACAGGAGGCAACTTGCACAGACTCCAGGATATTTAAGTGACCAATAAGAGGCTGGGTCAGCTCACCTGAGGCAGGTAGCTGTCCCTGAGGGGGTAGCATAGAGCACAGAACACGGCAGAGTCTGTAGGCTCAACTTGAGCAAATTTGACCTCGGACAAATTGCTTTCCCTCTCTGAGCTTCATTTCCTCCTGGGTAAGAGTGGGGGAACAGAAGCAGCTGCATTATGAAATAGGGTGAGAAATTCATGACGGAACATATATATCACTTAGCACTGTTCCTGGCACAAGCAAATGCTCAATAAATGTTAGCTCTGGTTTATGTAAAGGATTTAATACTGAACTCAGAGAAGGTACTTGATAGAGGGTAGCTAGGGGCATTACTATTGCTTTTATAGGTGAGACTAGTTCCTCTAGTCTCACCTGGACTTAGTGAGACTACATTCCCATTTTTACATGTTTCCTGAGGATGCTCAGTAAGAGAGACTGTGAAATTTCCCACAGCAGCGTGTGTGGGGTGGACCTTGGGTATCTGGACTGTGTTCCACACGGTAGAGCACATGCTCTTTTAGCTAAGCCCACAGTTAAAATCTAGAAGGTCACAGCCATCTCCCACTAGGGTCTCTGAAGAGACAATCTTGCTATATCCAAGACTCCAATGATCCACAAACTGGTAATGCCTGAACTCTGGATCTCACCACATTGGTGGGCAAAGGCCAAGTCCTCCAAAGGACAATTCCCTATTGAGCCCATGTACATTTCATACTGTATACAGTTTGCTTGCCCTCACCCTTCACTCTCCACAGTCTTCTAAATTAGTTGGACTAGAAAGGGAGTCAGCAAACTATGGCTTGCAGGCAAAGTCGGGCCTGCCTCTTGTTTTTGTAAATAAAGTTTTGTGGGCTCACAGCCAGGCTCATCCATTACATGTTGTCTACAGCTGCTTTCACACTGTAATGGCAAGATTGAGCAGTTGTGTCTGAACTACTTAAAGTTCAGTAGCTGATGCAAGAACTATTGCCCACAAAGCTGAAAATATTTACTATCCAGCCCTTTACAGAAAAAGTTTGCCAATCCCCAGCCAAGAAAAAAAAGGTGGAGAATACTAGAGGAAGAAAAGTCCATAATTCTATCACAGAAAAACAGAACTTAAAGGAATATGGAAAAATTTTCTAATCAAAAACCTAGGCGTGGCTGGGTGTGGCACCTCATGCCTGTAATCCCAGCATTTGGGAGGCCAAGGCGGCAGGTCACTTGAGCCCAGGAGTTTGAGACCAGCCTGGGCAACATGGCGAAACCCCACCTGTACAAAAAATACAAAAATTAGCTGGGTGTGGTGGTGTGTGCCTGTAGCCCCAGCTACTTAGGTGGTTGAGGCAGGAGGAACGCTTGAACCTGGGAGGCTAAGGCTGCAGTGAGCTGAGATTGTGCCACCGCATTTCAGCCTGGGCAACAGAGTGAGACCCTGTCTCAAAAAATATATACATGTAATTACTTAGAAATTAAAAAACAAATGTTCAGGATGAGTGCTCAGTTTACCTTTACTAGGTCCTTCTCTGTAAAATATAATGATTGGAGTCATAGATTGATTTATTCATTTGTTCATTCATACCTGAAATAATTGTCAAGGGCTCACCAAGTCTCAGTTCCGATGCCAAGGTGTTAGAAACACAAAATCAAAATAGACTTTTGTCTTGCCTTCAGAAAATGTATTTTCATGTAAGGGAGACAGTTAAGGAAACCAAGGTCTATGAAAGGGCTTTGCCTTTTTAGATGATCAGTGGAGGGAGTCTAAACCAGACAGGAATAATGCAAAAGGGAAGGACCAAGGAAGCTTCCTGGAGGGAGTGACTCTTATGCCTTTCTTTGAAGGACAAGTAGGAGGAAGGTAGAAGGGTATTTCAGGCATGGAACATGACTTTTGTTGGGGATTATAAGAGGGTTTTTTGTTTTTGTTTTTTAACCTTGATGAGTAGAGAGACAAAGACAGAGAGATTTTGATTGAGAATAATGCCTGAACTTGAATGAGCCTGTACTTTAGAATTTTGATGTTTATGGGGAGATCTTTGTGGGGAAGGAAGGAGTTGATTTAGAAATACCACTGGCAGCCGTGAGGCGGATAGACTTGGGAAGTATTGCATAGGGAAGCAGTAAGGCAAGGGAAGCTTGGAGGCTGTTGTAGTGATGTCAGTGTATCAGTCAGCATAAATGGGGTTAGCCATGGCGACAAACAGCCCCAGGATCCTGGTGGCTTAAAGCAATAATTTTCTCTACTTTTGCTCATACTACCTATTCAATCACTGGTTGGCTGGAAGCTTGGTTGATTACTGTCATTCAGGCCCACAGAATGTTCCTAAACATTGCCAGGTGCCCTGATAGAAGGTGAAGAGCTCTTCAGAGTCTGGTCCTAGCAGTTAAATGCTTGGCCTCTAAGTGGCTCATGTCACTTCTCAGTCATTGGCAGAACTGGTCACATACCCACCCAACCAAAGGGGCCAGGCAAACCAATTCTGCCTTGCCACAGAACAACGTGAATGCTGACACAGATTTGGTTCCTTAGGTAGCAGACTCTGAAATGGAGATTAACAAGCAGGAAGTTTATTAGAGAGCCCTCTGAGGACCTACACCTGGAGAAGGGAATAAAAAAGAAGTAGGATTGGTGACTGAAGCCTGTAATCCCAGCTCTTTGGGAGGCCAAGGTGGGCAGATCACTTGAGGCCAGGAGTTCGAGACCAGCTGGCCAATATGGCAAAACCCCATCTCTACTAAAAATAACAAAACAAAAAAAAATTAGCCAAGTGTGGTGGCACACACCTGTAGTCCCAGCTACTCGGGAGGCTGAGGCAGGAGAATGGCTTAAACCCGGGAGGCAGAGGTTGCGGTGAGCAGAGATCACATCATTGCACTCCAGCCTGGGCAACAGAGTGAGACTCTGTTTCAAAAAAAAAAAAAAAAAGAAGAAGAAGAAGAAGTAGGATTAAGCAGAGGGAAAAGTTGAACTAGAATTCAGGCTCAGCAAAAACTGCAGCTGACCTCCCAGGTAGCTCTGAAGCTGAGAGTTGTCCCAGGTTGTTACGAGAGGGGTAGGTCTTCTCCCCACCTTCATTAACCCATTATTGGAGATGGGCTACCCTTGAAAAGGGGGATGGGATGACCTTGGAGGAGGCAGCTCTCTTTAAGGGACTGTGATTTCCAGAGGGGTTTGAGAGCTGTCTGCTCACAACACTCCCAACAGCTGGGGAAATAAGTTTGGGCAACACATCAAGCACCTTCTACGGGTGCCTCCCCAACAGGTGCTAGGACCAAAGCCTGCACTGAAGCAAGGCCAGC
The DNA here is from genome assembly GCF_029281585.2 of Gorilla gorilla gorilla. Taxonomy (NCBI): domain Eukaryota; kingdom Metazoa; phylum Chordata; class Mammalia; order Primates; family Hominidae; genus Gorilla; species Gorilla gorilla. The sequence goes on along the minus strand of NC_086017.1, from coordinate 79,265,433 downwards.
AGAGGAAGAAAGTGAAGAGTGAGATTGCCTTGACGTGAGGATGTAGAATCTAGCTTTAAAACACAGCCAGCCTTCAGAGAGGTCTCCTGACTGCTTGCTACACTTTTTTCAAGGGATTGGACCACAACAGACTCAGCTACTTACCATTATAGTAGTGATTAACACATACAGAAAGGAGAGAAAATTTGGGTGATAAATGAAATGAGTCCATTTATCACTGAGAAAATTAATCTTCTAGTTTTTCTGGTAACCAAAGATTTTATGGCAGGGAACTAAGATGCTAAGGTACCCAAAAACTAATTTTTAATTTTTTATCTTAATTTTTTAGTTCATCACCTGACAGAAATTTCTAAAAGAAACATGTCACCTAAACTCAACAAAATTAGTCCCAGGTTCTTTGAAAAGCATTTTTGAACCTTTGTTGCACAGCTTGAAAAGCATCAAGAATGGACTCTCCGGACTCTTCAAATGAGTGTTTGTTTTTCACATTCCATCTTTTCTTGGTGGAACTTGTAGCATAAAATAACTTTCTCATTCATCCCCTACTTATGTTTATTCTGAACATTATATTTTTGATGTCCCGGTTGGTTGTTGTGGAAAAGTCTGAATGACTCAAATGAGGAATCAGATCTGCAGTTCTAAATTTTATAAACAGGACCATATGACTTACAACATGGAAAGCAGACAGAAATTAAGCTCTCATGAAAAAAAATTAAAATTAACACCCATATGTAATTAGATATATTGTGTATATATGTACATACATAACAGATATACATTCTGGCATCCTTGAAATAAACTTTTGCTATAAAAAATGCTAGCAAATATGGTAAATTAAATAGTCCCATTTTCCCCTAATGTCCTTTTTAGTCATTTTTTTGTCTCTTAAATTTTGTGTGTGTGTTTAGGTAAAGCTTTTTGCTTAAATAGCTGTTTTTCCTTTAACTGGTACTTTTATGTAACCTTGCTGTCTTGACTTGACTAACAGCTACTAGATATTAAGCCGCTGCTATATGCTAGGCCTTATGCTTGGCACTTTGCATGTGCTACCTTTAAGAAAAAAAAACTTTAGGACTTATTTCAATATACAGAAATATAAAAGGTAATATAGGGAAAAATCTATGCTCCCAGCACTGTTTAAGGCATCTTACAAATAATCTGCCATGTTTGTTTTGGTTACTTTTTTGTAATATAATAAAATTATATTGAATCAGTTGAAACCTCCTTTGTACCTCTTCCCACTCCCTAGAAAATCCTGCCCTGAAGTTTTTTATTCCCAGGCATGTTTTTATAATTATGTCACATCTGTTTGTATCTATAAACAATATATATTCCTTTGTGTGTCTGTAAAACTTACATATGTATGCATCATTCTGCTGCTTTTATTTTTCTTTCAGTAAGTTTTTGGGATTTATCTCTAAATTCATTTTTAATCCCTATATCCCATTGCATGAATATATCAATCTCTTGTTGATAGACATAAGTTATTTCCAAATAACAGTACAGTGAAAATTTTTGTACTTGTCTCCTTGTGCATATGAGCAAGACTTTCTGTATGGTGTATACTGAAAAGGAAAGTTGCTAGATTTTACACACTTTATTAGATGTTGTGCCTTTATCCTCTTCAATATGATATTATGAACCCCATTTTATTGATTTTGTGTACTTATTATAATAGATAATAAGTCACAGTGTTGGAATTTGAATAGCATGCTAGCTGACTCTAACACTCAGCCTCTGACCACAAATTTGCTGCTTTTTTTTTTTAAGAGAAATGACACATAAAGATACAATTTTTTCATTTGTTCATTTGTTCATTCACTCAAAAAATATTGGGTGGAAACATAGTCTACTGCTTAAAGATGAAGTCTATGAACTCAGACCGCCTGAATTCAAATCCTAACTCACCTTTTACTGGTTATGTGAGTTCTCTAAAGCTCTATTTTTTTCCTGCTGTAAAATGTGGACAATTATAGTGCCTACATCAAAGAGTTATTTTCTTGGGATGGTTATAAAAGTTAAATGTATTAATATTTAAAAGCACTAAAAACACTGTTAGATGTTATATGGATGGACCAATAGATGGGTGCTTGGTTAAATAGATGATTGGATGGATGGAAGGATGGATGGGTGGATGGATGGATGGATGGATGGATGGATGGATGGATGGATGGGATGGGGTGGATGGATGGATGGGATGGGGTGGATGGATGAATGGATGGATGGGTGGACAGGTAAGTGGGTGGGTGAGTGGATGAATGGATAGATGGGTGGATTGTTAGATGGATGGATGTTGGATGGATGAATGGTAGGTAGGATAGATAGGTAGGTGGTTGGATGGATGCTTGGATGGGTGGATGGGTAGGTGGATGGGTAAGTGGGTGGGTGGGTGGATGGATGATTGATGGGTGGGTGGGTTGGTGGGTAGGCAATTGGATGAATAGATGAATGGTTGGATGGATGTCTGGCAAATTATCTTCACATATGCATTGTTCATAATTTCTTATGCACGTAATTTCTTAACCTTTGAAGCTTCTAAAGTTTGCAGAAGCCTTGACTCATTCCTCTCACCACCCAGATGAAGAATTGTAGACTGGATGGCCACCAGGAAAGGGGCCCACTGACCACTGTGTAGACACACTGTGGGCACATGGTTTTATGGCACAGGATTTTATCAGGCAGCACTAGCCTCTTAATGCTACTGTCTGGTTTATACTAGAAAAGCAAACATGCTCACAACTTTTGGTTGCTTTACTTCTGTCTCTCTGACAGGAAATTGTTAAATTTTCTTCCTCCTAATTCTGACCCTCACTCCATAGTACTAAGAACTCGATATCCTCATGCACAAAAGCTCTAGGACCCCATGTCTGCTATCTTTCCCATCTGTATAAGCTGTCCTCTGATCTGACCCTGAGATTTGCAACTGCTAAGAAGACCTGGTTATTATAAGCATCATGCTACCCTTGGTTAGTGTAGCCAGCAAATATTTTTACAGGAATTAGTTTGTCTCATTAAAATTCGATTAGATGCTTATTACCTAAGAGAGAAAAGGTCCTTGATAAAATAAGGAAATAGAATGGGCTAGAGCCAGCTGAACCTGGGATAAAAATAAAATTTCCATCACTTATCGGCTATATGACCTTGAGCCAAGCTGCTTACCCTTTCTAAGCCTGTTTATTTACCTATAAAAAGATAAAATAAGATCTTTTAAGTTTGGTATAAAGGTTAAAGATAACATTGATGGAGAAATAGTAGCTCTTCAAATGTAAAAATTTGGACCCCTTGCAAAGACTTGATCCTAAGCCAAAAGTTATCATGCTAGAGTGCAAACTCTGACCAGGATTTAAGCCCAAACACCCTACTTAATAGGTGTGTGACACGGACAAGTTACTTGACTTCTTGGTGCCTCATTTTATCTTCTGTAAGATGAGGAAATAATAGTGCCTACCTACCAGGGTTGTTGAGGGAACAAAACAAGATTATCTAAATGAAGATTTCACTAGGCTGCCTGTGTCATCTTAAGCATTTATTAATCAATTGATTGATTGATTGAGACAGGGTCTGATTCTGTGTCTCAGGCTAGAGTGCATTGGTGCAATTGTAGCTCACTGCAGTGTTAAGCTTCTGGGTTCAAGTGATCCTCTCACCTTAGCCTCTCAAGTAGCTAAGACTCCAGGCGCGCCACCACACCCAGCAATTTTTTGTATTTTTTTGTTTTTTAGATGGGATCTTGTTGTTGCCCAGGCTGGTCTTGAAATCCTGCCCTCAAGCAATCCTCCCACCTCAGCCTCTCAAAGTGCTGGGATTACAGGCATGAGCCACCATGCCTGGCCAGTTATATTTATTTAATAAACATTTCTCTATATGTCAGACACAGTGCTGAGCATTTTGTATTCACCATTTTATTTAATTCTTCTAATGATGTTAAATAGGTATAATTAAACTCATTTGGCAAATATAGAAATTGTTCACAGTTGTTAATTAATTTGTTCATGAGCAAAGATTGGAGCTTAGATGTGTCTAAATCCTAATCTCATCCACTTGAGTCACTGAATGAGATGAACTTAGTTTGCCACTTACCTAAAGTCAGCCTCTTCCTTTTCTACATTTACCTACATTTCTTTCTAGCACTCTCCTAGTCTCTAATCTCTCCCTCTGCCAAACTCTGTAACCATAGCTGGATTTGATAAACTCATTTAAACTAAAGTAAAAAGGGTCAGTAAAACTGCCAGGTCTATTCTTTAAGTAGCCTTTCCACTTCAAAAGAAGAAAAAGTCTTTGGTGAAGTTGTTAATTTCTAATTGCAAACATGCAAGCATCTACAAACACCTGTCTGAGAGTTCTCTCTCCTCCTCTCACCCCAGTTATCCCTAAAGTCAAATCATGGAGGTGTTCGGATCAGCACAAGGGAATCCTTATAAATCTTAGGGGTTTAAGTGCACAGACACTAGAACCACACCGCCTGAGTTCAAATCCCAGCTTTGCTACCCATTACGTGTATAACCCTGGGCAAGTTACTCCATGTCTGTGCCTCATTTTTAAATTGGAGATATTAATATTATAACTGCCTTCTAAGGTAATAGTGAAAAATAAATGAATATTTATGTATGTATATGTGTAAGTATGTACACACATATACACACATATATAATGCTTAAAAAGAGTGGACCATAATATACACTGGATATCATCATTTAAACTACCATTCTATCAGATATCATCATTTATTGTTTGTTTGTTTGTTTATTTATTTGTTTTTGCGACAGAGTCCTGCTCTGTTACCCAGGCTGGAGAGCAGTGGCATGATCTCAGCTCACTGCAACCTCCACCTCCCAGGTTCCGGTGATTCTCCTGCCTCAGCCTCCCAAGTAGCTGGGATTACAGGTGCGTGCCACCACGCCCAGCTAATTTTTGTATTTTTAGCAGAGACGGGCTTTCTCCATGTTGGCCAGGCTGGTCTCGAACTCCTAACCTTGGGTGATCCGCCCGCTTCAGCCTCCCAAAGTGTTGGGATTACAGGCATGAGCCATCACGCCCAGCCTCATTGTTTATTAAAGCACTTTTTATTGAGCAATATTTATTACCTTCCAGGCACTTTTCTGGGCACTTGGGATACAACAGCATAACAGACAGAGGTAGGCCCTGCCCTTGTGGAGCTCAGAGTCCACTGGGGATGAAGCTGGCAAGGGAGAAATGTGACAAAAGGCTTCTTTCCGAGGTTTTATTAATGTCAAGACTCAAAGGATGAGAAGGAGCTTGGCATGTGCAGACCAAGGAGAACAGCATTCCAAGTGGAGGTAATGGCAGACGCAAAGACACTGAGGCAGGAAAGACCTTAGGATGTTGTAGGAATGGAGAGCACAGTGGAGTGGCCAAAGTGTTGCAAGAAATGTTAAGGTCATGAGAGGTGGGTTTGGCAAGGCAGCAGAGATCAGATCACACGGTGCCCTGGTGTTCTAGAGTTTGCAGTAAGTGTGGTGGGAAGCCATTGAAGATGTTTCAAATGTGGGAATAACTTGTGCATTCATTTCAACAAATATATACTGAGGGCCTATTACATTCTAGGCCTGGTCGAGGCAGTGGAGATACAGCAAGAAACCAACAAGAAGCTCTGCCTTCTCAGAGCTTACTTTGTAGTCAGCTATTTGTCAGTAAATGGCAACTCCATTCTTCCGGGTGCTGAAATGAAAACCTTGGCTAGTTTTCAACACTTACATTCTACTTCTAACCCATCAGCAAATCCCTTTGGCTCTACCTTCAAACTATATATCCACTTATCATCTTCATCACCATGATCCTGGGGCCAAGCCACCCTCATTTCTTAGCTGGTTTGTTGCAATAGCTTCCTAACTGGTCTCTCTGCAAATGCCAACCGCCCCTGCAGTGTTTTCTCAACCCAACCTCCAGTGGGATTTTGTTCAAAGTAAGTCAGATCATGTCATTTTTCTGTTCAGATCCCTTCAATGACTTCCCGACTCTGAGAAACAACCTGGCCTTACTATCTCTACAAGGCCCCTGTGTGTCTGTGTGATCAGTATTCCTTCTACCTAGGCTCCTCCCAACTCCTGCCTCAGTTCCAGCAAACACACCCAAACTCTGGTCTTAACTCCCAGCACCCTTCCCCTCTTTAACGCTTCTCCAGCAACCCTGGCCTCCTTGCTGTCCCTCAAACCTGCCAAGCACATTCCAGCCTCAGAGTTGTAGCCCACAGAATGTTGTCTGCCTGGAATCTCATTCCTGAGAAGTCTACATGATGCTTACCCCATCACTTCCTGTAGGTCTCTCTTCAAATGTCACCCCAACCAGGGAGGTGACTCCCAACCATGTCTTAGCCTGCTTTATTTTTCACTGTAATCCTTTTCACCACACCACCTGACTCTATGAATATATTTGTTCATATGCTCATTTCCCCTGCCAGAACATTATTCATAGCTGAAGGCATGCAGGGGACTTCACTGTTAGAATCCTCAGTGCTTGGAACAGCACCTGGAACCAAAAATGTGCTTCAGAAATACTTGTTGATTAAATGAACAAATGAATCTACTTTACACTTTAAGAAGCCTGCTCCAGCCACTCTAGGGAGAATGACTTAAAAGGGGTAAGAGCGGTCAGGAGGCCATTTCAGATCTCCAGCTGAGAGACGATGGGGACCCAGGCAAGGGTAGAGGCAGCACATGATATGAGAAGACACCAAGCATTTGGAGGAGGAGAAAGCAGCATTAGCAGAACTCTGCCCGAAGGCAACGTTTGCATTCCGTGAAGCTTTAGAAACCTCATGTGGGGAAAAAGCCATGTATGTTGAAATACATTTGTATGTGTGGGTTTATTCTTTTTCATTATTGAAAATAGCCCCACGCCAGTGTAAGCTGATTGAGAATACATTCGTTTGGCTTCTCTAACGACCATTTCATCAGAAAAGCATTGCTTTAGATAGCAGAGTAGGTTATTTCCTCTAACCCTGGTGCCAGTGGGCTCCCTCAAGGACACCAGCTTGTGTGTACTGCCAGCTGCAAGTACCCACCCATGCCCAGCCCAGGGCGGGGAACTTGGCAGCTTCTGCAGTTCTTGTCAGCCCTGACTGTCAAGCGATCACTATTTCCTGCACCCGGCCCTGTGGTTGGGCTCTGGAAGGTGCCCTGTTTTTCCTGACAGACATTTCAGACCGTTTGCTCTCTTTTTTTTTTGGCATTTCTATGTACGTTTTTTAATCATTCTGACCCTGTCTCAGGTCTTTCCCATCCACTGGAGTTAAAGGATGAACGGCCCTTCTGATTGGATTTTCCTGGATTCTTAGGAGCAAAAGAAAAAAAAAACCAGGAACAAAAGCAAAAGCAAAATTTATTTCTGGCCTTTATTAGTGTTTAATTAAAAGCTTGCTTTCCCCAACTCTTTGGCTGTGTTCAAGCTTTTCAAAATTCTGCAAGCACAGACAACATAGAGAGAATTTGACTCTTTAAGTTACAAGAGCTGCTTATTATGTCTAATTAGCACCATCAAATAATGACAGAATCTGCCATCATCATTGCTAAAGAAAAAAGTCATACCAGGTATTTCCCAAATGTTTCTCAGGAGAAAGTACCTCTTCTTTTAATAAATAGGCTACTACCAATTTTTAAATGAATTCAGTGTTTAAGTTAGAAACAATTTTGGTCAGGATACAAAGAATCTTAACTGTCAAATCATACTTAAATTTATGAAGCTCTTTCTTCCTTAGGATTTTTATATTTTGAACTTTCTAGGTATTGATGCCAGATATAGTTCCAGCCGAGCTCATAAGATTTTGCTCTCAAATTCTTTTTGGGAATGAGATTTTTTTATTTTTTAGTGAATGTGTTTTTCCTTCAATAAACTTCAGAAACCAACTCTGAGTTTCAAAAATCGTTTTTTTTCTTGAGATGTTAGTGCCAGAATCTGAACAGTCTCCTTTATTCAGCACACAGTTGCATCAGTTTAATTTTTTTCAGGCTCATATACTAAATTAGGTTACAAAAATTCACCACACTTTTATCTGTGCATTGTGTTTTAAGTAAATCAAATTTAATTATGTTCTTTCTACCCTTTTTTCTTTTCTCCTGGCCTTTTCTTTGTGTTTTTTCTCTGAGCTAAATCGGTCATGCTTAAATCTATGAAGAAATAAATATGTGTGCATACTTAATGTATGACATATGAAAAATGTACAAATACATGTATGTATTTATGTATAGATAGGACTGTGTATCTGAAGTTTTTCCAGAAAGTAAAACCATGAGCCAACATATTCACTAAAGATAGCTTTCGCTTTTTTTCCACCAACCTTCAGCATTACTTTTAAACTTATGGTATGACTCTGAAATCATCAGTGCAAATAATATGGTTAGACTCCATAATAGGTGTATTCTTTAGAAAATTACTATTAATTTTGATGAAGTTTAGCACATGAAAATTTGATAAACAACTTCATCTGTTTCCTTTGATTAAAAAGAAGAAAACAAGCTGGGCCCTGTGGCTCATGCCTTTAATCCCGGCACTTTGGGAGGCCGAGGTGGGAGAATTGCTTGAGCCCAAGAGTTCAAGACCAGCCTGGGCAACATGGTCAAACCTCATCTCTACAAAAAATACCAAAAAAATTAGCCAGATATGGTGGTGTGTACCTGTAGTCCCAGCTACTCAAGAGGCTGAGGCAGGAGGATTGCTTGAGCCCAGGAGGTTGAGGTTGCAGTGAGCCGTGATTGCACCACTGCACTCCAGACAGTTATGTGCTGAAGCTCCCGCATTATTGGCTTACCTGGCTTGTCTGTGAAGTGGGAGTATGCCATGGGCTACTTCACTGGGGAGGACTGAGTATCAAGTGTAAGGCAGAAGAGTGAGACATACTCAAAATGTGACAATTGCATTTGTTCAAGAAGTATGCAAAGCACCTGTCCAAGAACGACAAGGTGGGTAGGCACAGGCTTGAGGGATCTGTGAGAAAAAAGACAGAGGATGTGGCCTGGGAAACCACAGTGCCTTCCTCAGCCACAGCAGCTGCATTCATTATTTACTGCTGTCTAATGTCATCAGTCTGTTCTAATAGATGTTGTAATGGGATGAACAGCTTTATCTGTTTCCTTTGTGTGATTTGCACATATCCTGTGGGAGCTAAGGATATTGGAGTCAGGTCGTATGAGTTCCAATGCTGGCGCACGTCCTTTACTGGCTGGGTAACTCAGAGCATGTTTCTCAACCCCTTTGAGCCTCAGTTTCCTCATCTGTAAAATGGGAACATGATATCTCATGATGTTGTCGGGTTTAAACGGGAGAGTGCCATGTGACTGCTTAAACTGATGCCTAGAACATGACAAGAACTCAATAAATTATAGTTTAGAAAAAGGCCTTGGCCACTAAAAGAGGTAAAATAAAAAAAGAGAGAAGGAAAAGCATCCCAGAAATGGGACTATAACATGTTTTACATACTGATATATGTCATATAGGTGAAACTACCTAAAATAAGAATGAGAGGAAATGGATATTTTAAAGCAGAAGCATTAAATTATGATTGATCTGATAAATTGTTGCAACCTTTTTATAGGACAGTCTAGTTGTTTCCAGTCAAAATGTAAGATATTTGTTCTCTATGACCAAGCATTTCCATTTCAGGAAATCCTCCTAAGGACATTCTCAGGTAATGGCGGATGTGCAAGGATTTTCATATTTTCATATTTCAAATAGCAAAGCAGTGAGAATAAACAGAATAGTTCATTAAATGACAGTACCTCGGTACTATGGAATTCTATGAGATCAGGAGAGAGAATGGAGTTGAAAATTGGCCCAGATAATTGTCAATGATATATTTTTTGGGTAAAAACAAAAACATTGGCCCAGATAATTGTCAATGATATATTTTTTGGGTAAAAACAAAAACAAAGTACAAAACAATATATGGGATGTGTACATGTGTATGTATATATGTATGTATGTGTATTGTTATGGATATATGCAAGCAATGTGTGTATGTGTTCATGTATGTGGAGGGATGGGGCTGGACATGTATAGCCCAAATTATTAATAAATAATTTTTACCTCTGGGAAGTGTAAGTGGATGAAGGAGAAGTTTCTGCTTCTCTTACTTTCATATTATTCTGAAATCAAATATTTTATAGCAAGAGTATCTATAATATTTTTACAATTTTGTAAAATGTCCTATTCAAAACATTTGATCCAGGCTCTTGTGTAGACCATTTCTGGAGAATAAAGATCTGTTTAATTTAACTTTGTGTCCATTCACACAGTGCCAGAAGGTAGTAGTGTCTCCAAGTGTTTGTCTAGTATGTCCATTTAAAAATGATTGTTCACTGGGCATGGTGGCTCATACCTGTAAACCCAACACTTTGGGAGGTTGAGATGGGTGGATCACTTGAGTCCAGGAGTTCACGACCAGCCTGGGCAACATGGCAAAATTTCATCTCTAGAAAAAATACAAATTAGTCGGGCATAGTGGCAACACCTGTAGTTCTAGCTACTCAGGAGGCTGAGGTGGGAGGATCACTTGAGCCCAGGAGGTTGAGGCTGCAGTGTGCTGTGATCATCCCACTGCACTCCAGCCTGGGCAACAGAGTGAGACCCTGTCTAAAAACAAAACAAAACAACAAGAAAAATACAAAGACTATTAATTATTATTGATATGAATACTATTGAAAAAAAGGTCGTATTTGTGCTCTTTTAAGAACTATAGAGTTTTTATCATTAAAGCAACATATGTTAATAAATTTAATTGTTAGAGATATGCCTGGCTTAGAACATGAAGGTTCTTTAATGGTTATTAACAGGGCATATATTTGCCAGATATTTTCTAAACCTATAGTGACATATATATCATATCATTATAATATAAACTTTTACAGAGGTGAGATCACCCTATACTTACCTGGCAGGGGAGATACCATGATCATGAGGTGAGATCACCCTACATAATTTATTCTAAAATGTATTTACTTACATGTCTTACATACTGATATATGTCATTATTTTTAATAAGTGTTGTATATTCAATGGTATGAATGAACCATAATTTTTTTTTTTTTTTTAGTTTCCTTTTTTTTTAATTTTTTATTTTTTATTGATCATTCTTGGGTGTTTCTCGCAGAGGGGGATTTGGCAGGGTCACAGGACAATAGTGGAGGGAAGGTCAGCAGATAAACAAGTGAACAAAGTTCTCTGGTTTTCCTAGGCAGAGGACCCTGCGGCCTTCTGCAGTGTTTGTGTCCCTGGGTACTTGAGATTAGGGAGTGGTGATGACTCTTAACGAGCATGCTGCCTTCAAGCATCTGTTTAACAAAGCACATCTTGCACCGCCCTTAATCCATTCAACCCTGAGTGGATACAGCACATGTTTCAGAGAGCACAGGGTTGGGGGTAAGGTCACAGAGCAACAGGATCCCAAGGCAGAAGAATTTTTCTTAGTACAGAACAAAATGAAAAGTCTCCCATGTCTACCTCTTTCTACACAGACACGGCAACCATCCGATTTCTCAATCTTTTCCCCACCTTTCCCCCCTTTCTATTCCACAAAACCGCCATTGTCATCATGGCCCCTTCTCAATGAGCTGTTGGGTACACCTCCCAGACGGGGTGGTGGCCGGGCAGAGGGGCTCCTCACTTCCCAGTAGGGGCGGCCGGGCAGAGGCGCCCCTCACCTCCCGGACGGTGCGGCTGGCCAGGCGGGGAGCTGACCCCCCCACCTCCCTCCCGGACGGGGCGGCTGGCCGGGTGGGGGGCTGACCCCCCCACCTCCCTCCCGGACGGGGCGGCTGGTCGGGCAAAGGGGCTCCTCACTTCCCAGTAGGGGCAGCCGGGCAGAGGCGCCCCTCACCTCCCGGATAGGGCGGCTGGCCGGGTGGGGGGCTGATCCCCCCACCTCCCTCCCAGACGGGGCGGCTGGCCGGGCGGGGGGCTGACCCCCCCACCTCCCTCCCGGACGGGGCGGCTGGCCGGGCAGAGGGGCTCCTCACTTCCCAGTAGGGGCGGCCGGGCAGAGGCGCCCCTCACCTCCTGGACAGGGCGGCTGGCCGGGCGGGAGGCTGATCCCCCCACCTCCCTCCCGGACGGGGCGGCTGGCCGGGCGGGGGGCTGACCCCCCCGCCTCCCTCCCGGACGAGGTGGCTGCCGGGCGGAGACGCTCCTCACTTCCCAGACGGGGGTGGCTGCTGGGCGGAGGGGCTCCTCACTTCTCAGACGGGGCGGCAGGGCAGAGACGCTCCTCACATCCCGGACGGGGCGGCAGGGCAGAGGTGCTCCCCTCATCTCAGACGATGGGCGGCCAGGCAGAGACGCTCCTCACTTCCCAGATGTGATGGCGGCCGGGAAGAGGCGCTCCTCACTTCCTAGATGGGATGGTGGCCGGGCAGAGATGCCCCTCACTTTCCAGACTGGGCAGCCAGGCAGAGGGGCTCCTCACATCCCAGACGATGGGTGGCCAGGCGGAGACGCTCCTCACTTCCCAGACGGGGTGGCGGCCGGGCAGAGGCTGCAATCTCGGCACTTTGGGAGGCCAAGGCAGGCGGCTGGGAGGTGGTTGTAGCGAGCCGAGATCACGCCACTGCACTCCAGCATGGGCGCCATTGAGCACTGAGTTAACGAGACTCCGTCTGCAATCCCGGCACCTCGGGAGGCCGAGGCTGGCAGATCACTCACGGTTAGGAGCTGGAGACCAGCCCGGCCGACACAGCGAAACCCCGTCTCCACCAAAAAAATACGAAAACCAGTCTCAGCAGGCCGAGGCAGGAGAATCAGGCAGGGAGGTTGCAGTGAGCTGAGATGGCAGCAGTACCGTCCAGCTTCCGCTCGGCATCAGAGGGAGACCGTGGAAAGAGAGGGAGAGGGAGACCGTGGGGAGAGGGAGAGGGAGAGGGAACCATAATTAATTTTTAATAATTACATCAGTCTCCTATTGATGGACATTAAGTTGTTCTCAATTTTTTTTTTTTTTTTTTTTTTTTTTTGAGACAGAGCCTCGCTCTGTTGCCTAGGTTGGAGTGCAGTGATGCAATCTCGGCCCGCTGCAACCTCCGCCTCCTGGGTTCAAACAATTCTCCTGCCTTAGCCTCCCAAGTAGCCGGGATTACAAGCCTGTGCCACCATGCCCAGCTAATTTTGTGTGTGTGTGTTTGTGTGTGTGTGTTTTGTAGAGGTGGGGTTTTTCCATGTTGGCCAGATTGATCTCAAACTTCTGGCCTCAAATGATCTGCCGCCTCCTCAGCCTCTCAAAGTGCTGGGATTACAGGCATAAGCCACCATGCTTGACCTGTTTCTAATTTTTACTAAGACAATGCTACAGTAACCATTCTTATACATAAAACATTTGTGGGAGAATTTCTGTGAAATGAATACTTTGAAATGATATTGCTGGAATTTGGAAGGAATTTGGTTTTCCAAAAATTCCACGGGTGAGTGCAGTGGCTCACACCTGTAATCCCAGCACTTTGGGAGGCTGAGGCGGGTGTATCACTTGAAGTCAAGAGTTCAAGACGAGCCTGGCCAACATGGTGAAGCCCCGTCTGTAATAATACTAGAATTAGCCAGGCGTGGTGATGTGTGCATGGAATCCCAGCTATTCGGAGGCTAAGGCAGGAGAATTGCTTGAATTCGGGAGGCAGTTTGTGGTGAGTTGAGATTACTTCACTGCACCCCAGCCTGGGCAACAGAGCAAGACTCCATCTCAAAAAAAAAAAAAAAAAAAAAAATGTTGTATCTATTTATGCTACTACCAAGTGAATAAGAATCATTCTTGTCCACATTCTAGCTAGCAACTTTGATTTATACCAGTCTGCTGGCCAAAAATGTACATTTTATTTGTTTTTATTTTACTTCATTTATTAGTAGAGATGTCCAATTTCCATAACTTTCTTAAGGACCATGATACTTGGAATACTGGAGTTGTTCTTGCCCGATAACATTGGGGGAAACACATACTGTGTTTTGTCACAGTATAAATTGGTTTGAGAACAATTTTAGAGCCAGACTTGAGAGCAGGTTTTAGTCTCCTAGAGAATATTTGTCATCTCAGAGTGATATGGAATTTCCTTGTATAGTTAAAATAGGTTTATATAGAGCATTGCTGGTTAAAACCCAAGGGTCATAAAGATAGATGTTCACACAGCCTCTCTGTTATGCACTAAAATCTTAAGCTTTAGAAATGGCTGACAATAGTTATTGCTTTTTATAATCACTATACTATTTGGTTTCATATTGTGGTTTCCTCCTTTACTGTTTAGTGAATTTCAGCAATTTTGTTTTATCTCTTCTGTAAATGGCTTAAACTTCATTTAGATAAACTGAGAAGGAATCACCAAGGCCTTTATTTATTTAAAAAAAAAAAACAAGTGAGAAAGCTTGGGGTAGGAGAACAGAATGCTGCACCATTTATTTTTTCTTTTTCGTCTTAGATGCCCAGGGGTTTGAGCTTCTTTGGCCATCTAAATTCATATTTATTAACTTAAATATAATTTAACCAGAGTCAAATTGTCTCGATGAGATTTCATAGCCACGAGCGACCATGAAACTGTCATTTGTCTCATTTGGGAAGGCACCAGAACTGATTACTCAGGAGATGATTGAAACTGCTGATCCCATTAATGCCGTGGTTATTCTGGAGATAGTGCCCTGAGGGTGAAGATGGGTTGACCCACAGATTTGTTTGTGTATAGACTTTAACCAGAGCCTGGCTGACTCAGAGGCAAACTGGAATTGCTGCAGGAAGTTTCCCAATGAATGTTTTTGTCATATTTTTTAGCTGCTCACTCACCACTGGCATACCATTAGCACCCAGTCTCCCTTCTGGAGGTGCCCACCAGGCAGATGGCAAAATGGCAGGTCCCAGCGCATGCTTCCTGCCGTGGCCACCAAGGGGCCAGCTTGTCCTCTGTCTGTCCCCTGGTTCAGCTTGGCTAAACTTGTATGTTCCTGTCTTCTGAGTTTGAGCTAAAAGGACAGGATGTTTGGAAGTCAGAATCATCAAGGCAGTAACTGAGGTGAGTGGGACAGGCAAGATAGTCGCGTGACATAAATTGTCACTTTGCTCCCTGTGGGTTCTCTTGTTTTGTGTTCATTTTCTAAGCCTGATTTAAACATCCATTCTTTGCTTCTTTCATCCTGAGAGGCCTGATTTGGTTCAGGGATCAATATCACCCCCTTGCCCATATAACTTGGGTAAATACTGATTGATTGGTCTCTAACCCAGTGCTTCCCTACTTTCTCTGATGTCATAGAATACACAGAAAATGATAGTGTTTGTGTGGCACCTGGAGTAAATGGAAGAAGCTGCTCAGGCTGGAGGTGATCACCAAATTGTCTCTGGCTGCCTCCAGGCCTGAAAAGACCAATAGCTCAGTACACCTGTTGCCTCAGTACACTGGTTTTGAAGCTGTGGTTGAAGCTAGTCATGATGACCTTATTCCTCTGCCAGGGATTGGTTAAGGGTAAACATAGGACCCAGCTCTGGTCAATGGGGAGCCATTTCTTAAAAAGCTGTCTATTCTTGAAAATAGGCATGGCTGGGCCAGGTGCGGTGACTCACGCCTGTAATCCTAGCACTTTGGGAGGCCAAGGCAGGCGGATCACGAGGTCAGGAGATTGAGACCATCCTGGCTAACATGATGAAATTCCGTCTCTACTAAAAATACAAAAAAATTAGCCAGGCATGGTGGCAGGCACCTGTAGTCCCAGCTACTCGGGAGGCTGAGGCAGGAGAATGGCGTGAACCCAGGAGGCGGAGCTTGCAGTAAGCCGAGATTGTGCCACTGCACTCTAGCCTGGGCAACAGAGCAAGACTCCGTCTCAAAAAAAAAAAAAAAAAGTCATGGAGGCCAGGTGCAGAGGCTCATACCTATGATCCCAACACTTTGGGAGGTCAAGATGGGAGGATCACTTGAGCTCAGGAGTTCAAGACCAGCTCGGGCAACATGGCAAGACCCATCTCTATTTAAAAAAAAAAAAAAAAAATGGTAAAAAGAAGTGATCCTTTTTTTTGGAGTGGAGATGTGAGAGCTTCAAGGATGGCAGCTATATTGCAACCATGAGGGAATGTTACCTAAGAAGAATGGGCTGGGTGGAAAAATAGAAGAAGCCTGGGACTTTTACGATATTGCTAATCTGTTGACCTCACCAACCTTGGCACTGCCCTACCTGGAGATACTGAGAATATAGATCCATATTATTAAAGTTATTTTCACTTTTTGTTTGTTTATTTTTTTACTGTAAAAAGCATTCTGATACAATATAAGCTCAGGACTTGAAGGTCAGGACTTATAGAAGAATTGTCCAACAACAACAACAAAAGTATTCAAAATGAAAAACTTTTTAGGAAACATATAATAAAAATTGGAGATGTGCTGATATAAGGAAAATGTTTAAGTTCAGAATAAGATGGGCAGGAATAGAAAGAAATTGTTTAAAATTCACAGTTCTTTATTTTAAAAAGTATGGGATTTTTAAATTAACGTGATAGTTTGTTTTTGGTTTTTGTTTGTTTTTTTGGGGGGGGGTTGGCTTTTTGTTGTTGTTGTTCTTTTGAGATGGAGTCTTGCTCTGTCACCCAGGCTGGAGTGCAGTGGCATGATCCCGGTTCACTGCAACCTCCGCCTCCCAGTTTCAAGCGATTCTCCTGCCTCAGCTTCCTGAGTAGCTGGAATTACAGGCATGCGCCACCGTGCCCGGCTAATTTTGTACTTTTAGTAGAGACGGGGTGTTACCATGTTGGTCAGGCCGGTCTCGAGCTCCTGACTTCGTGATAGTTGTCTTAAACAGAAATATCTACCAGTGTCTCAGTGAAATGCTAGAGAACTGGAAAGGATTCCAATTAACAATTGTGAGAGGCAGAAGAGCACACAAGGCAAGAGCCTGAAATTTGGAGCCAAACTGTGTAGGTTCAAAGCCTTCATCTGCTACTTCCTGGCTGTGATTTCATGTAAGTTATTTAACCTCTCTATGCCTCAGTTTTCTCATCTGTAAGATGGAGATAATAATAATAGTCCCGACCTCAAAGGTATTGTGGAGTTTATACTTATAATAAACAGGAACAGAGTATGGCACATATGAAGTACTATATAAGTGCTTGTTATTATTAATCTACAATTATCACCTAAACCTATACCTGTGCAAACAAAAAGTCACTTAAGCACAAATGCTTCTACTACTTCACAGTCACTAAAATAACTAAAATTAAGAAGATCTATAATACCACATCTTGGCAAAGATGTGGGATAACCAGATCTCTCATATATTGGCAGTGTAAAATGGTATGACCTTTTAGGAAATTGTTTGGCAGTTAAACGTACATTCATCCTATGATCTGTTAGCTCTATTCATGCACATTTATTCAAGAGAAATGAAAACATATGCATGTGCACACACATGCATACACACACAGCTTGTAAAAGAATATTCATAGCTTATTAGCTTCTAATACCCCCAAACTGAGAACAACTGATTTCCATTAACAAGAGAGGAGATAAATAAACTATACTATATTCATGCAATGGATACTACTCAGCGATCAGAAAATGAATGAATTGCTAATACATGCAACACCATGAATGAATATTAAAAACATTTTGCTCAGTAAAAGAAGCCAGGTATTAAAAAATACATACTCCATAATTCAATTTGTATGAAGTTCTACAACAGGAAAAACTAATCTATTGTGATAGAAATCTGAATAGTGGTTGTTATGGGAGGTAGGGAAAGATTGGCAGAGGTAGCTTTCTGGAAATGTTTTATATCTTGGTGGGGATGTGGATAACATGTCTGTAATACCTAAAATATGTATTTTTATTATGCATAATTTATAGTGTAATTTTCTAAATGAAACAAAAAGCAGTAACAGACACTGCCCAGGTTTTGAGTAGTAAATGCACAAGATGAGCATCTTTTTATCCCAGGTAGCAAGGAAGCTGACAAATACTACTGGTAGCAAGGAAGCTGACAAATACTACTGGTAGCAAGGAAGCTGACAAATACTACTAAAACCATGTCACAAGGACTTGGAAACTGGCTTGAAGAGGCTCTCACTCACCAAAATGGCCCAATCTGAATATCAGGAAAGAAAATTTTTAAAAAAGAAAATAACTTTAATGGATTGAAACACATGAATTATATTTAAATGCATATGTTCATAATGACAAAATGCATTTTGACCACCCTTGAAAGTACCCAACTCATTATTTTGGAAACTGGCAAATAAAGATAAAGAGTCAAACGTTTTCTCTGCCTTTCTTGTATGAATTATACTACTGGGTAACCAATTAATAGATAAGGAAAAAATCTCTCATTATAGAAATATTCTAGCTAGTAAGTAAGGGATAATAGAATTAGAATGCCATCATACTGCCACTCCTAATTAATTAAATGATATAGCTATTGAGCATTAGCAGCTGCTAATGTCACAAAAAGAAATGGCTCTTCTAATGAAAAGACACAAGTGGCGACCTATGAGATAGTATTGCCAAAAAAGATCTAACTGAAATCTGATAAAGTCTTGGGACTCAACAAACCTCCAGGAACCATGGTAAACAGAGGAACATTTAAGTGACACCAAGGGAATGCAATCAGCAAAACTTAGGTGGTAGGAGAATTTACAGGATAAACAGCCTAGTTTCTTCAACAAGTAAATTGCAATGAGAGAGAGAGGAGAGAAAAAGAGAGAGATGGATGGAACAGGAACCTGTAGGTTAACAGAAACCTAAGGAAAATATCAACCAGTTGCAAAATGTGGAGCTTTTTTTTATTTTGATTCAAACAAACTTGGGGAAAAAAGACGTTAATCAGATAATTGGATATTTGAAGACTAGAGATCTGATGATATTAAGGAATTACTGTTAACTTTTTTAAGTATTTAGGGTTATGTTTAAAAAAGAGTCCTTATCTTTTATATTGAATTATTTACAGATGAAATTACTTAAGTCTTGGTTTTGCTTCAAAATAATACCTATAGGAGGACAGAAAGTAGGCAAGAATATAAATGAAACAATATTAGCCAGGTGTTGGTAACTCGAAACTAGGTGGAAACACGGGAGGTGGTTATGACACTGGTCTTTGACTTTTTGTGTGTACTTGAAATTTTCCATTACAAAAACTTTTTTGTTTTGGTTTTAAAGGAATACAAAGGGAGAGAGAAAGGGGAAAACAAAATGCCAGGTTCTGCAGAAAGACCGGAAGGAAATCTAACAGAATGCCTGAGCGTTAACCCCTGGATGCATTCCACTTTGTCTACAATGGCCAAATGGAAAGGCCATGTGTAAGAGCATGGGCCCTGGGTTCAAATCCTATTCTTCTACCCCCAACTGGGGAGACTTATGCTACCAGACATCTCAGTGCTTCAGTTTCCCATTTGTAAAATGGATTTCAAGAATGAACTTTGGATACCCTTTTCTCTTCATTTTTCCAAACACAGAGATGAGACTCAATTTTACAAAGTTTATGTGCGTCACCTAAAAACTGCACGTGCCTTATGGTAAAACCAAGTCAAAAGTCATGGCCTTCAACCTATGAAACAGACAGAAAGGAAACCCCTATCATGCCTGCTTCTCTCCCTACCTCTTTTCATCTCTGTTTTTCCATTTGTGGTTAAGAAAGCAAGAAAATTCGCCTAGCACAAAAGTTTTCCCTCTTTTTCTGTCTAGAGGGGAATATGAGTAATGAACTTTTCCATCAGGGTTGTTTTTCCTGGACATAGTGCACCCCCTCCAGCTGCTAAAACATGTGATCCTGAAGG
The DNA here is from genome assembly GCF_029281585.2 of Gorilla gorilla gorilla. Classification (NCBI taxonomy): domain Eukaryota; kingdom Metazoa; phylum Chordata; class Mammalia; order Primates; family Hominidae; genus Gorilla; species Gorilla gorilla. The sequence goes on along the minus strand of NC_086017.1, from coordinate 79,245,710 downwards.
AGACCTTAAATAAACTTAAATGTTCCTTATCGGTCAGTCCCAGTTTGTACTAAATTATGAATTAATTTTCTGTATTTGGTACTTTTCCTTTTTAAACAGAAGTTCTATTCATTCAAAATATTAGTTGAGAACTTTCCAGGTTCCACGTGTTATAGCCCTGAACAAGGCAGAAATGGTCCTGAAACCAACTAACCTGTGGCTGGCTCTTTCCTGACCTCCAGTCTTAATCCAGGAGCTCACTCTCCCCATACAGCATTCTCCACCCCTCTTTATCATGTCCTCCTGCTTTATTTTCTTCCTAAGTCTTACTCTTATCTGAAATTACCTCATTTATGAATTAAATTATTTTTTGTTTCATGCCACCCTCTGGATACCTCTGCTGTTCACCGCTGTTCCCCCACCACCTAGCACCATGCCCAGCAGAGCTAGCTACATAATTTATCAGACTCTACATATCTTTTCTGTGTCTATAGCCAAATACCACAGACTGGGTAATTTATAAAGAAAACAGATTTATTTGGCTCATGGTTCTGGAGGCTGGGAAGTCCAAGAACATGGCACTGGCATCTGGCAGGGTCATCCCATGGCTGAAGGCAGAAGGGTACACAGGTTCACAGGAAGAAACAGGAAAAATGTGGGCTGAACTTATCTTTTATTAGAAGCCCACCTCCATGATAACTAATCTACTCCTGTGATAATGAATTAATAATCCATTATCATGTCTTGAAGGTCCCACTTCTTTTTATGTTTGTTTGTTTTTGAGGCAGGGTCTCACTGTGTCACCCATGCTAAAGTGTAGTGGCGGAGTCTTGGCTCACTGCAGCCTCAACCTCCCAGGCTCAAGTGATTCTCCTACCTCAGCCTCCTGAGTATCTGGGACTATAGGCGCATGCCACCACACTTGGCTAATTTTTGTGTATTTTGTAGAGATGGAGTTTCACTATGTTGCCCAGGCTGGTCTCAAACTCCTGAACTCAAGCAATCTGTTTTTGTTGGCTTCCCAAACTGCTGGGATTACAGGCATGTGCCCCCCGGATCTGGCCGGTCCCACCTCTTAATACTGTGAAAATGGCAATCAAATTTTAACATGAGTTTTAGTGGGGACATTCAAACCATAGCACAATGCAAAATGAAAATGTGGGATTCCTTGTTCAAAAATGATTAAGAATTGTGAGACAGCAGAACACTAAACCAAGCATGAGGCCCTTCTGAGCATTGAATCATGTGGGCCTACATAGGCCACAGACCCAGCTCTGACATCCAATACCTGACAGACGTTCAAAAAATAATTACTGCAATGAATGCAAATTTAAGAAAAATCATCAGGTATCTAAGGAGCTCTGACATACAGATTGATAAAAGATTAAAAACAGAAACCAGCATGTGTGTGAAAGGAATGTGTAATTCCTCAATTGTGGAGTTGACTATGAGGTGACAAATAAAGTCATTACTCTTCTCTTTTTGAGAGATGCCAGGTCCAGGCTGCAAATTTGTCGAAGGTCAGAATCATGGTGTTTTCATCTTTGACTTCCTTGTAAGGCCTCTGCATGTATTTGATGCTCAAGAAATATTTGAACTGAAACTGAATTGTTTCTAGAGGCTGAATTAGAGAAGGATGAGGAGTTATGAGGAAATATTTTTTCTTTAGTGCAAACCTCACTAAATTTAGGAGGAGATGAGCTGGTCTTCAAGTTTGTCCTCTTACTTTATGACAAATGGTTTAGTGCTATGCCCAGCTGCCAGAATTTTGGAAAACTGCAATACATTGCCTCTGTTGTGATTTTATGGTGCGTCTGGCATTCATTCAGCATGTGAAATGTTCTATGATGAAAGTGATAGTTTTGTGATAAAACTCAAAGCTTCTCTTAAAGACAAAAGTTGGGATCCTGCTTCCACAAATTTTTCCTTAAATTGGTGGACATATTTCTTTTATTCCACCCTCACAGTCAATAAAAGCCTCCACAAAGTCATCAATACATATGTACAAGCTCACCAGTTAGGTGATCATCCAACTGTGTCACAATTTGTATTTTATAGGCACAGTTTCACATATAAGCTCATATTTCATTTGGACCTATTCCAGGATATAGTTTCATTTTCAACGGGACTCCTGAACAGGGCTCCCCAAGTCTACATTCCTGAATCCCAGGTTAAGCCCTGCCTTGTGTCTGGCTGCACGGCAGAAGGCATTTGGAAAAACATTTGTTTCAAGTTGGATATAGCATCAGCTTTGCCACTGTCCCATTCTGGCCTTTGAATGCCAGTTATCTGGGACCCCTTCTGATTTACTGATTACAAAACTCCTGTCTGATACCCTACTACTGCAGGAATTATCCATTTCCTCAAGACTGAATCCCTGGCACCTATGCCCTTGTCCCGTCTTTGCACCTAGAGCCCCACCAAACTCTCCAATCCTGTGTTTATAAGCACTCACATTCTTGAACAGTGTTGGTCAGTGGACTAATGGTGTCAGATTCCAATTATCCTTTCTCACACAAACTGACATATTAGATAGGATATTTTTGTTTGCAAATAAAGTTTTGTTTAAAAATCAGAACTAGCTTGAGCAGCAACGGAAATTATAGACTCAGTAACTGAAAAGGCCAAGGAATGACTTCAGGTTCAATGGCATTTCATAATTCAGACAGTGACATTGGAGTATGTCTCTCTCCAACTCTTCTGTCTGGCATGAGGTTTCCTGGTAGCCCCAGATTTTCATCCAAGCAACTTTGTAACTCCAGAACAAACAAAAACAAAGATACTTCTTCTCTGATCCCTATGACTAATGGGTATGGGGTGTATTAGTAAGGGTTCTCTAAAGGGACAGAGTTAATAGGATATTTTATATATATATATTTTATATATATATTATATATATGTATATATACATGTGTATATATGTGTGTCTGTGTGTATATATATATCTATATATAAAGGGAAGTTTATTAAGTATTAACTTACATGATAACAAGGTCCCACAATAGGCCGTCTGCAGGCCGAGGAGCAAGGAGAGCCAGTCCGAATCCCCAAACTGAAGAACTTGGAGTCTGATGTTTGAGGTCAGGAAGCATCCAGCACGAGAGAAAGAGGTAGGCTGGGAGGCTAGGCCAGTCTTGTCTTTTCACATTTTTCTGCCTGCTTTATATTCTAGCCACACTGGCAGCTGATCAGATGGTGCCCACCCAGATCACGGGTGGGTCTGCCTTTCCCAGCCCACTGACTTAAATGTTAATCTCCTTTGGCAATACCCTCAGAGGCACACCCAGGATCAATACTTGGCATCCTTCAATCCAATCAAGTTGACACTAAGTATTAACCATCACATGGGGGTAGAGTGATTTTATTGGTCAGTCTTGAATCACATATTCATCTTCTTTATATGGGGATATGGGGTTCCCCCCTACCCCCAGTTATTTGGATGGTGTCCCCAAAGAAAAGCAGGGATCCTGTTTCCTAATTTTTTTTTTTCTTTTTTGAGATGGAATCTTGCTTGCTCTGCCACCCAGGCTGGAGTGCAGTGGTGCGATCTCAGCTCACTGCAACCTCCGGCTCCCAGGTTGAAGCAATTCTCCTGCCTCAGCCTCCCGAGTAGCTGGGAATACAGGTGCCAGCCACTACACCTCGCTAATTTTTGTATTTGTAGTAGAGATAGGGTTACGCCATGTTGGCCAGGCTGGTCTCAAACTCCTTACCTGAGGTGATCTGCCAACCTCAGCCTCCCAAAGTGCTGAGATTACAGGTGTGAGACACTGTGCCCGGCCTCCCAATTTTAATACTCCTGGTAGACTCCATCTCTATGTGTTCTCACACCATAACCTGAGCTTACCCAGCCTCCCCCCTAATTTGGTCTGTCAACCTTCATCTGGCCCTCAAGCTGTCCTGGCCTCCTGGTTTTACCCTTGCCTAATCTAGCCCAACTTGCTGCTGAAACTGGCTATCAACATTCCGATTGTCCTTCAACAGTGAAAACATTTTTACCATACAATCAGAAATGTCCCACTAGTTCTCTCAGTCGACTCTCCAACCCAGTAAGAAAAGGTACCATGTATTGAGTTTTTACTGTTATATATTAACAAATAGAAGGTTCTGTCAAATAAAGTAATACAATAATTCCCCACCTTCCCAACAAGAAGACTCAGGCAAATGTTTTGGGTCAACCTATATAAAATTTTAGAAATGTATATGAAATATTAGAAAATTTACTCCTAATATTAGGAGTGCTCATAACACTTGTTATGCAGATTAATAACTGGAGTGATTTCTGCCTTGTGCTCACCCTCTTGATAGGACAATTTTATTCAACTTCTTCATGTGCATCTGTGTGCTGGCACTGGAACAAAAGTCCTCTTTAAGTCATCCTTGTATCACAGCGCAGCATCTCCACTTCTGCCCAAGTTGTTTGAGCTATATAGCACTTTTTCAATCTCCATATATGATGCTTTTCTGGGAATATCATTGCCCAGCTTTTTTTTTTCCCCTTTTTCCATTTATCCTACGAGTATATGTGCATGAAATAATGTCTAAGTAACTTGTTTCTTCTAACATCCAACCCGTCCAATTGGGAGGTCACGTGCTCACAAATAATTACTAAATATGTATTAAACTTTTTGCCACCTTTTCTACTGATATCATCAAGTGACTTCTATTTGCATCCAAACTTAGCATTGACTGAAGTTGTTACAGGCTGCCGTGTCTTCCCCAGACAGTATATTGTGGTCATAGTAATTAGAGTCTTTGGAAGGATGTGAAGATAAAGCCACTCCCCGGTTTCTGAGGGATTAACATTTTGTGGGGGTAAAGGGAGGTACCCCACCCTATATTTAGATACCTGTGGTATCTCCCAGGCAAATTCTTTGAGCTTTGCATGAACTATCTCTTTTAATTTCTCCAGCACTCCTGAAGGAGATCAGGATTTTTATCTCCATTTTACAAAGGAGGGAACCAGTTCTCAGAAAGATCAAGTAACTTTCCCAAGGATATATACAGCTGTAAAACACAAGGTTTCTCTGACTCTAGAGAGTCTTAGAGATTTAATCTTATGGTTATGTTCTTAACCATACCATACTCTTGAGCAAAATTCCAGACTGTTCTTTTTTTCAGGTGGGAGAAGCATGATACCCTGTCACAAGCTTTTACTTAATCATTCTTTTTTTAAAAAAAAAAAAGTAAATTTATTATTTTTCCAGTATTCTATATGTTTTTCTCTCTGCCTTCAAGCATAATGTATTTTGATTATTTCCTATTCACTGAATGACTTCAATAGTAATGATTTCATTAAATGCAAATAGTGAAATGAATCTTTTCTGAGACCACGTCATTCTGCCAAGATTTTCTGTTGTGGCTGGCATCTCTGATTGATTTTACTAAGGTTGTTCCATGGAATTCTGAGTTTCTTTCTGAGTGGAAAAGCTGTTAACATCAACTGGCTGTGAGTAGCATAGTTGAGTTAAATATTGTTTTTATTTATATTCATTAAATTCCCAGCCTCATCCAAAACATGCATAGAAGTTTAGATTCATACATGGCATCGCCTATCTCTGAATAATTACCCAACCTAAAGCCTGCATTATCAATGAAGTTTAGAAAACAGTAGATGACATTTCGTCATATGTTTTAAATGTGTTGTAAAGAAAGCGTTTGAGTGGCCGAAAGAAATAGCAGAAGTTTTTTAGTTGTTTTTATTTTCCCATTTCTCCTGTGACTCATATTGAAAGGCTTTTGTTTCTAATCAAAGCAACAAACAGTATGGTCATTTCCTTGAGATTATATGGCAGCGGAAGGCGTCAGGAGTTTTTAAGTTCCTACTTCCACTGGCTTGTAGTTGGAGAAAATGCAAGCACATGCGCGCACACACACACGCGCACACACACACACCTCACAAGTGCTTAATACGTGTGTCTTTTGTCTTAAGCACTCTCTTCAGTTCCTTTAAATGAGCCGAGGTCATGGTGGTTCGGAGGTAAGAATGATTTTTTTTTATGATCTTCCAGTTGCAGACTGTGTAACGGTGCTTCTTCAGCTTTCACTGGCAGTTCATAGCAAAATCTTGGGCAGATTTTAATATTGTACTGGGGGTGGACTAATCTAAGAACTAATATTGCAGAACCCAACTTGCAGAAAAGGAAATTACAAGAAATGTTTATCTTCACTCTTGTGAAGGAATTACTTTTTCCAAAACAGAGTTGGATGTGCTCTGTTTGATACCAAGTGAAGATGGTCCTTAAAGACGCCCATCGTCTGGAGGGTTTTCCTGTCATTGTTTTAATGCTATCTTTGCTCCTTTAAAGGTCGTGAAAGGCTGATTTCTTATTTTGCTTTAGAACTTTGGCAAATATGAAGTATGTAATTCCACTTCATCACCCTTTCCCCTGCTCCCACCACTCTCTCCTTTTTTCTTTTTTTTTTTTAATTTTAAATACTGGAGTTTCTTTATGGATGTAGAAAAGACAGAGAGAGGGCAGGAACTGTGTCAGTAAGCAACACAAAAATGCTTTTTGATTTATAATTGTTCATCGTTTCATCAGCAAGATGTGTTTGGGGCCTTCCCTGTTTTTGTGAACACTTGGCAACAAAAATTCTGTGGTGTCCTAGAGCTCATTAGCAGCCCCTCTGAAAGGATCCTTTGATGTGGGTCCCTGCTTTGCCTCCAGAAAGAAGAAGGAAAATTGAATTTTGTCCTCCAGTCTAGTTTGTGGTGAAGGTTCTATGTGATCAGAATTCAGCAGTTCAAGATAGAAACCTCGGAAATGCCATTTTTGGGGACGGCTTCCAATTAATTAATAAAACTTTTATGATTTGTCAGAGGAAGTCCTACATCCTTATTAAAGGGAAGCCTTTTTTTCTTTCCTGCCTTGTAATGTGGTTATGGTAAACTCATTAAGTCCAACTCCATGTGGCCATTTTTCTTCCCTGATGGGTAGATGTTGATGGTGGAGGGGAGGATTATCTGGGTAAAAAACAAAGGAAATTATCTCATTCAGTAGACTGCAAAACTCTTGGGGATAGAAGGAAGTCTGTAGAGGAAGTGGGCAGGATTGGGTAGAGAAGAGAAACATCAAAGAAATTAAATATATCACAATAGGAACTGGAATAGTACCCTTTTGCTATAATGTAACAACATAATAGTGTAGCCTTAGAAATGAGTCCGTTGTCTCTAAATCGGTCCTATCTAAAGGTATCTAATGTCTGAAGGAGTGAAAAGGAATATAATCTTATCCAAATGCAGTCCTGTGACCTGGATTCCCAGAGTGGCATTATGGTGACCTAAGGCCTCATTATAAATGATCCTGTTCTGAAGATTCAGGCCATAGAACATCCTGAGAAGTAAGACTATCTTGTTATGCAGCTCTTTCAGCGGTCAGAAACTACAGCTCTTAGCAGAGGGCCTAAAATATTCCCAGACATACCAAGTTCCACTCCAGAGCATACTCTGTGTGTTCCACTGTGTTTGATCCTACATTTGAAGTATGCGGGGAAGTTGTTACTACTAGAATGGAGGTTGCTGCAGACAGGTACTATGTCTCACCCATGGAGAGAATTCCCAGTTACTGTCAGGAGGCAGGGTGATGGGTGGTGGACAAATATTATTGGCTGAGCAGAATTGTTAGATATATTTATGCCATGGAACATTTAAACCACAAGAAACCTTGTAAGTCACTTTGTCCAATCTCCTCATTCTGTTACTGAAGAGATTAAAATGCAGAGAAGAGGAGGAATTTTTCTAAGACTTCCTATCCCGTTAGGGGCAGGGCACAGCCTGGATTCTGGATCTCCTGAGTTCCGAATGTATGCTCTGTCCACCCTTTGCCTTTTCTGGGCCAGAGGATGATTTTGCCTAATTTCCAGCATCTCTGAATTTCATGAAGCAAGAGTTTCTTTTCATGGGTGCGTGCATCTTGGAATAGAAAAGTGGGAGCTGCATCCAAATGAGATTCTGCTTTCTGTTCTGCATGGTTTCCAATTGCTAGCAGAAGCCTGTGCACAGGTGCACAAAAGACCCCAGGAAAAGAACTACATGTCTTGTCTCTTATCACAAAAAGCTATAGTGCTAGGTAAAACCATACTAAAACACTTTCTCTTTGTTTCAAAAATATTGTGGCAACCTGAAAATACTAGTGAGCTCTCAGCAGAGGCCTGTCTCGGGATCGTAATTCAAGTATGAGACTTACGTTTGTCCCTGAGGTAGATTCTGTGAAGCTCCAATTAAGACTTTTTTCTCGCTTAATGTTGGAAAACTAGAAAAAATTTTAAATACAATATTTTCCTAAACTGGAAAAGTAAGCCTGAGTACAGGTAAACTATACATTAATATATGTTTATGTGATTTGGCAAGGTTAAACAATCAATTTATTATTCCAATAACAGAAATCTAAGAAAGGAAGGTATTGGGCATATTTCCTGTATACTTCAGATGCTTTTTTTTTCCTTAAAGGAAGCTTTTGTAGATCACGCTGTAAAGGTATGCACACTTCTGTTGTCTTGTATTGGTTTATTTTCTCATTTGGTTTTCTTTTTTTATTATTATTATACTTTAAGTTCTAGAGTACATGTGCACAATGTGCAGGTTTGTTACATATGTATACATGTGCCATGTTGGTGTGCTGCACCCATTAACTCATCATTTACATTAGGTATATCTCCTAATGCTATCCCTCCCCCCCTCCCCCCTCCCCACACCCCAAGGCAGGCCCCAGCGTGTGCTGTTCCCCTTCCTGTGTCCAAGTGTTCTCACTGTTCAATTCCCACCTGTGAGTGAGAACATGCAGTGTTTGGTTATTTGTCCTTGTGATAGTTTGCTGAGAATGATAGTTTCCAGCTTCATCCATGTCCCTACAAAGGACATGAACTCATCCTTCTTTATGGCTGCAGAGTATTCCATGGTGTATATGTGCCACATTTTCTTAATCCAGTCTATCATTGATGGACATTTGGGTTGGTTCCAAGTCTTTGCTATTGTGAATAGTGTCGCAATAAACATACGTGTGCATGTGTCTTTATAGCAGCATGATTTGTAATCCTTTGGGTATATACCCAGTAATGGGATGGCTGGGTCAAATGGTATTTCTACTTCTAGATCCCTGAGGAATCGCCACGCTGTCTTCCACAATGGTTGAACTAGTTTACAGTCCCACCAACAGTGTAAAAGTGTTCCTATTTCTCCACATCCTCTCCAGCACCTGTTGTTTCCTGACTTTTTAATGATTGCCATTCTAACTGGTGTGAGATGGTATCTCATTGTGGTTTTGATTTGCATTTCTCTGATGGCCAGTGATGATGAGCATTTTTTCATGTGTCTTTTGGATGCATAAATGTCTTCTTTTGAGAAGTGTCTGTTCATATCCTTTGCCCACTTTTTGATGGGGTTGTTTGTTTTTTTCTTGTAAATTTGTTGGAGTTCATTGTAGACTCTGGATATTAGCCCTTTGTCAGATGAGTAGATTGCAAAAATTTTCTCCCATTCTGTAGGTTGCGTGTTCACTCTGATGGTAGTTTTTTTGCTTTGAAGAAGCTCTTTGTTTAATTAGACCCCATTTGTCAATTTTGGCTTTTGTTGCCATTGCTTTTGGTGTTTTAGACATGAAGTCCTTGCCCATGCCTATGTCCTGAATGGTATTGTCTAGGTTTTCTTCTAGGGTTTTTATGGTTTTAGGTCTAACATTTAAGTCTTTAATCCATCTTGAATTAATTTTTGTGTAAGGTGTAAGGAAGGGATCCAGTTTCAGCTTTCTACATATGGCTAGCCAGTTTTCCCAGCACCATTTATTAAATAGGGAATCCTTTCCCCATTGCTTGTTTTTGTCAGGTTTGTCAAAGATCAGATGGTTGTAGATGTGTGGTATTATTTTTGAGGGCTCTGCTCTGTTCCATTTGTCTATATCTCTGTTTTGGTACCAGTACCATGCTGTTTTGGTTACTGTAGCCTTGTAGTATAGTTTGAAGTCAGGTAGTGTGATGCCTCCAGTTTTGTTCTTTTGGCTTAGGATTGACTTGGCAATGCAGGCTCTTTTTTGGTTCCATATGAACTTTAAAGTATTTTTTTCCAATTCTGTGAAGAAAGTCATTAGTAGCTTGATGGGGATGGCTTTGAATCTATAAGTTACCTTGGGCAGTATGGCCATTTTCACGATATTGATTCTTCCTATCCATGAGCATGGAATGTTCTTCCATTTGTTTGTGTCCTCTTTTATTTCATTGAGCAGTGGTTTGTAGTTCTCCTTGAAGAGGTCCTTCACATCCCTTGTAAGCTGGATTCCTAGGTATTTTATTCCCTTTGAAGCAATTGTGAATGGGAATTCACTCATGATTTGGCTCTCTGTTTGTCTGTTATTGGTATATAAAAATGCTTGTGATTTTAGCACATTGATTTTGTATCCTGAGACTTTGCTGAAGTTGCTTATGATCTTAAGGAGATTTTAGGCTGAGACAATGGGGTTTTCTAAATATACAATCATGTCATCTGCAAACAGGGACAATTTGACTTCCTCTTTTCCTAAATGAATACCTTTTATTTCTTTCTCCTGCCTGATTGCCCTGGCCAGAACTTCCAACACTATGTTGAATAGGAGTGGTGAGAGAGGGCATCCCTGTCTTGTGCCAGTTTTCAAAGGGAATGCTTCCAGTTTTTGCCCATTCAGTATGATACTGACTGTGGGTTTGTCATAAATAGCTCTTATTATTTTGAAATACGTCCCATCAATACCTAATTTATTGAGAGTTTTTAGCATGAAGGGCTGTTGAATTTTGTCAAAGGCGTTTTCTGCATCTATTGAGATAAGCATGTGTTTTTTGTCTTTGGTTCTGTTTATATGCTGGATTACGTTTATTGATTTGCATATGTTGTACCAGCCTTGCATCCCAGGGATGAAGCCCACTTGATCATGGTGGATAAGCTCTTTGATGTGCTGCTGGATTCGGTTTGTCAGTATTTTATTGAGGATCTTTGCATCGATGTTCATCAGGGATATTGGTCTAAAATTCTCTTTTTTTGTTGTGTCTCTGCCAGGCTTTGGTATCAGGATGATGCTGCCCTCATAAAATGAGTTAGGGAGGATTCCCACTTTTTCTATCAATTGGAATAGTTTCAGAAGGAATGGTACCAGCTCCTCCTTGTACCTCTGGTAGAATTCGGCTGTGAATCTGTCTGGTCCTGGACTTTTTTTGGTTGGTAGGCTATTAATTATTGCCTCAATTTCAGAGCCTCTTATTGGTCTTTTCAGGGATTCAGCTTCTTCCAGGTTTATTCTTGGGAGGGTGTATGTGTCGAGGAACTTATCCATTTCTTCTAGATTTTCTAGTTTGTTTGCGTAGAAGTGTTTATAGTATTCTCTGATGGTAGTTTGTATTTCTGTGGGATCGATGGTGATATCCCCTTTATCATTTTTTATTGCAACTATTTGATTTTCTCTCTTTTCTTCTTTATTAGTCTTGCTAGCAGTCTATGAATTTTGTTGATCTTTTCAAAAAACCAGCTCTTGGATTCATTGATTTTTTTGAAGGGTTTTTTGTGTCTCTATTCCCTTCAGTTCTGCTCTGATCTTAGTTATTTCTTGCCTTCTGCTATCTTTTGAATGTGTTTGCTCTTGCTTCTCTAGTTCTTTTAATTGTGATGTTAGGGTGTCAAATTTAGATCTCTCCTGCTTTCTTTTGTGGGCATTTAGTGCTACAAATTTCCCTCTACACACTGCTTTAAATGTGTCCCAGAGATTCTGGTATGTTGTGTCTTTGTTCTCGTTGGTTTCAGAGAACATCTTTATTTCTGCCTTCATTTCATTATGTACCCAGTAGTCTTTCAGGAGCAGGTTGTTCAGTTTCCATGTAGTTGAGTGGTTTTCAGTGAGTTTCTTCATCCTGAGTTCTAGTTTGATTGCACTGTGGTCTGAGAGACCGTTTGTTATAATTTCTGTTCTTTTACATTTGCTGAGGAATGCTTTACTTCCAACTATGTGGTCAGTTTTGGAATAAGTGCAATGTGGTGCTGAGAAGAATGTATATTCTGTTGATTTGTGGTGGAGAGTTCTGTAGATGTCTATTAGGTCCACCTGGTGCAGAACTGAATTCAATTCCTGGATATCCTTTTTAACTTTCTGTCTCATTGATCTGTCTGATGTGGACAGTGGGGTGTTAAAGTCTCCCATTATTATTGTGTGGGAGTCTAAGTCTCTTTCTAGGTCTCTAAGGACTTGCTTCATGAATCTGGGTGCTCCTGTATTGGGTGCATATATATTTAGGATAGTTATCTCTTCTTGTTGAATTGATCCCTTTACCATTATGTAATGGCCTTCTTTGTCTCTTTTGATCTTTGTTGGTTTAAAGTCTGTTTTATCAGAGACTAGGATCGCAACCCTTGCCTTTTTTTGTTTTCCATTTGCTTCGTAGACCTTCATCCATCCCTTTATTTTGAGCCTATGTGTGTCTCCGCACGTGAGATAGGTCTCCTGAATACAGCACACTGATGGGTCTTGACTCTTTATCCAATTTGCCAGTCTTCGTCTTTTAATTGGCCCATTTAGCCCATTTACATTTAAGGTTAATATTGTTATGTGTGAATTTGATCCTGTCATTATGATTTTAGCTGGTCATTTTGCTCGTTAGTTGATGCAGTTTCTTCCTAGCCTCGATGGTCTTTACAATTTTGCATGTTTTTGCAGTGGCTGGTATGGGTTTTTCCTTTCCATGTTTAGTGCTTCCTTCAGGAGCTCTTTTAGGGCAGGCCTGGTGGTGACAAAACCTCTCAGCATTTGCTTGTCTGTAAAGGATTTTATTTCTCCTTCACTTATGAAGCTTAGTTTGGCTGGATATGAAATTCTGGGTTGAAAATTCCTTTTTTTAGGAATGTTGAATATTGGCCCCCACTCTCTTCTGGCTTGTAGAGTTTCTGCCAAGAGATCCCCTATTAGTCTGATGGGCTTCCCTTTGTGGGTAACCTGACCTTTCTCTCTGGCTGCCCTTAACATTTTTTCCTTCATTTCAACTTTGGTGAATCTGACAATTATGTGTCTTGGAGTTGCTCTTCTCAAGGAGTATCTTTGTGGCATTCTCTGTATTTCCTGAATTTGAAGGTTGGCCTGCCTTGCTAGGTTAGGGAAGTTCTCCTGGATAATATCTTGCAGAGTGTTTTCCAACTTGGTTCCATTCTCCCTGTCACTTTCAGGTATACCAATCAGACATAGATTTGGTCTTTTCACATAGTCCCATATTTCTTGGAGGCTTTGTTCATTTCTTTTTACTCTTTTTTCTCTAAACTTCTCTTCTCACTTCATTTCATTCATTTGATCTTCAATCACTGATACCCTTTCTTCTGCTTGATCGAATTGCTACTGGAGCTTGTGCGTTCATCATGTATTTCTTGTGCCATGGTTTTCAGTTCCATCAGGTCATTTAAGGACTTCTCTGCACTGGTTATTCTAGTTAGCCATTCGTCTAATCTTTTTTCAGGGTTTTTAGCTTCTTTGCGATGGGTTCAAACTTCCTCCTTTAGCTTGGAGAAGTTTGGTCATCTGAAGCCTTCTTCTCTCAACTCATCAAAGTCATTCTCTGTCCAGCTTTGTTCTGTTGCTGGCAAGGAGCTGCATTCCTTTGGAGGTGGGGAGGCGCTCTGATTTTTAGAATTTTCAGCTTTTCTGCTCTGTTTTTTCCCCATCTTTGTGGTTTTGTCTACCTTTGGTCTTTGATGATGGTGATGTACAGATGGTGTTTTGGTGTGGATGTCCTTTCTGTTTGTTAGTTTTCCTTCTAACAGTCTGGACCCTCAGCTGCAGGTCTGTTGGAGTTTGCCGGAAGTCCACTCCAGGCACTGTTTGCCTGAGTATCAGCAGCAGAGGCTGCAGAACAGCGAATATTGCTCAACAGCAAATGTTGCTGCCTGATCGTTCCTTTGGCTTTGTCTCAGAGGAGTACCCAGCTGTGTGAGGTGTCAGTGTGATCCTACTGAGGGGTGCCTCCCTGTTAGGCTATTCGGGGGTCAGGGACCCACTTGAGGAGGCAGTCTGTCCGTTCTCAGATCTCAAACTCCATGCTGGGAGAACCACTACTCTCTTCAAAGCTGTCAGACAGGGACATTTAAGTCTGTAGAGGTTTCTGTTGCCTTTTGTTCAGCTATGCCCTGCCCCCAGAGGTGGAATCTACAGAGGAAGGCAGGCCTCCTTGAGCTGCAGTGGGCTTCACCGAGTTCGAGCTTCCAGGCTGCTTTGCTTACCTACTCAAGCCTCAGCAATGGTGGGTACCCCTCCCCCAGCCTCACTGCCTCCTTGCAGTTCGATCTCAGACTGCCGTGCTAGCCATGAGCGAGGCTCCTGGGCATGGGACCCTCCGAGTCATGCGCAGGATATAATCTCCTGGTGTGCCATTTGCTAAGACCTTTGGGAAAGTGCAGTATTAGGGTGGGAGTGACCTGATTTTCCAGTTGCCATCTGTCACAGCTTCACTTTGCTAGGAAAGGGAATTCCCTGACCCCTTGTGCTTCTCAGGTAAGGTGATGCCTCACCCTGCTTCAGCTCACTTTTGGTGGGCTGCACCCACTGTCCTGTACCCACTGTCCGACAAGCCCCAGTGAGATGAACCCAGTATCTCATTTGGAAATGCAGAAATCACCCATCTTCTGCATCACTCAAGCTGGGAGCTATAGACTGGAGCAGTTCCTGTTCAGCCATCTTGGAACCGCCCCGTGGTTGTTTTTTTTTCTTTTCTTGTAAGTTCAGATGAACAATTCTGCAGATGTTGTACTTATTCTTTCAGGAACACACTTTTATACTATCATTTCTATTAGATGTTTCTAGATTCAGGTTTTCCAGTCAGGAGGGAAGTAGTCCAGAAACTGGTCATCTATAAAGGAGAAACTTTATCCTATACAACAGTATGGTGTGGCTGAAAAGCCCAGTAGACAAGAGAGAGAGAACTGGACTCCAGGTCTAACTCTGCCACTTACTGACAAGCTACGTGGTCTTGGAAGCTAATTTTTTGTATTCAGTCTTCAGAATCCACATTGATGAGTGAAGGGATTAGACTAATGCTGAGGCTATTTTTCAGCTTAGAAATGCTCTGTAACTCTTAATTATTTGTAGTTACTTCCCTGTTACCCAAATATATTACAGCTCTATCTGTCACTCTGTTTAACCTCCATCTCTCTCCCTCTTTCCCTTCCTTTGCTCCCTCCTTCTGTCCTTTTTCTCCCCCTTCTGTCTTCCTTTCCACTGATATTCTCCTTTTCACATAGAAAGAAATTTGGGGGACGGATTAAAATGGCCCAAATGCCTGTAGAGCCACTGGCAGTATATGGATAGGGACAAACTAAGTAAGGCAAGGTTGGAAATGGAGAAATTACTGATGCCACTAATTGGAGTCAGACATTGAGATGCTGTCCATGAAGAAATCAGGATCTTTGGTAATGGATGCAGCTCTTAGATTGAAATTTGACACTGGCCCTTGGATTCTAAATTCTTTAAAAGTCAACACATATTCCCTGGGTATGTACTGCACCAGCAATGTGTCAGGCTTGGGCTTACAGAGGTGAATAAGATGCAGCCACTATACTTATTGGTCCATTACCAGTTGGGGAATATAAATAGGAACTCTCCAGTGACTCTCTGTAGCTCTTACAAGCTTGACTTTTAGTTCATTTGCAACTCACTCTTGGGGAGTATAGAAACTGTTAAGACGGGCCGGGTGTGGTGGTTCACACCTGTAATCCCAGCACTTTGGGAGGCTGAGGTGGGCAGATCACTTGAGGCCAGGAGTTTGATACCAGCCTGGCTAATGTGGTGAGACCCCATCTCTACTAAAACTACAAAAATTAGCTGGGTATGGTGGCACACACCTGTAATCCCAGCTACTTGGGAGGCTGAGGCAGGGGAATCACTTGAACCCGGGAGGTGGAGGTTGCAGTGAGCCGGGATCGCACCACTGCACTTCAGCCTGGGTGACAGAGTGAGACCCCATCTAAAAAAAAGAAAAAAAAAACTGTTAAGACAAAATGGCTGTAAGTAGTTGAGTTTAATTAATATGATTTTTAGGTCAAGGGATTAAATTGACAGGGGTATATCCAGGTAGGAATTGAATAATGTCAACTAAGACAAACAGTGACCCTAAAGCATTCAGGAGTCCATGGTTAAAAGTTCTGTTTTTGATAGGCTTTATCCACACGAAACGGACAAAGAGAGGAAGTGTCGAGAGTGGAGTGTTAGCATGAGGCTTTGCATGTAAATCCTACTTTGTCATTGACAAACTGAGTGACCTCCCCTCTGGGCTTCTGATGGGGGTAATTAAAACTACCTTTTCAGCCTAATGCAGTGGCTCGTGCCTTCAATTCCAGCACTTTGGAGGTTGAGACAGGAAGATCATTTGAGGCCGGGAAGTCAAGATCAGCCTGGGCAACATAGCAAGACCCTATCT
Source organism: Gorilla gorilla gorilla (assembly GCF_029281585.2). Classification (NCBI taxonomy): domain Eukaryota; kingdom Metazoa; phylum Chordata; class Mammalia; order Primates; family Hominidae; genus Gorilla; species Gorilla gorilla. Next base: position 79,229,324 of record NC_086017.1, on the reverse strand, counting down.
CTACAAAAATTTTAAAAATTAGGCAGGTGTGGTGGTGTGCCTCTCCAGTCCCAGCCACTTGGGGGGTTGAAGCAGGAAGATCGCTTGAGCCCAGGATTCCGAGGCTGCAGCGAGCTATGGATTGTGCTACTGCATTCCAGCCTGGGTGACAGAGCGAGACCCTGTCTCTAAAAATAAAATAAAATATTTTAAAACTAACTTTTAACAAATTTCTCCCTATCCCTCCTTCCCCCACCCTTCCTAGCCTCTAGTATTTGTTAAAGGATGCAAAATTACAGCTAGACAGGAGGAATAAGTTCTAGTGTTGTATAGCACTATAGGGTGACTGTAGTTAGCAATAATATATAGTTTCAAATAGGAGGATATTGAATGTTCCCAACATAAAGAAATGATAAATGTTTGAAATGATGGATATATTAATTACTCTGATCTAATCACTGTAGATGATATGTATTGAAACATCACTATTATCAATTTAGAAATAAAACTACATTTTAATCTTATTGAGGGGGTTAGAGCCAGCATCTGGCACTGAAGTACCTAATAAGTGGCAGTTACTTTTGTTTAATAATATTATTATACAACTATCCCAAATATGGCAAATGATGGCAGTAGTCTCATAAAAATATTTAGACACCATCAGAAGATTGAGTGCACAAAGTAATGAATGGGTAATCTTTTTTCAGGGCCTGTAATGTTCATAATGATATAAATAGAAACCACTTATTCATTAGCCCACATTTGAATCTCTCTGCATCTTGATAGTGTCTGGATATCCCATCAGCATTCTGTCGTTTGGACACATGAGATCACTTGACTCTGCACTTCGTCTGGATTTCACTTGGCAAAAGTTCACAAATAAGTAATCACAGTATGTCCATTGCAGACTCTGGTCTTGCCTTCAGGTCAAGTGTTCATCTTTTTAAGGACCTGTTTCTCAACCACTTTAAGGACATGGACCCAATACAAATCTAGATCCAGGAAGTTATAAAAAGCCTCCCTGGAAAGATTCTCATTAACACATTTTGCCTATATTTGTGGGGGGAAGTGTTTGCAAGCTTCTCTAATGTCATTAGTAGACCTGTGAGAGGTCACAGCTTAAGAACTACAGCCCTAAGTGAGCTGTGTGTGTCTTTCAGAGAAATGGTGAGAAACTATTAGGCCTTTGTGTGTGTTGCCTGTCTTAGTCCATTTTGTGCTGCTACAACAGAGTAACTGCAACTCAGTAATTTATAAAGAGCAGAAATTTATTTTTCACACTGTGAGGCTGGGACATCTAAGATCAAGGGGCTGGCACTCAATTTGGTAAGGGCCATCTTGCTATATCCTCTCATGGCAAAAGGCAAAAAGGCAAGCTTGCCAAATGCTGCATGAAGCCTATTTTATAAGGGCTTTGCTCCCCTTAAAGAGACAGAGCAGCCTTCAAGGTTTAATCACCTCCTAAAGGCCTTGCCTCTTAATACTACAGACTTGGCAACACCTGAATTTTGGAGGGACCACAAACCATAGCAATGCCCAAGAAACAAGGTTTTCTGGAACTCTTTAGCACCTAACTGTATTTGAGCCTGCCTGAAGTGTGGTGTCCCATAATTAACATGGGCTCTATGGAAGGTATTTAGAATGTAAGAGCAAGCCTTGCCACCTCCACTCCTGCAGCCATTTATACTGTTTCTCTGGGAGCAGGAATCATACCTTTAGCAACAACCAGGTGCAGAGGAGGCAGGTTCCCTCTTGGTATTTGGCCTTGTGTTGAGTTGAGAGTAAGGTCACTTTAGTGGGACCTGAAAGTAATTGTTCTGTTCACCAGTAAAACAGTCATCTGGCTATAGGGGATTCATCTGTAAATCTGCAGAGATTTTTTTCAGTAACCACTGCATTTGAGTTGAAAGAATAGGAGGTTGTTCGTGGTAACTGCACATCTCCAAGTGCCCACCTTGAGATGCAAACAGCCCTCTTTATTAGAAAAAGCACTGAGGTCCAAGGAGCCTCACTCGTCTTGCTTTACAGTATTCTTTTTTCATTCTTTTTAAAAGAAACCATTGATCAATCAGTGACACTTTTAACTATTATATATGAAAAAGAGTGCTATGGTGTCTTCCCAATTTTTATAAAATGAATATGCAACTCCTTTTTTGTATTTTTATATTTTATATGCAACTCCTTTTTTTATTATTTTTTGCAACTCCTTTTTTATTACACAACTCCATTTTAATTATTTTTTTATTGTGTAGCCTCTTTTGCAAAGTGCATGCTATAAGCTGAGCATAGAGTGGTTAGCAAGACAAAGTACCTAGAGGCAGACATTAAATAACAAAGTACATCAGTATTTAATCACAATAGTGAAAAGTGATGCAACAAAGAAGTACAGAGAACTAAAAGACGATAACGCTCATAATAAGAGCTATGGAACCCAAAGCTATTCGAAACACTCTATGTGCATCAGCTCATTTAAGCCTCATAGTGTAGCACCAGTATTACCTCCATGATGCAGATCAGGAAACCAGGTATCAAGGAGCTGAAGTCGTCTGCCCATGGTGGTGACACTAGCAAAGCATCTAAGCCATGATTTGAACCCTGGGCGTTCTGACTGCAGGATCGTCACCCATAACCACTGCACGATGGCTCCTATGAAAACATGACTTTTAGAACAAGATCACATCCTTCGCAAAAACATCAATGGAGCTGGAGGCCATTATCCTTAGCAAATTAACGCAGAAAACCAAATATCATATGTTCTCACTTGTAAGTGGGAGCTAAATAATGAGAACACATGGACACAAAGAGAGGAACAACAGACACAAAGGCTAGAGTAGAGGGTGGGAGGAGGGAGAGTATCAGAAAAAATAACCATCAGGTACTGTACTATGCTTAGCACCTGTGTGACAAAATCATCTGTACACCAAACCCCCATGACATGAGTTTACCTTTATAACAAACCTGTACATGTACCCCTGAGCCTAAAAGTTTAAAAAAAAAGAAAAGAAAAGAAATAATGGCTTTTAATCTATGTTTTTAGAGATGAGTTGGGTTAGTCAGGCACTTTCCCCATCCCCTCATGCCTTGAGCTGGAAAGGAGATCTTACAGAGGAAGGCAATGTAGCTAGGGCCCAGGGAGTAAGAAGAAATTAACACAAGACCAGGGGAAGAGTGGGCAGGAACCCGGCAGTGCAGGGCTTGGTAGGCTGCCTCAGGGATGGGAGTTTTTTTCTGATTTAATTAGGTTCAATCAGAACCTGATTGGTTGGCTCTGAAGCTAAACTGCCCCGTCAAGAATCCCCTCTCAGGGGACTTGCATGCCTGTGAGATGAAGACACTGAGGGGTGTTCTCCTGAGCTGGCTGGATTATTTCACATCAATTTAATATAGTGGATATGGAGAGCAGCCTGCCTGGGGATGTTTCATCTGTTTTGCTGACTTGTCCCATGGACGTCTCTCCCAAGTCGAAATGTTTTCTGCCTTTTTCGAGGCCTGCAGAACTATATTTGCCTTTTTTGTTTTCATTTTTTTTATTGTACTTGAAGTTCTGGGATACATTTATTTTTCTTAATGGTTTATGTAGCTACATCATTCCTGTGACAGGTTTGGTAATTAATAGTCATCATGGCTAACGCTGAGTGCCACGCACTGTGCTGGGTGCTTTCCATGAATTCTCCTGTTGCCTTCTCAATTCTATGGGGCAGATACTGTCATTATCCATATGTTTCAGATAAAGAAACAGACTAAAAGGGATTAAATGACTTGCCCAAAGTCCCACCGGCTAGTGTCAGAGTTAGGTCTCGCACACAGGTTTGCCTGATTCCGAAGTCCGTGCTTGACTCTCCACTGTGTCACCTCCCCACATGTGGAACTTCTTATTTTATGGATGCAGAAACTGTCCAAAGTTAATGATAGAACTGATTATAAAACTCGGGTTTGACATTAAGTTTCATTTTCTAGGCCAATAGTTAAATCTCATAGGAAAAAAAATAAAGGAAATGAAAGGAAACTGAGTAGAACACCATGGACCTTCACCATGACCTGAAGCAGGCTTGCAAACATGTTACAGTTTTACCAGCCCACAGACCAGCTGAGTCAGTCACATTGGCATAAATAGAGGAATATAAAGCAAATGGCGGGGGGGGGTGTGCATGAAGATCTGTGCTTGGATATTAACCCATGAGGAGTCTGGGAGAACTAAGGGCCAGAGAAGAATAGTTTTAATAGGTATTGGGTGCTTACTATGTGCCAAGCACTACACTAAGTTATTTATAGCTATTCACTAATTTGATTTTATTGGGTTTTTTGTTGTTGTTGTTTTTTAACTTTTATTTCAGTTTCAGGGGTACGTGTGCAGGTTGGTTCTGTAGATAAATTGGGTGTCATAGGGGTTTGGTGTACATATTATTTTGTTACTCAGGTAATAAGCATAGTACTCAACAGGTAGATTTTTGATCCTCACCCTCCTCCTACCCTCTACCCTCAAGTAGGCCTCAGTGTCTGTTGTTCCTTTCTTTGTGTCCATGTGTACTCAATGTTTAGCTCCCACTTACAGGTGAAAACATGCAGCGTTTGGGTTTCTGTGCCTTTATTAGTTTGCTTATGATAATGACCTCCAGCTCCATTCATGTCGTTGCAAAGGACATTTTCTCACTTTTTTATGGCTGCATGATATTCCATGGTGTATATGTGACACATTTTCTTTTTTTATTATACTTTAAGTTTTAGGGTACATGTGCACAACGTGCAGGTTTGTTACATATGTATACATGTGCCATGTCGGTGTGCTGCACCCATTAACTCGTCATTTAACATTAGGTATATCTCCTAATGCTATCCCTCCCCCGTCTCCCCACCCACAACAGTCCCCAGAGTGTGATGTTCCCCGTTCTGTGTCCATGAGTTGTCATTGTTCAATTCCCACCTATGAGTGAGAACACGTGGAGTTTGGTTTTTTGTCCTTGCGATAGTTTGCTCAGAATGATGGTTTCCAGCTTCATCCATGTCCCTACAAAGGACATGAACTCATCCTTTTTTATGGCTGCAGAGTATTCCATGGTATATATGTGCCACATTTTCTTAATCCAGTCTATCACTGTTGGACATTTGGGTTGGTTCCAAGTCTTTGCTATAGTGAATACTGCTGCAATAAACATATGTGTGCATGTGTCTTTATAGCAGCATGTTTTATAATCCTTTGGGTATATACCCGGTAATGGGATGGCTGGGTCAAATGGTATTTCTAGTTCTGGATCCCTGAGGAATCGCCACACTGTCTTCCACAATGGGTGAACTGGTTTACGGTCCCACCAACAGTGTAAAAGTGTTCCTATTTCTCCACATCCTCTCCAGCACCTGTTGTTTCCTGACTTTTTAATGATTGCCATTCTAACTGGTGTGAGATGGTATCTCATTGTGGTTTTGATTTGCATTTCTCTGATGGCCAGTGATGATGAGCATTCTTTCATGTGTCTTTTGGCTGCATAAATGTCTTCTTTTCAGAAGTGTCTGTTCATATCCTTTGCCCACTTTTTGATGGGTTTGTTTGTTTTTTTCTTGTAAATTTGTTGGAGTTCATTGTAGACTCTGGATATTAGCCCTTTGTCAGATGAGTAGGATGCAAAAATTTTCTCCCATTCTGTAGGTTGCCTGTTCACTCTGATGGTAGTTTTTTTGCTGTGAAGAAGGTCTTTAGTTTAATTAGACCCCATTTGTCAATTTTGGCTTTTGTTGCCATTGCTTTTGGTGTTTTAGACATGAAGTCCTTGCCCATGCCTATGTCCTGAATGGTATTGTCTAGGTTTTCTTCTAGGGTTTTTATGGTTTTAGGTCTAACATTTAAGTCTTTAATCCATCTTGAATTAATTTTTGTGTAAGGTGTAAGGAAGGGATCCAGTTTCAGCTTTCTACATATGGCTAGCCAGTTTTCCCAGCACCATTTATTAAATAAGGAATCCTTTCCCCATTGCTTGTTTTTGTCAGGTTGTCAAAAATCAGATGGTTGTAGATATGTGGCATTATTTCTGAGGGCTCTGTTCTGTTCCATTGGTCTATATCTCTGTTTTGGTACCAGTACCCTGCTGTTTTGGTTACTGTAGCCTTGTAGTATAGTTTGAAGTCAGGTAGCATGATGCCACATTTTCTTTATCTGTTCTACCATTAATGGACATTTAGGTTGATTTCATGTTTTTGCCATTGTGTTTGTTTGTTTTTGTTTTTTGAGACAGAGTCTCACTCTGATGCCCAGGCTGGAGTGTAGTGGCATGATCTTGGCTCACTGCAACCTCCGCCTCCCAGGTTCAAGCAATTCTCCTGCCTCAGCCTCCAAAGCAGCTGGGATTACAGGCATGCGCCACCATGCCCAGCTAATTTTTTATATTTTTAGTAGAGATGGGGTTTCTCTCCCCAGGCTGGTCTCGAACTCCTGACCTCATGTGATCCACCCGCTTCAGCCTCCCAAAGTGCTGGGATTACAGGCGTGAGCCACCACACCCAGCCAAGCCATTGTGGGTATTCACTCATTTGATCCTCACAACAACCTTATGAATTTGGTCATCTTTGCATGCCCATTTTACAGATGAGTACCAGTGCAAAAGCCTTTTGGATTATTTCTCATTCTTCCATGTTTGCCTCACCCACTCTAGTTTGGTCTCCTCACAGTAAGCAGACTTATCCTTTATATATAGCCCCAGATTATCTTCTCCATGCCTAAAAGCCTCCATTGGCTTTTTGCTGCATCTGAAACAAACTCCATACTTCTTACTATGGCCTACAATGCAGTGAATGATTCTAGCCCAGTAGTTTCAGACTTTAGCAGGCATGAGAGTGACCTGAAAGGCTGTGAACACACAGATTGCCGGGTGCCACTCTCTATTCCTAACAGGCTCCAGTTAATGCTGCTGCGAGTCCTAAGACCACACTTCAAGAACCACTGATGAGCCCCTCCTTAACTCTAAGTTTGTCTCTTGTTCTCTCCCTCTTGGTGACCAAGCTCCAACCACATTTGTTGCCTTTTTTTTCTTAAACTGTGCATTCTCCATAGGGTGACTTCACCCCCCAAGGGAAGTTATAATTGGTTCTTGAGGGGTAAAGAAAATCTTAGGTATTACAATAGTTTTCAGCCCTTCAAAACTCAGTTCTTAGCCAGGTGTGGTGGTTCACACCTGTAATCCTAGCACTTTGGGATGCTGAGGTGGGCAGATCACTTGAGGTCAGGAGTTCAAAACCAGCCTGGCCAACATGGTGAAACCGTGTCTCTACTGAAAATACAAAAATTAGCCGAACGTGGTAGCATGCACCTGTAATCCCAGCTACTCAGGAGGCTGAGGCAGGAGAATCACCTGAACCTAGGAGGTAGAGACTGAAGTGAGCTGAGATCGCAGCGTGGGTGACAGAGTGAGACTCTGTCTCAAAAGAAAAAAAAAAAAGAAACTCAGTCCTGCCCAGCAGATAAGATATAAAGTATGTCTGTGTTATTAACATTTCATGGGGGAGGAGGGTATTGGGGGAATAATTGTCTAGAGAGGCTTGTTAAGAGTGCAATTATGGGGCCGGCTGCAGCGGCTCATGCCCGTAATCCCAACACTTCGGGAAGCCGAGGTGGGCAGATCACAAGGATGCAAAAATTAGCTGGGCATGGTGGTGCATGCCTGTAATCCCAGCTACTCGGGAGGCTGAAGCAGGAGAATTGCTTGAACCCGGGAGGTAGAGGTTGCAGTGAGCCAAGATCGTGCCACTGCACTCCAGCCTGGGCAACAGATCAAGACTCTGTCTCGGAAAAAAAAAAAAAATGCAATAATGAAAAAAAAAAGTTATGCAACAATGTCTTAACCCAAGCATGTTCTGCCTCAGGGCCTTTGCACTTGTTGGCCTCTGTCTGGAATATGCTTTTCTCAGATCTGCCAAGGCTGAATCCTCATCATTGCTATTTCTGACTAAATGTTGCCTCCTCAAATAGCCCTTTCCTAACTGCTTTATTTATAGCATTTTAGAGAGTGTCTCACTCTGTCACCCAAGCTGAAGTGCAGTGGCGTGACCATAGCTCATAGCTCAGGGCATAACTCATAGCTCACTGCAGCCTCAAACTCCTGGGCTCAAGCGATCCTTCTGCATCAGCCTCCCAAAGTGCTGGGATTACAGGTATGAACCGCTGGCCCAGCCTGCTCTGTCTAAAGTAACAACTCTCCCCATCACATTAGTCTGTATTCTCATTTTCATGGTACTTAACACAACCTGAAATCACCCTGTGTGTTGCTTGATTTGCTTGTTTTCTGGCTTTCTTCTTCGCTGGCAAGTCTTTGAGAGAGGAGCACTTGACTCTCTGGCTTGTGTCACTGTTGAGTCCCCAGAGCCTATCATAAAGTCTGGAACACAATAAGAGCTTGATGAATATTTTTGAATATATGAATGGATGCTAGTCACACAGTGGATAAAGCAGTAGAGCTAAGATTTGGACTCAGGTGCTCAGACTTCAAATCACCTATTTAGCAACTACTGAAACCCAGGGGTCATTGAGTGGAAGGTACCCAGCAGGAAGAATGCTGTCACAGTTAACTGGGCCTATAGATGACAGTGCTCAACCTCTGAGTTATCCAAAAGGCACAGCACAGAAGCAAAATGTTTCCCCTAAATTCCCCAGATCATTTAATCCCAGTCCCACTATTGTATTTTTTTAATGTTTTTTTTTTTGTTTTTTTGTAGAGATAAGGTCTCACCATGTTGTCCAGACTGGACTTGAACTCCTGGCTTCAAGCAATCTGCCCACCTCCGCCTCCCAAAGTCCTGGGATTTATAGGCATGAACCACCACACCTGGCCTCCCCACCATTTTATTTTCTCCCGTGGCTATCACAACCAGGAATAAGAGAGGGAGGGGGACCTCAGTGGTGATTTTATGCTAAGGATTATGGATAACACTATCCCCCCATTTTACAAATGAAGAAACTGGGGCTCAAAAAGCTTAATTAAATGTCTAAGGCCACTGAGGCAGCAATTAAAGAGGATGTGAAGCCAGTCTGCTTTGTCTTCTTCTGGAGCCTCTCCTTGAGGCTGACACACCTGATCATAGCCCCATTATCTTAAGAGTGTTAGCCATATCCAGTGGCCAGCACACTCTAGACACTTCTGTTATTGTAGAGAGACCTGTTAGAGATGGATGCAAGAGATTTTCCCTTTTTCAGCCTTGCCTCTGCTGTCTTGGGGAAGTGGGAAGGTTGCTTTAAATGACATATCTCGTGATCTGTAAATAAAAGAAAAATAATTTCTGGCCACTTCAATTATGGCATAAGTTTCGATTATCTGACACCCACCCTCACCCTCTCCCCAACAAAAATGTGTAGTCACTACTTTATCCTCAAGAGCCTGGCACAGAGTAGGTGCTCAAAAAATAGTCATTCACTGGAAAGCAAACAAGACAATGAATGAAGCCAGCAAAATGGACCACGTTCACAATTTGTTGGAAATTGGGTATTTTATTATGTAATCAGAAGAAAGAAATGATAAAATAGACTAATTGCCAATTATAGGGAAAAAACAGTCCCAATTGTCCCCTATGTTATTAAAGTTTAATTAATAACTTACTCCTGTGTTGCAGAAGAAGAGGTACCTATGAATTTCTGTAGCAACTAAGGCAGAATTCAAATTGGCTGTCACACAGAGACATTGTAATGGAACAAAACTGAAAGTTCTACAAGGATTTCTAATTCTCAACCAAAATATTCATGGAAATCTGGGGGTGATCTGGCTCATTTGACTTTTCCAGGTTCATATCTTTTTTCTTCACGTTTCATCCCCGTCTGCACCACGAGATTCCCTTTTCTTGTTTAAGCAAATCATTTCTCTTTGATGAAACTCTTCCTTGCTCCAGTGCACTAAAGCCTTCAGGACTCTGACAGTAGTTGGAATAGTTCACAAGCCAAAAAAACCAGAGATTTTTATCTCCAGGACAGTTGCAGAATTCTCCAATTTTTTTTAAAATGTGTATTTTTTTCATTGACTACAGTCTAATAAAAGGCTTCAGGGACTGGCAGGCTGAGCCATCGAGGCAGCCAAGACCATAACGATGGAGCACTGCAGATTCCCAAAAGCATCCCTGAGTTGAGAGAGCTGCATACAGCTTACAATTCTAGTTTAATGTGATGGAAAGGCTTCCCACTGTAAAAGGCACAAGATGAAGCATTGCATACAGGAACTGGCTTATATTTTAGCTTGATATTTTTTAACTCTGCTTTTTGGTGAATGCTCTTGTTAAGGACGAGGAGATGGTTTGAAGCGATAGAAAAAAGGAGCTCCTGGCTGGGCACAGTGGATAATGCCTGTAATCCCAGCGCTTAAGGCGGGAGGATTGTTGGAGCCCAGGAGTTTGAGAACAGCCTGGACAAAATTGCAAGACCCCATCTCTACAAAAAAAAAAAAAAAAAAAAAAATAGCCAGGTGTGGTGGTGCACACCTGTAGTCCTAGCTACTCGGGAAGCTGAAGTAGGAAGATCATTTGAGCTCAGGAGTTCAAGGCTGCAGTGAGTCATGATCACACCACTGCACTCCAGCCTGGGCCATGGAGTGAGACCCTGTCTCAAAATAAATAAATAAAAAGAAAAGAAAGGAACTCCCATCAGGAGTCTTGTCTCATTTACCTTTGTGACCACAAGGGAGGAAGAAGTCCCTGGGGAGTCAGACAGGTATGATACCTGATCTTGGCCATCCTCACCTGAGGCCGGTGACTTCAGGCAAGCCATGTGCCCTCTCTGAGTAGCTGCTTCTTTGGGCCTCAGTGACCTCATCTGTAAAATGAGGGTATGACATTTCTGGCACATTGAGACTCCTTGTAAAGTTCAAAAGAGGAAATAGAGGTGAAAGCACTTTAAAAATTTGAGGCACTCCACACAGGTGAGGTGATGATGGAACATTCAGAGTAGGTTTTTTGTGGCCAGACCTGCCTGCTCCCTTCTCTTCTGCAAGGTCCAGGGACAGAGTGGAACCTGCTCACCACCTGCCCGGCACCTGAACATGGCCTGTGGGAGCTTTCATCCTGAAGGAGTCTGTATCAATTGCTTGGTGTTTTTTTGTTCGTTTGTTTTTTTCTGAGATGGAGTCTTGCTGTGTCGCCCAGGCTGGAGTGCAGTGGCGTGATCTCAGCTGACTTTAACCTCCCTCTCCTGGGTTCAAGCAATTATCTGCCTCAGCATCCCGAGTGGCTGGGATTACAGGCACCAGCCACCGCGCTAGGCTAATTTTTGTATTTTTGGTAGAGACAGGGTTTCACCATCTTGGCCAGGCTGGTCTTGAACTCCTGACCTCTTGATCCACCCACCTCGGCCTCCCAAAGTGCTGGGATTATAGGCGTGAGCCACCATGCCCAGCCAATTACTTGTTTTTTGTTAGTGAAAAGTATGATATTATTAATAATTATTAATATTACCATTTATAGAGTGTGTCCTCTGCCAAGCATTTTATACATCTTATCTCATGTGAGCCACCCAGCCCTGGGAAGTGAGTGTGCTCTTAGTATCTCCATTTTCAGACAAGAAAACCAAGGGTCAAGAGAAGTGAGGTAACCTATACAAGGTCACACAGGTAGTATAGAGCAGAGCTGGGATTTAAGTCCAAGTCTGTGCTCTTGACCCTGACACTTCTTAAATAATACACTGTACTTTGAAAAGGAATAATATGGAATGCTAACAGTGCACTAGGCAAAATTATCTCCATTTCACAGCAGCTACTCAGAGAGGATACATGACTTGCCTAAAGTCACCAGCTAGTTAGAGGGCAGGCCAGCATCAGATATCATACCTGTCTGACTCCCCAGGGCTGCTCCCAACCACCGCCCTACGCCGAGGGGCTGAGTGGCCAGCTGCACCCAGTATTATCCCTCCGCCTAAAGCAAGAGTGACCAAAATTTCAAATTCTGGAATTTAAGGACTCCTCAATGAGTTTGCATAATCCCCTGTCCAGGCCACTCTTACCAGAAGCACCAACGCTTTTTTGAGTGATCCTACTCCACCCTCCCCACCCTTCAGAAATACTGTTCAAGAGCAAGTCTAAGAAACAGCTTTGAGATAGGGACACGGGGGAAAATATTTGGTTCCCTGGATACAGCCTCAAGTGTTGGGTGAGATTTCCTCTCACAAGACACGTCCCTTCTGATGGAGGCAAAACGGAACTGAGATTAGAATAGAGCAGGAACAGAAGTGGGAGAAACTTGCCGACAGAGCATAATGACATGTGCTCAAATCTGCTTGTGAATGAAAAAGCTGGAAACGTCTTCCACTGGTGCTTTAAGGTCATGGCAGCCTCCTTCAACCGGGAAAAGATTCCAGAAAGATAGCAGCAACACAACTGGGAGGCATCTAGCAATTAAGCGGTAAAAGAGGCCGGGCGTGGTGGTGCACGCCCGTAATCCCAGCACTTTGGGAGGCTGAGACAGGAGGATCACTTAAGCCCAGGAGTTCAAAACCACCCTGGGGAACACAGTGAGACCCTGTCTCTATTATAAAATACTTAGTTAATTAAGGAAAAAAAAAAAAGGCGGCCAGGCACAGTGGCTCACGCCTGTAATCCCAGAACTTTGGGAGGCTGAGGCGGGCAGATCACGAGGTCAGGAGTTCGAGACTAGCCTGACCAACATGATGAAACCCTGTCTCTACTAAAAATACAAAAATTAGCCAGGTATAGTTCCTCACACCTGTAATCCCAGCTACTTAGGAGGCTAAGGCAGGAGAATCACTTGAACCCAGGAGGCAGAGGTTGCAGTAAGCCGAGATCACCGCATTGCACTCCAGCCTGGGTGACAGAGTAAGACTCCGTCTCAAAAAAAAAAAAAAAGGCAAAAGAATCAAAACATAATGTTGTATACCCTGAATATATATAATATTAAAAAAAAAAAGACAAAGGAATCACTCAGCTGCCAATGGGACCTTCAAAGTAGAAATGGGTAGAAAACTCAGAAGGAGAGCAGGAGATGGAAATGAAGGAAAATCAACTCATTTGTTCATTCCACAAATATTTGTCGAGCCCCAGGATGATCTAAGCACTGTCTTAGGGGCTAGGAAAACACCAGGAAATGAAACAAATCTCTGCATTTGTGGAACTTGTATTCCAGTGGCAAAAGAGCTGGAAAGGCAAATGACACGGCGGATCTGATATGAGAGTTGCCATCCAAGGTCAGGAGACCTTCATCAGTAAGCTATGCACTGTGGATTTCTTGAAGTATAATAATAAATTTATTTTTAACTTTTAGATTCGGGAGGTTCATGTGAAGGTTTGTTACACAGGTAAATTCGTGTCATAGGGGTTTATTGTACAGATTATTTCATCACCCAGGTACTAAGCCCAGTACCCAATAATAAATTATAACAAATCCTGGCACTTTGGGAGGCTGAGGCAGGCAGATCACCTGAGGTCAGGAATTCGAGACCAGCCTGGCCAACATAGTGAAACCCCGTCTCTACTAAAAATACAAAAAAAAATTAGCCGGGCCTGGTGGCGGGCACCTGTAATCCCAGCTACTCGGGAGGCTGAGGCAGGAGAATTGCTTGAACCCAGGAGGCAGAGGCTGCAGTGAGCCAAGATCACACCATTGCACTCCAGCCCAGGCAACAGTGTGAGACTCCATCTCAAAAAAAAAAAAAAAAAAAAAATTAGCTGGGCATGGTGGTGCATGCCTGTAGTCCCAGCTACTTCGGAGGCTGAGGTAGGAGAATTGCTTGAACCCAGGAGGGAGAAGTTGCAGTGAGCAGAGATTGCGCTACTGCACTCCAGCCTGGGTGACAGAATGAGACTCTGTCTCAAAACATAAAAATAAAAATAAAGAAATAAATTATAATAGTCACCTTTATGTTGGCCTCTGTTCACCAAGTTCTATGCACAACAACCCTGGAAGGTATTAGTAAATCTATTTTAGAGATTTAAAATAGTAAGTCCTACTAAAGTTAAGTAAGCTGGGCTTCGAACACAATTCTCTGTAAACCTGAAGCCTCTGTTTGTTCATCTTTATCACGTGGTCTCTCAACGGCCTCCACATCCTGAGTGTTCTGACCATCACTTTCTCCACTGGTATGCTGGTAAATGTTTCTCAGCTGTTACCGGAAAGTGGTCCTGATCCAGAGGCCAAGAGAGAGTTCTTAGATCTCGAGCAGGAAAGAATTTAGGATGAGTCCATACAGTAAAGTGAAAGCAAGTTTATTAGAGAAGTAAAGAAACAAAAGAACGGCCACTCCATAGGCAGAGCAGCACCGAGAGCTGCTAGATGGCTATTTTTATGATTATTTCTTGATCATATGCTAAACAAGGGGTGGATTATTCATGAATTTTCCAGGAAACGGGCAGGCAGTTCCCAGAAGTGAGGGTTCCTTCCCTTTTTAGACAATATAGGGTAACTTCTGGATGTTGCCATGGCATTTATAAACTGTCATGGTGCTGGTGAGAGTGTCTTAAAGCATGCTATTGCATTATAATTAGTGTATAATGAGCAGTGAGGACTACCAGAGGTCTTTTTTCATCACCTTCTTGGTTTTGGTGGGTTTTGGCTGGCTTCTTTGCTGTGTCCTGTTTTATCAGCTGAGTCTTTATGACCTGTATCTTGTGATACCAGCCCTGCTGACCTCCTATCTCATCCTGTGACTAAGAATGCCTGACCTCCTGCAAATGCGGCCCAGTAGGTCTCAGCCTTATTTTACCCAGGTCCTATTCAAGACGGAGTCACTCCAGTGCCATCACCTCTGACACAACCAGCTCTGGGGAAAAAGGGACACTGATTTGCAACACTTGCCATTTTCTGTGGTGTAAATACTCTCACCTTGACTGACTTACTGATCTGGGAAGAGATGAGCAGTAGCATATCATTAAATGGTGTTACTTCCATGCAGATTCAATAACCACAAGAGCAAAGGTCATAGTAAATGTAGCAAAACAACTGGAAAGTGAAGAGTTTTATTACCTTTGCTTTTAATGCGATTTATTTCATTGTAAGTTCATGTACTTTAATATTAGTTGTACCTAACAACCAGCTTGAAAATGGGACAGTGGGCTTTCGTGAGTGGCCAAGAGCCAGCTCTCCACCACCATTCTGTCTCTCAAAAGATCTTTCCTCCCAGTTATGTTCCCTGGTGCTTGCCAAGAAATCTTTTTTTTTTAAACTGCTTTTTCATATTTCTGTGTTCTCCTGACCTGTGGCTTCCAGTTTTGTTGTTTTGTTTTAATCTTTGAATCCCACATTGGCTTCAAAAAGAGTCTGAATCCCATTTAAAAACACAGCCTGCATTAGGTGACAAGGAAGCTTCATGACTAAATAATATAAGCCTGTAAGTTGAGAGGAAATATTTCTTCTGTGACAGTGAAACAAGTCCTGGATGTTAAGATTAAGAATTTTTCTATATGTCCCAAATGAGTTTGACTTTTCTGTTTTTACAATTTGGTGATGCTTTTCTAAAACCCTTACCCAAATATGATGTTT
Source organism: Gorilla gorilla gorilla (assembly GCF_029281585.2). Taxonomy (NCBI): domain Eukaryota; kingdom Metazoa; phylum Chordata; class Mammalia; order Primates; family Hominidae; genus Gorilla; species Gorilla gorilla. Next base: position 79,213,901 of record NC_086017.1, on the reverse strand, counting down.
CTACCAACAAATCAGAGATAGGCTAGGACTCTGGACCTAATACAATCCATTTGTTTTAATTATAAACTCCCTAAGGAGGACTTATTTCAGCCTCTACCTATACATGAGTCACAAAAAAGAAAAGAGACTTGGAAAAGCATAAATCAGAGACATTCTAACAGGGCTGATGAAAAATTGAAACATGAAAACCCTGACAGTAAGCATGTACTCCAAAATTAATGTAAAGTTGTTTCTGATTTTCTAATTAATTTTTGCTAATTCTTAGGTTCTCAGGACGATGTATGTGATTTGTTTGCTTTGTGAGTGGCTTCCATTGAGCCCAGGATTTCCAAATGTATTATACCGTGAATAGACAATACCTAGAATATCTTTAAATTACAAGTACTGCAGTTTATTTTCAATATCTCTTCACACAAGTTACACTTGAGACTTTTAAGTTTTTGAAAGATGCAGTACTTTTTTACTCCTTCCTACAGGTTGTTTTTCACGGGAAAAGAGAAAACTGACAGTTGGCAAAGCAAAAAGTTTCCAAACCACAGGGTGTCTGCTACTTGCATACTCACTGAAGCCAAAATTTCCATTTTCTACAAGGCAACTGGAGAACTTTCATTTCTGGTTAACCTGAACTGCAGATGAAAATGAAAATGCCCCCACCCCCAACCCACAGGCTGTGCTCTCAGCTTTTCTTAGTTCCATTTTTGTGACTTTTCCTGTTTACACTATCTGTGCCCTCCCATTTTTTTGTTTTTTTATTTTTGACTCATTGATACTGTACCATGACGTCTAAAAATACAGCCTAACAACTGGTTTTAAGCAACGAGGCTGTTTCTTTCTGGAGAGGAACAGCAGAAATATCCTGCATGTTTTTCTGAAAATAAACATTTGACAGTCTCTTCTTGGTGCCTAATATGAGTTTCTAATTGGAAAAGCACAGTCAGAATATAAAGAGAATCTTGCTTTTCACTGAAGTTTCTTCCATGTAGATATATACCCTGATTTTTCCCTCTCATGTTGTTTGTTGAGCACGTTTTTGAGCTTGGCCTAGCCCCTTATAAACTGTGGGACCTCAGACAAGTCATTCTCAACTTCGTGGAATCTCAGATTATGGAAACTATCTGCTTCACAGGTAGGTTTGAGAGCTCAATGGGGAAAATGTATGTAAAAGCAGATGACATAGGCAAAGCCATGAACACATATTAACTTGCATTTTATGGAGATGAGAACAAAGGTATGATCTGGTCACAATCAGATAAGGTGTTAGAGTTTACCACCTTCCTTCCCCAGATTTGGACATATGGACAGCTAAAAATGGTGGTTGTAAGTTAGTCTGTTGATTATCACTAGAAAAAATCAGATTGAATGAATCCCCAGCTATTAGGTTTTTGGGTCTCTCCAGGGTTTAACTGGCGGGTTGATTGTCAACTTAAACATGACAGCTTAGTGTCTTAATAATGTAGAAGAGGCTGGGCATGGTGGCTTATGCCTATAATCCCAGCACTATGGGAGGCCGAGGAGGGAGGATCACTTGAGCCCAGGAGTTCAAGACTAGCCTAGGCAACATAGTGAGACCTTATCTCTACAAAAAAAAAAAAGAAAAAATTGATTAGCCAGGCGTGATGGTGTGCACCTGTAGTTCCATTTACTTGGGAGGCTGAGGTGGGAGGATTGCGTGAGCCCAGGAGGCTGAAGCTACAGTGAGCTATGGTCCACTCCAGCCTGGGTGATAGAGAGAGAGACCTTGTCTCAAATAATAATAATCTAGGAAAACTTTTTTCTTGAGAAAAATAAGCACTTGAGCAAATTAAAATAACCATTTCTGGAGAACAGGATAGTACTCAATAGCTTAGACATTATTTCCACTAATAATAGTCCTCACGGCACTAGGGTAAGGATAAACTGGTAATACATGTCAAGCACTTAGCACAGACTCTAACACCTAACCTATACTCAATAAATGGTGTATTACTGATGATACAATTATCATCTGTGCTTTAAGGTAGAGTTTATAATAAGTTCAACCTGCCTTAATACAAGAGGCAAACCCAAATGAGACTGATTTTTTATCCTTTCCATTTCATAGGGGCAGAAACTGAGATTTAGAGAGATACCATGATATTCTCTTAGGTAAATAGCAGGGCTGGGACACAAACTCAAACCTCGTGAGTCTAAATCCTGTGCGCTTCTCATTGACACTAGGCTGGTGTCTCCTGATGGCCTTCAGCTCCAGGCTTAATAAGTTGCTTTGCTTCTTTATTTTTCTTTCTTCCTTTAAAACCTGGCTTTTCTTTTCACCAGACTTATGAGATCAGGCTAGAATCTGATAAGGGATTGTCATTTATGAGAATGCCCTCCCCGGGGAATGTCTGCCCGAAGCTGGCTGGAATTACCTGCCAGGTTGGCATTAGAGCTGCAGCAATGGCCGTCCATTGACTGGTCAGCCTTTCTTGTTTACTTTCTCCCAACCTCTGTCAGGCAGAAAGGAGCATGCAGTTAAATGTTTAGAAAACACCATCAGCCCTCCAGTCTCTACTGGGAGCCACTTGACCAACAGCAGTGGTCCAATATAAGTTCTCTCCATCAATTAATTTCCTTTCTTTCTTTCTTTCTTTCTTTCTTTCTCTCTCTCTTTCTTTCTTTCCTTCTTTCTTTCTTTCTCTCTCTCTCTCTCTTTCTTTCTTTCTTTCTTTCTTCTTTCTTCTTTCTTTCTTTCTTTCTTTCTTTCTTTCTTTCTTTCTTTCTTTCTTTCTTTCTTTCTTTCTTTCTTTCTTTCTTCTTTCTTTCTTTCCAGTATCTCACTGTTGCCCAGGCTGGAGTACACTGGCACAGTTATGGCTCACTGCAACTCGAAACACCTGGGCTCAAGTGATCTTCCTGCCTCAGCCTCTCAAGTAGATAGGACTACAGGTACACGCCTGGCTAATTTTTTGTAGAGACAGGGTCTTACTCTGTTGCTCAGGCTGATCTCAAACTCCTGGGCTCAAGCAATCCCCCCCCGCCTCAGCCTTCCAAAGCATTAGGGTTACAGGAGGGAACCACCACATCCGGCCTTCTCCATCAATTTCCTTATTTCTCGTGCTTCCTGGGTAAAGAGAAGTGAGTTTTGCACATGCTTAGAAGTCAATTCCATTGCCAGTTTATCTACTTCAGAGCCCTTATTATCTGAAAATATAGTATTTGTTTACTTGTTAATAGTTTCTTTTCTTCTCCTCACCTCTAAAGCAGTTGTTCTCAGAAGAGGTGATTTTGCTTTCCCAGGGGACATTTGGCAAGGTCTGGAGACATATGGGGGAGGATCTACTGACATCTAGTGGGTAGAGGTCAGGGATGCTGTTTAGCACCCTATAGTGCCCAGGACCATGCTCCACAATAATGAGTTATCTGGCTGCAAATACCAATGAAGTTGAGAACTGTAGGACAAGCTCCAGAGATAATGCCCTTTCAGTCTTATTGGCTGGTATATAATAGTGCCAAGAACAGTGCTTGCACTTAGAGAGTGCTCAGCACATATTGGTTGAGTGAATGAATGAACACATAATCCAGAGCTTTTCCACACTGAATTAATTAAATGTGCGCTAGGCTACATCTTAAGCCCAGAGTAATATGGAGTCAGGTCCAGGAGGCCACATAACTGACAAATATCATCCTGTACCCTGAGTGTTCACATATGCATGACACAGCCATGGAAGCATCCCAACAGGTGGAGATTAATTCCATCCTGAGTGCCCAAGGAAGATCAATAGCAAACATAGACACCATTTTTAGCAGCTGCCCATATTTCGTCAGTGTGGGGCCAGGAAGTAGCCAAGGGATGGTGATTGTAAAACCTTTCTTCTCTTCTGGCCTTGCTTCGAGACAGTGGCCTGAACCAGCCAACTCTGGTTTGGTGAGTCTGGATCAAGCTTTTCAGAGCAGTGTTAGGCTTCGCAATCAAGGTGATACATTAAGTGCCTAAACTACTTGTGATTTAATATATAGGATGTATGAGATAGGAAATACTTTGTACTGAAGTCATATAGCCCTTAAGAGCATGGATTCTGGAGTCAGAACACCTAGGTTTACATCCTACTCTGCCTCTTCCTGGCCCTATGACCTTGTAAGGTGGGTCAGCCATGTACCTTTTCTGAGCCTCAATTTTCTCATCCATAAAATGAAGCTAGTAATGGAATCCACCTTACAGAGTTCTTATGAAAATTCATTTAAAACGCATATATATATATATATATATATATATATAGAGAGAGAGAGAGAGAGAGAGAGAGAGAGAGAGAGAGAGAGTTGGGTTTTTGTTTTGTTTTTTTTGAGACAGAGTCTTGCTCTGTCGCCCAGGCTGGAGTGCAGTGGTGCGACCTCAGCTCACTGCAACCTCCACCCCCTGGGTTCAAGCAATTCTGCCTCAGCCTCCCAAGTAGCTGGGATTACAGGCATGTGCTACCATGCCCAGCTAATTTTTTTGTATTTTTTGTAGAGACGGGGTTTCACCATGTTGGCCAGGCTGGTCTCAAATTCCTGACCTCGGGTGATCTGCCCACCTCAGCCTCCCAAAGTGCTGGGATTACAGGCATGAGCCACCACGCCCGGCCATAAAAGGCCCTTTGTATATAAATGAAAGGATTTGGGATAGTTATCAGGCACACAGTCAGCAGCTATTATCTTTGTTAGCATTTCTCTTAAGGCATGTTACTCAATTACTCAATTTCAGCTTTGGCAAACTGAATTCTCCTCTTCTTTGTCATTCCTCCCCTCTTCCCTCATTTCATTTTCCTTTCCTCCTTTGCTTCTTTTACACTGCCTGCTTTTCTCCCTCCCTCATTGTCTTTTTCCTTCTCCACTTCCAGTGAACCTGCAAGAGATGTACAGGAGTCCTACTTTGGTACGACTGATGGAACCCGAGATTCTACCCAACTTTATCACTGTATGACCAGGCACCACTTAACCTCTGTGCACTTCAGTTTGGTCATCTATGAAATCTAAACAGAAATCTCATGCCCATAACCCCATCACTTCAAGAGGCCAACGTGGGAAAAAATTGCTTGAGTCCAGGAGTTCGAGACCAGCCTGGGCGATACAGCAAGACCCCATCTCTACAAAAAAACAGAAAAAGTTAGCCAGGCGTGGTGGCAGATGCCTGTGGTCCCAGCTATTCAGGAGGCTGAGGTGGGAGGACTGCTTGAGCCCAGCAGATTGAGGCTGCAGTGAGTCATATTCATGCCACTGTACTCCAGCATGGGCAACAGAGCAAGACCCTGTCTCAAAAAAAAAAAAAAAAAAAAAGAGAGAGAGAAAAATCTAAACAATGACTCTCCCTGGTAGGGTTGTTAGCAACATGAAAGAAGTCACTACACATGTGAAGCACTCCATACTTGTGTGACATGTAGTAAGTGTTTGCTAGAAGCTAGGAGAATCATTTATTGACACTTAAAAAAGAAGTCTCCAGTGATTGCACATTGGGAGGGTAGGCACTGTCTTGAAAGAACTTGAGGGAAAATCACAGCTGACTCCATTTGGAGACATCTGTGTCAGTCTAGGCCATTCTCTGAACGGGAGTGTCAATAGCTCATATTCAGTCAACACCCAGAGATGATATAAAGGGGCCCTGTTCAGCTAGGGTTGACATCATTAGGGTGAAATATAAAACTCCATCCACTCAATAGATCCCAAAGTAAGAACGTCCTAGATACATCCTTCTCCCGCTCTCCAGTTCCTCCAGAATATCTCATCTGATGAGGAGTTTAATAACACACCTTGTTCTCTGGGTGGAAAGAGTGTTTTTTATGTGTGAGTTTTTCTGGGCCAGGGCTTGGGAGTCGCCTGGAAAATCCTCGCTTTGGATTGTGCTCTGTCTGTTTAAATCATTTGTGAGCCAGATGCAATGGTTCATAGCTGTAATCCCAGCACTTTGGGAAGCCAAGGCAGGAGGACTACTTGAGCCTAGGGGTTGAAGGCAAGCCTGGGCAACATAGTGAGATCTCCATCTGTACAAAAAATTAGCCAGGTGTGGTGGCACTTGCCTATAGTCCCAGCTATTCGGGAGGCTGACATGGGAGAATCACTCAAGTTGGGGAAGTCAAGACTGCAGTGAGTCGTGGTTGTGCCACTGTACTCCAGCCTGGGTGACAGAGTGAGGCCCTGTGTGGAAAAAAAAAAAATCATTTGTGAATGTATTTCAGTGTTAGCTGTGTCTGGGTTCTGAACAGTTAAGACATTTCTTAACTCAGCAGATATTTATATACCACGGTCTCACCGTGTGCCAGGCACTGTTCTAGGCCCTGCGGAGACAGTGGTGAACAAAGCAATAAAGCTCTTAGACAGTTTTGGACCATTGTAGGGCTCAATTGGAATTATGGAACCTGCTTAGATAGCTGGGTTTTCACCCTTCCAGATGGCAGATTTCACTCTAGAAGGTGACCGCACAGAAAATCCTGAGGAGTCATTTTTATGAAGCAGGCCGTTTCTCACTAGGCTTTCGAAAAGGTCAAAAGGAATAAGAGAGAGAGAGAGAAGAAAAATTTTTAAAAAGGCTTGCTGCTTCCTTACCAATTTCATATGTTTCTGTTCCAAAGAACAACTAAAGCAAAACCAAAGTAGGCTAGGATTTTGGTCTTTTTTTGTAGCTATTTCCTGTTGCCTTTTAAGATGACACCGGTTGTTATGAGTGGTTCCATACTGCCCTGTCTTGAATTGCCTTTTGGTTTCTTACCAACCCACTCTCCTCTCTCATCTCCTAAACCAGGCAGTGGGATTGGGGGCCAGGGTGGGGGAGTGTGTTCTCATAAAGACTTGAACCCCACTATGGGCTGCCGCATCAGGGCCCTCCTTGAAACCAGAGGTCTGGCTTATAGCCAATTCTCACTTCCCTTCTGATCTTCCTCATTTAACCACTGACCAGATGGACAAAGTCTTTCCACCAGTAATCAGCACTTGCACTCTGAGGACTGACTCTTATCAGCTGGGGAGCAAACACAGGCCAGCTGGAGACCGAGGTGGGAGTTTTAATCCAACACATGTAATTTTTGCCTTCGAATTCCTGGGGTTCAATGAGGGGAGAAGGTAGCGGGAAGGGGATCAAGTCAGAGTAGATGTGAAGAGAAGCTTTCCAAAGAGATCATTTTTTAAATATGTTTTTTATTTCATCTGAAGCATTGCTGCTATTAGCTGCCACTAGGTAGGGGTCGATTCTGAAACTATTCTGATGGTCTCTGGGGGTTCAGAAATGATCCTATATTTGTAAATATAATCATTGTGCTCCACATACAGCTCTTTTCAAATATAACTCCTGTTTTTTTTGTTTTTTGGTTTTTGCTTTTAGAGACAGGGTCTTGCTGTATTGCCCAGGCTGGTCTTGAGCTGCTGCTGGGCTCCAGCGATCCTCCTGCCTCAGCTTCCCGAGTAGCTGGGACTACAGGCACACACCACAATGCCCGGCTAATTTCTTAATTTTCTGTAGAGATGGTTTCTCACTATGTTGCCCAGGTGGGTCTCGAACTCCTGGGCTCAAACAGTGCTCCTGCCTCAGCCTCCCAAGGTGTTGAGATTACAAGAGTGAGCCAACACACCTGGCCCAGGTCAGGTTTTAAGGTAAATTTAAAATTCCCAGTTGGGGTTTTATTTTTTTCTGTTTGTTGTTATAATTTAAAAAAAATTTTTTTAACTGACACGTTGGGGAAAAAGTTCATTTGAATAATATGGTATTTATTACATGAGTAACCTTGTTCAGGTCACTTATGCTGTAGCCTGGCAGTCAGAGTCCTGACTTTTAAGCCCAGGTCTGGCATTAACTAGCTGTGTGGCTTTGGGCACATCCATTCCTTAGTTTCCCCATGTTTCAAATAAGCAGTGGTTAATAGATACCTTCTAAGATGCTTTCTATTTATAAATTCCGCAGTTCTAACTACTTCTATTCAAATTATTTTTTTCTGGAAGTGAAATGAGTTTTCATGCCTGCTTCATGATTCTTTGTTTTTGTTTTTCTACCCACTCATCTGATGCATCGAAAATGGGCTGCGTGGGAAGTTTTCTCACCATTTGTCACTTTACAGTGTGTGTAGTACCGTCTGTATTGCTAAGTGGTTAAGTGCTTTGGGCTTTGAATTTGGATCTGGTTCTGCCACTTATGAATTTTGTTATTTATCATCTCTCTAACATCAGTTGGAGTGCTAAGAGTACCCACCTCATGTAAGCATCATGAGAATTGATTATGTAAAATGCTTAGTGCAATACCTGGAATATAGAAAGTGCCTAGGAGTGATATTATTGATATAATTAAAGTGCCTCGCTGGGTGCCAGGCACACAGAAGACACTCAGAAACCAGTGGTTCCTTCTCTTTCTTTATTTTCCCTACAGCAGCTCTGGAGAATTTTTCTGCCATATTCTTGTTAAGTGACTTGTTAACTTTACCTGTTATTTATCTTCTTTAAAATGGGTCAGTAATATTCCTCCCATTAAAAATGTGTTTTTTTAAATAGGAAAATATATAGATTACAGAAAAGCGTAGCTGTCAGTTTTCAAACAAATGGGGACTACAATAATTGTGGGCCTCAGAAGTGGCTGATTTTATTCTGAGTTTCAGATTAAATGCTGTCAGGACATTTCTTATAAGGCTCAGAAAGGTCAAGTAATTTCTCTAAGGTAACACAGCTAGTAAGAGATAAACTATGATTTCGATCCAGAGTATAACTGCATTAGAACTCCTGTGCAAGTTACATCACTTGTCAGGCCTTAATTTCGTGGTGGTTAAAATGAGGATGCCCCCTTGATAGGTTTGTTTAGAGGGTGAAATTCTATACATTAATGAGTGTTAAATGTCAAGCACTTTGCCCGGTCCACAGCAGGGTTTGTGTTTGTTTTGGTTGTGTCTCTTCGCTGGCACCACTTAAATCAGGGTTTGCTCACTCAGATGACAGAACTGATCGCACCTCCCAGGAGCCTGGCAGGTCATACATACATTTGGGTGAACCAGAGACCACAAAGCTCATCGGAATAGAGAACTACTCTGCCCTGCCCTTGCCAAATGTTGCCATGGAAGAAATCAAGCCCAGAATTTCCAGGTCTTACCATTTGTCAAAAGAAGCTGTCAATCTGGATTTTTTAATTATGTGGCATTACCTGATTTCTAATATTATCAACTAATATTTATTCATAAGCACTGTTGTGATGAACAAAATACATCCATCACTTTTCCACCTCCAATTTAAATAAGTGACAAGGGCAGGCCTTTCTGTTGCTAGTGAGCATCAAATCAGCCCCCTGACCTATCAGCAGAGCCATCTTTCCACATGCTGAACACCATGTGTGCTGCGCGGACATGTAACCCTGGTGTTTTTCTCTCTAGTTCATCTGTGCTACCCTCTCCAGCCTGCCCTGTGTGGTGTTCCACCAAACCCTCAGGTGTTTGTTCATGCCCCCTCCCCAGATGTCAGCCTCTCTTGGTTGTTGTATTGTCATCGATGGGCGCCTCAGTGATTATGAGTAGATGACTTTCTCATATTAATGACATCATTTGGAGAGTCTATGCTTTGGAACTCTTTTGCTTTGATTTTGGCATGGAAATTTGTGGAGTCTTATAAAGATGCTTTTAGTTGCAAGAAGCAGAATCCGGCTGGGTACTATCGCTCGCATCTGTAATCCCAATACTTTGGAAGTCCAAGGCGGGCAGGTTGCTTGAGCCCAGGAGATCCAGACCAGCATACGCAAGATAGTAAGATCCTGTCTCTGCAAAAAAATATATAAAAATTAGCCAGCCATGATGGCATGTACCCATAGTCCCAGCTACTCAGGAGGTGGAGGCAGGAGGATCACTTGAGCCCAGGAGGTCGAGGCTACAGTGAGCCATCTTTGTGCCACTGCATTCCAGCCTGGGTGACAGAGTGAGACGATCTCAAAAATAAATAAATAAAGCAGAATCCTCCCTCTTAGCTTAAGAGAGGGAAAAAAAAATGGATTTGTTAAAGGAATACAGGGTGTTTCATGGAACTCAAGTACAAAAATTCACCCGGATCAGTGAAAAGGACTATAAGTGACTGGAAAACATTAGGAACCCTGACAACAAATCTGTTAAGCTTTTCTTCTTAGGCCACATGATTTCTCTTGCCTCCTTCTTTTTTTTTTTTTTTTTTTTTTTTTTTTGAGTTGCTGTCTTGCTCTGTCACCTAGGCTGGAGTGCAGTGGCACGATCTTGGCTCACTGCAATCTCCGCCTCCTGGGTTCAAGCAATTCTCCTGCCTCAGCCTCCCAAGTAGCTGGGATTACAGACGCACACCACCACACCCAGCTAATTTTTGTATTTTTTTAGTAGAGACAAGCTTTTACCATGTTGGCCAGCCTGGTTTAGAACTTCTGACCTCAAGTGATCCTCCTGCCTCGGCCTCCCAAAGTGCTGGGATTACAGGCACTAGCCACTGCACCCAGCTCTTTTGCCTCCTTCTAGCTACTTGTCTCCCTCATTCTTTCTGCAGGTGGCTTTCCTTTTCTCCACACACACAAAATGGCTGCCCATAAACAACCAAGTTTTTATCCTCTCAGACCCAATTCCAGATTCCCTGGACTGAGGTTCTGATTGGCCCAGCTTGAGTCAGGTATCTATCCGTTGCCCAATCAACTGAGGACAAAGGGGCAGGACCAAGTAAAACCTAGCCACCAATGCCTAAGTTTGTCATGAAATGGTTAGGCACATCAAAAAGATATCTGCAGTTGAATAGTCTAGAATAAAATTATCCGTTGCTAAAAGGAATATTGGCTAATATGAGGGAGTTCCAAAGCAAAATGGAAAGGCAAAAAAGATGATTTTTTTTTTTTGAGGCGGAGTTTCGCTCTTGTTGCTCAGGCTGGAGTGCAGTTATGCAATCTCACCTCAGCCTCCCAAGTAGCTGGGATTACAGGCAACTGCCACCACGCCTGGCTAATTTTTTGTACTTTTAGTAGGGACAGCGTTTCACCATGTTGGCCAGGCTGGCCTTGAACTCCTGACCTCAGGTCATCCACCAGCCTTGGCCTCTCAAAGTGCTGAGATTACAGGTGTGAGCCAACACACCCAGCCTGATTTTTTAAAGTCAGGAAATAAACTTATTTGGATTATGGGACAACAGAGTGGCTTTAAATATTTTCTCAATTATGACATATTCCTTAATGGATTAATACTGTGTGATCTTTTGAGCATTATTTTATTATATCTTTCTGTAGGGCCTACACCTAGGATTAGCTTTTGAAGGTTGTTTTACAAAAGAAGTAAAGTGATTTAAACTGACACATTTATTTATTTCTCTCTTAATTATATCCTCCTCTGGTATAGAAAAGCAGAAAAAAAGATGAGTTTTTTTTTTTTTAGTTAGACATTAATTCAAATCTTGACTTGGCTGTTTTCTTGCCTATGTAACTTTGAGTAAATTACCATAAACTCTGTACCTCAATTTCCTGTCTGTAAAATGGAGATATTGCCATGTTATAAATTTTTGCAGAGCTTTACTGAGATAATACATGTAAAAAGCCCAGCTCAGTGCCTAGAACTACTAAAGACTTGCTCTGTTTCCCCTTGCCACCCGAGGTGTATATTTGACCTTGGCTTTGCAGAATTAAGGACATAGGCTTAGGCCATGAGACAAAGTAAAGCTTACTCACTTACCTCTTAGCACTACCTCAGTGGTTCCTGTGGGCCACATCTTCATAATACCATGATCTAACCAGCTGAGCTAGTTTTCAGACTCTTAAAGCAGAGTTCGATCAAAACTATAAATTCAATAATTAGTATTTTTCACATTGAAAACAGGTTACTTATCCCAGTCTGAGCCTCAATTTAGCTGTTAAATGGGGATAATAATACTAATCCCAGAAGGTAACTGTGCCGCTCAGAAATAATGTATATAAAACACTTCATGCAATGCTGAATAGGTTGTTGGTACTCAGTAATGGAGGCTATTTTCTTTTTTAATTAGGTTTATATGTATCTGAGTTCCTAGAACTTATAGTTTTGTACGACGGCTTAGAGACAAAATGCTGCCCCTGCTTTTCAAAAGTGACCTAGCAATTCCACATCCGTGGACAAAGCTAGATGTGCAAAGTTCATGGTGACATTGCTTGTGATAGCAAAAGATCGGAAACAACCTGTTTCTCTTATTCAATTATCGTGTATCCACACAATGATTGATACTATAGAGTCTTTAAAAAGAATGAGGTCCATCTATATGTGCTGACATTGGAAAGATCAACAAGAATCATTGAATTTAAAAAGCAAAAGGCAAAACAGCAAGTGAAGCATAGTCCTACTCAAATTGAAAAAGAAAGAAACAACAACAAAAAATATGTATACACACACATACACGGATAAACACATATACACACATATATATCAAATTTCTGGATGGTTACATTCACACAGAAATATTAAGAGTACTTCATTTACAAAACAATACATTCAATATAATATGTACTAAAGTAAAATAATATGAAATATTTTAATATGTAAATATATATCTGAAAATACATATAAAAGTGGTCTATGAGGATTCTTAAACTAATAGGATGGTGATTTCTGCAGATAAAATGGTTTGGAACATGAGTTAATCAAGGAGTGTCTTAGCATTCTATGCATTGTTTAAGTATTTTACGAAGTTTTTTTAGTATTGCAATCCTGAATAATAAAAAACTAAATATAATTGAAAATGTATATATCAAACTGTTCTTAACTATGTATCTTAACTGTTCTTAACTATGGTGGTGATAGTAAACTATGTTGGTGGACTAAAAGTAGGGGGAGAGTTTCCAAAATGAAGACTTTTCATTTTTATTTTAAGAGATGAGGTCTATGTTGCCCACAGGCTTGGGTGCAGTGGCTATTCACAGGCGTGATCCTGGCTCACTACAGTCTTGAACTCCTGGCCTCAACTGATCCTCCCACCTCAGCCTCTTGAGTAGCTGGGACTATAAGTGCATGCCACCATGCCCAGAGAGACGTTAAACGCACCAATGAATAAAGACTTTTTTTTTTCTTTTTTTTGGAAAAGGGTCTCTCTGTGTCACCCAGGCTGGAGTGCAGTGGTACAATCTCAGCTTACGGCAGCCTCAACCTCCCAGGCTAAAGTGATTCTCCCAACTCAGCCTCCGGAGTAGCTGGGACTACAGGCACATACCACCGTGCCAGGCTAATTTTTGTATTTTTTGTAGAAAGGGGATTTCACCATGTTGACCAGGCTGGTCTCAAACTCCTGGCCTCAAGTGATCTACCCTGATTGGCCCCCCCAAAGTGTTGGGATTACAGGCATGAGCCACTGTACCCAGCTGAATAAAGGCTTTTTTTTTTTTTTTTTGAGACAGAGCCTCGCTGTGTCACTCAAACTGTAGTGTAGTAGCGTGATCTCAACTCACTGCAAACACCACTGCCCAGGTTCAAGCAAATTCTCATGCCTTAGCCTCCTGAATAGCTGGGATTACAAGTGTAAACCACATGCCTGGCTATTTTTTGTAGTTTTAGTAGAGACAGGGTTTCACTATGTTGTCCAGGCTGGTCTCAAACTCCTGGCCTCAAGTGATCTGCCTGCCTCTGCCTCCCAAAGTGCTAGGATTACAGGAGTGAGCCACTGTGCCTGGCTGGCTTTTTTTTTTTTTAAATAAAACATTAATTCCAGGAAAAATATAGTAGTTTCCTCTGGGATGGAAAGGCTTTTTTTTTTTAATAAAACATTAATTCCAGGAAAAATATAGTAGTTTCCTCTGGGATGGAGACCTACTTTTCACAGAATAATTTTGTGTGCATTGTTTGAACTTGGTGGACTGTATGGACATTATTTTTGCAATATATTGACTAGCCTGTGCTCTTTGTTCTTCTTTTAAATCCAGTTACTCCCATATAATAAATCTGTTTTTGGCCAAGCCTGTTTATTAACTCAACTAAAGCCATTTTTAGGCTGAGCCCATCTCATATAAAATACATGATACAACGAGTCCAAAGGTTTGCTTGCCAGCCGTGGCCCTGACACCACTCTTGCTGTCTTGTTCCTGCAGATGACAGAAGGCAGGCACTGCCAGGTGCACCTCCTGGATGATAGGAGACTGGAGCTGCTGGTTCAGGTAGGTGTTGCCCACATGTGTGTTGCCCAGATAAGTCTTGCCCAGGTAGGTTTTACCCACACGGGGACAGCTCATCCTGGTTCCCTCTCTAAGCCTCATAGTCTGTATTCAGGCTTCTCCATTATCTTTGCCTCAAAGCCAATGACTCAGAATTGATCAAGGGGAAAAAAGCATCTTCAAAGTCAGAAAACTTGGTCCATATGTTAAAGTAATTATAGCCTGGTGACATGGATTCAGAGACACTTGAGTTCCAATCTCAGCTTGACACTTAATAGCTCTGTGACCCTGGGAAATTGACTTTACTTCTCTGAGCCTCTTGCCGGTAAATTGGGAACCGTAGTACTTCCTGAAAGGATTATTGTGAGGTGAGAATCAGTCTGCCACTGTCCAGCTACATGGCATTGTGCAAGTGAAATACCCAGTTTCATTAGCTGTGAACTGCCTAGGCTTCTCAGAAGAATTATGGTTAAAAATCAAGCTAGATTATATATGTGAGTGAAATCTCTTTGTAAAATATATGGCACTATATAAGTGATGATATAGATATACATATTTTTTTTTTCAGACGGAGTCTTGCTCTGTTGCCCAGGCTGGAATGCAGTAGCATAATCTCAGCTCACTGCAACCTCTGCCTCCCGGGTTCAAGTGATTCTCCTGACTCAACCTCTTGAGTACAGGCCACCACCACCTTGCCGGGGTAATTTTTGTATTTTTAGTAGAGACAGGGTTTCACCATGTTGGCCAGGCTGGCCTCGAACTCCTGACCTCAAGTGATCCACCCTCCTCAGCCTCCCAAAATGCTGGGATTACAGGCGTGAGCCACTGCGCCCAGCCAAGCGATGATACTTTTATTGTTGATGCTTCTCTTTCTATTCACCCAACACTCTGGACCAAGAGTCTTTAAAAATTGTGAAAGTCCCTGCGGACGGGCCACACCTACAGCTAGCCTAGAATTTTCTCCTCTAACAAAACCTAAATTCTTTTCTCTTCTGAGGCCTGTCCCTAGCCCACTATGCTTAGGCTTCAATTAGAGTGAAATAGTACAGTCAACAGTAGCTTTGCCCAAGTAGACCTTTAGTCTAGATGTCTGCCTGTTTCTTTTCTTTTTTTCTTTAAATCATGTCCATTTTTATCCCCAACAGCCATCGTAATATACCCTAAGCTGTTTGGCTCAAAGTTCAGAAAGAATCCATCCAGAGTGCCCTCCTGCAAGCATTCCCCTTTTCTTCCCCAGTCCCTCCAAATCCAGCATCAATTATCACTCCAGGCATTCTGGCTGGTTCCAAGCCCATGCTTCTTCTCAGCAGATCCAGAGCGTCCCAAAAGCTTATAGATTACATCCTTCTTCTAATAGGTGCTCATTACTGTTGATGATGATGTGTGGAATGGGTACAATTTCTCTATCTCAGGAAGGAAAAGCTTAGGCTTTAGAAGGAGACAGACTAGGTTCAAATCCCTGCCCTTACTAACAATGTAACATCAAGCAAGGTGCTTAACTACTCTGGGCCTTGGTTGACTCATTTGTAAAATGGAAATAAAAAGCCCTACCTCATAGCTCATTATAAGGATTAAATGGCAATGGGATATAAGTTCAGCATAATAAATGGTAACTATTATTATTATTATTATTATTAATATTTTCATCAGTAGCCCCACAGCTTTGAGTCTTGGGCTTCTTCAACTGGCCACCAACAAGCAAAATGTTTCCTGCAATCTTTTATATATCACAGATAACCAAGCAGCAAGGTGTTTAATATTCCTTGTCTTGGGCATTAGCACCACGTTACATATAAAAGAGTATTTTTTCCAAAACATCTTAGTAAGTGCACCTTAGAGGGAAAATATAAGGTGCTTGAGTGAATTGCAAATACATGAAAATGATAGTCTCACTGATATTCCCATTCCCATCTCTTCTCCTTCCCACAATTCTTAAAGAATTGTCTATAGTACATCAACCTAATCCACAAACAAGGGCAAGTAATAAAGAAACAAGCAAATAAAAAAAAGCTACTTTAAACGATTTAGGGCAGAGGAAGGTGGTAGCAGTAAGAGAGAGGCAACCAAATTGCTTCTAACCAGATTTTTATTTTGACAGCCCAAACTTCTAGCAAGAGAGTTGCTGGACCTAGTGGCTTCACATTTCAACCTGAAAGAAAAGGAGTATTTTGGAATAACATTCATAGATGACACGTAAGTCCTTTAATAGTTTTAGTTTCTTTACCTTTTGCCTGGGCTACCTACTTGCTGTCTTCCATGATTAACAAAAAAGGAAATAAGTCCTCCAGCATTCAGAACGTGTCCTGCTTAGCTAAAGGTTTTTTAATATGCGATTTTTCTCCTAGGATTATTGCAAAGGGAGAAGAAAAGGGATACTGACCATTTTAGGAACTCAAAATATTGTTCTAAATGTTTTAGAAATGTGTAGTAATGAGTTTGTTATTCCCGATTACAGTGTATCTTCTCATGTCTTTGAATGTGATTGTGCTTGCTAATTTAGCTTATATGGTAGAAATATTAGATATTTACTCACATCTTGAAACTGAGTGGATGTGTTGGTGTTGGTGGCAAGAGAGCTTAAAGGCAAATTTGTGGCCCACTAAAAAACATGTATACAGTTTAATATGGAATGAACTTTTAAACTACCACTTAGGTCCATTTTATGTTGCCTTCTCAACTATCTTTTTCTTTTTTTTTTTCCACTTTTGCCTTTTATGCTAAGTTGTTGAATGTTGTATATATTTGTCAATAATATATACGCTCCCCAAAACAAGGCAGGTAAATAAAAATAAATTCATGAGAATTTAACACTCTAAGCAAATGTGTTTGGATTTACTAGCTCTTTTCTCTCTCTGTGTGTGTGTGTGTGTGTGTGTGTGTATGTGTTTGTCTGTGTGTATCTGTCTGTCTTTTTTATGGCAGCCCAATTTGCCTACATTATATGCAGCCTGATACATTATCAGAGGAATCCTTCCACTTTCTGCAGATAATTTCCAAAGAGCTCCTTAAATGTTAAAATGCAAGAAGATGTGTTCCAGACATAAAATATGTTGGCCAACCATCCAGCATTCTTTTCATGATGCTGCCAATTTAAATATTGTTCAGTTCTTTAGTTTAATCAGGTGGAAAATCATCTCAAGAAGGAGTTAATTTGCTTTTAACACCTTGTGGCTTCTGATTGTTCCCAGCCTGGGTGGGCTGTGAGCCTAGGACCTCCAGGATATGCCAGCGGGCTCAGGACTTGCGCTGTGCAAAAACCAGGCAGCTGAATTATCAGGAGGAATAGAAAAAAACCTGAAAACGTGATTCTGGACTGAGGATGTTTCCCAAAGAGGGCTCAACAAGGCAGAAGAGAGTACACTAGACATCTCTCACCTCACTCTGAATCACTCAACAGCTACCATTTGAGAGGCTCTGTGTGACCTGTCCTCTACGGGATGAAATGGGAAATGCCGACATGCATAGCCAGCACCAGCTCCTGCGAATCAGTGATTGAACAAGCACACACATAGGCTGAATCCAAATGTGGGTGAAATCATAGCAAACAGTATAAGACATAAAGCCATAAATATACAATGGCTAGGTTATATGGTATAAACTGTAACTGCTATAAGCACTATAATTTAGGCAGAGGTCACATAGAATAGGGGTTAACAGCATGAATATTGGAGTAATTTATTCATTGAAAAAATATTGGCTGGGTGTGATAGTTCACACTTGTAATCCCCGCACTTTGGAGGGCCGAGATGGGCAGATCCCCTGAGTCCAGGAGTTTCAGAGTCACCTAGGCAACATAGGGAGACCCCATCTCTACAAACAAAAAAAAAAAATCAGCCAGGTATGGTGACACATCTGTAGTCCCAGCTACTCGGGAGGCTGAGGTGGGAGGACAACTTGAGCCCAGGAGGTTGAGGCTGCAGTGAGCTATGATGATGGCACTACTGCCGTCCAGCCTGGGCGACAGAGTGAGACCTTGTCTCAAGTATATATATATATTTACATTAAGAGTGGCTCACACCTGTAATCCTAGCACTTTTGGAGACCAAGGGAGGGAGTATTGCATGAGGCCAGGAGTTCAAGACCAGCCTAGGCAACATAGTGAGACCCCCATCTCTACCAAAATAAAAAAAAAATTAAAAATCAGCCAGGTGTGGTGATGTGCAACTCCAGTCCTAGCCACTCAGGAGGCTGAGGCTGAGGTGGGAGGATTGCATGAGCCTAGGAGTTCAAGGCTACAGTGAGTTTATGATCATGCCACTGCACACCAGCCTAGGCAATAGAGCAAGACCCCATCTCTAAAAATAGAAAATAAAATATTTTTTGAATGCCCACTCAATGCCAGGTGTTGTTCTAGATCACAAGGATTCAGCTAGGAGTAACACAGACAAGGCCCGTGCTTTTATGGAGCTCATATTGCAATGCTATAGTCTAGCATAACAAGTAAACAAACAGATAAATCAAAGGAATATCAGCAATTATAAGTGCACTGAAGAACATAAAAGGCCATGACCAAGAAAACTTGGGGTCAGTTTTAGACAGGGTGGGCTAGGACAGGATCTAGGAGGTGACATGTAATGAAAAGCAAGAGCCAGTTCTGCAAAAATTTGGGGAGGCATTACAAACAAAAACCAGTGCAAAAGTCCTGAGGTGGGGCTAAGCATGACTTTTGTGATTTGTTTTTTGCGAAAGAAAAAACAAGGCTGGGCACAGTGGCTCACACCTCTAATCCCAGCACTTTGGGAGGCTGAGGCAGTCAGATCACTTGAGCCAAGGAATTCCAGACCAGCCTGGGCAACATGGTGAAACCCCATCTCTACTAAAAATACAAAAACATTAAGGGGGCATGATGGTGCACACCTGTAGTCCCAGCTCCTCGGGAGGCTTAGGTGGGAGGATTGCGTGAGCCCAGAAAGTGGAGGTTGCAGTGAGCCATGATCTCACCACTGCACTCCAGCCCAAGTGACAGAGTGAGATCCTGTCCCAAACAAACAAACAAAAAAAAAGCCAGTGTGATGAGAGTACAGAGATTAAGAGGGAAAGTGGTACAGGAGGAGAGTTGAGAGGGAGGTAGGAGCAGGTATCAGAGAATCTTGATAGCTAGCTGTGTGACCTTAGATCAGTTACTTAACATCTCTGACACTCAAGTTTTCTCATCTGTATGCTGGACATAATAACAGTGCCTTATATAGTATGTACTACATAAGGCACCTATAATAGGGTACTAGTATTCAATACTATTAAATCAGGTAAGGTATGCAGAGCATATAGCACCGGCCCACAATAAAAGGGAGCTGTCATCCCAATGTACTGCAGTAAGGGCGTGTTAAGAAGGAAACTGAAGGAGGACTGGAGTAGGCGTCACACAGACGAGTAAGTAAAATTGGATCTTGCAGGTAAGGTAGACTTTAAATAGATGGGAGGGGAGATGAGAGGTGACATTCTAGGCAAGAGTTATTTTGTGGGCAAATGCATGAACATGGCAATGAACAAGGTACATTTGCCCAAGGGTGAAGACGTTGGCCTGATCGTGGGGACAAGATCATAGGTGAGCCTTGTTAGTCACACAGATGGAGGAGGCACACCCAGTCCATGGAAGGATGTTATAGGGAGGAGGAATGTGGCTTTGACTTGCAGTGTCAGAGGTCCCTCAGACTGCAAGGTTTGTGGCAGACTGGAAAAGAGGGTCCTGGCCACATGGGAGGCTTCAGGAAAAGCTCCAAGCTCAGTTGAATATAAACCAGACAGTGCATAAGTAAGGGGTTCAGACTGTAAGACCTTCTCTTCAGAAAGAAAAGAAATAGTAGGCCGGGTGTGGTGGCTCACGCTTGTAATCTCAACACTTTGGAGGCTGAGGAGGGTGGATCACCTGAGGTCAGGAGTTTGTGACCAGCCTGGGC
Organism: Gorilla gorilla gorilla; assembly: GCF_029281585.2. NCBI lineage: Eukaryota > Metazoa > Chordata > Mammalia > Primates > Hominidae > Gorilla > Gorilla gorilla. The sequence goes on along the minus strand of NC_086017.1, from coordinate 79,193,951 downwards.
AACACGGCAAAACCCCGTCTTACTAAAAATACAAAAATTAGCTGGGCGTGGTGGTGGGCGCCTGTAATCCCAGCTACTCAGGTACCTGAGGCATGAGGATCACTTAAACCCAGGAGGTGGAGGTTGCAGTGAACTGAGATTGTGCCACTCCAGCCTGGGTGACAAAGCAAGACACTGTCCAAAAAGGAAAAGAAAAGGAATAATAGGAATGACTTCCTTCAGTTATTTGGGCCACCCTTCTCGTTGTCTACACTGAGATTTCTTTCTCAAAACTACACTGGGAGAAGAATGGTTCACACAGCCTTTTTCCCAGTTACCTCCTTTGGTTCAACCGAAGGAGGTAACTATAGTTATGGTCTTTCCAAGAACCCCGGCTCCAAAATGTCCTCTGTGCACTCCCCTGCAAGTGACGACAGAGTCTCTTTTTGAATTATGACCAGTTTGGGGAGGTGTCTCCTGGCTCTAGTCGTGTTTATTTTCAGAAGAAGTATGAGCGGGGCTGTTGAGGGGGTGGAAATTGGCCATTTCTACCTTTCTGGGGAGCGGGCCTGGAAAATTGCTTATGTCTAAGGGTGTCTCCTTGGAATGTCTTGGTCACAAGCCTAGTTCTTTTTCTTTGGTAAATATTTTTGGAAAGTATTTTCTTTCAGCACTTTCCTCCTGCCTCCCTTTGCCCCCGTAAAACCACTGAGTGAGGGCCCTCCCAGGATGCCGTCTGAGTTTATTTTCCAGCCTAGATGCCACATGCGTCTTTTGTCTTTGGTAAAGCTGAAAGGAACATTTTGTCAATGAAAGTAGCTACTGTCTACAACTCATCCACAGGCCAAGAGGAGAAACGGAAAAATAGACGGCAATTACGCAATAAAAGCAGTGATGATGACCAACAACAACAGGTCACGTTACTGGGAGAGGGATAGCGTTTCTGAGATTACGCTTGTTAGGGCCTCGCGCAGCTCTGTGTGCAAAGTTAGTCTTTCACCCCTAGAGGGCAGTCACGGCCCTCCTGAGGCACCAGCCCTTCAGGTCACCATAATGGTTCCATCTCTTCACCCATTTCACTTTTTGTTTTGCCTTCTCATGTTTTGAAAGGCTTTGCTAAATAAGCTTTGTTTACCAAGAAATAACAGATAGACTTTACAACACAACTGTGACTTTTGATCACTGTCCCTTCCAATGGGACTGTGACAATGGGCCTTCTGTTGATGCAATTCTAGCCAAAAATAAAACTTGCTTTGTGGTTGGTCTGCACTCCTGAGAGGGGTAGATATGATTGTCTTTTTAAGATATTGGTTAGATCTATTATATTTGCTGATGGGAAAATTTGACAAAAGCAAGTTATAAGCAATAAGTAACCTTGATTATATTTCAGTGGTAGAATTATGGGCATTTTTTTTTAAATTCTTCTAGACTTTTTCCTATTGATGAGATTGCGGGTGGATTTTTTAAAATCTAATTTGTAATTTATCCTTTTAAAAAACTATTTCTTATAATATATGCATGAATATCTTCTTTAATGTCATGGTTGAGTCCAGTCCCTTTTGATTACTTTCCCACTGCAACTGTAGTTTCTTCCACAGAGGTAACCAGTACTAGCAAGTTGCTGTGTGACTCTCCAGAAATATATCTAAAAATGTTCATCAATATTTAATAGTGTTTCGAATGTGCATCTGTGGTTAACATAATTGGTTTATGCTGTATATGTTTTTGTACAACTTGCTTCATTCATTCATAGACACCATTCCATGCAAGTTCATACAAATATACATTATGCTTTCAATTTATTTTTAGAGACAGGGTCTCTCTCTGTTTCCCAGGCTGGAGTGCAGTGGCATGATCATAGCTCACTGTAGCCTTGAACTTCTGGGCTCCAGTGATCCTCCTGCCTCAACCTCCTGAAATGCTGAGATTACAGGTGTGAGCCACCATGTCTAGCCTATTATGCTTTTAAAATGATACATCTTTCCTAAGAAAACTTTTGAGATCTGATACTATAAAATATGTTATGTATTTTAAGACACACATTTAAACGTCTGTGAAATTGGGATGTGTCTTTATATGAGTGGCATCCTAAAGTTGATGAAATAGAGTGTAAGACTCTCTTAACGTCAGTCTCCTATCTTATTTTGTTTTACACACAAAAGCAGTAGTTCTAAGGACCTTCCCTTGTGTTACTTAATCAGCTTATTTATCTTTATAATATTCTTGCAAGGAAAGCTGGAAACAGGTATCAGAAGCCTTGTCTTGTAACTATGGAAACAAAGACACACTCTTTCCAGCATTTAACCTGCTGAGTATCAGAGACTGAGTCAGAAGTCATTATAAAAGCTGATTCAACCCTCTGGTCTCATTTTCTCCAGTACTGAAAGTCCCGGGTACTTTTATATACAAGTCCACTGGGTGGGGTGGTGGGTGGGGGCAAGAAGAAAGGAAGCCCTGGATTCAAATCCCAGCTCTAGCACTTTCCTCACTGGCTTATTGTAAAATATAGCTTTAATGTATAAAGAGTTCCAGCTTGGTTGGCACAGAGTCATTACTCGATAGAGACTAGCTATTGTTATTATTACTACTACTCATATTATTATTTATGCTCATTTTTCCTGTTTACTTATAATGAATACAGCTTAGAATTTTCTGATTTTGTTTTTTAATTTTTTACTCAAGGACCAAAATAGGTTTGAAAATGTCTTCTGGCCCATTATATATTTTATTACATTTTGACACGCTATCCCACCACCATCAGCATGTTCTTAGATTGAATTTTATGTAAGCAAGTAAAAGAGGGTCTATGCCCTCTGGGAATTCACAGCCTAAAACGGATGGACTAGTTGGACAACCTCGGAAAAGGCACGTAAACATTTCTGAGCCCCAGTGTCATCAATCCTTTTGATCCCTCGGTGGTCAAAATCTAGAAACAACTGTTTATGAACTTGGTGAGGCTCTTGAGTAAATAAAATAAACAAGTACGTGCTTAAATCTCAGTAAGCCCATAATATATATACAGAAGTGGCACTCAGAGAGTATTCAGCCCTGTACTGTTTTTTTTTTTTTTTTTTTTTTTTGAGATGGAATCTTGCTCTGTTGCGCAAGCTGGAGTGTAGTGGCACGACCTCGGCTCACTGCAACCTCCGCCTTCTGGCTTCAAGTGATTCTCCTGCCTCAGCCTCCCAAGTAGCTGGGATTAGAGGCACCCGCCACCATGCCCAGTGAATTTTTGTATGTTTAGTAGAGACGGGGTTTCACCATGTTGGCCAGGCTGATCTTAAACTCCTGACCTCAAGGGATCTGCCCACCTCGGCCTCCCAAAGTGCCAAAGTGCTGGGATTACAGGCATGAGCCACTGTGCCCGGCCTTTTTTTTTTTTTTTTTTTTTTTTTTTTGAGACAAGTTATCCCTCTGTTGTCCAGACTAGGGTGCAGTAGCACAATCATAGCTCACTGCAGCCTCAAACTCCTGGGCTCGAGCAATCCTCCCACTTTAGCCAATCCTCCCACCTCAGCCTCCTAAAGTGCTGGGATTAGAGGCATGAGCCACTGTGCCTAGCACCAACCCTGTACTTTTTTAAAAAGCTGTGGTATTGTTATGTGTCTGGTTTTTTGTTTTTGTTTTTGCTTTTGTTTTGAGACAGGGTCTCATTCTGTTGCCTAGGCTGGAATGCAGTGGCACGATCACGGCTCACTGCAGCCTTGACTTCCCTGGGCCCAAGTGATCCTCCCACTTCAGCCTCCATAGTAGCTGGGACAACAGGCATGCACCACCACACTAGGCTAATTTTTTTCTGTATCCTTTGTAGAAATCGGGTTTCACCATGTTGCCCAGGCTAGTCTCAAATTCCTGGGCTCAAGCAATCTGCCTGCCTTGGCCTCCCAAGTGCTAGGATTACAAGTGCTAGACGTGAGCCACCACACCCAGCCTGTGTGTTTTATTTCATTGAACCAGAAGTTTTCTCCTTCTTGATTATCTAAAATATTTCATATTTCATAAAAATTTAATATTAACATATAGCCTAGTTTTTTACCTCAAAAGTCAACTAGTGTTATCGGTTTTTTGTTTTTTCTCTCAGATTTTTGTAATATATACATGCACATATGTATGTTTGTTCTTTGTTTAATTTTAAAAATCGCCATATACTTGCTGTTATGCATCTTGCTTTTTCATTTAATATCGTATCTTGGAAATTGTTCAAAATAAGTTTATAAAGAGGCTCCCTGGCTTTTTTTTTTTTTTTTCAAGACAGGGTCTGGTTATGTTGCCCAGGCTGGAGTACAGTGGCTGTTCACAGCTGTGATCATGGCACACTGCAGCCTCAAACACCTGGGCTCGAGCGATCATCCTGCGTCAGTTTCCTGAATAACTGGGACTACATATGTGTGCCACCACACCCGTGTTCTTCAGCGTATTTTATGGCTGCATTGTATTTCACTCTATAGTTTTTTTTGTTTGTTTGTTTGTTTTGGGGGGTTTTGCTTGTTTGTTTGTTTTTTAGACGGAGTTTCACTCTAACAGGGGATGTTGCCCAGGCTGGAGTGCAATGGTGCAATCTCGGCTCACTGCAACCTCTGCCTCCCGGGTTCAAGCGATTCTCCTGCCTCAGCCTCCCAAGTAGCTGGGATTACAGGCACGTGCCACCATTCCTGGCTAATTTTTTTTTATTTTAGTAGAGACAGGGTTTTACCATGTTAGCCAGGCTGGTCTCAAACTCCTGACCTCAGGTGATCTGCCCGCCTCAGCCTCCCAAAGTGCTGGGATTACAGGCATGAGCCACTGTGCCTGCCCACTCTATAGTTTTAAATAATTTTTTTAAACAATATCCTCTTGGACATCGAAGTTATTTCCACCCCTTTTCCTATTTCAAATGTTGCTACAGTGAGTGATTTCATGTACAAATTATTTCTCACATGTGCAAGTTTACCTTGATATACTCCTGGAAATGGAAATGCTGGTTCAGAAGCAAGTGCTTTCATAGTTTTGAAAGAAATTGCTGAGTTGGTCTCATTACCAGTTGTAACAGGTTGTGCTCCTACCATTGGTGTATGAAAGCAACTATTTCGCCACAGCTTTGCCAACACTGTATGTTGTTGAACTTTTCTGACTTTCTGTTGAATCCTTTTTCTTTGCTTTGCTCTCACAGAGGTCAGCAGAACTGGCTGCAGTTAGATCACCGAGTTCTTGACCACGATTTGCCTAAGAAACCAGGCCCAACCATTTTGCACTTTGCTGTGAGGTATGTATCCACAGACCCAGTTAGCATCCCTCTTTTTTTGCTGTTATTTTTGGGTTTTTATGTGTTTTCTTTTCTATTTTTTACATTTCTGGTGATTAGAGATAGCAAATAAAAAGAGAAGAGACCTATCAGAACATTATCATGTGAAGGAGATTCTCTACTGTCTTGGTCTGAGGACCAAGTTACCATAGATACTGTAGAGCTGTTTTCTTTGAATATGAAGGATAGAGTTGCCTTCCTTTATTCCTCAAAGCCTCTTAGAAATCAATTTAAAGCTGAAAAACATGGGTAATATATTTTAATACATAAGACTGTTTCTCACTCATCAGATTCTTAAGATTCTCATTCTTTGAAATGTGACAAACATTTGCTATTACATTTTACGTAGCAATAATGTTTTCTACAGACTTAAAAATAATTGAATTCTGTACAATTTGATGCCTTAATTTGAATGGAGGATAAAATGCAAACAAATGCTCATGGAAAGAATTAACAGTACAGGGATCTGAATTGCATTCACATGCAGACAGACTGCTGAAAATAATGCAGAGTCCTTGACTTGTTCTCTGAGGTTTGCTTGGGCAAGTCACTTAACTGTATCCTGAAATGGATGCATTCAACTAAATCAGTAATTTCTCAAATCCACCTCATGATAGAACTATTTTTTTTAGTTCACATTCTAAGATAAATAAAATGTTATAAGACGTAATACCGGCCAGGCACAGTGGCTCATGACTGTAATTCCAGCACCTTGGGAGGCTGAGGCAGGTGGATCACTTGAGGTTAGGAGTTTGAGAACAGCCTGGCCAACATGGCAAAACCTCATCTCTACTAAAAATACACAAAAAAAATTAGCTGAACTTGGTGGTGTGTGCCTGTAATGCCAGCTACTCATGAGGCTGAGGCATAAGGATCGCTTGAACCCAGAGGCAGAGGTTACAGTGAGCCAAGATCATACCACTGCACTCCAGCCTGGACAATAGTGAGACTCCATCTCATAAACAAAACAAAAACAAAACAAAACAAAAAAACAAGAAGTAATACCTATATTTCTCTACCTAGCTTGAGGTGAAATCATTACTGATTGAGCTGAAAGCCCTCCTTATGTACTGACCCCCTCTCCCCACTTTCCTAAGTTTGATGAAAAATTTTATGATAAACTTTGCTCCCCTTCTTAGAAAAATAGGGTAAGTTGTTTGATGAATTAATTTTTTTTTCTTTGCAACCTGGGTGGAGATCTTTCCTTGGGTGTGTAAAAATCTATTTATTTAAGCATTTAGGCTATTTCTAGTTGTTATTAAAATTTGGGTTGCAGCTGGCCAGGCGCGGTGGCTCACGCCTGTAATCCCAGCACTTTGGGAGGCCGAGGTAGGCAGATCACTTGAGGTCAGGAGTATGAGACCAGCCTGGCCAACATGGGGAAACCCCATCTCTACTAAAAATACAAAAATTAGCCAGGCCTGGTGGTGGGCATCTGTAATCCCAGCTACTCCGGAGGCTGAGGCAGAATAGCTTGAACCCTGGAGGCGGAGGCTGCAGTGAGCCAAGATCACACTATTGCACTCCAGCATGGAGAACAGAGTGAGACTCCATCGCCAAAAAACAAAAACAAAAACAAAAAAAACCAATAGGTTGCACCTAGCATCCTTGCACTTTCATCTTTTGTGCATGTGGTGTAGTATTTATGTAGTGTTCCCTACTCAATGAAAGTGTTATGTCTTCAGAAAATCTAACAAGTACCATCTAGGTAGTAACCAGATTTGTGCAGATTATTTGACAGCTAATATCTGGTCTGTTTTGGGTCACAGAATACCAAAGGAGTAAACCCTATCTCCCTTTCTGTACAGTCATTCATAAGGCACTCTATCTTCTCCAAGCAGGTTCCTGAAATTCCAGAGTGGCCTGCTGCTTGTTCATGAGTTTCAGCACTTACTTGGAGTGTTATCTCAAGAGTGTCCCATAATCACTTCGCATTACTTTCCCCTAACTACTTGCATGTTTAAACCCTTATCAAGTTTTTAATTATTCACTTAGTTCTTCCTCCCAACAGTATAGTGAGATCATAATAGTCTTTGTTATTATTCCAATTAAGTAGTTGTTTTTACTCCAATTTAATTAAGGAAATGATAAAGGAAAAGCACACGCCAAAGAATTTTGTGAACTGACCGAGGTCACTGTGGAATGTAGCTGGTTCTATGGAGGTCTTGCAAATGGGGTTGTCTTGTGCTCCAGTGAAGTGAGTTGCTCCTCTGAGGGTCTCTAGCCTCCTATTTGGAGAAAACAGAACTATTGGTAAGATTTCTATCCCAGTAGACACCATCAACAAATCTCCAGGTTGCCTGTTTGACTGAAGAATAGAGAGCCAAAGATAGCATTTGGTTCTGTCTTGATGTTCGCTCATTTTAGGAGCCTCTGGAAGTGCAGGGGACCTCTTTTGAGATTGGGTACCTCACCTCTTGCGTCAGCACAGTACTGCTGCATGCACTGGAACACGGAGCACAGAAGCCCCTCGTTATGGACACCGAGATGTGTAGTCACCAAATGGTTAATGCACAATGAAAAAGAATTCCCTTCAGTGATAGCACATTAAAGCATGTGTACCACTGTTATTTTCAGTGCAAACAATTAGAAATATCCTAATGCCAACAATGAAGATAGGTTCAGTAGGTTATGGTGGCACTTTTATAGTAAACAATGAATCACTTTAACAAAAGAGATTAGATGAAAAAGTACATTGCAATTCAGAGCTTCTCCAGAAGGAGAGGCAGGGCATATCTGAATCATCTTGGGACATTTTTCAAACTACACAGTTACTCCCCTCCAACTCCACATTCCTGGCCCAGATTCTGATATAATGCCATGGAGAGAGGGGTGCATTGTTGGGTCCTCTCTCCACCCCTCCTCTTATAAATCATTCCTTTAATAAGTCACTGTTATCAGGGATGTTGTCATGTATCTCATCACTCATGCATCTTAGGAGATAAGATACATTATATCTGAAAAAGATAGGGAATGAGTGTCCTTCTGTAAAACAGAGATTACTGTTTATGCCATGGAAAGTTCAGGTGATCACATTGAGGTTTTTTGAAGTTGGTATGTTTTATAAACCTATATAGATCTATAAATATTGAGAAAATTCCTGCAAGGAGCTACACCAAGCTATGAAGAAACATTTCTTCCTTCCTTCATTCATTATGTATTGGAGTTTTGCTACGTTGTGTTCTGCCCCATTCTAGGTCTGAAGACCCGATAGTGAAGAAGGCAAAAATCTCTACCATCATAGTCAGGATACACATAAACAAATGCATTCATTATATAATAACAGTTTGTCCATTCATCTGATAAATAGTTGCTGATTTCCTGCTATATGTCTGGCCCTATACTAGATGCTGGGAATATAGCAGTGGTAGAAGAAAATGACAAAATCCTGCAGCCATAAAGCACACGACCTAATGGAAAGAGACTGACACTAAGTAAAGTAAACCTGCAAAGTATCTTATGTGAGGGGTTATGGAGAAAACTCCATTAGGGAGGAGGAAAAGGGAATATTAGCAAAGCCGGGGCTGCATTTCTAAAAGCAGTGGTCAGGGAAGGCCTCTCAAAGAAGGTGGCATTGAGCAAAGGCATACAGCAGATGAGACAAGGACCCAGGACCCAGGCCCATTTCTGGGGAAGTTTCTTCCAGGCCAGGGGAACAGCAGGTGCACAGAAAGGTTGGCAAGAGCATGCCTGGTGTGTACCAGCCCCTGGAAGGAAGTCATGTATCTGGAGAGAACTTATAAAAGGGAGGTGAGTAGGAGTTGGCATGGGGTTGGCCTGTAGAGCATTGGGGCCTGCGGGTTTTGAGCTTGAGAGCATAACCAATTTCCATTTTAAACAGACTCACTCTGGCTGCTGGGTTGAGGACAGATCGGAACGGGGCAGGAGGGCACAGCAAGGCCAGTTAGTAAGCTGTTGCAATGGCCCAGGCCAGAGATGAGTGGGGTGGACCAGACTGAGTCTCACTCACTACGCATTCACTGGAGATGGTGCAAGTTGGTTATGAGAATTGAGGAGAGAGCAGGGGATACAAAATGATTTTGCAAAACATTATGCAAATGTAAGAAAATGTTTTATTTATTGTAGCATTTATGAAAAAGAAAAATTCCATGAGAACTTGCTCTCAAGAAGTTTTCTCTCTACTGAAATGTAGCATAAACTCTGCAGCAGGCCCTAGGCTATTTGAAAAGTATTGTCTCATTTACTCCTGAGCTAAACCCTGATGTCCTACAGATTTGAAGGGTTAATAAATATCTGGTTTATATCCCCCAGGATAGAGGGAGCAGCTCAGAAACATATGCTGCTTCTGCACAGAGAAAAGAAAATATTTAAAGCAAAGGCACGTAGTGTTCCCTTTATGACTTCAAGATTAAACCTTTGTCTTCTTTTTTCCAGTTATAAAATCTCAAAGAGGTGTGCTAAATATGTGTGTGACCTCAGTGTGTATAGACGCACCATAATTTATTTAGGTACCATAATTTATTTAACCAGTTCTCTATTTCCATGGGAGTCCAAACTCCCCCAGGTTTCTGGGGGACTTCCCCAGGCTGGGGGTTGTTATCTGGCTGCCATAAATTATATTCCACAAACATATGAGCCTCTTGGTAATGCAGCCCAGATGTGAACATTTGAAAGGCTTGACAGTGAGGAGCAAGCAAGCATTTAAATAGGAGTGCAGGGCCTTGGCGTGACCTCACTGGAAATGCTCATATTCCCTCAGAGGAGGTCAACCTGAGGTGGCTCAGGCTGGTACCACCCTGTTCCAGTCAAAGCCAGAATCTTGGCATCTTTCATCCCCTTTATGATTTTTTGTTGTTGTTGTTTTTCATTTCATTTGGTCTTCCCTCTTCTTCTCCCTTCTTTTCCTCCTCCTCTTTCCAAGTCACTTTTGCTGGGTCCTAGGACTGCATGTGTCCACTCAGTGGTACCCTAAAGCATTGTCTGCCACACTCAGGGCTGAGAGGAACTCACTTTCCTACTGTAGTAGGAAACCCGGAGGCAGACTGCTACCTCTGGGTGAAAATTGCTGCAAACATGGAGCTCTTGAAGTCAAGACTGCTGACTGCCTTCTCATCGCTCCTGGCCTGGTCTTTGGAACATTAGATCTTTAGAAAGAGTTTAACTCAAGAAAGCATCATGACTACAACCCGTGAGTCCTCATCATTCCACCAGAATTTTTTTAAAGAGAGCCAAATACACGTGACACATAAAGACAGACTGTAGTAAAGGGTAAGACTTATTGATATAGAAAGATGCTCCCAATATATTCTAGGTGAAAGAAGTAGACCATAAAAAGTCCATGCAATATGATAACACTCTTTGTAAAATATTTTATAAAAACATCTGTACAGATGGAAACTAAGTTTAAAATGTTAACAACAGTTAATCTCTAGGTAGAATGATTGTAGGGATGATTTTTATTTTCTTCTTTTTTGGTCATCTGTATTTTTTCCTACAATGAACATATTACTTGAGCAAATTTTTTTAATGCAGTTGTGAAAAGCGATAAGAGGAAGAAAGGATAAAATGTTTGTGACCAGATAACCATGCATTTGTTTAAAGCCATCAGACGGTAGGTGATTTACAATAATGAGAGGACTGGAAATTCATCTTTTCATGGAGGAATGTGATTTAAAGGCCCTGAGAAACAACTGATTCTCCTACTTAGGCTGAGCTGAGGTTACTTGAGGGAGGTGTGCAAGTTAGCCAGAGGTCTTTGCCCATCTGTCACACTCCCATCTGAATGCACAATACCCCAGACCATGGGTACTACAAAGGCCAGTTGCCTCAGTATCACCCATGACCCCTAACTGGCCCAGCCTATTCTGAACTTCCAGGCAGGCGTTTAATGGCCTTCATCTTTGAGGATCCAACATCCTAATTCACACAAGAGCTCAAGAAAGACACAGAATCCTCAGAAGCACATGCTCGATCATGATTCCAGTTTCTTACAGGATTCTATTTCTCGGTGTATTCCCTGGGCAAGTATCAGAAATTATTTTTAGAAATCTGCTCACTCCCCTTGCAAACCTTTCAGTCCTGTCTTTTGGTGGGTGTGCCTGTGTTCCCACAGTTTTAAAAAAACAGATGGGCCATGAATACTTAAAGGATGTGTGTTTTTGTCTGTCTGTGTGTGTGTGTCTCAGGACATTGAAGAGGCAACATCAAAAGTAAAGAAATCGTATTGTGGGGCTGGGTGCCACTCACGAGCAGTGACTCATGCTTGTAATCCCAGCACTTTGGGAGGCCGAGATGGGTGGATCACAAGGTCAGGAGTTCGAGAACAGCCTGGCCAACATGACGAAACCCCATCTTTACTAAAAGTACAAAAATTAGCCAGGCGTGGTGGTGCATACCTGTAGTCCCAGCTACGCAGGAGGCTGAGGCAGGAGAGTCACTTGAATCTGGGAGGCAGAGGTTGTAGTGAGCCAAGATCACAGCATTGCACTCCAGCCTGGGCAACAGAGCAAGACCCTGTCTCCAAAAGAAAAAAAGAAAGAAAGAAACCATATTGTGAAGGGTGAAAGAAGCTAGAGAACACGGAAATTAGAAGCTCGGTTTTCAATGCAAGGTTTCACTGCAGCAGCACTATTGACACTGAGGACCAGGCCATTCTTTGTAGTAGGGAGCTAAGCTGTGCTGTAGGATCTTTAGCAGCATCCCTGGTCTCCACTTACTGACGTCAATAATGCTCCCAGGCCAGCCCCCGTGGCTCACACCTGTAATCCCAGCACTTGGGGAGGCCAAGGCAGGTGGAGCACTTGAGTCCAGTTCAAGTCCAGCCTGGGCATCATGGCGAAACTCTGTCTCTACAAAAAATACAAAAATTAGCCTTGCATGGTAGTGCGTGCCTGCAGTCACAGCTACTCAGGAGGCTGAGGCAGGAGGATTGCTTCAGCCCAGGAAGTTGAGGCTGCAGTGAGCGGTGATCAGGCCACTGCACTCTAGCCCGGGCAGCAGAGCAAGACCCTGTCTCAAAATAATAACACTCCCCAAGTGCTGACAGTCAAATAATGTCTTCAGCATTGGTAAACACCCCCACCCAAACATTGAGAACAGAGCTTTAGCATCATTCTTAGGTTCATATTCCAGCTCTTCCACTTACTCACTATGTAGCTTCTGGCACCCTCTTGGGCCTGTTTCATCACCTATAAAATGAAGCTGGTGGTAGCACCCACCTACTTTGGGGGTTGTTGGAGGATTACAAGTGCTAACAGGTAATGTAGACCCTATATAAATGTTAACTATTTTTTATGTCCTAAATAACAGGCTGCCTCAACCACATGTTCAGTGGGCGAAACATTCTATCATGTTTCTGTCACAGCCTTTGAATATGAAAGATTTGGGATTGTCTGGCTTGGGTCTGACCCATTCCCCTTTGCACTGGGTGAAAGATCTTATCATTTATCTTCATTATTCACCGTGCCCAGATGTTACTTCCCCACTTTTCTCCGCTGCCTCCCCTCCCCACTCCCTCTCAAAGCATCTGTCCCTGCTTTCCTGTGGAGGACTAGAGCAGGCTGTTTTAAAGCAGAGGAGAGGCAAGCACTTGGAATTCACATGCCCCTGACACTTCAGGTTGCCTAGGGGAGAAGACTCTCTCCCCTTCCTGGCAGGTCACAGCAAGGCCCTGACTCTTTTGGGCCTCCAGCTCTTCTAGATAACTCAGAAAGAGTCATGCTGTGGGAAAGGAGCAAGAGGGCAGGTTCCTACAGGCTTACCAGGAGGCCCTCTCTGGTTCTAGCCATGTCTGGAAATTCAGAAATGAGGAAGAGCATTCCTGGCAGAGAAGCACATTGTAGAAGCAAACAGTGCTTCCCCTGGGAATTCTCCAAGACTGTTCCCCTCCCACAGATGAAAGGGAACATATTGGACTCCCATAAGCACTGCATAATAGCTTGCAGAAAGTGATGTGTTTGGAGAAAGTGAAATACACTTAAATTACACTTCAGCCTTCAGCATTATAAAGTGAGATATGACTACCTTGCAGGGTCATTACAAGCAATAAACAGAGATCTCCCCGCTCAGAATGTGGATGAGGATCTGATAGAAATCTACCTAGGCGTGTGGCTGCAGTTAAATGCCTGAAATTACTCATGGTGACTAAAAGAAACCCAGAATGAGGTGTTTTGATTTAGCCCTCACTGGACGCCAGTCACAAACTCAGCATTGTTCAGAATGCAAAATAATTGAGCAGTTCTTGCCCAATTCACCTTCTTTGAAGATACCACTCGGACCTCGCAAAGGCCCTGGGAAACAAAGAAACCATGCTCAGTTGAGGGAGAAAAGTCTAAACTGATTAGAAAAGCATTGGTTTCACACTATTTTCTCATTTTATGTTAAAACAGACATTTTTGTAGCATTTGTTTCTTTGAGAGAAAGAACTTATGAAAGATACTTGGATTTTTTTTTTTTTTTTTTTTTGAGGCAGAATCTAGCTCTGTCGCCCAGGCTATAGTGCAGTGGCAGGATCTCAACTCACTGCAACCTCCTCCTCCCAGGTTCAAGCGATTCTCCTGCCTCAGCCTCCTGAGTAGCTAGGACTAAAGACATGTGCCACCAAACCCAGCTAATTTTTGTATTTTTAGTAGAAATGAGTTTTTACTATGATGGCCAGGCTGGTCTCGAACTCCTGGCCTCAAGTGATCTGCCTGCCTTGGCCTCCCAAAGTGTTGGGATTACTGGCATGAGCCGCGCCTGGCCAGATACTTGGAATTTTTATTCTGGTTGTTACAGTTAAAGCTTTAAAGATGTTCCCAACTAAGTCAGTGCCTTTTATTACAGTCACATCGGTAGAGAGATAATAATATTCTAATAGTCACCGCCACTCATTGGCTGCTAAACTACATGCCACCTGCTATGTTAAGCACATTTCAAACCCTCTCATTTCTCCAGTGTGTGGGGCAAGAGAGGTAAGAGGCACTGAGAGCGGAGCAGCTACCCCAAGACCTCAAGACTGATCAGCACTGGAGCTAGGATTCAAACTAATGTCTCTCCCACTCCCTAGTGTTGACTTGTGACCACTAGAAATAAATACCACAAGACGAAAATATTGGCCACATAAATTTAAGCGACTCTTCAAAGGACAGCCACTTCCGAACAACTGGGTGTTGTGCTCTTTGACATCCATGTGTTGCCATCTGGCTGGCAGGGCTGTGTCCCTTCCAGCCGTCTTTGTCATGTCACAGTGGTGTAATGTTCTGTCATCACTAATGAGTGGTTAAGCCAACCAAGAAAGGAAAAAGAAATGCTAATGGGAGGAGCCCAAATAACAGTGACAAAACCTTCCTGAGCAAATTCTCTTCTCAAGAAATTACACTTGTGAAGCCGAGGTTTGTCTCCAAAATGTGTGCCTATTCAAAAAGCCCGGGTTCTTTCCGAAGCTGAAGAATTAACCATGGGCTTCAACTTAAGAAAACCTTAGTGAAATTGCTCACAGTAAGCATGCAAAAAGGAAACAGTATCCTTTTGCAAAAAAAAAAAAGGCTGAAAAAAAGGTCTTTATGAATCTGGGATAGTCCATTTCATGTCATTAAGAAGCCCTAGATTTTGTTTTCAGTTCATGGTGTGTGTTGATAGGTGTGCCTGAAGAGCCATTTTCCCCAAAGCCCATATGTACTTTTCATACACTCCATAAATATGAAGTCATTACAATGGCCCCCTTGAGGGAGAGATGGAATTGTGGATTCAGAAAGCTGGTAATCTGATGCCGAGGCAGGAGGCACCAGGGCTGGTCGCCAGAAAATAGTGGGAAATAAGATAGGGACCTGTTTACTGGGACTAGGATGTAGTCAGGGGCCTGGGCTCCAAAAACAAGGTGAACCCAGTTTCTAGTACAAAGGTATCTGTTCAAAGTTGGATGCGCTACAAATTGATTTGGTGCCAAGCTACCCAGCAACCTGTATACGGTTTCTTCAGTGCTCAAAGACTAGCAAGAGGATTAGTTTGGCTAATATGCTATCCGCCTGGAGTGCCCTTCCTACCTTTGTTACCTGGTGAACTCATGCATTCTTTAAGACTCAGCTCAACTGTCCCCTCTCCTGTGGTGCTTAGTTCTATGGATTTCAGTTTGGCAGCATTCTCCCCTTAATTCATAAGCTGAGTTAATTGCATCAGGCTGGTGGGCCCCCACAGCATTCTGTACATGTTATATTTCATTTTGATTGTTATTGTAGGAAAGCATTATATCATATTGACTTGGAATATGAACTTAGAAGTCTAACAGACCTCAGTTTGAGTCATGGCTCCACTACTTGCTAGCTGTATGGCCTAAAGAAGAAGACTTGACATCTCTGTATCTAAGCTTTCTCATCTGTAAAATGGGCTCATAATTTGTTGCCTACTGCATCTGGTGGTACCAAAGATGGAAAAATTAAAAAAAAAAAAAAGAGATTCCTGTAGAGCACTTTGTATTATCCCTAGCATGGAAGAAGCCCTCTATTAACTTGGGTTCTTTAGTTGCCAGCAACAGAACTACTTGTGGCTAACAAACAAAATGGAAGGAAAACTGAATTGACAAAGACTCAGAAAACACAGGGATGAGGGCTTCTGCAGGGATCTAGGGAGCAGAAACCAAGGGACAATTTCATCAGAGTGCTGTTAGCAGAATAAATAGGCTCCAACCATCTTTGATCTTTAGGTCATTCTAATCAAGTTTATTCTCCAGGGTGAGAAGCTGACTGGCCTAGCTTGGGTCACCTACCCACACCGTGGTGAAGGAGTTTTAGTAGAGCAGAAAAAATGTGTCCCAGTGTCCCCCAAGCAGGTCTCACCCATCTGGTCAGCATCACTCATTTATATCCAGCCAGTGATCCTTACGACTTTTGCGTATGTGACTGTTGCCATAGGCCAGTGCAGCTTTACTTATTAAATGTCACAATCACAGAACTCTTTTTTTTATAAGTTTTGGAGACAATGGGAAAATTCAAGTGAAGACTAAATTTTAAATAATATTAAGAAATTCTTATGAGCTTTGTTAGTGTGAAAATTCATTGACCCCGTGTTTTTAATACAGTCCCTGTTAGAGATGTCTATTGAAGTAATTAAAAGTGAAGGAAAAAAATAATCTTAGAAATTTCAAGTAGAAGGCAGATGTTGAGTTCTACTAATCTGACCTAGGATTTTTTTAGGGCAGGGAGATCTCTTCCTCTGGAAAGGGCTTCCCCTTCTGAGACTACTCTAACTTTTAAAAAGATGTTTCATAGGTTAATCAAAATCCTTCAACTTAAGTCTTTTGCCATGGTTTTGCTTATTGAAGCAATAGAGAACACACGTACTTCTATATATGTTAACATTTTGGTGAAAACGTCACACTTGTCTTATTTTTCTGCTATTTTTTACATGGTTGAGACGCCCACAGTTACTAAGGGTTCAGCTTCCTGCTGAGTGCTAGTTGAGTGAACTGGGAGCAGCAGCCCAGGAGGAGATGTTGGTTAAGAGCACTGTCCACAGAGTCAAAGTCATTGTCCCAGACCAAGACCTAGCCCCACCAGGTAGGCAGATCTCTAAAACTCAGAGTCTGCGTCTGTGAAATCAGGGTCATCATAGGTCCCTCCCCAAGGCGGTTGTGATAATTAAATGAGAGAACAATCGGGAAGCACTTAGCACATTGCAGGCATCTCAGTAAGAGCTCAGGGAAATGTTAGCTGGGATCCTGCTGCCGCCCTTAATTAGGCTGCCCACTGGAAGCCTGCTCATATTATCTTCATTGATAGGGATACAAATGCATGGGAAAGCCAAGAAAGCAGGAAACAGCCACCACCAAGTAGCTGAACTGGAAGGTTCTTGGAAATGCACAGAAACTTGTATATCATGGGTCATCTCAGCCCTGTAGCAGCAGCCAACCTCTGGTCCGCCTCACTTTGGTGTCTGCCGTCACAAGTGACTCGGCTACCCTGCTTCAGTCCATCAACTCCTGCTGTGGACTCTTGTCCCTCTCTACTTCATGGCTTCTGCTGCCTCGTAATTTCTGCTTAGTGCCTTTCTCTGCCTCCACTGAATCCCTCCTCACCTGCCCCTCAAGTCTCTAAGAGACCATGTGCAATTGGTTGACTCATTCATCATGCAATATAAAAAGCATCTGTTGAGTGGCACTTGCTCCTTTCCAGGCCACCTCACCGCCTGACATCTTGGCTGCCTTTGAGTCAGGTGACTCGCCTAGTCCACGCAGCAGGGCTCAGGGTAGAAGACACTAGACTGATGGGAGAGGAGAATGCTGTCTACCCAAAAGGAAAAGCTGAGACAAAATTAATATAAAAAGCTTATTTGGGACAAGGTTGAGGACTGCAGCCTAGGACACACTTCCAAGTTGCCTTAGGAAGTGCTCTGGAGAAGCAAGGAGAGGTCCAAGTGTTTAAAGAAAAAAAGGACAAATCAAGAATGGGGACAGTTACAAAAGTTGTTCATCAGGAATTAATTCTCCTTGGTTTACAGAAATAGCATTGATCAGTGATTGACTATACATTGTTTTTTGGGTTTTTTGTTTTGTTTTGTTTTGTTTTATTTTTGAGACAGAGTCTCCCTCTGTTGCCCAGGCTGCAGTTGCAGTGGCATAATCTTGGCTCACTGCAGCCTCCACCTTCCAGGCTCAAGCGATTCTCCTCCCCCAGCCTCCGGAGTAGCTGAGATTACAGGTGCCCGCCCGCCACCACGCCCAGCTAATTTTTGTATTTTTAGTAGAGACAGTTTCACCATGGTGGCCAGGCTGGTCTGGAACTCCTGACTTCAAGTGATCTGCCCGCCTCGGCCTCCCAAAGTGCTGGGATTACAGGCATGAGCCACTGCGTCTGGCCTGGCTATCCATTGTTGAGCTACAGGTTGTGGGTTACAGTGTCCAAGGCAGTGGACACTAATGTGCCCAGTGCAGCTAGTTTTGGCAATAGCAAGCAGTTTCCGGAGAAAAATACATAGCTCAAGGAGGGAAGTAGGACTTGATTGTTGTCTATTTTAATGCCTCTCTAGACCTGATAAATTGAAAGAACTGGAATTCCTCAGATAAAAGTTCTGTTCTTTCCTCAGAGATAAGTACAGTCACGACATTCAATTTAAAAAAGACACAAAGTAACTAAATAATTTGCCCAAGGCCATACAGCGAATAAATGGTGGACATGAGACACTACATCTTGATCTTTTGGATTCCAAAACCTATTTTTCCCCCAACTCCTCATTTCCTTCACCGCCTTTGTACTTAACTTTCTCTTCTTATAAATCTGACACTCCTCCATCTTCATTAACCTCACTTACAAGTGAGATAAAAGCTTGTAAGTAAAAATACAAAGGATTTGTTCTCTTTCTGGAACTTCCGTTGATGATTCAACATTAAAGGGTGGAATGTTTCGAATGATTTTACCATCTCAGTGATAAAATCTTTCACAGCCCTTTCAGCTGCATTTATTTATCAAAGGTATCATCACTGTGGAAAGGGAGAAAAAGAGAAGCAAAGGCTCAAGCCCTCAGGATTCCGCAGAGCTAAGGATAGGTTCTCCTGGCCACTTCCTAGCCCTGCTTTACCTTCACTCTCACTGATCTGAGAGTAAATTCCCTTTCGGACTCAAAGCAGTGAGCTGTCTTGGGGCTTGATGGCTCTTCATGATTATTAATCAAGCAGTGCTCCAGAACTTGAGGAAAACTTCGGGGCCCCAGCTTGCCCACTCGCACACCACAGAGTGCCAGCCTTTGTAAGCCGGCCTCATCAGTACGGGATTATGAAAACAGAGTTGTTAAAGACTCAGCCTCCTCCCCACCCGGGAGCTGTCAGAGAGCTCCTGAGAGGGGCCTGCCTGCAACCTGTGGTTTCACAGATTGAACAAGCAAAATCCTAGAAAGGGAGTGGGGCAGTGAGGCCCAGAGTACCCTGATTTGCATGAGAAAAGACCAAGATTGATGGCTGCTGAGAGCCTGGCTTTGAGCCAAAGGAAAACCCAGGGCCTGGAAGGATGGGAAGGAAGAAAGGAGTGATTGAAAAGTGTGATTGAAACTCACCCAGTGAATGGGGGTCAGGTAGGCGTGGGGCCCTCAGGCCCCTCCGTCTAAAAACCCCCGAGCCTCAAGCAGGCTTTGGGGTTCGGTTAGGTAGTGCTTGCTCAGCCGACTTCAGCTTTCAACTCCTAGTTCATCTGCGCTTTGTTTTGAAGCTGTCTGAGGTATTATGAACTTCCAGAACATGTTTCAAAGAATAAGCAACACAGATAAACGTTTGTTTTTGTTTGTTTTTGGTTGAATACCATTTGGGGTTTCTCTTTAACTCACCTTCCAAGACACAAAAACATCCTGAAACATTTTAGATATACATACACATACATCCATCACATAAATACGTGCGGTGCATATTTCTTTTAAAACGGAAAAGAAAGCACAACCTTCCTCAGGTTTCTCAAAATTCTTGCCCTGCTTTTGGGGAACACTGAATGAGGAATGCTGAGAGATGAAAATAAATCTGAAGGAACAAACTCCTCTGCTGTTTTTCAGGTTTTACATTGAGAGCATATCGTTTTTAAAGGATAAAACCACCGTGGAGCTGTTTTTCCTGAATGCAAAGGCCTGTGTGCACAAGGTAGGTGCCCCGTTTGTCGTGTTCACTGGATGCCTCCAGAGCGACTGGGATGACAGGAACAAATGGTTTTGCCTCTCTTCTTGCATTCAAACTAAGAAAAAAAAAAAGGCCACAATCTTTTCCATGAATATGTCCTACCCCCCAACTACACACATACACAAATGGTATCTTTTCTCAAATTCTGAGTGGGAAAGACAACCATCTGCACGGGAATCCTGCATATATGCACAATCACCACTACTTTAAATGCAGCAAATAATCGACACAGAGTGACCCAGAAAGACAGAAAGATGGATCAATCAGATTATAATCAAAACGTCTAGGCCAGAAATCTTTTTAAATAAGGTATGCCCTACACTTACAGTAATTCAAAACCAGCCTTATTATTTCGGTTCAATTTCTGCCTTCTGATCCCTGCACACATGTGCCACCTTAAATCTAGGCAAGGAAAGCTGCTCACAGCCACATATTTTCAAGCAGTATCTCAGTTATCTGTGGTAAGGGACAGGGTTTTTCTTTTATTGTTTTTTATTTCTATCTAATGAATCAAGGACAGATCACTTTTATAAAATTCAATAAACATGCATTGCTAGAAAAATAATCCCATGCTGGGATGTTACAGCCATGTCAAATTGCTATAAACGTTTTTACGGCCGGGCATGGCAGCTCATGCTTGTAATCCCAGCACTTTTGGAGGCCAAGACGGGTGGATCACTAGATCAGTAGTTCGAGACCAGCCTGGCCAACACAGTGAAACCCCATCTCTACTAAAAATACAAAAATTAGCTAGGCGTGGTGGTGTGCCCCTGTAATCCCAGCTACTCGGAGGCTGAGGCAGGAGAATCACTTGAACCCTGGAGGCAGAGGTTGCGGTGAGCCTAGATTGTGCCACTGCACTCCAGCCTGGGCGACAGAGTTAGACTTTGTCTCAAAAACAAGAACAAAACAAAAAAAGTTTTTAAACACTCTCAGTTTTTTGTTTTTTCTCTTTGCAGACTAGCATAGCTTTAAAAGCCTTCACTGTGGTCTTCTCAAGCAACTTCCTGAGGAAGGGAAGGGAAGCCATGGGCCAAGAGATGCCCAGTGGAGCCTGGCTCCTCCCTTGTACGTTCTGATCTCAATGCCTGGGATCTCAGAATTCCCTATCCAGACTGTATACCTGTTTCCAGGCCTTCTTTTAGGGTTATTGAGCATGTTATGTGTTCATTTTACCTCTTTTGTTGGATTGTTAGCTATAACTCTTTGTTGTTTCCATGGTTACTTTAGGGTTTATAGTATACATTTTTAAGTTATCAAGTCTACCTTCAAGATGATATTATACCACTTCACGTGTAGTATAAGAATCTTACAGGAGTATACTTCCATTTCTCTTCTCTCAGCCTTTATGCGATTGATGTCATACAATTTACTTTTAGATAAGTTACAGATGCACATGACATTATTATTTTTGTGTAAATATTCAGTTAACTTTAAAGAGATTTAAACAGTACCAAAAGTCTTACATATTTACCCATGGAGTTAGCATTTCTGTTGCTCTTCATTCACTTGTGTAGGTTAATATTTCTGTCTGTTATGATTCTTTCTGCCTGGAGGACTTCCTTTAGCATTTCTTATAGTGTGGGCATACTAGTGGTGAATTCCTTCAGCTTGTACCTGAAGACATCTTTATTTGCCTTTGGTTTTAGAAGATATTTCACATGATATAGGATTCTTGTTGGCAGTTTTTCTCTCTCCGTACTTTAGAAATATTGATTCACTATCTTCTTGCTTGCATTGTTTCTGATGAGAAGTCTGCTGTCATCTTTATCTTTGTGTTTCTGTATGAAATATCTTTTTCTTTAGCTGCTTTCAAATTTTTCTCTTTTTTCTTTTTTCTGCTTTGAGCAATTATTTTTTTTTTCTTTTTTGAGATGGAGTCTCGCTTTGTCGCCCAGGGTGAAGTGCAGTGGTGCCATCTCAGATCACCACAACTTCTGCCTGCCAGGTTCAAGCAATTCGCCTGCCTCAGCCTCCCGAGTAGCTGGGACTATAGGTGTGTACCACCGCACCCGGCTAATTTTTGTATTTTTTGTAGCAATGGGGTTTCGCCATATTGGCCAGGCTGGTCTCAAACTCCTGACCTCAGGTGATCCACCTGCCTCGAGCCTCCCAAAGTGCTGGGATTATAGGCATGAGCCACTGTGCCTGGCCTGCTTTGAGGAATTTTATTATGAGGTGCCTTGGTATAGCTTTCTTCATGTGTTTGTGTATGTGTGTGTGTCATTGGCATTTATTGAGCATCTTGGTTTATAATTGTCATCAAATTCGGAAACATTTTAGCCATTATTTCTTCAGTTTTTTTTTTTTTTTTTAGCCTCATGTATGCCTCATTTGCAAAGCCCAGTTACACATATGCTTGGCCACTTGAACTTGTCACATAGTAATGCTTTGCGTTTGTGGGGATTTGGGGGTATATGATATCTTGTATAGTTTCTCTTGCTTTGCCTTCACTTTCCCTCATCTGTTTTTTGCAATCTAATGTGCCATTAATCCCATTTTGTATATTAGAGTTTTTGTTTTTTTTTGTTTTGTTTTGTTTTGTTTTTTGAGAAAGATTCTCACTCTTGTTGCCCAGGCTGGAGTGCGGTGGCACAGTCTTGGCTCACCACAACCTCCACCTCCTGGATTGAAGCGATTCTCCTGCCTCAGCCTCCCGAGTAGCTGGGATTACAGGCATGTGCCACCACACCTGGCTAATTTTTCGTATTTTTAGTAGAGATGGTGTTTCACCATGTTGGCCAGGCTGGTCTCAACCTCCTGACCTCAGGTGATCCTCCCACCTCAGCCTCCCAAAGTGCTGGGATTTACAGGCGTGAGCCACCATGCTCGGCCTTAGAGTTTCTGTCTTTAGAGGTTTGATTTGGATCCTTTTTACATCTTGCATGTGACTATTTAACTTTTTAAGCATATTAAATATAGTTATAATAATTGTTTTAATGCCTTTGTCTGTTTATCCCAATGTCTGTGTCAGTTCTGGGTATTTTTGATTGATTTTTGTCTTTGTTATGGGTCATGTTTTTCTGCCTATTTGCATGCCTGGCAATATTTGATAGGATGCTAGGCATTATTAATTGTATCTTTTTGAATGCTATATATTTTTTGTATTCCTATTAATATTCTTGATGTTTGGTTTTGGGATGCAGTTTAGTTGATTGAATATGGTTTGGTTTTTTTCAGGTCTTGCTTTTATGATTTGTTAGTCTAGCCCAGAGCAGTGCACATTCTATAGCTAATTATTCTGCATACTGATCTTCCTGAGTACTCTATTCAATGCCCCATGAATTATGAGTTTTTTATTCTGGCTGGTGGGAATAGGCACCACCTCCAGCCCTGTAAGGATGAGGCACTCTTCCCTCTTATCCTTTCAGATGGTCTCCAACTTTGGGTAGTTTCTTTTCATGCATGGAATGATGAGTGCTCTACCGAATCCTCAAAGGAGACCCTCTATAGATTTTCAGGGGTTCTCTCTCTTCACAGCTCTCTTTTCTCTGGCAGACTGTTCTGCAAATTCTATTCATTTTGATCTCCCGGACTAAGGAGTTGCTGCATCTCCTTAGCTCAGGGAGTTCACTGTGTTCTGCTGTGTTTCTCCCTCCACAGCCTGGAGCCCTCTCTTGACAGTAGTGGGGGCAGTCATAGGGCTCGCCTTGTTCAAGGTTCACTATCTTCGTTGCTGGATATTCAGTGTTATGAAAACTGTTGTTTTATATATTTTGTCTGTTTTTTGTTTTTTGTTTTGTTTTGTTTTGTTTTTTTCAGTTAAGAGGATAAATTCAGTCCCTGTTACTCCATCTTGGCTGGAAGTGTAAATATTCAAAGCAGAGTTTTTGGCTGAGTCTATCGGGAATGTAAAATGTTCCCAGCATCAAAGGCTTTACTACAGCCCTCTTTTCTGAGATTCAGGTTTTCCTAAGAACTCTAAGGGTTGACTGATGAGTAAACACCTATATAACAAACACAGCTTTTCAAACACAGCATTTACTGAGTCAGGAACACGTTTCATAAACCACAGTTGGCTATCCTCTCCTATGTGGAGAAATACAATCGCTCCTTGTAATATTTTTCACTGCCTAGTTGGCATTGATCAAGTGTTTTCACTGTTGCTAATGCAAAGGTGGTTAGAATGCAGATTTTCAACTCATGACGTTTCTCTTGTACCTCTGTATGCTAAATTCTGTTTGTCTTGAGAAAGCAAGGAAAAGCAGAATTCCTTTAAATGCTACTGCATTTCATGAATGTCAGTTGCTGGGAGCACCTTTCTTTCTTTTTTTTTTTTTTTTGGTTGCTTTTTTGTTTGTTTGTTTGTTTTTTGTTTTGTGTGTGTGTGTGTGTGTGTGTGTGTTTTTGAGATGGAGTTTCACTCTTGTTGCCCAGGCTGGAGTGCAATGGTGCAATCTCAGCTCACTGCAACTCCTGCCTCCTGGGCTCAAGCGATTCTCTGCCTCAGCTTCCCGAGTAGCTGAGATTACAGGCGCCTGCCACCACGCCCAGCTAATGTTTTGTATTTTTAGTAGAGATGGGGTTTCACCATGTTGGCCAGACTGTTCTCAAACTCCTGACCTCAAGTGATTCACCCACCTCGGCCTCCCAAAGTGCTGGGATTACAGGTGTGAGCCACCGCGCCTGGCCTGGGAGCTCCTTTCTAAATGAGAGTGTTTCATGACTTGTCAAATAATTTAGAACTTTTACAGAACATAATATTGTAAGGCACTATGACTGTTATTGAGATAACTTTTTAAATTTTATTTGTAGGAATTTAGAGTTGGATATTTTCTATCTAATTATTATGCAGATGGCTGGGTGTGGTAGCTCACATCTGTAATCCCAACACTTTGGGAAGCCAAGGCGGGTGGATCACTTGAGGTCAGGAGTTCGTGACCAGCCTGGCCAACATGGTGAAATCCTGTTTCTACAAAAATACAACAATTAGCTGGGTGTGGTGGTGGGCGCCTGTAATCCCACCTACTCCGGAGGGTGAGGCAGGAGAATCACTTGAACCTGGAAGGCAGAGGTTGCAGTGAGCCAAGATCACACTACTGCACTCCAACCTGGCAACAGAATGAGACTCCATCTCCAAATATATGTATATAAAATGTAGGGCCGGGCGCGGTGGCTCACGCCTGTAATCCCAGCACTTTGGGAGGCCGAGGCGGGCGGATCACGAGGTCAGGAGATCGAGACCATCCTGGCTAACACAGTGAAACCCCGTCTCTACTAAAAAAAAAATACAAAAAATTAGCCGGGCGTGGTGGCGGGCGCCTGTAGTCCCAGCTACGCGGGAGGCTGAGGCAGGAGAATGGCGTGAACCCGGGAGGCGGAGCTTGCAGTGAGCCGAGATCGCGCCACTGCACTCCAGCCTGGGCGACAGAGCGAGACTCCGTCTCAAAAAAAAAAAAAAAAAAATGTAGATGGCTGGTATCAGGTAGCTGTTTGGATAAAGCAGATTTCAAGCAATTTCTTAAGATGTATGATTATTTGAGAACATTCCACATAAGGAATATCAGCTGAACCATGGCCACAGAGACAAATAAGTTTTATGAGAACATAGTTTCAGCTGTAGAACACTCGTAGGTGGATTTATTGATTGGCAAAAGTGAGTCACTGATGGTTGGTAGCTGCTGTTAACTCAGGACTCACAGCTAGATCTGAAAGTGAACGGGCCCCCCCTCCACACTGCACAGAGGGCATTCTTCTCTCCAGTGAGATGTTCGACACCTCTGATCACACCCTACACACATTTCTTCTCTGCCAGACAGCTTTTGCCTACAGCTACTTCCTTCCTTCCACTGAGAACAGAAATACACAGGCAAGAAAAGAGAGCTCTTATTTGCAAATACTGATAAAACCACAATGTCTTCTTACATACTTGTTTAGTAAGAAATATGACTTGTGATAAGATTTGATACAGTTGCTGAAGCTCTGCACAGCTACATAAATACGGATTTATAAAATTCAGCCTCATGAGTATGTCATTTGAAAAACTGGGTGGCTCTCAATGGGTTCTGTAAATATCATTGCCCGTACTGCATAGAGAATAAGCCATTGGTGACACTTCAATGTGTTGAAAGAAACAATTGTGCCTCATTTCTGAGTTTGGGTATCCAGGATGGTCTGAAAAAGGAATAAAGATTTTTCACTTTTGTGAAAAATACTGTAAGCAAAAATATATATATATATTTTTTTGAGACAGAGTCTTACTCTGTCGCCCAGGCTGGAGTGCAGTGGTGCGATCTCAGCTCACTACAACCTCCGCCTTCTAGGTTCAAGTGATTCTCCTGTCTTAGCCTCCTGCGTAGCTGGGATTACAGGCACGCATCACCACATCCAGTTAATTTTTGTATTTTTAGTAGAGACGGGATTTCACCATGTTGGTCAGGCTGGTCTCGAACTCCTGACCTGGTGATCCACCTGCCTCAGCCTCCCAAAGTGCTGGGATTACAGGCGTGAGCCGCCGCACCCAAGAAGCAAAATTTTATGTATGAAATGTGGCACACATTGGGCATTCAGTAAATTGTGGTTGACTAACACAACAAATGAATGAGTATTGCTGATAACACTTGTTTCCCAAGAAGTCAAGCAAGAAGCAAAAATGTATAATTTGACTAGGGGGAAACACATGAAAACACCTACATTTACTAAGAAATTAAACATCCACCAAGTTAATAATTTCATTTTCCAGGTATTACTGAATAACACTTAACAATACTATAGTCAACATTAATTACAACCTTCATCAAAAAATGAGTGAGAATTATATGTTAAGAAGAAAATTTCAGGCCAGGTGCAGTGGCTCACACCTGTAATCCCAGCACTTTTGGGAGGCTGAGGTGGGCGGGTCACCTGAGGTCAGAAGTTCGAGACCAGCCTGACCAACATGGAGAAACCCCGTCTCTACTAAAAATACAAAAAACATTAGCCGGGCATAGTGGTGCATGGCTGTAATCCCAGCTACTTGGGAGGCTGAGGCAGGAGAATCGCTTGAACTCAGGAGGCAGAGGTTGTGGTGAGCTGAGATCGCACCATCGCACTCCAGCCTGGGCAACAAGAGTGAAACTCTGTCTCAAAAAAAAAAGAAGAAAAAGAAAATTTCAGCCAGGTGTGATGTCTCATGCCTGTAATCCCAGCACTTCGGGAGGCCAGGGTGGGCAGATTGCTTGAACTCAGGAGTTCAAAACCAGTCTGGGCAACATAGCGAACTCCATCTCTACAAAAAATACAAAAATTAGCCAGGCTTGGTGACATGTACCTATGGTCCAGCTACTTGGGAGGCTGAGGTGGGAGGATCGCTCGAGCCCAGGAGGCAGAGGTTGCAGTGGTTAATGTCATGGACATGCTCAATGACAGGCAGCAAGTGTGGTGGTTAATGTCATGGACTCTGGCATCACGTGTCTATTCATGGGGGAGGCATATCCATGACATCCTGAGTTTAAACTCCCTCTTTCCTTTAATTCTGAACGTTGTTGTACATGTTGATGCTCTTAGCCCATGGTAGTTAATAAGGTGCTTCTGTACATTACGGGCCAGATGACTTTTATGGGCTGGACTCGGGACAAAACACCACTTCTAGAGGGATATTTCAGGAGTGCCAACATGGTGAAACCCGGTCTCTACTAAAAATACAAAAATTAGCTGGGCGTGGTGGTGCGTGCCTGTAGTCCCAGCTACTCGGGATGGGGAGGCTGAGGCAAGAGAATTGCCTTGGGAACTTGGGAGGCGGAGGATGCAGTGAGCTGAGATTGCGCGACTGCACTCCAGCCTGGCGACAGCAACACTCCATCTCAAAAAAAAAAAAAAAGGAAAGAAAGCAAGAAAATGCTGTTCAAGACATATACCATATCATTAAATAATAAAGCGAAAGAAGATGACCATAAGCCTCCTGGGTGTTGCTCTATATTAGATCTGGCCCCACGATAAAACCTAGGTTTATTTTGATTCTTTAAATAAAACATCTTTGGAATTAGTCAAGAGATACTGACCTGAGTACTAAATCAGTTAGGACCTCCCCTGCTCCAGCTTATCAGGAGTAGATAACATAACAAACATAACAAAATGGAGAAGAAAATGGTTCTGTAAGGCTTTAGTAGACTTCATGGGGCTCCCTTTTCTTTTCTAATAAGTACTCATGTCTTTGTACTTTAAATAAATGTGGAAAGACAAGTGAGCCAAACATTAGTAATCCTATTAAAAAATAGGGTTATTGCAAGGCTATGCAATCATGTTTATTTTTATCCTCCCTCTTACCCCATTTCTTAACCAAGACCTTATTAGGTGTGCCCTTTCATTAGCCAACTTCGTGACAGTCTCAGCCTATCATCTGAAAACATGCTCTTAACATATCAATATCCTTGGAATCTTTTTTTTTTTTTTTGAGACAGAGCCTTGTTCTGTTGCCCAGGCTGGAGTGCAGTGGCACAATCTCAGCTCACTGCAACCTCTGCCTCTCAGGTTCATGCAATTCTCCTGCCTCAGCCTCCCAAGTAGCTGGGACTACAGGCACGTGCCGCTATGCCCGGCTAATTTTTGTATTTTTAATAGAGATGGGGTTTCACCATATTGGCCAGACTGGTCTCGAACTCCTGACCTCAGGTGATCTGCCCACCTCAGCCCCCCAAATTGTTGGAATTACAGGCATGAGCCACTGTGTCCAGCCCGGTCCCTGGAATCTTAATACCATTTACATTTCTGAGCGTGAACCTGGAGGTATCAAAGTTATCTTGAAAGCCAATGCAGTTTAGGAAGGCAATTTGGCCATTTCCATTAAAATTAAGAGTACACCTAAAGGTCGGGCATGGTACTTTGGGAGGCTGAGGGCAGGTGGATTGCTTGAGCCCAGGAGTTTGAGACCAGCCTGGGCAACATGGTGAAACCCTGTTCCTACAAACCATAAAAAAAAATTAGCCAGGCATGATGGTGTGCGCCTGTAGTCCCAGCTACTCAGGAGGCTGAGGTGGGAGGATCACTTGAGCCCAGGAGTTTCAGGCTGCAGAGAACCATGACTGTGCCACTGCACTCCAGCCTGGGCAACAGAGCAAGACCCTGTCTGTCTCAAAAAAAGAGAGTACATCTTGTCATCCAGGACTCTACCAACTGTAGGGATCTATTCTTTGGAAGATTTTATTGAAATAGGAAAAGATATCTATAAAAACATATTTTACATCATTATTTCTAATAGTAGGAAACTGGAAACTGCCCAAATATACTTGAATAGGAATTCATTATATAAATTACAAATCATTCGTATGATAGGATATTGTACAGCCATTGACAAGAATAGGCTAGCCTTCCTTAGCTAACATGAAAACAGTCTAATGTTAAATGTTAAAAGAAGGCACAGAACAGTCAATATAGTATTATTTGTTTTTAACTTTATTATGTGCTTATGTATATGAAATGTACTCATAGGAAGAAATATAAAAATATAGCATAGTATAAATGTTTATTATTTCTGAGAGTGAGATTGGAAAAGCTTTTGCTTTCTAAGTTATACTTTTCCAATTTTTTAACAGGAAGCTTGAATTAGTTTTAAATCAGAAAAATAAAGAAAAAATCAGTATATTCATTAAAATTTACCTCTTCAAAACTGTATCAAGATAATAAAAATGGCTGGGCATGGTAGATGACACCTGTAATCCTGGCATTTGGGGAGGCTGAGACAGGTGGATCACTTGAGCCTAGGAGTTCAAGACCACGCCAGGCAATGTAGAGACCCTATCTCTACAAAAAATTAAAAAAACTAGATGGGTGCATGCCTGTGGTCCTAGCTACTTGGAATGGCGAGGCAGGAGGATCACTTGAACCCATGAGGTCAAGGCTGCAGTGAGCCTTGATTGTGCCACTGTATTCCAGCCTGGATAACAGAGTGAGAACTTGTCTCAAAAAAAAAAAAAAAAGAGAGAGAGAGAATAAAAACA
Organism: Gorilla gorilla gorilla; assembly: GCF_029281585.2. NCBI lineage: Eukaryota > Metazoa > Chordata > Mammalia > Primates > Hominidae > Gorilla > Gorilla gorilla. Next base: position 79,164,190 of record NC_086017.1, on the reverse strand, counting down.
TTTTGCTGATCACTTTTCATCCATTACAAAAACACTTGGGCATTTTTCTCACTGGATAAAGCTCAGTGAATGTTGAAAATTTCTAATTGCCTTATCTAGAACAGCAAAGGCTTGCTACTAAAGACAACTGACGTTTTTTTTCCTGTTGTTAAAGGTAATGCTTATTAATTTAGAAAATACATACAAGTACAACAAATCAAAAAGATCCATAATCTCAATATTAGAGCATAAATTGTATTATTTTGACATATTTCTTTTCTGCATACATTTTTGTTTGGTTGAGATCAATTGCTTGGTTGAAATCAGTTTTGTTACACTTTTAGCATTTTATATATTTCAGCTACTTTGACCTCTTGTCCACTTTTCATCCTCATGCCATATGTTCTTCTGTTTTAAGAATCAGTATGCAGCCTGGGGAAATAGCATAGGAAGGACTTGAAAATTCACATTTTAATTTCATTAAATATAAACTAGCACAGTGAGGCTAGGACCAGGTTTCCTTTATGTGGGAATCCCTAGGACCTAGATGTTAGATAAAACGTTATTGAATGGGTAAATGAAGGAGTGAATGATTAAAGAATCAACAGATAGGCTGGGTGCAGTGGCTCATGCCTGTAATCCAAGAACTTTGGAAGGCTAAAGCAAGTGGATCACTTGAGTCCAGGAGTACGAGACCAGCCTGGCCAACATGGTAAAACCCCGTCTCTACTAAAAATACAAAAATTAGCCAGGCCTGGCGGCATGCACCTGTAGTCCCAGCTACTTGGGAGATTGAGGCACGAGAATTGCTTGAACTGGGGAAGCAGAGGTTGCAGTGAGCTGAGATGGTGCCACTGCACTCCAGCCTGGGTGACAGAGTGAGACTCCATCTCAAAAAAATAAAAATAAAAAAAAAATAAAGAATCAACAAATAGATGGCAAAATGGAGGCATTTTAGAATGTGAAATCAACAAGACTTAGCCATCTCCCCTGCTTAACATCTTAGCCAGCCCCCTGCCAGCTACAGAGGAGGTGCGTAATGGGGTGGTGGGGAGTCTGGCCTTAGCTCTATCCTGGGCATCGTACTTACATTTTTAAGCCTTTGTTTCATCAACTTTAAAGTGGAAATAATAAGTTTCTACCTCAATGGATGAGTTAATATATATGCAAACTATATAAAAGAGTGTCTGACAGACTCCGTTTTGCTATTTATATTTTTGCTATTGTTACCACTGCTATTGTATAGCAAGCCCCTTGATAGGACATGCAAGCCCTGGCTTATCACTCTAGGCTCTTTCCACACTCACCCTGTGGTCATACTGAAATAACTCCTCCTTCCCTGATGATGCATCCTAGTCTTTCTCAAGCCTCCATGCCTTTTTGATATACTTGTCCTTCTGCTGAATGCCTTCCTATCTCCCTTTACTTTCCTTTGGCAAATTTCCACTCATCCTTTTGAATTCAGCTCTAGTCTCTGCCCCTTAAGAAATTCTTTTTTTTTTTCCTTGTCTACCACCACCATTTCCTACAGGGAGTTAAATTCTTTCAACCTCCAAAACATCCTTTAAATACTTCTTCTAATTCTTCCTATTATGTTGAATTGTTCCTTTATGCATCAGTCACTCCTCGCAACTGCACTACCTCTTAAGACCCGGGTTCATCTTTATTCCCCCAAACACTGGCACAGAACTTGGCATGCACTATAGGCCCTTAGTAAATACTTGTCAAGTGAGCAAAATAAATGTAATTTACACTGGTAACTAAATTGATCAAATTTTGCAAAATAGACTTGTGAAAAGCTCAAGCCAAATTAAAAATCAATTCTGAGTAACAACCATAAAATTAGACATTTTCAGCTTTCAGTCTTACTCTGTTTTCTCTCCCTAAGGTGGAGCTACTGTTTCTAAATTCAATTTTCCAGAGTTGATACTTTACTTATAAACTTGAAATTTAATATGCTTAACCTATCAGAATACAATTTCAGCATTGCATGATCAGATTTTAAAGCACAGGAGTCTCAGCATATCTGTTATAACCTCTGCTGCCATCCTTGCTCTAAGTGTCTTTTGGAGACATAGGAGAATCACTGTAAAGTCAGCTGCAATGATAGGTTGACATACTTCTCTGCTCTTAGATTCAAACACTTTTTCTTAGAGCTCCAAAGAAATAAGTCATCAAATTTTGATTGCCTCCAGGAGAGAGGGACATTGAGCATATACTACATTGAGGGAATTCAGTTAATCCTGAAACCTCATTCTAGCCAAGTCTGCCAGTATAGGCTCCCATCCCAACCATTCAGCCAAAGTGCCCTGAATGTAATTGACTTTCCTTCTTTCTTTTTCCTAGAGCTAAAATTACCATGTAGGCAGCATCAAAGAAAGAATGGAAGAAAAATTGGAAAAATGAATCCCCAAAAGTCAATAATGAGCTTCTGAATAATCAAAATGTGACTGTTTCTGAGAAGGGTTCTCCTAAAACTTAGAAAGATATTTTCATACTTTTGTAGAGTTCTAGCTGCCTGTTTATGGCAAAGAGACTTTTTTAAAGTACACATTCATGGAAAGACCCATTACTATCCATATTTATAATGCCTTGAGATAAGAGGATTAGTCTCAGCACAATTTAACTGAACAGAACATGAAGCATATCTTTCTGTAACCGGTCCATTACTGTTAGCATCACATTTATGGTTCTTGTCCTGGAATTATTCCATGTAGTTCAGCAACCAACAATTTTAGTCGTACCAAGAACTAAAATACATTCAGAATATCTGCTAACCTGGCTGAGTTTTAGCATTTGGGATTTCAGAGTGTTTGCGTATGTGAACGTGTGTGTGTGTGTGTACACACATACGAGTGTATGTGTTTTAATCCTCAACTCATTTCAAGATTTAGAAATAATTTAAAGGATCAGTAACAGAAATCGAATGTTGTAAGCTGTAAATTCTGTATTAAGACTTGTGAATGGGCTGGGCGCAGTGGCTTATGCCTGTAATCCCAGCACTTTGGGAGGCCGAGGCAGGCGGATCACCTGAGGCCAGGAGTTCAAGACCAGCCTCGCCAACATGCTAAAACCTAGAAATACAAAATTTAGCCATCTCTACTAAAAACAATAAATTAACTGAGCATGGTGGTGCACGCCTGTAGTTCCAGTACTCAGGAGGCTGAGACAGGAGAATCACTTGAACCCAGGTGGTAGAGGTTGCAGTTAGCCAAGATCATACCACTGCACTCCAGCCTGGGCAACAGAGCGAAATTCTGTCTCAAAATAAATAAATAAATAAAAGACTTGTGAATGTACCTTCTTGTGATAACTAATCATCAGAAGACTGATATTGATCAAGTAGTCACTAAACTAAACATCAGAGCTGGTTTGAAGACTAGCCAGTCCACAAATAAGAAGAAATCATTACTATATTTTATTTATTTTATTTTATTTTTTATTTTTTTGAGACAGAGTCTCACTCTGTCACCCAGGCTGGAGTGCAGTGGCACAATCTCGGCTCACTGCACCCTCCGCCTCCCAGATTCAAGCAATTCTCCTGCCTCAGCCTCCCGAGCAGCTGGGATTACAGGCGTCCGCCACCATGCCCAGCTAATTTTTTTGTACTTTCGGTAGAGATGGGGTTTCACCATGTTGGCCGGGCTAGTGTTGAACTCCTGACCTCTGGTGATCCACCTGCCTTGGCCTCTCAAAGTGCTGGGATTACAGGCGTGAGCCACTGTGCCTGGCCTATTATTATATTTTAAAGGACTATTGAAAGTTTTATAATGAATATTTCACCTATCTCTATTTCACTGGTTTTCCACATATGTTTTTCTGACATTCAAATTATGTTTGTCTTTAATGTGAGCATTAAAATATATACTGCCTTGTGCATTTGTGAAAATCAAAGTTTTCATAATAATAGCTCGTTATACCTGTCATCTTTAACCCCATGTCCTCAGGGCCTTTTCATCGTGCTGTGATCTTTGGCTGTCACCTCCCTAAGAGGGTAAAGGAGAAGATCATTGTTCCTCCTTTTCATAGATAAAAAAACTGAGGCCCAAAGATGTACAAGGACATAGTCATAAAGCAGAGGACAAGGAAAATGCCCTCCAGTTGGCACTAGCCAGGGTAAATTTACAAAGGCTGAATTATTTGTTCACTGGTATATCGCCAGCCCAAGTAGACACTCAAATATTTGTGGAATACGTCAAGACAAGCTACTAAAAATCCAGTTGGAAGACCTGTATTTCATAATGGTGTGATTTAATATGAATTATCCTAAAACATTTAAGCCTACTACTGATATTTTTGGTACACCATGGTCTCAGAAATGGGCTACAAGAATTGCATTACAGCTAAATTGTGACTCAAAAAAAGTCATATAAAAATACTACGATAAATGCTTGAAAGGAAAGTGGAGGAGGCAGATGGTCCATTCAGCTGAAAATACAAAATTTTATAAACTAGGAATTTGAGCACCAGTGAATGAAAATGTTTCATAATATATTTTTTTCAGTTTTTAAAAATAAATCAAATTTATTTGTATGTTTCCTGCTTTTGAAAATGCTTGATTGGGGCCAGGCACAGTGGCTCACACCTGTAATCCCAGCACTTTGAGAGGCCGAGGCGGGCGGATCACGAGGTCAAGAGATCGAGACCATCCTGGCCAACATGGTGAAAGCCTGTCTCTACTAAAAATACAAAAATTAGCTGGGCATGATGGTGGGCGCCTGTAGTCCCAGCTACTCGGGAGGCTGAGGCAGGAGAATCACCTGAACCTGGGAGGTGGAGGTTGCAGTGAGCCGAGATTCTGCCACTGCACTACAGCCTGGAGAGAGAGCGAGACTCCGTCTCAAAAAAAAAAAAGAAAAAAGAAAAAAAGAAAATGCTTGGTTGATCTCCTTAAAGACACAAATCTTGTATTTCAAAAGAAATATGGCAAAGAAACTTACAAAACCAAACTTATCCATACCAACTATTTCTGTCCATCTTTCTACCTATTTACCTGTACATCTGTCATCTATCTGTCGTCTATTTTTCTCACCCACAGTAGAAGCAGATGTCATTTTCCTTCCTGCAGTGCTTCACATGCCTAAGAGCCCTAAGGAGGAGGTTTGAAGGGCTATCTTTATATTTTTCAGAAAGAAGAAATTGAATGAATAGAAGACTTCCATTTCATAATTAAGTAAGCCTAAGATGAATGCTATTTTGGGGAACCTTTGCAAGGTCGATTTGTTGAGAAATAGACTGAGAGAGCTGGGTTTGGTGACATGCACCTGTAGTCCTGGCTACGCTGTAGGCCAAGGCAGGAGGATTGCTTGAGCCTGCAGGTTGAGGCTGCAGTGAGCTATGATCATGCCACTGCACTCCAGCCTGGGCGACAGAGCAAGAACCCGTCTCTTAAAAAAAAAAGAAAGAAAGAAGAGAAAAAGAAATAGATAAAGATATCCATTTCAGGGAAACTTGTTAAATGAGCCACAAATGGTTACAACTTTAAATTTATAAAGAATACATGAGGCCGGGCACAGTGGTTCACGCCTGTAATCCCAGGACTTTGGGAAGCTGAGGCGGGCAGATCGCTTTACGTCAGGAGTTCAAGACCAGGCTGGCCAACATGGTGAAACCCTGTCTCTACTAAAAATACAAAAATTAGCCAGGTGTGATGGTGCATGCCTGTAGTCCCAGCTACTTGGGAGGCTGAGGCACGAGAATCGCTTGAGCCGAGATCGTGCCACTGCACTCCAGCCTAAGCGACAGAGCGAGACCCTGTCTCAAAACAAACAAACAAAAAAGAATACAGTTTACTCTTGGTTGAAGTGAACTCAGTAATTCAGGGGTGTTGGACACCAGCCAAGATTGTTTATACACCCCTTGGAAAGACCATCCATAGTTTGGCTTGATGCATGACATGGGGGAAGCGGGTATCAGAGGTAGGGGATTCCTAACTGTCCAGCTTTAAATCTCAGCTCCATCACCTACAGGCTGGGTGGCTTTAAGCAACAGCCTATTCTATCTTCCTAAGCTTCAGTCTCCCCACCTATGAAGGGGGAGGGTGATAACATTACCTCCTCACAAGACTCATGAATTAATATATATCCAAAGCTCTTGGAACAGATAATAAGCACTTAATAAATGTTTCTTGTTTTTGTAGTTATTGACGATATTATTCCAAAATTCCCAAGAGGACTGTTATAAAATGTTCTCATCTGCCAGGCACAGTGGCTCAAGCCTGTAATCCCAACACTTTGAGAGGCCGAGGCAGGTGGGTCACCTGAGGTTAGGAGTTCAAGACCAGCCTGACCAACATGGAGAAAGCTCATCTCTACTAAAAATACAAAAAGTAGCCGGGTGTGGTGGTGCATGCCTGTAATCCCAGCTACTCATGAGGCTAAGGCAGGAGAATTGCTTGAACCTGGGAGGCAGAGGTTGCAGTGAGCCAAGATCGCCCCATTGCACTCCATCCTGGGCAACAAGAGCGAAATTTCATCTCAAAAAAAAAAAATTCTCATCTATAAGAAGTACTTGATCATATATAACCACAATTATAACATACAAGAAGAATGTTGGTGAAAATATTTTAAACATGGTATTCCCTATAGCAAAAATAGTAATAAATAAGCAGTTCAATTAGATGGAAGATATAATCCTGAAAATGAAAGTATCTCTGCATATTTATTCATGCAAAACAGCCAGATAGGATACCTACTTTACCAGGGCTTCTTTAGTCAAAGCCTTAATTTTAACATCATGACTGTAATTTTCTTCCTCCTCATTCATCCTTTCTTCCTCTAAAATCCTTGATTATCTTGTAAGCACCTTGCATTTTTTCTTTTTTCTAAATAGAGAAAAAATAGTTTTGCATCAGAACGCCCTGCTGCTACTAATTCAAATTGTCATTGTACATTGGTGCCAGGGTGCGTTTAAGCAATTAGAACGCTGTAATTAAAGTCTCTTGTGTATGTAAACTTATAATGTGGAAGGGTAAGTACAGAAGTTGAGAGCTTGGTTCTAAGTGTTTGTTTAATACTGGTTATTCATCTGTTCTCCAATTGTCTCCCTGTATATGTATCAGATGTGGGTGCCCTGGAACCTCCATGCCTATTGGCAGAGCCTGACCTATTTAGGCTGCCTTCCTGTCTTGCATCGCCTAACAATTTAGCCATAGATCGCCACACCTCTCATTTCCAGGGCAGTCTCATAAACACTCACTCGCTTACTTTGAAAATATGTTGGCACAAAAGTTTATAAGGAGGATTCAGATATTGGCAGAATGGTGGAGCCAGTCTCTGATATTTGACCTTGTGACAGCCTCATTCTTCCTGGGCTTAGAGGGAATGAAGTAGAGCCTCAAGACTTCAGAATAGGAGAGAAGTAAAAATAAGAATTGGGAGGAAAGCTCATAGTCCTGATGATATGTTTTGCAGCATCTTCTGGTAGAACATTGTCATCAAAAGGTTTAGTTTTTTAAAAGGTATAGATTAATTCACTTAAAAATATGTATTAGGCCAGGCACAGTGGCTCACACCTGTAATCCCAGCACTTTGGGAGGCCGAGGCAGGAAGATCACTTGAGGCCACGAGTATGAGACCAGCCTGGCCAGCGTGATGAAATCTCATCTCTACTAAAAGTACAAAAATTAGCCAGGCGTGGTGGTGCATGCCTGTCATTCAAGCTACCTGGGAGGCTAAGGCACAAGAATCGCTTGAACCCGGGAGGCAGAGATAGACTGGGGGGACAGAGAGACTCTCTCTCTCTCTCTCTCTCTATATATATATATATACACACACACACACATATATATATGTATTAAATATTTTCTATGTGCTAGGCCTATATAGGTGCTGGGTGTGCAGTAGTGAGTTAAAGATATCTCTGCCCATGTGGAGGTTACAGTTTTATGAAATTAATAGCCATAGTTCACAAATTGTGTTTAATATACAGTCTTTATTCAAATTGCTCTGATAGCTAATGTTGTTTGTAGTCTTTCCCACCCTTTTCTGGTCCCAGAGCCAATTCAGGGTCACACATTGCATTTAGTGGGTATAACTCTGAAGTCTCCTTTATAATCAAGAGCAGGCCAGTCTTCCTTTGGCTTGTATTACACTGGTATTTCTGAAGAGTATAGGGCAGCTGCCTTAGAAGATCTCTCAATTTGTGAAATATGGATTTCTCTAACTCACTGGTTCCAAACACATGTCATGTTGGACATGAATCAGAAACATCTGAGAACACGGTGAAAACACAGAGACCTACACCCTGTCCTATCTCTTTCTATCCTATTAATACTTTGATGAGCCTGGGGCTCTGTATTCTTTATTAGTTCTCCAGGTATCTGCAATACACCAAAGTTTGAGAATCACTAGTCTAATAATTTTCTCATGGCACGAACACTCTATAGATGATGAAATGGCCTCAGTTGCATCTCACAAGGAGGTATGCAATGTTAGTCTGTCTTGTTTGAGTTGAGGTGGTATCTGCCAGATTATTCTGAAGTCACCTTTTCCTTTGTAATTAAGTTTTCTGGAATTGACACTTTGAAGCTACTTGACTATCCTGTTTCTTAACAGTCTTTGACCCAATGATCTCGGCCTCCAGTGGTGATCTTGCCTAAGTCAGTTAGTACTATGGTCATTGCAAAATATAAGTTTCTAATTGAATCACCTTCAACATTTCTTAGTTAGCATTCATATGTAAAGAATAATTTTTCCTTCTTCTCCATCTTCATTTTTAAAAACTATTTTTTAGGCCAGTCACGGTGGCTCATGCCTGTAATCCCAGCACTTTAGGAGGCTGAGGTGGGTGGGTCACCTGAGGTCAGGAGTTCGAGACCAGCCTGGCCAAAGTGGCAAAACCCCATCTCTACTAAAAATACAAAAATTAGCCAGGCGTGGTGGCAGGTGCCTGTAATCCCAGCTGCTTAGGAGGCTGAGGCAGGAGAATCACGTGAACCTGGGAGGCAGAGGTTGCAGTGAGCCGAGATTGTGCCACCGCACTCCAGCCTGGGCGACAGGCTGCTCCATCTCACACACACACACACACACACACACAAATCCTTTCTGTCATTCATTTTGATACTCTTATTGGTTCTCACTTTGCCCAACAGAATCCTCTTTAAGTCACATCCTGTGTTCTTATGGCTTGTCCTCATCACTTTTGAGCTTTTTTTTTTTTTTGAGACAAGGTCTCACTCTGTCACCCAGGCTGGAGTGCAGTGATGGAATCACAGCTCACTGTAGCCTCAACTTCCCAGGCTCAAATGATTCTCCCTCATCAGCCTCCCAAGTAGCTGGGACTACAGGTGCATGCCATCAAATCTGGATAATTTAAATTTTTTTTTTTTGTAGCAAGAGGATCTCACTATGTTGCCCAGACTGGTCTAGAACTACTGTGCTCAAGCAATCCTCCTGCCTAGGCCTCCCAAAGTGCTGGGATTACAGGCATGAACCACAATGCCTGGCCTCACTTCTTTATTTTATGACATGATAAGACAGTCCAGGCTTTCTCTAAACTTTTGCTGCCATAGCCTTGGAATCAACCATTTTTCCTTCTAGTGGAGAATGGTATCTAGAAACCAAGATCTGGTTTCTATTTAAACTACTTGGAATTTCATCTCAAGAACAAATACATGGCCAGGCGCTGTGGCTCACGCCTGTAATCACAGCACTCTAGGAGGCCAAGGTGGGTGGATCACGAGGTCAGGAGATCGAGACCATCCTGGCTAACACGGTGAAACCCCGTGTCTACTAAAAATACAAAAAATTAGCCGGGCTTGGTGGTGGGCACCTATAGTCCCAGCTACTCGGGAGGCTGAGGCAGGAGAATGGCGTGAACCGGAAGGCGGAGCTTGCAGTAAGCCGAGATGGCGCCACTGCACTCCAGCCTGGGCGACAGAGCAAGACTTCGTCTCAAAAAAAAAAAAAAAAGGACAAATACATGTGCCACCTAGCCATCTAGCCATCTAAAAATAAAAGTGCATTGCACAAACCATACCTGGGCTGGTACCTGGGGAAAGTATGGTCTGGCTAGTTTTCTTTCCTTTCTCATTTTCATATCTGTGTGTATATATATGGTTTTTTTGTTGTTTTTTTCTTTTTTTTTTTTTTTGAGATGGAGTCTTGCTCTGTCGCCCAGGCTGGAGTGCAGTGGCGCAATCTCGGCTCACTGCAAGCTCCACCTCCCGGGTTCACGCCATTCTCCTGCCTCAGCCTCCCGAGTAGCTCGGACTACAGGCGCCCGCCACCACACCCTGCTAATTTTTTGTATTTTTAGTAGAGGCGGAGTTTCACTGTGTTAGCCAGGATGGTCTCGATCTTCTGACCTCATGATCTGCCCGCCTCTGCCTCCCAAAGTGCTGGGATTACAGGCGTGAGCCACCACGCCCGGCCTCATATCTGAATATTTGTATTATCCTCCCATGGCTGAGCATTAATTCACATACGACAAACTTTCTCTCTCTCCGTTTATTCCTATCTTCATCGTGATCAAGTTTCTGAGAAGCGGTCTGCCCAGATACTTTGGTCATAATGCTCATGTCTTTGAAACTGATACACACCCACAAAAATACCTGTATTTGTTTGTTTTTTTGTAATGCTTTTTACTTTTTCAAAGCATCTTTATGCCTCGTTTTTGTTTGTCCTCAAAACTCCATGAAGTATTACATAGATATTATTTATTTTCCTGCTACTTTTGTAGAAAATAAAGCCAGAAGAGTAAATGATATTTTGACATCTAACACCTCTTTGTGTGTAGTGTCGTAAATTTGCTTATCTAGAATTGCTGTCTAGGTATGCTTACAGTTCTTATAGATGGTGAAGCCTGGGCTATGTCCTCACAGTTCAGAAACCTGGGATCCCTTACTCTGAGCTGAAAATCAGGGCAAATCAAATCTGTAGTGAATCAAGAAACACAAGAAGCATTCCCTTTTTAAAAAGAAAGATATAAATACCCCCACCAACTTTTTACTTCATTACTCTTTCAGTTGCTATTCTACAAATACTGAACACCTGCTGTGTGCCAGGGAGTGTTCTAGCTTCTGGAGCTACAACTGTGGCAAAAACAGATAACAATTCCCGCCCTTAAGAATTATACCTACTAGGCAGGGGTGACAGCAGGTAGGGCATCAGACAATAAAGAAAATAAATAATGTGTATAGTGTATTAAGAGATGTAAACAGAGTCACCAAATACAGTTGTGCAGATTGCTCACTGCCCAACTCTGTGTCCAGTAATGCCAATGGAGGTCTTGGATCTAAGCAATTAAGAATAGGGTTGCCACTTTGAGAGGCCAAGGTGGGCGGATCACTTGAGGCCAGGAGTTTGAGACCAGCCTGGCCAACATGGCAAAACCCAGTCTCTAAAAACACAAAAATTAGCACGGCTTGGGGGTGTGTGCCTGTAATCCCAGCTACTCAGGAGGCTGAGACATGAGAATCACTTGAACCTGGGAGGCAGAGGTTGCAGCGAGCCAAGATCACACCACTGCACCTCCAGCCTGGGCAACAGAGCGAGACTCTGTCTCAAAAAAAAAAAAAAAAAAAAAAGAATGGGGTTGCCATTCAGTCAGATGGAAAAGGATACAAGTAAGATCAGGAGTTGTTTCTTAACTTTGTATTGAAGAATAATATACATATTGAAAAGTGCATATAGGCTGGGTACTATGGCTCATGTCTGCAATCCTAGCACTTTGGGAGGCCAAGGTGGGTGGATTGCTTAAGCCCAGGAGTTCAAGACCAGCCTGGGCAACATAGCAAGATCCTGTCTCTACAAAATATAAAAATGGAAAATTAGCCAGGCATGGTGGCACACACCTTTAGTTCCAGCTATTTGGAAGACTGAGGTGGGAAGATCACTTGAGCCCAGGAGTTCGAGGCTGCAGTTAGCCATGATAGTACCACTGTACTCCTGCGTGACAGAGCAAGACCCTGTCTCAAAAAAAAAAAAAAAAAAAAAAGTGCATGTAACTAGCTAACTAGCATCAACGTCAAGGAAACAGAAGACTACTGGCACCCAAGAAACCCCTCACATTTTCTCTTCCAGTCCTTATTCTGTCTGCTACCATTTGCTTTTTTATTTATTTATTTATTTATTTATTTATTTATTTTTGAGACGGAGTCTTGCTCTGTCGCCCAGGTTGGAGTGCAGTGGCACGAACTCAGCTCACTGCAACCTCCACCTCCCAGGTTCAAGCAGTTCTCCTGTCTCAGCCTCCTGAGTAGCTGGGACTACAGCTGCCTGCCACCATGCCTGGCTAATTTGTGTATTTTTAGTAGAGACGGGGTTTCACCATATTGGTCAGCCCGGTCTCGAACTCCCGACCTCAGGTGATCTGCCCACCTTGGCCTCCCAAAGTGCTGGGATGACAGGCGTGAGCCACCGCGCCCAGGCTACAATTGCTTTTAACAGCATTTCTTAGTTTTGGCTGACTTTGAACTTTGTATGACAGGAGTCATACAGTATGTATTCTTTTATTGTCTGGCTGTTTTTACTCAAATTATGTTTTTGAGATTCATCCATATTCTTGTATGTAGCTGTGCCCACCTTGTTCATTTTCACTGCTGAATAGTAGTATATAGTATGAATATACTTCATTTACTTATTTGTGGACTGGGCGCGGTGGCTCACGCCTGTAATCGCAGCACTTTGGGAGGCCGAGGCGGGCAGATCACCTGAGGTCTGGGAGTTCAAGAACAGCCTGACCAACATGGAGACACCCCAGCTCTACTAAAAATACAAAATTAGCCAGGCGCGGTGGCACATGCCTGTAATCCCAGCTACTAGGCAGGCTGAGGCAGGAGAATCACTTGAACCTGGGAGGCGGAGGTGATGATGAGCGGAGATCGAGCCATTGCACTCCAGCCTGGACAAAAGCAAAACTCCGTCTCAAAAAAAAAAAAAAAAAAGTCATTTGTGTACCTTGCAGTACTTGATTATTACAAATAGCACTGCTTTGAAGATCCTAGTGCCTGTCTTTGAGTGGACATATGCAAACATGTCTGCTAGGTGTATACTTAGGAGAAAATTGCTGAGCCATAGTGTATATGTATGTTATGCTTTAGTAGACTCTGCCAAAAAATTGATCCAAACCAACTTATAAGCCGGCATGGTGGTTCGTGCCTGTAATCCTAGCATTTCGGGAAGCTGAGGTGGGTGGATCACTTCAAGCCAGGAGTTCAAGACTAGCCTGGCCAACATGGTGAAACCCCATCTCTACTAAAAATACAAAAATTAGCTGGGCATGGTGGCAGGAGCCTGAAATTCCAGCTACTCAAGAGGCTGAGGCATGGGAATCGCTTGCACCTGGGAGGCAGTGGTTGCAGTGAGCCAGTATTGCACCACTGCACTCCAGCCTGGGTGACAGAGTGAGACTCTGTCTTAAAAAAATAAAAATACGGCAGGCACGGTGGCTCAGCCTGTAATCCCAGCACTTTGGGAGGCCAATGAGGGCTGATCACAAGGTCAAGAGTTCGAGACCAGCCTGGCCAACATAGTGAAACCCCATCTCTACTAAAAATACAAAAATTAGCCAGTCATGGTGGCACACACCTGTATTCCCAGCTATTCAGGAGGCTGAGGCAGGAGAATTGCTTAATCCCGGGAAGTGGAGGTTGTGGTGAACTGAGATCGTGCCACTGCACTCCAGCCTGGGCAACAGAGAGACACTCCATCTCAAATAAATAAAATGAAAATTTAAAAATGTCTGCTTTCAAAGAAAACAACAACTTAAGAGTCCACCAGCCCCGTATGAAGTGTGCAGTAAGATATAACATCTGTTTCATGTAATGCAACAAGATATACCACAGACATTGCAAACAACTACACAAAAATATTACTTGGAGACAATTTTACTATAAGCCTAGAAAATGGAAATAAATTAGCTAAAACTTAACATTATTAGCTTTGGTGAGACTGGTTACAAGTTAAATACACTAAAAGCAGTCATAATCCTGCACATTAATAATCAGATAATAGTGTGTCCAGAATTGCTGAGTTCTTGGTCTCACTGACTTCAAGAATGAAGCTGTGGACCCTCATGATAAGCGTTACAGTTCTTAAAGACGGTGTGTCCAAAGTCCATTCCTTCTGGTGTTCAGAGTTTCTTTCTTTTGTTGGGTTCATGGTCTCACTGGCTTCATGAATGAAATCGCAGACCTTCACCAGCAGTGTTACAGCTCTTAAAGGTGGTGTGGACCCAGAGAGTGAGCAGCAGCAAGATTTATTGCAAAGACCAAAGAGAACAAACCTTCCACAGCGTGAAAGGTGACCCAAACAAGTTGCGAAATTTGGCTCTGGCAGCCTGCTTTTATTAGCTTATCTAACCCCACCCACATCCTGCTGATTGGCCCATTTTACAGAGAACTGATTGGTCCATTTTACAGAGAGCTGATTGGTCCATTTTACAGAGAGCTGATTGGTCCGTTTTGACAGGGTACTGATTAGTGCGATTACAGTCCCTGAGCTAGACACAGAGTGCTGATTGGTGTGTTTACAATCCTCTAGCTAGATATAAAAGTTCTCCAAGTCCCCATTAGGTTAGCTAGACACAGAGCACTGACTGGTGCATTCACAAACCTTTAGCTAGACACAGAGTGTTGATTTTTGCTTTTACAATCCTCCAGCTAGACATAAAAGTTCTCCAAGTTCCTACTTAACTCGGGCCCAGCTGGCTTCGCGTAGTGGATCCCGTGCTGGGGCTACGGGCAGAGTTTCCCGTCAGTCCTGCACCACGCGCCTGCACTCCTTAGCCCTTAGGCGGTGGATGGGACCGGGCAGCGCCCATTGGGGAGGCTCGGGCCATGTGGAAGCCCACCACGGGGGGCTCAGGCATGGCGGGCTGCAGGTCCCAAGTCCTGCCCCATGGGGAGGTGGCTGAGGCTGGGCGAGAATTTGAGCGCGACACAGGTGGGCCAGCAGTGCTGGGGGACCCAGTGCACCCTCCACAGCTGCTGGCTGGGTGCTAAGCCCCTGACTGCCCAGGGCTGGCGGCGACAGCCAGCCGCTCCGGGTGCAGAGGCTGCCGAGCCCATGCCCAGCCGGAACTCGCGCTCACTCGCGAACTCGCGAACGCGGTGCACAGCGCTGGTTCCTGCTGGCGCCTCTCCCTCCACACCTCCCCGCAAGCAGAGGGAGCCAGCTCTGGCCTCAGCCAGCCCAGAGAGGGGCTCTTACAGTGCAGCAGTGGGCTTAACGGCTCCTCAAGCACGACCAGAGTGGACACCGAGGCCAAGGAGGCACCGAGAGCGAGCGAGGGCTGCTAGCATATTGTCACCTCTCAATAGGATGAAAAAAAAGCGTTTGCTATACGTTTGTGTAGCAAAATGTAAAATACTGAATATTAATCCTCACATAGGACGAGTGTGATATTTGTAGGTATATCACAAAACTTTATGGTCACTATATAGTGATTTCATTAGCCAGGCATGGTGGCCAGTGCCTGTAGTCCCACCTACTCAGGAGGCTGTGGCCAAAGGATCTCTTGAGCACATGAATTTGATGTTACAGTAAGCAGTGATTGCACCACTCCACGTTAGCCTGGGTGACCCCATTTCTAAAACAAATAAAAAAAAGTGATTTCAATAGAAATGTGCTATGGTTGCAAAGAGGAAGACAAATTATTATTTCTTTTTTAAACTTGACAAGATCAATTTAAAATTTCTTTGAAAATAAGAGAATGTCAAAGATTCATATGGAAAATTAAAGCACTTATCCTATCAGATATTGACACATATTGTAATGAACAGTGATTAAATGTTATGGAACTATATAAAACTTGAACAGTGACCCAGAGCAAAGGAGAGAATCTAAAAACAGACATATGAATTTAAGAAGCAACATGGCAAACATTAGTGTGGAGAAAAACATTAAGAGAGTCTTTGGATGCTAGGCTTTGTGACAAATGCTTTACATTCATCCTTTATTGAATGCTCTTATACCAGGGGTCCCCAACCCCCAGGCCACAGGCTGCTACCAGTCCATGGCCTGTTAGGAACCGGGCCACACAGCAGGAGATGAGCAGCGGATGGGTGAACGAGAGAAGCTTCATCTGTATTTACAGCCACTCCCAATCACTCGCATCAATGCCTGAGCTCTGCCTCCTGTCAGATCAGCAGCAGCATTAGATTCTGGTAGGAGCATAAACCCTACTGTGAACTGCGCATGCGCGGAATCTAGGTTGCCTACTCCTTTTGAGAATCTAGTGCCAGATGATCCGTTGCTATCTCCCATCACCCCCAGGTGGGATGGTCTAGTTACGGGAAAACAAGCTCAGGGCTCCGACTGATTCTACATTATGGTGAATTGTATGATTATTTCATTAATGTAAAAATAATAGAAATAAGGTGTACCATAAATGTACTTGAATTATCCCGAAACCATCCCCCAACCCTGGTCCGTGGGAAAATTGTCTTCTACAAAACTGGTCCCTGGTGCCAAAAAGGCTGAGGACTGCTGCTCCAAACAACTTGGTAAAGTTAACATTATCTTCCATTTTGCAGATGAGGAGCTGAGTTTCAGAAAAAATAACTTTCTCATGGCCCCACAGGTTCTTCCAGTGGGGAGATAGGTCCCAGTCCAATCAGACTTCACAGACTAGGAGAAGGGCATGTCAAAGGAGAACAGATTGAAGGACACAATTTGTACCTAGTAGATAAGACAGAGAGTTAATAATATTAGTAAGTATAGGCAACTCAGATCAAACAGAGGTTCTCAAATAGGCAAGTAAACAAAGGCTCATTTCACATGTGGGTAATAGTAAATAATATGCATTTGCAAGGGAAATATTCAAATTGGTTAGTAATTTTTAAATTGCTCAAACCAGTAAAGGTGATATTGGAAAAAAACTGCAAATTGAAATTGTTTTTCAGGATTTATACTTTTTTAACTAGCAAAATAATTGTATTGATTTGATATAGTTTGTAGAAATATATATGTTTCCCTAAGATGAAAACATTAGTGAAAATGTTTGATTTTGCTATCTTGTTCTGGGTGATGATTACATGAGTAACAAACACATGTCAAAATGTATTGAGCTGTACACTGAGACTTGTGCATTTTACTGTATGTACCTCAATAAAAAAATTAAATACTGAATAAACTGGCTGGGCGCAGTGGCTCACGCCTGTAACCCCAGCACTTTGGGAAGCTGAGGGAGGAGGATTGCTTGAGCCCAGGAGTTCAAGACCAACCTGGGCAACATGGCAAAACCCTGTCTCTATAAAAAACACAATAATTATGGCCAGGCACGGTGGCTCACACCTGTAATCCCAGCACTTTGGGAGGCTGAGGCAAGCAGATCACTTGAGGTCAGGAGTTTGAGACCAGCCTGGCCACATGGCAAAACTCTGTCTCTACTAAAAATACAAAAAAAAAAAAAAATAGCCTGGTGTGGTGGCACGCACCTGTAGTCCCAGCTATTAGGGAGGCTGAGGCAGGATAATTGCTTGAACCCAGGAGGCAGAGGCTGCAGTGAGCTGAGATCGCACCATTGCACTCCAGCCTGGGTGACAGAGTGAGACTCCATCTCAAAAACAAAACAAAAATTAGCCAGGCATGGTGACACACATCTGTAGTCCCGGCTACTCAGGAGGCTGAGGTGGGAGAATTGCTTGAGCCTGGGAAGTCGAGACTGCAGTGAGCCAGGACAGCACCACTGCATTCCAGCCTGGGTGACAGAGAGAGACTCTGTCTCAAGAAAAAAAAAAAAAAAGCCAATCCTGAACATATTAAAATATAGTAAGTGATGAAATTAGTGTTATTTATAGGTAAGAAAATAAAGGTAGAAATAACTAGATGCTGCCAAGATAAAGGTTAGTATAAAATATTTAGCATGGTTAGTATAAAGCATTTAGCCCACAAATTTATAATTCAACTTCTCTTAAGAACCACAGTAAAGAGGGAGTTACAATCACTTACATAACTCAGAGTGGTCATTAAGGTAAAAAGAAAGGAGCTGCTCAGAAGGGGCACAGTCAATATTGATACGAAAAATCAGAAACTTCTTCCATGGGTCCTCCCAATGGGATATCATATTGTGTAATAAACAGTGTTCTCAACAACACACTGGAAGTATTAAAATAATGAGTTCTGAGGGTTGTTACTTATATTGTTTTTCAACATAAGCCAGTGGAGTAATGCCACAATACAGTTCCAAAAAGGCAATTTTACCTGGATGAGCCCTTATGCTTTATATAGGTTTCTGATTATTCTAGCCTAACCCAAGAATAAAACTTAGAGAACCTAGAGAAGTGGTTCTCAACTAGGGGCCATTCTGAGGACATCTGGCGGTGTCTACAGATGTTTTTAGTTGCCACAGCCAGGGGTAGGCTGCTATTGGCACCTAGTGAGTAGAGGCCAGGGATGCTGCCTACCACCCTATAATGCCCAGGGCAGCCTCACAATAAAGAATTCTCTCACTCAAAATATCAGTTGTGCTGAGGTTATAAAACCCTGATCTAGAAGAATGAATGGGCATTATATCACTGAGACCATCCCCCATAAAGATTACCTCTAACAACTAGCTTGGACAAAGAGGGAGAAAATGATGTACCCAAAGAATGTGAGTAGGAGTGGGGTGCAAATGCAGTAGCTATGGCCTGGCTTTCTAGGGGGCAGAGTAACTCCTGGAAAATAGGCATCAGCACAGAGGAATATGTTTCTATGGCTTAGGAATAATTGCCTTGTAGGGTAGTAGAGGTCTTCAGTGTTGGCATGGCTCCTCCACCACCAGCCTAATTGCATAAAAACCAGTGCGGGTGGCCAGGGGCCATGGCTCACACCTGTAATCCCAGCACTTTGGGAGGCCAAGGCAGGCGAATCACGTGAAGTCAGGAGTTCGAGACCAGCCTGGCCAACATGGTGAAACCCCATCTCTACTAAAAATACAAAAATCCTGGGTGTGGTAGCGTGTGCTTGTAATCCCAGTTGCTCAGGAGGCTGAGGTGAGAGGATCACTTGAACCCGGGCAGCAGAGGTTGCAGTGAGCTGAAATTATGCCACTGCACTCCAGCCTGTGAGGCAGAGTGAGACTCCAACAAACAAACAAAAACAGTGTGGGTTTATCTGACCCAGCATATTCCTACCTCCATGTAGATCTATCCTCAGGAGAAATGAGATGTGAGTTAAACTCCAGGCAGCTGCATGCACTCACTCATTTGTGTCCTTATCACATCTGCTCTTTGCACTGTTTGTTGGCTTGGCAGTAAACCAAAGTGAGAGCATCCTAGACAGCATCCAAATAGTCCCTCCCCCCCAACCTTTTATTTTTTTTAAGGACAGGTCTCACTGTGTCACCCAGGCTGGAGTCCAGTGGCACAATCACAGCTCACAGCAGCCTCGAACTCCTTGGCTCAAGCAGTCCTCCCACCTCAGTCTTCTGAGTAGCTGGGACTACAGGTGCAAGCCGGAGCACCCTGCTTGAGTACCATTCTTGTCAATTTTTGAACTGTAAAAGCTTTGAAGTCTGACTCTGCTCAGCAGTAGATAGAGTTGACTACCAACATCAAGTAGCTCCTTTCCATCTGTGGTCATTGATTTCCTCTAGATCACATCTTCCCAACTTTGCCCCCAGAGAAAGAGAGAGAGAACTTTCTTCCCTTTGGTCTAATTCAGAAAATCCTGGAGTGGGTCCTTGGAGCAGTTTCCATCCTCCCCCAAAAAATTGATGATGTGTTTCTACTAGAGCCATAGGGAAAGAAGTAATTATCCAAGATAATGGAATTGTCTGCTCAAAAAAAAGAGGAGGGTACTTGCCAGTCAAAACAGATATCCACCACACCAGGAATATATGTCCATATTTTTCTTTTTGCAAACATTTTTTTTAAGAGATGGGGTCTTGCTTTGTCACCCAAGCTGGAGTGCAGTGGCACAATCACAGCTCACTGCAGCCTTGGATTCCTGGGCTCAAGCGATCCTCCCCACTCTACCTCCTGAGTAGCTAGGACTACAGGCATATACCACTCACTGGACCCGGCTTCAAACTTTTATTATGAGACAATTTCAAACTTACAGAAGAGTTGAAAGAATAGTACCAAAAGATGTCAGTATGTCTGCCAAACCAAATTTACCAGTTTTTAAGATTTGGCCCCATTTGCACTTTCTCCTTTCATATGTAAATTTTTTGACCCACTTGAGAGTAAGTTACAGACATCATACCTGTTTATCCCTAAATATTTTCATTGTATATTTCCTAAAATCAAGGACATCCCATATATGACCTAATTATAATGATGACATTCAGAAAACTTAACATTGAACCTCTACTATTTATTTAATATACAGTCCAGTTGTCCCAGTAACATCCTTGTAATATTTCCTCCTGATCTGGGATAGCATGCTGCACTTAGTTGTCACGATTCTTCAGTCTCCTTTACGTTGGAACCTCTTTTTTCATATTCATCATATTGGCATTTTGGAAGAGCATGAGCCAGATGTTTTATAGAATATCCCTCAGATTGGATCTGTCTCATGGTTCCTCATGACTGGATCTAGTAATGCATTTTTGACAGGAATGCCACACCATGGTGTGCTGGAGCTAGCTTGTACCATCTCATGAGAGCTAATTCTCACATCTCTTTCCAACTCCGTGTTCTGTGATGTTATATTGGTAACCTGAAATCAGCCATGGTGGGAGTATTTACACTGCCGACATCAACTAATGCTACAAATCAGACCTTTCCCAGCCCCCAATTTCCAGTTGTGAAACATTTTCATTTCTTGGATAGGTGGGGTTGTGTCATTCTCAATGCATACCTTATGATCAGGAGGCTCATGAAGCTGATCTATCCCATTATTGGCAATATCTCATCACAGGGTTAAGATGGTATGTGTCAGCTTCCCCTTGGAAGAGTTACTGTTTTCCCTTTTGTGATTAATAAGTAATCTATGGAGAGGTATTTGTGATTACATTAATATCCTGTCCTGTTTCTCATCAAACTTTCACTCAAAAGTTGTGGGTTTTGGCTGGGTACAGTGGCTCACGCCTGTAATCTAAGCACTTTGGGAGGCTGAGGTAGGTGGATCACCTGAGGTCAGGAGTTTGAGACCAGCCTGGCCAACATGGTGAAACCTCATCTCTACTAAAAAAAATACAAAAATTAGCCGGGCATGGTAGTGGGCCCCTGTAATCCCAGCTACTTGGGAGGCTGAGGCAGGAGAATCGCTTGAACCCAGGAGGCAGAGGTTGTGGTGAGCCAAGATCATACCACTGCACTCCAGCCTGGGCAACAGTATGAGACTCCGTCTAAAAAAGAAAAAAAAAAAGGTGTGAGTTTTTTACTTTTTGTTTTTGAGACAGGGTCTTGCTCTGTTGCCCAGGTTGAAGTGCAGTGGCATGATCATGGCACACTGCAGCTTCGACACCCCAGGCTCAAGCCATCCTCCCACCTCAGCCTCCCTAATAGTGGGAATATAGACATGAGCCACCACACCTGGCTAATTTTTGATATTTTGTAGAGCAGGGTTTCGCTATGGTGTGTGATCTCAAACTCCTGAGCTCAAGCAGTGCCCCCACCTCAGCCTCCCAAAGTGCTGGGATTATGGGTGTCAGCCACTGAGCCAGACTTCAATAAATTGTTTTTATTTATTGAAGATTATTGCCTGAATCAATTAGTACTAGAGAGGTGCCAGGGTCATTTTCTTTCTTTTTCATTTCTTCTACATTTATTTGTTGGTGTTCTACAAGTTAATTTTAAAGACTTCTACTTCAGATAGATAATTAGTAGTAGGCTTGGAAACAAACTGAGGTGTCCCAGTAGTTTCTCAAGTATGTCTAAATCCTAAGTATTTATGACCGCAGTATTAATATTCATTGCTGTAGCGCAGATAAGTTTCCATGAAGTACTGATCCATATGGGAAGAGCAGAATCAGTCTTAAGAATTATTTTCCCACTCTACTTTAAGAGTGTATGTTGATAACATACAGTCCCAGCAACAGTGGAGATAGCCTTTGGATTCATTTTTCCACAGCCTCACCTCTTTCCAGTTTTTACCAAAAACATACCTTTGGAGGATTCCTGATAAGAATTTGCACTGCATCATAAAAAGTTAACTAGCGCATGGTAGAGTGGAAAGAGCACTGGACAGGGAGTCCAGAGTTGCCATGTTCAAGGGGATTGGACATTACACTTCATCTTCCTGATCCTCATTGCCTCCCATCATCTGCAAAAAAAAAAAAAAAATAGGAATCATATTTTCACTAATTTCCCTTACAAGCCCCAAAACTATCTTTGATTCTGTTCTCCTACTTGGTAATCAAAACCTAGAATTCACCTCATTAGCCTGGTGTCTTGGTCAACTGAGCCAAGAAGCCAAAGACAAAAATGAGATGTCCTGTGTGGCACCTGAACCCAGTGACCTACTGATTGAATTTATAATCCAGCTAAATTAGCCATGAGGGTGTGGCACCAGGACTTGATACTGTTCATATTACCTTTGTGCATTCAGCCACATCATCTGACTCACTTCTCTGGTTCTCTTTGTTTATCCATGACAGTCATGGAAACCCACTGAAGTATCCTGTTACCTCTCTCTTTGAGGAGATCCTTCTCCCAAGTGTTGGCTTGCCCGGTACCTATAAGGTTACCTCTGTTGCCATGGTAGGGAGTAAAAGCAATGTTCCATCCTGGGCAGACGGCACTTCCAAAACAGCTTTTACACTTCAGGCTTGAAATCCTGGAGTTCTTTATAAGTCTTAATTAAATTTCATCAAATGAAATTGCAGAGAACTGGGCAAATAGTGTTACACCTGAATGATGTATTGTTTAGTAAACTCCGTGAATGAGTCAAAGAACTTTGGCAGTCAGTATTAGGACTCAAAATTTGTTGCCTGGGATTTCTAGAACAGTGATTGTTCAATGGAAGGTGAGGTAGGGGCTGAGGGTTTTAAAAGAATATGGGCCTTTGCCAAAGCATGCGTTCTCTTCTCTTCCTGGAACAAGATTTTGCTAGAGCCCACTCCTTCACCGCACCGTCACCCTCTTCCACCAGAACTGTATTGGGGCCACTTGTGTAGGTGGAAAAGTCCACAGGTGAGTTGGATATTTGCTCCCCACTCTTCTGGAGCTGTCTGAGCCTGGTACTTGTCTTGCTCAGTTCCTCATTTCAGCATTTTTAATACTTAATAACCCTTCTAAAGTAGAAAGTTATTTAGCTGCTTCCCTAAGAATATCTGCTGTAGGTTTTTCTGTCTGCTGAACTTCCATTTACTAAATTGAAAAGTTGGTGTCTGAAATATTTTTCAGGTGACTTGTCTGAGGTTCTGATGAGGCAAAGGTGGGTCGTGGGATGTCAGAGGAGTTGGCAGTAATTTTCAATTTACTTTATTCATCTTTAGCGTTTTTAACATCTTAAGTAATTTTTTCTTCTCTAAGATTTTAAGACACATTTGACTTTAACTTTGAGTTCCTGCCTAATTTCAAACCCAATGATGTTTTTGAGTTCTCCTGTTAGCCCTCCTCCCTTGCCGTGAGTTTCTTTTTCTTTGAACTAAGGAATGTAGCCTTTCTAAAATTTAATCTTTATCAACACCCACCTCACCTGTTGGATGAACCGCCTCATCATCTTTCACCAGATTGGAAAACCACCGTCTCCTGCCTGAAAGGCAGAGGGCAGTTGATTTCTGCAATCAACCTGGCTTCCCTTTGATTTTGTAATCTGTTTCTAGAGATTATGGGCGAGCTTTGAATTCCAAGGCTCTGGGCCTGTCGGCTTTTGAGGCAAAAAACTTTGAAGCAGATCCTCTCCTCAGGTTTCAGAAGGGCGGCCTGTGTGTTAGAGGATGAAATTAATTTGTTTTAATCTTGTAATATAAGGGAAACATGAATAATTATCACTGCTGGCATTGTAACACCCTGGGGTTTTTATTTGCTCATTTTATTTTATGGGTTTTAAAATAATTATTGTTTGTTTTTTGAGAACCGTCTTCAAATCACGTGGAAACCTGAGAGAAAAGCACAATCCTTTCAGAAATCCTCACTGAGCCTAACTACCTCTGTGAACCTGTCTATTGTATATTTACTTTAAAAAGACTTAATCTCCCCATTGATGCACTTGGTATAACTAGGAAACACTCCAGCTCAGATTCAAGAGGTGGAAGGGAGGAAGAAAGAATGCAGGGCAATTTCCAGGAATTCCATGTTCTTAAATACTGTGCCCTTTCAAGTACTAATTATACAGGACTTAGGCAATAATGGAGTTACGTGGAATTTTTTTGCATTTGTTAAAACTTACAAGCTAACATTACCACTAAAACCTTTTTTTAAAATTAAGATACCTCTATACCATTCATTGTTATAATATGGTTCAATAATAATATTTCATGTATCATCGCAATTTAAAAAATATAAAGGTGCATATGAATATTATTGATAGAGCTATACCCTTTCTGCACATATCTATGCATCCCTACTGGTCTACTGAAAAAGCTTTTTTTTTTTTTGGTAGAGATGAGATCTCTCTATGTTGCCCAAGCTGGTCTCAGACTCCCGGCCTCGAGTGATCCTTCTCCCTCAGCCTCCCAGAGTACTGGGATTATGGGCATGAGCCACTGTGCCAGGCCCTGAAAAAGCATTCTTTACCAAGGCCCAGAGCTCCAATTTTTCTTTGGGGTTTTGAATGATAAAAAAAAAAAAAAGAAAACTGATAAATTAGAGTTCCTCGAACTTCAATATAAATCAACAGAATTTTAGTCTTCAAAGCATTTGCTGTAACTGATTTTTAAGGCCTCACATTTTATCTATAATAGTACAAATATGAACTCAACAATGTGTCATTGACACAGAAGTGAATTTATATTTTTAATAATATTTACATTGTGTGTATACTGAAATAACCATACTATAACACAGGGAAAAAAATTATCCCAGGAAAACACTCAACAAATGAATCTAGGAAATTCTGCAGAGTGCTTAAAAATGAACTTGCAGAGATAAAAATTTTTCATTTAGAAGTTTTCTGAATGTTTAGCCTCAAAGTCATTCCCGTTTCTTCCTGAATACTGCTCTCTAAACATAATCCGTCACCACAGCTATTTAAAATAGACACACACACACACACACACACACACACACACACACGCACACACAGTGGTTTCGCCTTAACCCTCAATGAGTCTCTCCACACCCCCCACTTTCCCCTGCAATGGTATGATCTGCATTTGATCGTAAACTGGAGGTGCCAAGCTGTGACAGCTTCCTCAACTTCAGAGCCATTTGCTACAATCTAGGACAGCCCCATGTTCAATGATGCTTTCCTTTTCCATCAACAGGGGCAAATTGAAGTAGACAGCGAAACCATCTTCAAGTTAGCAGCGTTTATTTTACAGGTAAGATTGGACAAACTGCCTCTTAGCAGCTCCCTTGTGTTTGTTCGTTTTTGTTAACTGCCTGCAACTCTGAAACTTTTGCATGGGCCAGTGTTTGTTGGATTTTTAAGCCAGTTAGTTGTTTGCCGATGAAAAATGTGCGCCACCGTCTTCTGCTTTAGAATAGTTTGCATGAGCTACAATGTGATATTGTGAGTCTCAAAGAAAAATGAAATTTAGACTGCTCTGAAGGAAAAGAGTTAAACCCATATTCCTGGAAGAGAGCTCTGGGATACTTGAATTTGGGAGGCAGCAGTTGTTACAACAGCTGTAATTTTCATTTAAATTTAGTAACTTTTGTATACATTTTCTTGTGGTCCAGTAAAAGAGCCCTTTAGTTCTTAAAGGCATTAGTCTGTTTCCATGCTGGTTTAAAAAGTAAAGGGAAAACAAATAGTATGTGTTGGTTTACCTGTATTGTGGTTTAAAAGGTCTTCCTCCAGTCTAAGAAGTGTGCCACTTGAATGAAAAGCATTTATCATGTGATCTTAAAAATGTACAGTGAGAAATAATTATTTGTGCTTTTTCACATATATATGTTTCTTTTGTTAAGAATAAGGAATATTCCTAACAGGACAGTCAGGGTTTTCTTATCAATGCCTAATTCTTCTTATGCCTATAGGGAGAGCATTCCTGAGAAACACTCTTCAAAACAAAACTCAGGAACTTTAAGAGGGGAAAGTAATCAAGATAAAACTCATTTAGCTTAACAAAGATACATATTGATCAACTCTGTTTTTGTTTGTTGTTTTTAGGAAGCCAAGGGAGATTATACCAGGTAATGCTTTTCTTTTCTGATATTACTATGCAAAATAACCCTAAAGAATCATTTTATGTGGTTATTTTAAATAACAATGGATACAAAATCAAAGGAAAGTAGATCTCTAAGGCAGGAGACTGAGATCTCTTCGCTCTTCAAATAGAGACCTATTCTTTTTGTGAATGAATCAGGGAATGATGCTTTCTTACAGTTTTTGAAGCCAGAATGACAGCGATGGAACCAGAAGCTCTCCAAAGTTCTGTTTTCTGTCATCTGTTAATTAGTGAGATGAAGAAATCTATAAAAAGCTTTGATAGCTTATGCTGATAAAAAAAAACCTTACAATAATCTTGTGTTCGAAGAGTTATAATGTATGCACAAAAAGATTAAATCCATCAGCTGCTTAGTTAAGGGATTAATAGGGGCTTTCTTTCACAGCTGCCCCGAAGGGGCCTCACCCTTCATACACTTGACCTAACAGTTGTATTGTTGCTGCGGAGACACTTAATGGTTCTAACTGCCTCACTGGCCACATCCACAGAGGGTATTTATATTTGAATTCACCCTCTACCTGCTCCATTCTGTCCTTTTAATGCAATCGTTGGAGTTGTAGAGAAACAGTTAAAGGGTGGAGGCAATGCTTCCCTTTGTAGGCCAATGACCCCTTTGAAAGCCTGGCCTCTACGATGTTAATGTTCGACTCCTGGTAGACGTTACTCGTAGATTATTTACAGATCACCTAGCACTCATTCCCAGCCAAGTCTTTGAATAATGTGCCCCTTAACGGACTAACAAAATAATGCCTTCCAACCTTGAAAACTTCCAGTTACGGAGTTGTACTTCAGTTCGGAAACTCCCAACACTCTCGTCATCTTCCCATTCGGCTTTGGTAGAATGTTCAAGGATGCCACTTAAAACACCATGATTCCTCACCACAATCTCCCACCAGTTCTGTTTTGTGCTCTCTCTATATATATATATATTTGTGTGTGTGTGTGTGTGTGTGTGTATTTACATTTTTCTAGGTTAAGAAATTTGAAGAAATCATGAAAATCGAACACCAATTGTTGTTAATGGAAAGAAAGGGGCAGGAGTTTAAAAAAAAAAAAAAAAAACAAGAGTATAAGGTAGTTTACAGACCATTAGTATCATTAAAGGCTCACGCCTGAGGCCGGGCATGGTGGCTCACGCCTGTAATCCCAGCACTTTGGGAGGCCGAGGAGGGAGGATCACTTGAGGCCAGGAGTTCCAGACCAGCCTGGCCAACATGGTGAAACCCTGTCTCTACTACAAATATAAAAATTAGCTGGGTGGCCGGGCACGGTGGCTCACGCCTGTAATCCCAGCACTTTGGGAGGCCAAGGCGGGCAGATCACAAGGTCAGGAGATCGAGACCATCTTGACTAACACGGTGAAATCCCGTCTCTACTAAAAATACAAAAAAATTAGCTGGACGCGGTGGCGGGTGCCTGTAGTCCCAGCTACTTGGGAGGCTGTGGCAGGAGAATGGCATGAACCCGGGAGGCGGAGCTTGCAGTGAGCCGAGATAGCGCCACTGCAGTCCGGCCTGGGCAAAAGAGCGAGACTCCGTCTCAAAAAAAAAGAAAATTAGCTGGGCATGGTGGCAGGCACCTGTAATCCCAGCTACTCAGGAGGCTAAGGCAGGAGAATTGCTTGAACCTGGGAGGCGAAGGTTGCGGTGAGCCAAGATCGCGCCACTGCACTCCAGCCTGGGTGACGGAGTGAGACTCAGAAAAAAGCTACTGTGTCTCTACTGTTGTCTTCTCCAGAAAAGCCACGTTTCCTGGGAGTATCAGATATGCAAGGAACACAGTCATTTATGGGGGTGATTTTTAAAAAACAACCCTGGATAAGAAATCATATGGGAGGTGATTCTAAAGTCAATTTGTAAATGAGGGTTTCAGGGCCCAAAAGCTCACACTCAATGGATTGCTAACCCACCTTCCCCACTTAGCCCCAGTCAAGGCTGTGACTGACACCCTCTGAGCCTCAGTTTCCTCATCGGTAAAATGGTACCTTTCCCATAAAACTGTCATGAGAATCAAATGTATGTAAACGTTGCAGGGCAACATCTGGCTTATAGCAAGTAATCTACACCCTTGGGCTATTATTATTAATTTAGTTATTATTCTCATTATTACTATCATCCTATCTGGTCTCTTATCTACCTCTGATGAGACTTTTGAGACTAAGGTTGGTCTGAAGAAGCTGTAATAACCTATAGTTATGGGGGAGGTGGAGAATAGAAAAAGAAAGATTAATTTCACAAACCTTCCTTAGGGAAGATCCCTTGCCTGAGGCAAAGGAAGGCCTAAAAGGGACAGTCCTTCAGTTGTTCAAACATTTGAGCCCTAGGACATCAAGGTTGGCGAGTTAATTCTGGGCAAGCCCAGTCCAGACCTTTGCCTTCACTTGAGCTTGTTCCTGGTGGTTTTCCTGAGTGATCACGAGGTTGAAGTGGCGCACACTGTTTTGAAATTGTCCAAACTACACTAAGTAGTGGAGAGAGTGTGGGACTGGAAATCACGCAGACTGGCAACATCCCTCTGAGTGGCCACTTATCCTTTCTGAGCCTCGGTTCCCTCATCTGTAAATTGGGGTTAATCAAAACAATGGCTTTGCAGGTTGGTTTTCAGGACATGTGGGAGCATTTTGCAAATTACCGTGCTCTCCCTATCTGATCTTCTCCTCCCCTGAATAGAGAGGATATGTTTTTCCTCCAAAGTTTTGTTCTAAAACTCCTCTTTGTTTTTGTTTTGTTTTATTTTGTTTTTGTTTATTTTTGAGATAGAGCATTGTTCTCTCACCCAGGCTGGTGTGCAGTGGCATGATCTTAGTTCACTATAACCTCCACCTCCTGGCTCAATCAGTTCTTTCATCTCAGCCTCCTGAGTGGCTGGGGCTACAGGTACACACCATCACACCTGGCTAATTTTTGTATTTTTTGTAGAAACAGGGATTCACCATGTTACCCAGGCTGGTCTCAAATTCCTGGGCCCAGCTGATCTGCCTATGTTGGCCTCCCAAAGCGCCGAGATTACAGGTGCAAGCCATCGCACCCTGCCTTGTTACAAAACTCTTCTGAGAAAATCAGGCGCCGGGCGCCGAGCACAGTGGCTCACGCCTATAATCCCAGCACTTTGGGAGGCCGAGGCAGGTGGATCACCTGAGGTCAGGAATTCGAGACCAGCCTGGCCAACATGGAGAAACCCTGTTTCTACTAAAAATACAAAATTAGCTGGGCATGGTGGCACATGCCTGTAATCCCAGCTACTTGGGAGGCTGAGGCAGGAGAATCTCTTGAACCCAGGAGGCAGAGTTTGTGGTGAGCCGAGATCGCACCATTGCACTCCAGCCTGGGCAACAAGAGTGAAACTCTGTCTCAAAAAAAAAAAAAAAAAAATTAGCCTGGCACATTCGCAGACGCCTGTAGTCCCAGCTACTTGGAAGGCTGAAGCGAGATAATTGCTTGAACCCAGGAGGTGGAGGTTGCAGTGAGCCAAGGTGGTGCCACTGCACTCCATCCTGGATGACAGAGTGGGACTCTGTCACAAAAAAAAAAAAAGAAAATCAGCCAAGGCCAGGTGCAATGGCTCACTTCTGTAATCCCAGCATTTTAGGAGGCCGAGATAGGCAGATCACTTGAGGCCAGGAGTTTGAGACTAGCCTGGCCAACATGGCAAAACCTTGTCTCTACTAAAAATACAAAAGTTATCTGTGCATGGCAGCACACATCTGTAACAACAGCTCCTGGGGAGGCTGAGACACAAGAATCGCTTGAACCTGGAGGTGGAGGTGGAGGTTTGCACTGAGCTAGAGATCGTTCCACTGTACTCCAGCCTGGGCAACAGAGCAAGACTCTGCCAAAAAAAAAAAAAAACACACACACACACACACACAAAGAAAGTCAGGCAAAATAAAATACCATGAGGCAATATTGTAGTGGTTAGAGCAAAGACTGTGGAACCAGACAGCCTGATTCAAATGCCAGGTCGGCTACTTATTACCTGTGTAATCTTAAACAAATTACTTAAAATCTCCAAGCCTCAGTTTCCTCATCGGTAAAATGGGACTTACAATTATAATACACACTCCATAGGATTGCTGTGAGGATTAAATGAATTAATATTGCATTTGTAAAGTATTTAAAACAGTTCCTGTAATCCATCTTATTTTACCAACTTGATGGACATGATGTACTCCCCTATTGTTACAAATATTACTTGTTTCCCATATAAATAATGGGAAAAAAGATGTTCATCATGGCCTTATTTATATTAGCTTTTTTTCCCCATAAAGCTAATATAAATAATGCTGTGATGAACATCTGTGTGTATTTATTTTTAGTCTTGCTCTGTCGTCCAGGCTGGAGTGCAGCTCAGTGCAACCTCCACCTCCCGGGTTCAAGCAGTTCTCCTGCCTCAGCCTCCCAAGTAACTGGGATTACAGGCACATACAACCATGCCCGGCTAATTTTTGTATTTTTAGTAGAGACAAGTTTTCACCATGTTGTCCAGGCTGGTCTCAAACTCTTGACCTCAGTGATCCGCCCACCTCAGCCTCCCAAAATGCTGGGATTTTTGTTTAAACAGAGTCTCGCTCTGTCGCCCAGGCTGAAGTGCAATGGTGCCATCTTGGCTCACTGCAACCTCCACCTCCTGGGTTCAAGAGATTCTCCTGCTTCAACCTCCCAAGCAGCTGGGACTACAGGCATTGAGACTGTGTCTCAAAAAACATGATAAACAAACAAACATTTACCAAAATATGTCCCCAAATACCTTCCTAGGCAAAGTGGCTTTTTCAGTAAAAACAATGACTGAACACCTAGTTCTTAAGGCTGCTCTGGTCCACTCTTTGTGAATATCCACCTCTTTCTTGAATTGAGCATTTCCGAAGCTGACCTCACCAGCAGCCCAGCCTCCAAACCAGCTCCTCTTCCATTGTCTCCCTTTGAATTACAGCTCCATTCTCTCTTGCATGCTGTCTGAGGATTTCCCCTTTCCTTTCCCATCTTTTTCCCACCTGTCAGAGATTTCCTTCTGCTGATCAGCACCACAACTTTCTCAGCCCTCATTCCCTCCCACTCAGCCTGACTGTAAAAGTGTGTGTGTGTGAATTATGTGTTGAGCTAATAATTGGGTATTACAGTGTTATTTTATATATTATTTTTTGAGATGGAATCTCACTCTGTCGCCCAGGCTAGAGTGCAGTGGTGTGAGGTTGCTCACAGCAACCTCCGCCTCCCGGGTTCAAGCAATTCTCGTACCTCAGCCTCCCGAGTAGCTGGAATTACAGATGAGCACCACCACACCCAGCTATTGTTTGTATTTTTAGTAGAGACGGGGTTTCACCACGTTGGCCAGGCTGGTCTCGAACTCCTGGCCTCAGGTGATCTGCCCGTCTAGGCCTCCCAAAGTGCTGGGATTACAAGCGTGAGCCACCGTACCTGGCCTACAGCATTATTTTAAATGTCCATGTCTGATTTCATTCAGTCTTACCACATTAGCTATTATCTCCATTGAACAAAGTAATAAATGTAAAATTTAAGCCCGAAGAGATTGTTACATTGCTGGTGAGTTCTCAGATCTGTTCTGATTCCACCACACACTACTGCCTGTGCATAACTTCCAGCTACCTTCCTATGACATAGATTTGATCATTGTTTATTTCTAAAAATCTCTTAATTTCTCATTGCACACAGACACCTGCCCACCAACACCAGCACAACCTGGCATTCAAGGCCATACTTGGTTGGCATTACACATTTAATCTCCCATTCTCTGCAGTGCATACTCCTTAGTATCTGCTCATGCCTTAGTATCTGCTCATGCCTTAGTATCTGCTCATGCCTCTCTTCATTTTTTCTCCGCATAGCCCATGCTATCTGCCTTCATGGCTTTGTTCAAACTCTTCTTCCTAGAATGCCTTTAAAAACAGCAATCCTCCCCTTTCTATTTTGTTTCCTGCCATGTTCCCTTCAGAGTATTTTAAGTTAACATTATCATAACCAGTAGGA
Source organism: Gorilla gorilla gorilla (assembly GCF_029281585.2). Classification (NCBI taxonomy): domain Eukaryota; kingdom Metazoa; phylum Chordata; class Mammalia; order Primates; family Hominidae; genus Gorilla; species Gorilla gorilla. Next base: position 79,132,076 of record NC_086017.1, on the reverse strand, counting down.
AACCCTGCTCTCTGAAAGTTAATTAAAATAGTGGAGTGGGGACTTCCATTTTCTTTAAATAGATGACAGTCTAAATTTCCAAGTCAGCCCTTAAACCGCAAAGATAACAGGCTACTTGGGTAACACAACACAGACAAACAGAGAATTCCTGAAAGCTGACATGGCAAGGAGGCAAGGCTTTATCACCCAGCTGCCAGCCACAAATGAGTTTGTAAAAGCAAAGCTTTTTTTTTTTTTTTTTTTTTTTTTTTTTTTTTGAGACAGAGTTTCACTCTCGTTGCCCAGGCTGGAGTGCAGTAGTGCGATCTCGGCTCACTGCAACCTCTGCTCTCTGGGTTGAAGCGATTCTCCTGCCTCAGCCTCCCGAGTAACTGGGATTACATGTGCCTGCCACCACGCCCAGCTAATTTTTGTATTTTTTAGTAGAGACGGGGTTTCACCATGTTGGCCAGGCTGGTGTTGAACTCGTGACCTCATGATCCACCATCCTCGGCCTCCCAAAGTGCTGGGATTACAGATTACAGGTGTGAGCAACGAGCCCGGCCTTTTTTTTTTTTTTTTTTTTTTTTTTTTAAGATTTTGAGAGGTGAAAATTACCAAGTAACTATGTGATTAGGGTGCTTCTACTTGTAAGAAAAAGTGAGTGACTACATTTTGCAATTCAGTGCTGGGTCAGAATGAGAGTATGTTAACACCCAGTTTCAAGTGGGAAGGGAATATTCACAAGTTACAGCTGTGCTACAAAAAAAAAAAAAAAAAAAAAAAAAAAATGCAGCTATTTCCCATGGGAAAGGAATTTCTTTGGATGCCCTGGAGAGTAGTTAAGGAAGGGAGGATAAAAACACTTTCAAGAAATTTGCCCCTTAGTTATTATTACACCTCTGGAGCACTTAAAGCTCTAAAATCTAATTTCATTTCCAGAGTCTTTACCGTCAATGATAATAATAAAAATATCATCTCCCATGGGCAAGGCACTATGCTGAGTACCCACTGGAATCAATGGGAAGGCTGTAGTGAAGAGAGGAGCTTTGGAATTTAACTGCCTGGGTTCAAATCCAGGCCCAGCCACTTGTTATGTACCTGTGGGTAGTTTGCCTAGCCTCTCTGGAACCATTTCTTTGTCTCAATAAACGATATTTGCCATTGTTACTATTATTAATATGTTTAATCCTCACAGCAACCCTGTGATGGCACTGTCATTGTCCCCATTTTATAGATAGGAAAACTGAGATTTGTAGCTGTTAAGTAGCTTACTATTTAGGTCACATAGCTAGAGGGTGGCAAATTAGGGCTCCAAACCACATGCATTTTACCACTGTTAGAGGTTTCCTTTTTTGTTTTGGGGGGTTTTTTTGGTTTTGTTTTGTTTTGTTTTGTTTTTTTGAGATGGATCCTCGCTGTGTTGCCCAGGCTGGAGTGCAGTGGTGCAATCGCAGCTCACTGCAAACTCTGCCTCCTGAGTTCAAGCAATTCTTCTTGAAATTAGCCACCATGCCTGGCTAATTTTTTAATTTTTAGTAGAGACGGGGTTTTACCATGTTGGCCAGACTGGTCTCAAACGCCTGAATCTCAGATAATCTGTCAGCCTTGGCCTCCCAAGAGTGCTGGGATTACAGGTGTGAGCGACTGCACCCAACCAGTTTCTTTTTTTGTATCCCAACACAAATTTGTAAGAATCGTTACCTTCCTGGCCAGCAGAATAAAGAAGGCTTACTTGACAGAAATGGAACGTTTTTGTCTTATTTCAGGTCGGGTCTTTGATGGATCAACAAAACACTTTTGTGAAAACTCTTGAGAAGTGATTTTCCTCTCTACAATACTTGGTTAAAAGTTAAACAAAGTTTCCCAAGTTCTCTTGGCTAAGTTTTCAATCTGCTCATGAGCGCTATGAATCTCCCAGAAGGGGACACATACGCAGCATTTTCCACTCTTATTTCAGCCTCTTGCTGGACCACACACTCTACTCTATGAACCATAGAATCAGAGTAGGAGTCAGGCTTCTGCATTTCACAGCTTAAGTATTTTGCATTTCAAAACCCCTTGCATTTCACAGCTTAAAAAAACCTGATGCAACTAAATGAACACAAAAACCCTAAGTCCCACCTTAATACATCTTCAGACAGTTACTAACACCACATAGGATCAGTCCTATACAGGAAGTAACTCTCTTGACCCATTTGAGTTCTCAGTTTCTTTCTCCACTGGAGTGGACCAGGCCATTACACCCATCACAGCTACTTGGTCCTGAAATGAAACTCAGCATACTTGGCCTCTTCAGGTAGCGGCTGGCTGAGACACAGGCATGCGTGGCATTCGGTAGGAATAGAAAGTAGCATGACATGACCTACTTCCACTTCTCAAAGTGCAAACCATCCAGAGTCTACAGGAGCTGTGAGACAACATTGTTGAAGGAGAATTCTACATTCCTCCACTGATAAGCATTTCCAGGCCTTTTGGGTTGTTTCTGGAAACACACTAAGTGATAACATAACACATAACAATACAGTCTTCTTATCTGTGTTCAGATGGCTAATGCAGTTAATCCATTTATTTGTGTGATCAGGAAAGACACATTGAATCACACACACAGGAAGAAGGATTAAAGAGTTGGGGCTTCAAGTTGACCATAAATAATTTTTCACTTGTCTAGTAGGAAGTTTCCCAGAAGAGAAACACATTTCTTTGACTTTCCATTCTTTTGTAGGAAAACATTATCTGCATTGATTGTTTTTCTTTTACGTGTTCTTTTTTTTTTTTTTTTTTTTTTTTTGAGACAGAGTCTTGCTCTGTCGTCCAGGCTGGAGTGCAGTGGCGCTATCTTGGCTCACTGCAATCTCTGCCTCCCGGGTTCAAGCAATTCTCCTGCCTCAGCCTCCCAAGTAGCTGGGACTACAGGCACATGCCACCACGCCCGACTAATTTTTTGTATTTTTAGTAGAGATAGGTTTTCACCGTGTTAGCCAGAATGGTCTCGATCTTCTGACCTTGTGTTCCACCCTCCTCGGCCTCCCAAAATTACAGGCATGAGCCACCATGCCTGGCCTATGTATCCTTTTTCTAACTCTAGATTTAAGAATAAATTTTTTTAAATTGTAGTAAAATATACATAAAATTTATCATCTCAACCATTTTTAAGAATAGTGTTTGGTAGCGTTAAGTAAAGTTTATGTTGGGTGTGTGTGTGTGTGTGTGTGAGTGAGTGTTTGAGACAGAGTCTTGCTCTGTCGCCCAGGCTGGAGTGCAAGTGGCATGATCTCGGCTCACTGCAACCTCCGCCTCCTGGGTTCAAGCGATTCTCCTGCCTCAGCCTCCTGAATAGCTGGGATTACAGGCACGCACCACCACACCTGGCTAATTTTTTGTATTTTTAGTAGAGACAAGGTTTCACCATGTTGGCCAGGCTGGTCTCGAACTCCTGAGGCAATCCACCCGCCTCAGCTTCCCAAAGTGCTGGGATTACAGGCATGAGCCACCACGCCTGGACGTGTTTATGTTGTACGGCCAATCTCCAGAACTTTTTCATCTTGGAAAAACAGAAACTCTGCACCCATTAAACAGCTCCCCATTCACTCCTCCCGCAGTCCATGGCCACCACCATTCTACTTTCTGTCTCTATGAATTTAACAGGAGAGAAATAAAATATTTTTATTTTAAATATTTGTAGATTTTCATGTTAACCTGCTTCCCAACCTAAGTCATTCTTATGGATGATATTTCTTCTACCCATTATTAAGAGAGTTAAAGGTTCAAAGTAGACATGATCGGAGTCCTCAGGGAGCTGGCTGACGTTTAGAAAAATCTTTCATCACATTTTCATTCTCATTAGAAATTCCTTAGACCTAAAAACAAATAGCTTGACAGTTGATCCCCATCAAGCATGCAGATGGGCAGAGTAATTGTCCCGTTACAAGTTAGGCCACAGACAAAAATGTAATGACAAAGGAATTCTAGCTGAGAGGACACTGCACTTCCCAGAACACAAGCAGGTTTCCTGCTACAGGATGCATCTTTGGTAGAATGTTGAGAAAATAAAAGGCTGACACCATTCCTGTGGATCAGTCACGATGTTGGAAAAGTGAGTTTCTAGGCTGAACTTCCACTGGTTGCCAATAGAGTCTGTCAAACCAAGCCCCAAACTGCTCACAACTCGGAACTTGGCAAGTTACTTTCAAAGTTCTTTTCCCAGGCAGTTTATTATAAACCCTTAGAGTTGCCACATTTAGCAAATAAAAATATAGGATGCCCAGTTAAATTGGAATTTCAGATGAACAACGAGCAATTTTTTAGTATAAGTATGTCCAATATATTAAATCTGCCAACTCTAACCTAGATCACCCCTTTAGGATTCTTCTCAATAGTAATAATCTACCACCAGCCTGGGCAGAGAGTGGTAGGAATAAAGTGTTTGGTAAAATCTTTGGTTTATTATGCTACCTTCAGAAAGGAAGGAACATTTTTGTTGTTGTTGTTTTGAGGCAGGATTTTTCTCTGTTATCCTGGCTGGAGTGCAGTGGCATGATATGGATCACTGCAGATCATGTGCCCCCTGGGCATAAGTGATCTTCCCATCTCAGCCTCCCGAGTAGCTGGGACTACAGGTGTGTACCCCACGTCTGGCTAATTATTGTATTTTCCATAGAGATGAGATTTCACCGTGTTGCCTAGGCTGATCTCAAATTCCTGGGCTCAAGCAGTTTGCCCACCTCAGTCTCCCAAAGTGCCTGGATTACAGGCGTGAGCTACCACACCTGGCCAGGAAGGAACACATTTATTGAACATAGGCAAGTGCCTTCATTGCATTCTATTGTAATATACCCAAGAATCCTATGCAACAGGTCACTATTCATATTTTTATAATATGGAAACGCAGGCTCACAAAGGTTAGTTTATCTAAGACCACAAAACTCCTAGGAACAGGGAGACCTGGGACTGAATGCAGTTCTAAAGGCCAAACCTTATTACTGCAAATCATAGGCCTAGAGCTGATTGGTTGGTTGGTATTTTTGATTTTTTCCTAAGTATGTACTGGCTGCCTGTGTACTAGCTCTAGTAAAATGATGGGCAGCTAGGTGATCTTTCTAAATCTCAGTTTCCTTATCTGTAAATTAGAGCACCAACATCTTGGGTGCTATGAAGACTAAATGAGTTTGTGTAAGTAAAATGCATCCTAGGCACTTGTCACACACAGCAAGTGCCTAGGATGGCCACCTTAAGAGCCCAAAGTGGATGGGTGGTGTGGCTCACGCCTGTAATCCTGGCACTTTAGGAGGCCAACGCCGACTGATTGCCTGAGCTCAGGAGTTTGAGGCCAACCTGGGCAACATGGTGAAACCCTGTCTCTAGTAAAAATACAAAAAATTAGCCGAGCGTGGTGGTGTGTGCCTGTAATCCCAGCTACTCAGGAGGCTGAGGCAGGAGAATCACTTGAACCCAGGAGGCAGAGGTTGCAGTCAGCCGAGATCACGCCACTGCACTCCAGCCTGGATGACAGAGCGAGACTCTGTCTCAGTAAATGAATACATAAATAAAAGCCCAAAGAATATCTTTTATCATCCTATGAAAGAGGAGCTGAGAGGTCTGAGGAAGCTGGGGACCAGAGATGGTGTAGAAATGCATGCTCGCACCTGAACCCCTGTGAAGGCGCTAGAAATGCATGAAGCCTAGAAATGCGTGCTCACACCTAAACCCCCATGAAGGCCGCCTTTGCATGCTCACACCTGTAGCCCTGTGAAGGAGCTTCTTAGGATGAAGGATGGGCCAACAACTTCCCACCTCTCACAGAAACAGTGGGAGGCATCCCTAGATTTGGCCAGAGGCCAGGAGAAAGGCTTATATAATTCTTTCAGTTCTCACTTTTCACTCTATAAATAGCTGCAACCTGACTTGGTTTAAGGTCTGATCAAGAAAGGTTTAAATAAAGAAAGGTTTAAAGGTAGGGAGGAAATTCCAAAAATGAAAGACCCTGTGGCTTAGGAGGGGAGGAGAGCAAGGACTGGCACAGCCAGCTGGGTGTTTCCTTTCCCAGCCCCTCCCTCCTCTTCCATTCCTCCCTAGCTTTCCAATTCTCTCGTCTTCCTCTTCCTCCTCTTGTGCTCCGGCCTGCAGTTGTCCAGAGAACAAACCTCTGGTCCTTTAGATCTGTTGCCACCTACTGTGGGAACTTTGGTAAGTTTTCAACCTTCAGTGGGTCTTGTTTCTCTCATCTGTGCATTTAGGGGTTGGACCAAATGAATTCACCTCGCTTACCTGGCTAGGTGGAGCTGCTCTCTTTTAAGTTTAGTCTGGATAGGTAGAAAGTGAAGAGGGCTCTTTCTTTTAGCTGTTATGCAGTTAGCTCAGTCTGTAATCAGTTTTTCGGAACTAATTTGCAATAATCAGGAGTGGTATTAGGCATTGAGTGAACTTGAGCTCTAGCTTTCTGCCTTTGCATATGATTGACTGTGAATGAAAGTGTCAGCTTATTTCTTCTTTTCTTCATCCCATCCCAGGCCTTAGTATCCCCTAACAGTAACAGAGATAACTCATCCAGGGTAGAGATCTTACTCTGAGCTTTTTGAATCAGTATAAAAAGTGGGGCTTCAGGAATACCTTGTGTGGTTTAAGGAGCTTTAATTGATATATTGGACTTCTCACCTGTAGCAGTTTTCAACTCCCTGTTTTAAGGTTCTGCCGAAAATGACTGGAGTCTGGTTTTGCAGCTCATGTAAAAGTGTTTTTTAAAAACTAAATTTGGGGCCGGGCACGGTGGCTCATGCCTGTAATCCCAGCACTTTGGGAGGCCAAGGTGGGCGGATCATTTGAGGTCAGGAGTTCCAGACCAGCCTGGCCAACATGGTGAAACTCCATCTCTACTAAACATATAAAAATTACCCGGGCATCATGGCAGGCGCCTATAGTCCCAGCTACTCGGGAGGCTGAAGCAGGAGGATCTGTTGAACCCAGGAGGTGGAGCTTGCAGTGAGCCGAGATTGTGCCACTGCACTCCAGCCTGGACAACAGAGCGAGACTCCATCTCGAAAAAAAAAATAAAACAAAACAAAACAATAACGACAACAACAAAACCCTAAATTTGGTGTCCTCACTACTAAGGGACAACTAGGCTGTGGTTTTTGTTTGGTTTGTTCTGGTTTGGTGTGGTTTAAGAAACACTGCTAACACATTAAGTCTTGTTATCTATGTTCAGATCCTTGATGTGGTTAATCCAGTTTGATCTAGTTTAAAAAGGCAGACTGTCATCACCTAAGCAATACATATTTTGGTGGAATTAATCAGTGGCTACCATAATGATAAATGCTGAAGCCTCGAAGTTAAAATCTTTCCTCTGCTCCTTTCCTATTTCCTGTCCCCTCTTCCTAGAATCCTGGAAGAGTAAGGCAAAGTTGTTAAAGCACAGGTTTGGAGTCGTATTTGCTTTGTGAGTTTAAATTGCTTAATCTCCCTTAACTCTTTGTTTTCACATCCGTGAAATAGGGACACTGATGTTAATAGCATAATGTGCCTGTAGAGAAAGGGGTTAGCCCACTCTCTGCCACCTGGTAATACCCAGTGAGAGAGCTGTTGTCCCTTAGAAGTATTTCTTTTTTTTTTTCTTTTCTTTTTTTTAATTTGATATGGAGTCTTGCTCTGTTGTCCAGGCTGGAGTACAGTGACATGGTCTGGGCTGGAGTACAGTGGCATGGTCTGGGCTCTCTGCAACCTCCGCCTCCCAGGCTCAAGCGATTCTTCGGCGTCAGCCTCCTGAGTAGCTGGGATTACAGGCACCCGCCACCACACCCAGCTGATTTTTGTATTTTTAGTAGAGACAGGGTTTCACCTCAAAGCCAGGCTGGTCTTGAACTCCTGACCTCAGGTGATCCACCCACCTCTGCCTCCCAAAGTGCTGGACTTACAGGCATGAGCCACTGTGCCTGGCCCTTTAGAAGTATTTCTTTTGGGGGATTAGATGACAGCACTCATGTTTTGTCACTGCTAGGTCAGGTCACTTGCTAGAGTCTCCTAAAACAAACCTCCTGAGCTGTCCACCCAAAAGCTTTGCTCAGGCTCCCTGACCATCTCTACAATTTAAGGAGTTGATTACAGTCTCTTTCTTGAAAATATTATTATTATTATTATTTGAGACAGGGTCTCGCTCTGTCACCCAGGCTGGAGTGCAGTGGCATGAGATTGGCTCACTGCAACCTCTGCCTCCTGGGTTCAAGCAATTCTCCTGCCTCAGCCTCCTGAGTAGCTGGGACTACAGGCACACACCACCACACCCGGCTAATTTTTTGTATTTTTAGTAGAGGTGGGGTTTCACCATGTTGGCCAGGCTGGTCTGGAACTCTTGACCTCAAGTGATCCGCCCACCTCAGCCTCCCAAAGTGCTGGGATTACAGGCATGAGCCACCACACCTAGCCAAAATCTCTGTTTTATGTTGTGTTTATCCTATTGCAGTGGTTCTTAAGCCCTTTGTTAAAAGCAGATTGCTAAGCCCCACCCTCAGCCTTTCTGATCCAGTAGGTCTGGGGTGGAGCCTGAGATTTGCCTTTCCAGAAAGTCATCCGATAATGTTGATGCTGCCGATAATGTTGATGCTGCCGGTCAGGGTACGAGGGTATAATGATAATCACTGTTTTCTTTTGTTTGTCACCTTTAATATTGCTTTACCTAAGAATCAGTAGAGAGAAACTTACTGTTAGAAATTTCTAGTTGTTAAGTCTAGCAGATAATAAGCTGAATTCATCATTGAAGGCCAGGTTCTACAAATAACTGAAACATGATATTCTTTTTCAATAAAGGGCAATTTGAAGGCAAGCTAGCCAGTGAAAAGCTCTTAAACTGCTAATCACCCAGGTCTTGGTCAGTGCCAGTAGATTAGTTGAGGAAATTGGTGTTTGTTAATAGTAACCAAGATCCTTTTTAATAATTACTTGTTTATGCAATCTGTCATCCTTCAATAGAAGATCCAGCTTAAATGGTTTGATTGATAGTTAAGTTGGCACCTGTTACACCTATTTAACAGACATTTAATGCACTTTTTTTTTTTTTTTTTTTGAGACAGGGTCTCATTCTGTCACCCAGGCTGGAGGGCAGTGGCATGATCTCAGCTCACTGCAGCCTCCACCTCCCAGTTCAAGCAATTCTTCTGCCTCAGCCTCCTGAGTAACTGGGACTACACGCATGCGCCACCAGGCCCAGCTAATTTTTGTATTTTAAGTAGAGACGGAGTTTCACCATTTGGCCAGGCTGGTCTGGAACTCCTGACCTCAAGTAATCTGCTCGCCCCAGCCTCCCTAAATGTTGGGATTACAGACATGAGCTACTAGGCCCGGGCTAAATAAACTTTTGTAGCTGCTATGATCACTAATCCTGTCCCATTCGTTCAGTGTAGTTCAGAACCTTGATGGGTCGTCACAGGTTTCTAGTAAGCATAGACAAAGAAATGACTTCTCATCAAGGCCTATACGAGGCAACACCAGAAGACTGGCAAATGTTTCCAATTAGCTCCATTCCTAGTAACAGTAAATCTTTGGTTTGCGTGGGACACAGTACTAAATAGAGTTCTCGGCTGTGATGACTTGCCCAAATCCTGGGAGGCCCCTGTCATGATCTTTTAATTTCTCATGATATGTAAGCTGTATGGTACATATACACTTAATAACAGGCTTTAGACTTTACTGAGTGTTCACATAGGCACTTAACTATGGCATTTTTACATCCACATGCACATTTTCTGAAATAAGGATTTTGAGTTACAATTATGTGTGGGTGAAAAAAGAACTCCAGACCCAAGTTAATCTTTTTTTTCTTTTTTTTTTTTTTTTTTGAGACAGGGTCTCACTCTGTCACCCAGGCTGGAGTGCAGTAGGCGATCGTGGCTCATTGCAGCCTCGACCTCCCGGCCTCAGGTGATTCTCCCACCTCATCCTTCCAAGTAGCTGGGACTACAGGCCTGTGCCACCCCACCCAACTAATTTTTCTGTATTGTTCATAGAGACGAGGTTTCACCATGTTGGCCAGGCTGGTCTCGAACTCCTGGGCTCAAGTGATCCATCTCGCCTCCCAAAGTGCTGGGATTACAGGTGTAAGCCACTGCACCTAGCCCCAGGTTAACTTTCTAAACAGCTTAGGTTTAGAAAGTGAAGCTTCTGTAGCTGTTTCCACTTGGATATTATATTTAATATACATTTTTTATGCACCTTTGGTTTGGGTTTCAGGTAAGGAAGCGCTTTGCTTGGAGAAGAAAAGTGAAATGCAGAGCTGGTGTGGTGGTTCATGCCTGTAATCCCAGTACTTTGAGAAGCCAAGATGGGAGGATCACTTGAGCCCAAGGGTTTGAAACCTGCCTGGGCGACAAAGGGAGACCTCATCCCTACCAAAAAAAAAAAGTGAAACTTGCAACTTTGGGGCTTGGGCTTTTTTTTTTTTTTTTAAGCTGTTCTACAAATGGAGGATGCCCCCACACCAAGCATAGACAGCAAGGGTCTTAGTTTTCTCTAGGAAGTACTAGCATGCCCAGTGTGCTAACTGCCTGCACTCCCTTCTACGCCAGTCTCTGATAGCAGGTGGCTGATTGTTGCTGTGTGCAAGCCCACAATTAGCCACAAGCAGGTGCACCCATTTGCTGGGGGTGGCTTTTTCCACACAAGTGCTCCAGCACACACAAAGAGTAGCCTCAGTTTTGCCAGCCATGTGGCTTTCTCAAAAATGAGTGGGGTTGGCACATTCCATCAGGGTACTTGGGGTCAGTAAAGAAAAACAGCCTTTGAAAGGGGGCTTCAGAATAACCAAAGGAATTGTTGCCTGAGAAATAGTTGTAGTAGCTAAATAGAGGGTCATGGGCAGCTTCCTTCTGGAAAGTTATCGAAATAGGAATCTGGAATGCCTAAGGGAGGAGTTCAGCCTAGATAATCAGATAAAATGCAAGCATGTTCTTCATTGTGACATCTGAATTCCTGCTGAAATTATGGAGAGAAGCAATTTCTGGTTTGGTCACTGAGAAGTAGCAAGTGATGTAGATTTATGGGCATTCTCTCTGGCTAGGACCCGGAGAAACCAGTCCCTCATGGCAATTCTGGTCAAGTACATCTTTAAAATAACATATCCATTGCCATTAGGGTCAGGAATGTCCAGTCAGTTTGAGTGTATTTATTGCTGGTGAAAGGCAGAGACATCCCGATTGAGGCTTGTTCACCTCCCCTACTACTTTTGGGCCCTCCCTCTGAACTCTGAGGTTGATCCTGACTCATAAATCATGCCTCCTGCCCAGCCAGCCAGGGAGGGGCCTTCTGTGCAGAAGCCAGACCTGGCTGCTCCTACAAGCTCCATAGATCCCTTGCAGCCTCAGGCTCCCAGACAAATTCCCCAGGAGGGTGAACAAATAAGCACTCAGCTACTGCCGTCCACTCAAACGTGAAATCCTGTTTGATCCTAAACTCTGAAAATGATCGAGCTTAACCTTCTATAATAATATGCCAGTGTTTCTAACACCCCAGTGGATTCATTTTTGGTTCAGTAGGTTCTAACCTCTTGTGTTACCATTGCAGCACCTCCCCATAACAGGGCAGTGAGCTTGAACTTCGGCTTTCCCCACATCCACTCAACTGGCCATACTTGATTCCATTTTTGTTGTGAGTTATATCACATAGAATAATGCGTAAAACACGTATATTGGTATAAAGAACAAATTAGAAGGATGCAGCTGGGCCGGGCACAGTGGCTCACGCCTCTAATCCCAGCACTTTGGGAGGTGGAGGTGGGCAGATCACCTGAGGTCACGAGTTCGAGAACAGCCTGGCCAACATGGCGAAACCCCGTCTCTACTAAAAATACAAAAATTAGCTGGGCATGGTAGCACATACCTGTAGTCCCACCTACTGGGAGGGCTGAGGAAGGAGAATCGTTTAAACCCAGGAGGCGGAGGTTGCAGTTAGCCAAGATAGTGCCACTGCAGTCCAGCCTGGGTGACAGAGTCTTGGAGAAAAAAAAAAAGGAGAAGAAAAGGATGCAGCAATACAACCATAGCCAGTGAGGAATGTTGCCAGGACCCCAGAAGCCTCCTGCCCCCCATTGTATATTGTACTTTCCTACCTCCAATAAAATTCCCTCTTTCCTCACGGGCATTCTGACTCTATGGTAAATATTTTCTTGTCTTTGTTTTGTTAAGCCTATAGCACCCAGTATTTCCGGGCTGTCTCCCATCCAAGAACTAACCAGCCCCAACCTTACTTAGCTTCCTAGATGAGATGAGATCAGGTGCTTGTCTTTCCTCATAGTTTTATCACCTATGTGTGATTCTTTCTAGTTTCATTTTGTTTGTTTTGGACCTTTTATGTACATGAAGTAGTGATTGTGTTTCTTATATGGGGTCTTGTATCTTTGCTCAATATGTGTGACATTCATGATGTGTGTAGCTATTGTCTGTTTTCTTTGCTGCATGGTATTCTATTATATGAATACATTACAGCTTAAGCATTTGTACAGTTATGGGATATTTGAGTTGTTCTTTTGTGTGAACAATGTTAGTGTAAATTTTTTTTTTTTTTTTTTTTTTTTTTTGAGGCAGAGTCTTGCTCTGTCCCCCAGGCTGGGGTGCGATGATACAATCTCAACTCACTGCAACCTCCGCCTGCCGGGTTCAAGTGATTCTCCTGCCTTAGCCTCCCAAGTAGCTGGGATTACAGGTGCCCGCCCCCATGCCTGGCTAATTTTAATATTTTTTTAATAGAGGTGGGGTTTCACCGTGTTGGTCAGACTGGTCTCAAACTCCTGACCTCAGGTGATCCACCCACCTCGGCCTCCCAAAGTGCTGGAATTACAGGCGTGAGCCACCACGCCTGGCCCTAAATCTTACTCTTGTATACAAGTTTCTCTAGGGAATATACCTAGCAGAGGATTACTGGGTTATAGGGTATGCAAATTTCCAAAATGATTGTACCGATTGACACTCTTACTAGTAATGGATGAGAGTTCCTATTGCACTACATCTTCATATAAACTAGATCTTGTTGGAGTTTTAAAGTTTGATAGTCGCCGGATGCGGTGGCTCATGCCTGTAATCCTAGCACTTTGGGAGGCCGATGCAGGTGGATCACGAGGTCAGGAGTTCAAGATCAGCCTGGCTAACTTGGTGAAACCCCATCTCTACTAAAAATACAAAAGAATTAGCCAGGCGTGGCAGAGGGCGCCTGTAATCCCAGCTACTCGGGAAGCTGAGGCAGAGAATTGCTTGAACCTGGGAGGCAGAGGTTGCAGTGAGCCAGCATCGCGCCACTGCACTCCAGCCTGGGTGACAGAGCGAGACTCCATATCAAAAAAAAAAAAAAGTCTGATAGTCTGGCCGGGTGCGGTCTATCTCTTGATCATGAGGTCAAGAGATAGAGACCTTCCTGGCCAACATGGTGAAACCCTGTCTCTACTGAAAATACAAAAAGTAGCTGGGCATGGTGGCGTACACCTGTAGTCCCAGCTACTCCGGAGGCTGAGGCAGGAGAATCACTTGAACCCAGGTCCTTGTTTAGGACCAAACAAGATCGCACGACTGCGCTGCAGCCTGGCGACAGAGTGAGACTCCGTTGTGTATTGGTAATTAATTGAGGATTTAATTTACATTTCCTTGATAACTTATGAAGATGAACACTTTTTTCTGTTGGCCATTTGGAATTCTACTTGTATACACTGCTTGTTGAAGAGTTTAACCCATTTTTCTGCCAAGGTATCTGTCTCAGTCATCTTTCAATTATTCTGCTGGCTTTCTCTTTTAGTGTTATAGTCACGTCCACAGCTCAACCACTTCAAATATCGGTGATGGCTTGCTGGAAAATTCCTATATTAAATAGGTTCTTATAGGAAAGTGATGTTATATATTCACAAGGGATGTTTTGCAATAGTACAAATGACCAGATTTGGAGGATTAACAGGAGCCTTTTCTAACGTGAAGAAATAAGCCATGTTCTTCCCTGAGAATGTAATTTTGGGGGACTGGCCATGGGGGCTCGTGTCTGTAATCCCAGCACTTTGGGAAGCTAAGGCAGGAGGATTGCTGGAGGCCAGGTGTTTGAGATCAGCCAGGTCAACATAGTGAGACCCCATCTCTATGAAAAATTAAAAAATTAGCCAGACATGGTGGCACGCAGCTGTGATTCTAGCTACTTGGGAGGCTGAGGGGGGAGGATCACTTGAGCCCTGGAGGTTGAGGCTGCAGTGAGCCATGATTGAGCCACTGCACTCCAGCCTGGGCAACAGAACAAGACCCAGCCTCAAAAAAAAAAAAAAAACAAAAAAAACCCACGTGATTTTGAGGGATAGTCAAGATTCCACAAGTAGTGAGACAAGTAATTTGCCTAAATTACTCGTTTCCTTTAATCAATCACTATTGGCAATTTGCAGTTAGCAAATTATCTGATTATCTGAAACTAGAAACCAAGAAACTGAGAAGGCATCTTCTCTCCATTCCTTTTTTTTTTTTTTTTAAATAAGAGAGTCTCACTCTGTTGCCCAGGCTGTAATATATTGGTGCAATCATAATTCACTAGAGCCTTGAACTCCTGGACTCCAGTGGTCCACTTCAGCCTCCCAAGTAGCCGAAACCACAGGCACATGCCATGACACCTGGCTAATTTTTTAAAAATTTCTTGTAGAAACAAGGTCTCACTGTGTTGCCCAGGTTGGTCTCCAACTCCTAGGCTCAAGTGATCCTCCCGCCCCAGTCTCCCAAAGTATTGGGATTATAGGCATGAGCCACCATGCCCAGCGAGCTCTGACTTATGTGAAGAGAAATTAACTAAAGTTTTGATCTCTATCACACACAGTCAAATCTGTATCTTATATGAAACATGGGCAATGTTCTTCTCTTTTCATAGTTCACACCATATCTCAGTGTCCCCAGGTCTGATGGTGAGTTTGACTTACATTTCTCAGCTTGCTTACCCAGTTGATTTTCTAATGCCTGTCTCACTTGGCCCCAAGATATTTGCATCTGAGATGTCTAATATTCAGAGTGACATAAGAGAAAAATTCTGTAAGTCTAAAAGATATGCTTTGTAGAGTATTAGGGTAGAATTTTCAGGATTCTTATCATTGAAGGCAGGGTTTCTCAATCTCAGCACTATTGACATTTTGGGCAGGATCATCCTTTGTTGTTGAGGGCTGTCCTGTGCATTATAGGAACTACCCAGTAGAAGCCAGTAACACCTCCTTCCTCAGTTGTGACTATCAAAAATGCTTTCAAACATTGCTAAACGTCCCCTGAGGGGCAAAATTGCCCACGTTGAGAACCACTAATCCAAAGTATATTTCTTTCTTTTTTCTTAATAAACATTTTTTGAAGCAGTTTTAGATTTACAGAAGAACTGAATGAAAAGTACAGAGAGCTCCTTTATACCCCCTTTCCCCACCCCCACTGTTTCCCCTATTATTAACATCTTGCATTAGTGTGGTACATTTGTTGCAAAAGTCTATAGTCAAATTAGGGTTCACTCTTTGTGTTGTACAGTTCTACAGGTTTTGTCAAATGCATAATGTCATATATCCACCATTACAGTATCATACAGAATAGTTTCAGTGCCCTAAAAATCTTCTGTGCTCCATCTTTTTAAGAATACTTTTTTCTTTCTTTCTTTCTTTTTCTTTTCTTTTTTTTTTTTTTTTGAGACGAAGTCTCACTCTTGTCCCCCAGGCTGGAGTGCAATGGCGCGATCTCGGCTCACTGCAACTTCCGCCTCCTGGGTTCAAGTGATTCTCCTGCCTCAGCCTCCTGAGTAGCTGGGATTACGGGTGTCTGCCACCACAGCCGGCTAATTTTTGTATTTTTAGTAGAGACAGGGTTTCACATGTTGGTCGGGCTGGTCTTGAACTCCTGACCTTGGGTGATCCCCCTGCCTTGGCCTCCCAAAGCGCTGGGATTATAGGCTAAGCCACTGCACCCGGTTAAGAATACTTTTTTTCAAGGTATTCTAAACTCTCCTTAAAATGATCCTAATCCACTTCCCTATTAACGCACATTTTAGTTGCTTCTCAGTGATTGATTAGTACTCAAAAAAAGGTCTTAATGAATGAATATTCATCATTATCTCAGATACTGGCTCATGATTAACCTGTAGTAATTTATTCAGCCAGAATTTCTAAACAAATAACATCTTATAACTGGAGTAGATTCTTATTGTGTATAGTTCAAATTACTCTTGAAAATCGCTGGGAAAATGATATGCTGAAGACTAAACTTCATCTTTCAATAAATCCAACACAAGTGGTATTTTTCTCCAGTTGAAACACACAGCTATTTCTTTAGGCACTAGATATAAAGATTGCTTGAGTTTAGCAGACATGTATTAAATGCCTGAATGCTGGAAAAATCTCAGTGTCGTGAGATACTTGTGCTTTGAGGGACATAGGACTAAGGACAACAGCTTCAAGTCACCTGTTTTGTACTTACTCTCAACCATGAGCTTATTGAATGGAATGACAGATAAAATTTCTCCCTCACTTCTTTCCCTATTCTCCTTTCCCTTTTGGCCGACTGCATTTGTATGAGTTAAAAACAATTCTGTTGTATGACACTCGTTCTACATATTTTTGTTAACTGAATAAATAAATTTATGATAAATAGCAACTTCTGATCTAGTGAGGTCTCCATTGCCACAAAATTAACTGTAATCCAAGTAAGTGAATGCTAGGCTGGGTTCTTGAAACATAGCCTATGGTTCACCTGGATCCAGAAATAACAACATGCATGTGGTCGATGGGGATGATTTCATAACACGATGTTGTCCTGAATTTATCATTTTTGAATATATGCATGCATTTGCCCTTCATTAAAAAAAACTCACAATTTAGAAGTAAAGGTATCTGACAGTTTTAGGTTTGAAAAAAAAAAAAGTAAATGTGGTATGCCAGACAGAACATAAAAGAGATTATTAAGAAAAATAAATATACTGGGAGTTGACAGTTGACCTTTAATATGAATGAATTGGATTGTGGTATATTTTGATTTTCAGGAAGCACAAACCGGTTTCCCAAGATTGTCAGTGTGGTTAAGCCATAACTCTCAGATTTCAAATGAATAGAGAGATTTATTCTTATGTAAGAACAGGAGCCAAGTGACTTTTTACTTCCTGTAGTAATTTGGAAAGCTATATCTTTCACCTGTAGGAAAGGCCACAACCCTGGCTTTGAAATATAATAGCAACAAGGAATGGTTCAGTGTTTGGCCCTCCAGCTGGGGGGCTCGTCTACTTAAATAGATAATAATAGTATCTACTGCATGGGAATGCTTGTGGTGAGCCTTACATGAGGTAAATAATGCCCAAGAAGTGTGTTGCATGGTATCTGGCACTTGGGAGCCTTTCATCGAAGGGTAGCTAGTGGTAAAGATAGGAAGAATTGGAAGGTGGGAAGAGTTAGCATTATGCTGTTTGATGAACACCAGTTTCATCAGAATTTTAAGTAGCTACCCTCTAATAGGCTTTAGATAGTCATGTTCATTTCCTCATAGATTATGTCCTTAAATACTCAGTAGTTAGAGTATTTTCTCTCATAACCAACTATGACTGGGTAGTATTACCTGTTCTCCCTCTTTTTTTTTTTTTTGAGATGGAGTCTCGCTCTGTCACCAAGGCTGGAGTGCAGTGGCGTGATCTCGGCTCACTGCAAGCTGCGCTTCCCAGGTTCATGCCATTCTCCAGCCTCAGCCTACCAAGTAGCTGGGACTATAGGCACCCACCACCAAACCTGGCTAATTTTTTTTTATTTTTTTGTATTTTTAGTAGAGACAGGATTTCACCGTGTTAGCCAGGATGGTCTCAATCTCCTGACCTCGTGATCTGCCCTTCTTGGCCTCCCAAAGTGCTGGGATTACAGGCGTGAGACACTGTGTCCGGCCTGTTCTCCCTTTTTTAAAGTTCTGTAAAGACCACACCTTTCTCTTGACAACTAGAATTTTGCCATTTTATAATTAGATAAGAGCTAACCTTACGTGAGGTACATTTTAGTTCACTTAATGTGACTTAAGAGATACCTTGGGTTTCATTAGAAACACGTTTTCCAGTCATCTTCTATTCAAGAGATTTCTACAGGTGGTTGAGTTGGTCTGCTATATTTCAGGGGGTTGTAAGGAAGTAACAGAAGAGTAATATAAAAGACTACATAAACGTTTTCATTGCAATGATATCTATTATGAAAAATTGTTGATGTTATGTGAATGGTTTCATGATAACCAGTATTCCACCATGATGAATATTATGTAGCCACTAAAGATGATTAGTAAGATACTGTAGGAACATGGAGAAAGTGGATAATGAAATGTGAAGAATATTCTGTAAAAATACAACGTGAAAAATGTACAATTATAATCATAGTTATGTGTAAAATAGACGTGCAGAAAATATTATAAACTTCAACCTCTCATCATATAACTCAGTTGTTAAATTTGGGGGCTGCTTCTAGTTAGAGTCCATAACCATGTGTTTGTTGGCTTCAACATGCTGTAAATAGTTATTTTTTTTATCTCATTCATTTGGTGACCGGCTTGCATAATTTTTTGGATTACAGTACCTGACATTACCATATTCCATTTCTTTTTAGTGATGAAAATGCCAGGAAAGATTTAAAGACATTACCAGCCTTTCCAACCAAAACTCTTCAGGAGCATCCATCCCTTCCCTACTGGTAAGCCAAATCCACATAACAGGTGACTCATTTTCATAGCCTCCATTCAGAACTACATGCTTTTCAGGGCACTAAAAGAAATATAAGTGAGAAAAATATCAAATTGCCAATCAATTGTATAAAGTAACCATAGGTAGACCTTGATCCTTTCAGTGAAAGCATCTACTCAAAGCTTACTGGAGATCATTGTACCAAGACGTGTCTTGCAGTCATTTGCAAAGAGCAGCTGGCTGATGTTTCTTTCAAGTGCGTAAAATGTCTGTAGAGTATGCTCCTAGGTGAATATATAATATTCAATATATGTGCAGTCACTGTGTAATGTAGCTTTAATCTAGCAGAATGCAATATAAGTGTTATAAAATACAGATTTCCTTGGATCAGAGATTTTCACAATGACCAGAGGTTTCTACTACAGCTAGATATTGTGTATATTGAGTTGGTTTAGTTGTTTGTACTTTAATGAATCCATAGTATCCATTTTCATCCCACATTTTTTTTCTAAATTACATTTTCCCTTAAAATACTTATATTCTTATTAAATATATTCTCCTTGGTTTCAGTCTGAATCCTCAAGATGGTTTTTCTTTCCACTAAAATGTTAGAAAATAAAGATTACAAAATAGATATTCAATATTGAGACGTTTAGTATGAAGTTGGAAGTATATTCCCAAATATATAGTGAAAGTAAGTACTGAGGCTACATAGCATCTTGACTCTGGAAACTTCTAGCCATGTCATTTTCAAGTGATAGTTTTTTTGTTTGTTTGTTTTGCTTTTTTGAGACAGAGTCTTGCTCTGTCGCCTAGGCTGGAGTGCAGTGGCATGAACTCGGCTCACTGCAACCTGGTTCAAGTGATTCTTGTGCCTCAGCTTCCCGAGTAGCGAGGATTACAGGCACCCTCCACCAGGCTCGGCTAATTTTTGTATTTTTAGTAGAGTCGGGGTTTCACCATGTTGATCAGGCTGGTCTCAAACTCCTGCCCTCAGGCAATCTACCTGCCTCGACCTCCCAAAATGCTGGGATTACAGGTGTGAGCCACCGGGCCCGACCAAGTGCGACAGTTTTATCTATTTTTATTTTATTTTATTTTTTGAGACACAGTCTCCCCCTGTCGCCCAGGCTGGAGTGTAATGGCACAATCTCCGCTCACTGCAACCTCTGACTCCTAGGTTCAAGCAATTCTCCTGCCTCAGCCTCCCAAATAGCTGGGATTACAGGCACACAGTACGATGCTCAGCTAATGTTTTGTATCTTCAGTAGAGAAGGTGTTTCACCATGTTGGCCAGGCTGGTCTCGAACTCCTGACCTCGTGATCCACCTGCCTCGGCCTCCCAAAGTGCTGAGATTACAGACGTGAGCCGCTGCACCCGGCCTTGATAGTTTTTTAATTTAAAAAAAAAGACGTTACTAATGACAACTAGTCATATGGAGATAGAAATACTTCATCTTCTAGGTTATACTTGAGATTTCCTTTCCAGTCAACAGGTTTTACTCTAGGGCAATAAAAGGGTTTTCTTCTAAAGCAACATGTCTGTAAGTGGTGATAGTAGAGTGTTTTCGATTGCACACAGACTCAGAAGCAGTTTAAATTCTTTTAAAATATTTCTGAATCATTCAATGAGAAAGTCTTTAGTGCCTAACACTTGCTGATCTCCCTGTTTTAACCAAAGAGAGGATAGGCCTTAGGCTCAAAATTTCTTCAATAATGTTCTACAGCTAACATTTGATATCATTATTTTATGTGTATTATATTCCATCCAATTATGGCAAAAGATCATTTCCCATTTGAGAAATTGATATGGTTTCCTTTTCTAGTAAATTAAGTTTTTTGTTTGTTTTTTGTTTTTGTGATGGAGTTTCGCTCTCGTTGCCCAGGCTGGAGTGCAATGGCGCAATCTCGGCTCACTGCAGCCTCCACCTCCTGGGTTCAAGTGATTCTCGTGCCTCAGCCTCCTAAGTAGCTGGGATTACAGGCATGTGCCACCACAACCAGCTAATTTTGTATTTTTAGTAGAGACAACATTTCACCATGTTGGCCAGGCTGGCCTCAAACTCCTGACCTCAGGTGATCTGCCTGCCTCAACTTCCCAAAGTGCTGGGAATACAGGTATGAGCCACTGCGCTTTAAGTCTTTTTTTTTTTTTTTTTGAGATGGATTTTCACTCTTGTCACCTAGAATGGAGTGCAATGGCTCAATCTCGGCTCACTGCAATCTCCACCTCCCAGGTTCAAGCAGTTCTCCTGCCTCAGCCTTCCGAGTAGCTGGGACTACAGGCACATGCCACAACACTCAGCTAATTTTTTTGTATTTTTAGTAGAGATGGGGTTTCACTGTGTTAGCCAGAATGGTCTCAATCTCCTGACCTCGTGATCCCCTCAGCCTCCTAAAGTGCTGGGATTACAGGCGTGAGCCACCACGCCTGGCTGTGCACTTTAAGTTTTAAAGGTAGTAATATATATATTATATAAATATGCTACATAAAATATAAGTTAAAGATGATAATGGAGGCAGTCAAATGTCTGAAGTTCAGGAATCCATCTCCTACAGAAACAAAAGCCAAGCTCTATCTACCAAACAAGTTGGTGAAGGCTTTCTCTCTCAAGTTTCCTGACAGCCACCTGACAATGTGGAAACTGTGCCTGTACCTCAGATAATCATGCATTGCAATCCTTCTCATTTCTTTGTTTTACAGTGAGGACAGGGTAATTGAGCATTATTTGAAAATCAGAGGTCTCACTCGGGGTCAAGCTGTGGTTCAGTAAGTATCTTTCCTTTTGCTTAGATATAATTTTAGTATCTCTCATTTGAAGGTGTCACTTGAAATGATTTCTGTTGTGTAGTTTTTGTGAACATAGTCCTTATCTGGTTAGAAATATCTTACTGTGAATTAGAAAATGTCTTCGGTCATTCTATACATTGATGTCACCAACTCAGATACCTACCAGTGTCAGGCAGGTAAAAAAATGAGGAATGTAGGCCAGATGTAGGGCAATAGAGAATGGTGGGGACTGTGGTAAACAGGTGAGCTTTCATCCTGAGTAGAGGCAAGGTTACTCAGCTTTAGAATTCAGGCATAATGTTGCCAGATCCTTTGTTTTCCAGGAGAAGCTGGAAATTCAGATTTTTAAATCTTATCTCATTGGGAAGTAATTTAAAGAAAATTTAATGCAATATTAGCCAAATAAAACCTATCTAGAAGCCATGTTTTGTCCCCCAATTTGTGATTCGACTTTGAGTCGAGTGTATAGTATATTGGTGTTAGATAGTCTGTTTCTTCATGCTGCTAAGAACAAGCCATTGTAATGTATTTCTACGTTTAGTGACTTATAGAGTTACCACCAATTATTAAGAACAGGCCAGCACAGTGGCTCATGCCTGTAATCCCAGCATTTTGGGAGGCTGAGGAGGGCAGATCACTTGAGATCAGAGGTTCAATGACAGCCTGGCCAACATGGTGAAACCCCATCTCCACTAAAAATACAAAAATTAGCCAGGCAAGTTGGCAACCACCTGTAATCCCAGCTACTCGAGAAGCTGAGGCAGGAGAATTGCTTAAACCAGGGAGGCGGATGTTGCAGTGAGCCGTGATTGCACCATTGCACTCCAGCCAGGTGACAATAAAGAAACTCTGTCTCAAAAAAAAAAAAAGTTGCTACACTAAACTTTTAAAATTATTTCTGTGCCTGTGAAAACTGAAATAGGAACTTGAAGATTGTAGATTTTCCTCACACTCCTACTTCTTTGCTCTAATCTCTCTTTTTGAGACAGAGTCTTGCTCTGTCACCCAGGCTGGAGTGCAGTGATGCGATCTCATCTCACTGCAATCGCCACCTCCTGGGTTCAAGCGATTTTCGTGCCTCAGGCTCCTGAGTAGCTGGGATGATACAGGCGCATGCCACCATGCCTAGCTAATTTATGTAGTTTTAGTAGAGACAGGGTTTCCCCATGTTGGCCTGGCTTATCTCAAACTCGACCTCAAATGATCTGCCCAACTCGGCCTCCCAAAATGCTGGGATTATAGACATGGGCCACTGTGCCCAGCCTCTAATCTTGTTTTTATCAAAACACACCTTCTGTTATCTTTGCAGCAGAAATCAGAAGTTAGCATCTTGAAATTGGATCCTTGACATTTTAATTCATTGTGCCTGTTTTCTGAACTGAAAAGTAAAAAGAAGTAGTGACAATTTCCATTAAGGGTATTAAGGTAAACTAGTGAGTACAGTCATGTACCATTTCTGTACACATATACAATGGTGGGCCCATAGGATTATAATGCCATATTGTTACTGTATCTTTTCTATGCTTAGATACGCAAATACTTACCATTGTATTATAATTGCCTACAGTATTTCAGCCCAGTAACATGCTGTACAGGTTGGTAGCCTAGGAGCAATAGGCCATACCATACAGCCTAACTGTGTAGTAGGCTCTACTATCCAGGTTTGTGTAAGTGCACTCTATGATGTGTGCACAAGGACAGAATCACCTAACAACACAATTCTCAGAATGTATCTTCATTGTTAAGCAATGTGTGACTGTATATTACAAAGTTCCCCTGCTTAAGACATGGAATCAACCCAAATGCTCATCAATGATAGACTGGATAAAGAAAATAAAGTATATACACACCATGGAATACTATGTAGCCGTACAAAGGAATGAGATCATGTCATTTGCAGGGACATGTATGAAGCCAGAAGCCATTATCCTCAGCAAACTAATGCAGGAACAGAAAACCAAACACACTTGTTCTCACTTATAAGTAGGAGCTGAACAACGAGAACACGTGGACACAGGGAGGGGAACAACACTTACTGGCCTGTCAGGAGAGGGCTGGGGTGGGAAAGAGCATTAGGGAAAAGTGCTAATGGATGCTGGCCCTAATCTCTAGGTGATGGGTTGTTAGGTACAGCAAATCACTATGGCATACATTTACCTATGTAACAAACCTGCACATCCTGCACATGTACCCTGGAACCTCAAAAACAATTAAAAAAAAAAAAAAGTACCCATGCTTAAATGCAGAGTCTTATTCTTTCTCCTGATCATTATTGTGTGGCTTCATCTAAGAGACGGTTTCATTTGGTAGTTAAGGCTCTAGGATGTGGAGTCCGACTCATTTTGTTAGAATTCTGGCTGTGCAGTTTAGTTGCTGCAAGACCTTGACACATTTAACCTCTTATATTCATTTACATGCGGGCAATTTACTTTTAAAAAATATATCAAATTATTGATTACACTTCCTGGAGAAATTGATCATCAAAATGTCATTAAAAAGTCTGCTTGCGTTAAAACAGGAGCCTCAGTTCCTTGAGGGCAGAGAGGAAGCGTTACACAATTTAGCCCACCCCAAAGCCTTAAAGGTGTACAATAAACACTACTGAATTAAAAATAGCAAGTGGCGGCATCGTCGCTTTAATTTTTATTTTGGGGGGACTTTTTTTTTTTTTTTTGACAGATTTCTCACTCTGTCACCCAGGCTGGAGTGCAATAGTGCAATCTCAGCTCACTGCAACCTCCACCTCCCGAATTCAAGCAATTCTCCTGCCTCAGCCTCCCATACAGCTGGGATTACAGGCGCCTGCCACCACGCCCAGCTAATTTTTTGTATTTTTAGTAGAGATGGGGTTTCAGCATGTTGGCCAGGCTGGTCTTGAACTCCTGACCTCAGGTGATCCACCCGCCTCGGCCTCCCAAAGTGCTGGGATTACAGGCGTGAGCCACCGCGCCAGGCCTGGGGGGACATATTTTTTAAGTCAGGTTTACATACCATAATTCATAGTTTTAAAGTATGTATTTCTAGGAGTTTTGACAGATGTTTCTAGTTATTTAACCTCTACCACAAGCAATATATGGCATAGCTTTATTGTTTAACTTATGAGTATGACCCAAAAGTTGGTGCCCATTGCTTGCATCATTAGGGGCTTACTTTAAAAAATATTTGCAAATGGAGTTTATAATATAGTACATTCCTAATCCATAAACATTTGAATGTGTGGAAAGTAACATTTTCTATAGCTTTATGAAATTGAGGTTCTATTAGCATTTTCCTGACATTTGGATAAGCTAAAATATATTACTACCCAAAATGGTTTATTCTGTTTCTACTTGAGTGAAACATATTAATTATTCTTATAATAAGGAAAGTAGAAACGTGGTGTTTCTTTAAATCACTTTTCCCAAAAGGGTCCTCTAACTATTTTAATAAGATTGTGATACATATTTATTTTCCATAGGTATATGAAAATAGTGGAAGCTCTACCGACTTACGGTGTCCATTACTATGCAGTAAAGGTAAGTAATTTTACATGACAAAGCTTTCATGATGATTGAGAGTTATTGCACAATACCACCTTTTTTCATGCTATATAAAAGGCTGATTATATCTTGCCATTTGTAGCAAATTATAAAGTACATTATTTTTGCAAAATACTTGCTACATTAAAATGTTTTTCCAAGACCTCTCTTTATCCTAAGATGTTCAGATCATTCTCTTTTGAAACACCTCTGCTTCCTGATTGGTCTTTTTTCCAGTTGGTCACCTTTCTAGCACTACCAGATCTTCATTTGAGAGTGCTTTTGTTTGAAAATTATGCAGTCTCCAGCGTTATTTCAACAGCTTCATAAAATGCTGGAATTTTTACAGGATTTGCAATACCATGTTTCAATCAGTGTATTACATACACTGTATTTTCAGATGTTTTATAAGCAGGGAGAGATTGACAAATATTTTGAGATGATGAAAAGTATTTTCAGATGTTTATAAGCGGGGAGAGATTGACATATTTTGAGATGATGAGGTGAAAGTGTTAAGGGTATCTTGTTTGGAAGAGAAATAATTTTATAATTGATCAGTTCTTGATTGACTTTTCATGTTATGATAATGTTCATATCTCTATACAATTCAAAATGATGGGGAATTAGAAAATTTACATAACGAGAATACCTGTGCTAAAAATCGGTACCAATTTAACTTTTTTTGTTGTTTGTTTTTGAGATGGAGTCTAGCTCTATCGCCCAGGCTGGAGTGCAGTGGCGTGATCTCAGCTCACTGCAACCTCTGCCTCCCGGGTTTGATCAATTCTCCTGCCTCAGCCCACAGAGTAGCTGGGATTACAGGCATGCACCACCACAGCTGGCTCATTTTTTGTATTTTTAGTGGAGATGGGGTTTCACCATGTTGGCCAGGCTGGTCTTGAACTCCTGACCTCAGGTGATCCACCTGCCTCAGGCTCCCAAAGTGCTGGGATTACAGGCATGAACCACCACGCCTGGCCTCCAATTTAACTTTAATTTCTACTGACTCTGGTGTGCATATAGGTATCTGTCTAAGCCTAAATTTTCCTTTTCCTGTGTCAGTATATTCTTTGCTTTGGCAAAACATAAAAGATAAATTTATGAAAACAATATTACTCACCTCCCCATATGTACCTCAAACCAATTATTCAAACATCCTGTCATTGAGTTGTACAGTTCTCCAAAAGGGTTTTCGATATTCCCATGTTCATTGTTAATTGTTTTATAAACATCAGGAATTGGAACCACTTTTCTCATCTTTGTAATTCTTTGGAAACGTCCCCAACCTTTTATAACTGGTTACTAATTAAGAGGCAAATAGCTTTTTTTTTTTAATGGATAACTGGCTTTTTACTGGATTAATTCTTAGTTGAATTACTTACATTTTATTTATTTTCTCCAACTGTTTAATGAAAACAATAATGCTTTACTCTTTTTGATGGTATTAACAGTCCTGGACTATTTCAACTTAAAGATTTTATTTGAAGAAACTCCAAGTAGGTGTTTTAATAACAAGTTAGGTTTTTAAATGTTTTGTTTATCAAGACAGCTTTATTTTGACTTGCTGATACTTGTTAAGAGGTGAAATTGCCAGGTGTGGTGGCTCACACCTGTAATCCCAGCACTTTGGGAGGCTGAGGTGGGTGGATCATGAGGTCAGGAGATCAAGACCATCCTAGCCAACATAGTGAAACCCCGTCTCTACTAAAATACAAAAAAATTAGCCAGGCATGGTGGTGCACACCTGTAATCCCAGCTGCTAGGGAGACTGAGGCAGGGGAATTGCTCAAACCCAGAGGCAGAGATTGCAGTGAGCCGAGATCATGCCACTGCACTCCAGCCTGGTGACAGAATGAGACTCCGTCTCAAAAAAAAAAAAAAAAAGAGGTGAAATTGATAAATTTTATTCACTTCTAGAAGAGTTAACAGCTAGGTCTTGGTTCTCATGCTTTTTCATCTTCTAGGATAAGCAAGGACTTCCTTGGTGGCTTGGAATAAGCTATAAGGGAATTGGCCAATATGATATACAAGACAAGGTGAAGCCTCGGAAGGTAAGTGTGGATCACTTTAGGAGAACTTTGAACTGTTCAAAAGATGTTAATCACAACATAGTTGAAAAGCACACACCATTAGGTTGTTGGGGTTTTTTTGTTTTTTTTTGAGATGGAGTCTTGCTTTGTCGCCCGAGCTGGAGTGCAGTGGGCTGATAGTGGCTCACTGCAACCTCCGCCTCCTGGGTTCAAGTGAGTCTCCTGCCTCAGCCTCCCAAGTAGCTGGGATTACAGGCACACGCCACCACACCCGGCTAATTTTTGTACTTTTAGTAGAGACAGGGTTTTGCCATGTTGGCCAGGCTGGTCTCAAACTTCTGACCTCAAGTGATCTGCCCACCTTGGCCTCCCGAAATGCTGGGATTATAGGTGTGGGCCACAAGCACACACCATTAGGTTTCTATTTTATGTTAGTATGAACAGGATGATGCCATTTATTTTATAAATTTTATATGTACATTTATGCATATACATATTTGAATTGGATGGTAGACATATAAATGAATAATAAAGACATGACCCAAAAGTTTTGGTGCTAGTGATCTCTCAATGATGCAGGTATAAGTCATCTTTCTTCTGCTGCTATTATCTCTCTTTCACAGTTTTCTGCAGTGAACATGTCTGCTTTTTGTAGAGAAAAATCAGTTGTGTGCTATTTATTAAAGGGTCACAGGCCAGGCATGGTGACTCCTGTCTGTAATCCCAGCACTTTGGGAGGCCAAGGTGGGCGGATCAGGAGGTCAGGAATTTGAGACCAGCCTGGCCAACAAGGTGTAACCCTGTCTCTACTAAAAATACAAAAATTAGCCACGTGTAGTGGCAGGCATCTGTAATCCTAGCTACTCGGGAGGCTGAGGCACGAGCATTGCTTGAATCTGGGAGGCAGAGGTTGCAATGAGACAAAATTGTGCCACCGCACTCCAGCCTAGGCAACAGAGAGAGACTCCAGCTCAAAAAAAAAAAAAAAAAAAAAAAAAAGAGGGTCACAATCTATCAGATTTTGTATTTCCAGGGTTAAATAACTAACATTAATGTCCATTTAAAATTTTATTATGAAGCTGTTTTTTTAAAAAATTCATTATTAGCTGGGTGCGGTAGCTCAAAACTGTAATCCCAGCACTTTGGGAGGCTGAGTCGGGTGGATTGCCTGAGCTCAGGAGTTTGAGATCAGCCAAGGCAACAAGGTGAAACCCCGTCTCTACTAAAATACAAAAAATGAGCTGGGCATAGCGGCATGCACCTGTAGTCCCAGCTCCTCGGGAGGCTGAGGCAGGAAAATTGCTTGAACCTGGGAGGCAGAGGTTGCAGTGAGCCGAGATCACGCCACTGCACTTCAGCCTGGGTGACAGGGTGAGACTTCATCTCAAAAAAAAAAAAAATCATTATTATTATTATTTTTTGAGATGGAGTCTCGCTGTGTTCCCTTGGCTGGAGTGCAGTGGCCTGATGACAGGTCACTGCAGCCTCGACTTCCCTGGCTCAAGCAGTCCTTCCACCTCAGCCTCCCAAGTAGCTTGGACTACCGGCACATGCCACCATGCCCAGATAATTTTTACAAAGTTTTTTGAAGAGACAAAGTCTGACTATTTTTCCCAGACTGGTCTTGAACTCCTAGGCTCAAGCGATCTTCCCACCTTAGCCTCCCAAAGTGCTGGGATTACAGGCACGAGCCACTGTGCTCAGCTGAATCTGCTTCTCTTGATCCAAGCTCAAGTGTACAACATGTTTTTGCCCATATAAGAGTTGAAGAATCCATATAGATCACCATGCAGCTGCTCTTGGCTTCCTTTGGTATGACAGTGACATCAAGACTGACTCATGCTGCCCTGGTTGGTTTTGCCACTCTCCCTGTGCCATCCTGCCATCACTGAAAGCACAGGAGTAAAACAATGGCCTCTAATAACAGACCATGGTCAGCTACCTACATTATCACAACCTGACATCACAGCCTTAAATAACTCCTGTAATTTCCATCTGTCTCTTGCTTTAATGTGTGTTAGAAAAATAGCCATTCTCTTTATAAAACAGCCCTATAATCATACGTACTCTTTATCTTCTACGTGTCCATGCAGCTTGAATCAGTGCACACGGTCTTCAATGAGTTATGAAAATAAATAAAACCCCCTCTTTTCCCCATTTTATGGTTGTGAAACTGACAGAGATAACACAAAAGGGTAGATTAGGGAAAGCCATATCCCCTCCGCCACCCACCTCCAATACTGATCCAGCTTTCCTGGATCAGGCTAGTAGGGCATTGAGGCTTCTTACTAGAAATTATTGATAAGGCCGAGGGTGGTGGCTCATGCCTGTAATCCCAGTGCTTTTGGAGGTCAAGATGGGAGGACTGCTTAAGGCCAGGAGTTCAAGACCAGCCTGAGCAATGTGACAAGACCCCATCTCTACAAAAAAAAAAAAAGAAAAAACTTAAAAAAATTAGCCAGGCGTGGTGGCAAATGCCTGTAGTCCCAGTTATACATGAGGCTGAGGTGGAAGGATCACTTGAGCCTGGGATGTTGAGGCTGCAATGAACTATGATCATGCCACTGCACTCCGGCCTGGGTGACAGAGCAAAACCTTGTGTCAGAAAAAAAAAAAAATCAATGAAAACAACAGCGCATCATTCAACAAGCAGTAGAGGACAATGAGAGAGCATGTTTGTAATCATACTGTTAACATTTTTATTCTATAAGCTCTGTGACCAAGATCAATTTAAGGAATACTTAATTAATTTCCAGGAGGAGTATAAGTACTATTGTTCCTGCTTGTATTTCAAAATTGACTTCTAAAACCTAATTTCTAATCAATAATATTAGAAATGAAGGATATCCAATTTTTTCAAATATTTTTTAAAATTAGTTTTATTTATTGTTAGCTTTTTTTTTTTTTTTTTACCCAGAGTAAGAAATACTCATGAGGGCAAGGGAAAAAAAATGGCAGCAAACACTACAAAAAAATGCTTTAGGGGAGGAAGTCTTCTGCAATCCCCATTTTTCCTCCATGACAACCAGCAACTGTTAAAAAAATGGTACCAGTTCATTTAGATTTCGTCAGTGTATATTCTAAGCATTTACAAAGACAGAGAAATCTAATATATACAGTGTTTCATACCTTGCCATATTTCTCTAGCTCACTTATAAACCAATTTCTTTTCACTTTTTTAAAGCTGCCTAGTGCTTCATGATGTGGAAATACATAATTTATTTAACCAATTCACTTTTGATGGACATCATACTTGTTTCCATTTGTAGGAGTGGAGAGAGTTTGCAGAGCATAATAAAAAAACCCAGTCAAACAAATACTTTACCCTAGTTTATCTATTTTGCAAGACCAAAATGCTGTCTATCATGTTTTCTTAAGGTAGACCTCACTTGTATTCAGATTTTTTTGCTAACTTATTTCTCTTCTGAATTTTACTTCAGAAATAACACTCAGGAGTCTTACTGGTTTTTCTGAATCTTCCATGTAAAATATTACTTAAGGCAACTCACAAGTAATTTATTAGCTAATGTGGCTTGATAAGATTGAGCTTCCAGCAGAATGTAAATGCATCTGCTAACAGCAACCAGGCTTTGTCCCAAAACAGTAGTGAATCAGAATCTGCACAGTAAATATTGCAGTTAATTTCCTCTCCTGTACTTATGACTCACAGGCCTTTCTTTACGTTCACAGTTTCATAGAAATTGGCAAATCTTTCTTGACACTGATCATAATCAGGTTTGCTTGTTCATTCCAGAGTCTAGAAAAGGGTCAGAAGCTACTTCCTTTTTTGGATTTGCAGAGTTTTTCTATTTCATTTCCAAAACATGCCACTCCATTTTTAAAAAGACCCTACAGAGTCCATCTTGTGGTATCGCTTTTTTTTCTTTTTTTTTTTTTTTTTTGAGACGGGGTTTCGCTCTGTTGCCCAGGCTGGAGTGCAATGGCACGATCTTGGCTCACTGCAACCTCCACCTCCTGGGTTCAAGTGATTCTCCTACCTCAGCCTCCTGAGAAGCTGGGATTACAGGTGCCTGCCACCATGCCTGGCTAATTTTTGTATTTTTAGTAGAGACGGGTTTTCACCATGCTGGCCAAGCTGGTCTCGAACTCCTGACCTCAGGCAATCCACCCGCCTTGGGCCTCCCAAAGTGCTGGGATTACAGGTGTGAGCCACCACGCCCGGCCCATGTTATCACTTTCTTGCCTTCTTTCTCCATTTTTTTGGGGGGGGTGTCTATTCTGTGCCATTGTTTATTTCTTCCTTTCGTCTTCTGTTAAAATCTGACAATTGATTTTGCTTCCATATATTTATTTTTTATGTCCAGACAATGTAAGGATTGAGGCTGTTCTACAAGTCCCTCTCCTGGCCTAGTTTGTGCAGATGAAAGAATGCATAATTTAAAGGACCATGAGCACAGCCTTCTATTAAAGGAGGATCATGCTTCAGCTGTTTGTGTGGACCTGTGCAGGCTGCAAGTTTACCAATGGACCAGCAGGAATGAAGGTCAAATTGGCAAACTCTAATGAAACAAAGGCTATAATGAGAGGCCTAAAGGTGCTCAGCCTCTTGAGCCACATCCTGTCTTGTTACAATTATGTGGCTTAAAAGCAGGCCAGAAGGAGGGAAATTTACTGAGAATAAGTACTAAGAATAAGAAAACTGATGCCGAAAGGCTGTTTTGAAAAGGAGTTGTTCCAAGATCTCCCAGCAGTGACCTTCAGACCTTTCTGTATCAGTTATCACCCGTCAATGTTAAGGGCAGGGAGGTATTTGTTTGACCTCCCAGGGCATCCAGCAGATGCTCTTCAAGTCTTTTATTCATATGGCTTTTTTTTGCCAGTCTGGGGTGCCAACAAGTTGTTTTCAGCCAGTGTGTAGTGTAGCACAGTGATGCAGGGAAAGAGTTTGGGAGGCATCCCAACCTCTGCCCCTGGTGTCTGTTTACTGTGCCACCTTGAGCATGTTGTTTAATCTCTCTTTAAAAGTGGTTTTCTCATCTGCACAAGGGTATTGCCACCAGCTGTGTAGGGTGGTTGTAAGACCTAGAGGACAAATTTAGCACCATAGCTGATACGCCATCGTCATTAGTAGAGAGGACAGACAATAAAAGAGTATGGGAAATATTCTTGGATCACTGGTTAGAGAGGGACACAACATTGCTACAAGCCCACAGCTTTAGTATACTAAGAATCCACTCTCAAATTTTCTTTCTTTTTTTTTTTTTTTTTTTTCGAGATGGCATTTCACTCACTCTTGTTGCCCCGGCTGGAGTGCAATGGCACGAGCTCAGCTCAGCTCACTGCAATCCCTGCTTCCTGGGTTCAAGCAGTTCTCCTGCCTCAGCCTCCCAAGTAGCTGGAATTACAGGCATGCGCCACCATGCCTGGCTAATTTTGTATTTTTAGCAGAGATGGAGTTTCACCATGTTGGTCAGGCTGGTCTCGAACTCCTGACCTCAGGTGATCCACCCGCCTGAGCCTCCCAAAGTTCTGGGAATAGAGATGTGTGCCACCACACCAGGCCTCCACCCTCAAATTTTCTGTTTTCGGAGATGTGTGAGCACTTCTTTCACCTCCTAATTCATTAAGCATCATGCCTGAAGGTGTGATGCAAATTAAAGGAAAAATTTTTAGTCCAAAATTACAAACCAGAAACATTCAGGGTATTAAAAATTAAGACAATAAGCAGCTTTACTTTTTAATCCTCCCTTTGTGTATGAATATGTCATTGCAAACTCTTACAGAATGTGAAAACGTACCAGAACTCAACTGAATTCCAAATGGTAAGACATTTGGACTTAGAGACTGATGAAGTTTCAC
The DNA here is from genome assembly GCF_029281585.2 of Gorilla gorilla gorilla. NCBI lineage: Eukaryota > Metazoa > Chordata > Mammalia > Primates > Hominidae > Gorilla > Gorilla gorilla. Next base: position 79,099,284 of record NC_086017.1, on the reverse strand, counting down.
TTAAAGAAAAAAAAAAAGCAGCCTTGTGTTCCTTCTAAGTATTTATTGTTCAGTATTTCAAGGAAAAATATCTGTTCTTCGTAAAGAAGCAGACAGTGGGTCAGAGACTGAGCCAAGTATTAGTCTATGTCATGACAGATTTGTATCCCTTCGGCAAATACTTCCCCTGGGAAAACCAGAGCCTGTCAGATGGCAGAGATAAAATGACATACTGTCGAGGTGTCCATAGTGGGACAAAATGCTTTTCAAGATAAGTATCTTTTTGCCTTATATCATTCCAAGAAAGACTTGAGGTGAACTTCATCACCACAGGGCATGTGAAGGTGGGAAAAGTTTCTTAGCTTTCTGTTTCTGTCTCTATATGTATTGGAATTCCCAAATCCCTAAAGCCAAATGAATTAAGTAACAAGCACAAAAGTCTTCCTGTTTTCTTCTCATACAACTACAAGATTATTTTATTTAAAGACAGTGACTTGGTTATCTCTTTAAGCACAGCTATCTTGAGCATTTCTAAGCTCTTCTTTCCACCATGACCGTACCACCTTGGACCTAGATTAGAAGCTACTTCTGGCACTGCTGAAATTCTAGATGAGATTAACTGTAGGAGAAGAGAACATGGGTTGTTCTCTTTCTACATTAATGCCAAATAAAGCATGGTATGGAAGAAAATAATTGGATTGTAGAATGTCAACCAGAGACTGGTCCATCCTGTTCATAAAGTGTGTATCTAAGCTTTAACCACACCAGTAATCAATCTGATTGTTAAAACCTTCTGCAGAGTCAGTGGGAGGAGAACTCCCATCCTACAGCATGGATTTGAAATAAGAACCAGTTCTGCATTTCCACTTACCAGCTGGCTGACTCAGAGCTGTCACTCAACCTTTCTGGGCCTTCATTTTTTTCAGCTATCAAATTGAGATAACTCTTGTCTGCTGTCCACCTCACAGATCATTGTGAGGACCCAATGAGTTAGTGAGTTATTTCACTGAGTGGGTTATTTTCCCCTCCACACCATACTTTAATTTATAGAAAGTGTATTGTACAGCATGGTCTTTCTCTTCCCCTCCCATAGTTGATTGCAATTAGAATTTTAAGCAGTTCTCTTAAAACATGGAACTTTTAGAAAATTGGTTAGGTATTGGTGAAGAAGATGGAAAGAGGGAGGCCTAGGCAGGCTCCTCTGTCATTTGGAAAGTACCAACTCTGAGTGCAAGGGCAGCTGGGTGGTATTGTCTCTAGGTTGGTGGCCCTGGGCAAAGCTTTAACTCAAGATGTTCTTTTTTTTTTTTTTTTGAGATGGAGTCTCGCTCTGTTGCCCAGGCTGGAGTGCAGTGGCGTGATCTTGGCTCACTGCAACCTCCACCTCCCAGGTTCAAGCCATTCTTCTGCTTCAGCCTCCTGAGTAGCTGGGACTACAGGCGCACGACACCACGCCCAGCTAATTTTTGTATTTTTAGTAGAGATGGGGTTTCACCACGTTGGCCACGCTGGCCTTGAACCCCTGACCTCCTGATCTGCCCGCCTCAGCCTCCCAAAGTGCTGGGATTACAGGTGTGAGCCACCACGCCTGGCATAACTCAAGATGTTCTATTACTAAAAATAAGGAAAAATAGATCCTGGGGGAGATCAGTAGTTTCTGTCACACTGTATTTGTTTCCTTTGAAGTCTTTGGAGGGATGGTTTGTGAGAAACAAGTAAGCAAAGAAATAAAGACATAAATTTGTAATTATCTTTGATGGAAACAAATGAGATGGGGGACAGTAATGGGACGCAGGGAGGGGACATTTGGTGTGTTCAGGGAAAGCCTGTCTGAGGAAGGTGATGTTTAACCTGAGACCCGAAGGGCAGAAAGCTCATAAAGAACAGTATGGCTTGTTCTCATCAAAGAACAGGGTATGCCGATGGGAAGGAGATAGGCATGTTATAAAACCAGGAGAAGGCCGGTTGCAGTGGCTCAGCCTGTAATCCCAGCACTTTGGGAAGCCGACGTAGGCGGATCACTTGAGGTCTGGAGTAGCAGACCAGCCTGGCCAACATGGTGAAACCCCATCTCTACTAAAAATACAAAAATTAGGCCAGGCGTGGTGGCTTATGCCTATAATCCCAGCACTTTGGGAGGCCGAGGTGGGTAGATCACCTGAGGTCAGGAGTTGGAGACCAGCCTGGCCAACATGGTGAAACCCCGTCTCTACTAAAATCCAAAAAATTAGCCGGGTGTGGTGGTGGGTGCCTGTAATCTCAGCTACTCAGGAGGCTGAGGCAGGAGAATTGCTTGAACCCGGGAGGTGGAGGTTGCAGTGAGCCAGGATCACACCATTGCACTCTAGCCTGGGTGACAGAGTGAGACTCTGTCTAAAAAAATAAATAAAATAAAAATAAAAATACAAAAATTAGCCAGACATGGTGGCGGGTGCCCATAATCCCAGCTACTTGGGAGGCTGAGGCAGGAGAATTGCTTGAACCCAGGAAGCGGAAGTTACAGGGAGCCAAGATGGCGCCACTGCACACCACTGTAGCTGGAGCTTACGGCGTTCCGTGTAGAAATGGAAGATGCTGCTAGAAGAAAAGGAAGTGGCTGCCGGACAGGCAGAACCATCAGATGTCCATTGTTTTTTCTTTTTTTTTGTTTTGAGACGGAGTCTCACTCTGTCACCAGGCTGGAGTGCATTGGCCCGATCTTGGCTCACCGCAACCTCTGCTTCCCAAGTTCAAGTGATTCTCCTGCCTCAGCCTCCCGAGTAGCTGGGAGTATAGGCACGTCCCACCACGCCCAGCTAATTTTTGTATTTTTAGTAGAGACGGGGTTTCACCATGTTGGCCAAGATGGTTTCGATCTCTTGACCTCGTGATCCACCTGCCTCGGCCTCCCAAAGTGCTGGGATTACAGGCGTGAGCCACCGTGCCTGACTGTCCATTGTTTTTTCTATTCCTTTACATGTCTAAGCATTTACCACATGGTTGAACTGTTGGCACATGAAGAAAAATGAAAGATAGCTCATAAATAGGATTGACTAGTCTGAATGCAGAGAAAAGCAATTAGTACATAAAGCACTGTAAAAAATAGTTCTATGAAGAGGCATAAACAATAAAGATTTATTTTCTTTCTTTCTTTCTTTTTTTTTTTTTTTTTTTTTTTTAAGACATAGGTTCTAACTCTGTTGCCCAGGCTAGAGTGCAGAGTCATAATGATAGTTCACTGCAGCCTCAAACTCCTCAGTTCAAGCAATCCTCCCACCTTAGCCTCTCAAGTAGCTAGGACTATAGGCATGTGCCATTGTGTCCCACTAATTTTTTAAATTCTGTTATGGAGACAGGGTCTCACTATGTTGCCGAAGCTGGTCTTGAACTCGTGGCCTCAAGTGATCCTCCCACCTCAGCCTCCCAAAGTGCTGGGATTATAAGCGTGAGCCATTGTGCTTGTCCAAAGTTTCTTTATTATATACTTGTGACCAATGATTGGCTGGTTTGGGACTTTTTTTTTGGTAGCAAGGCTTCACTGATAAGCTAAAGTTGTCAAATTCATCTATCTTTACATTTCTAACCATAGAGTGCCATGTACTTGATTTTATGCTCCCCTCCACCAAAAAAAATGTATTAAGCCCATTGCATTTACAGGGGCCCTGAATGAGTACTTTATATTCTTTGTCTCATTTAAGGAAAAAGCCACAATCCCTGCCATCAAGTACCTGCCAATCTATCTGGAAAGAAAGAATGTATTGAAAATTACGTATTTTATTGAAAATATTTAATAACCAGACTAGGTACAAAACCACAAGAAGGGATACCAGTTGTAAATATCCATAACAGTTATACAGGTGCCCAGAGCAGTAGCTCAGCCCTGGTGGCATCAAATACATCAGTGAGCACGCTAACGAGAGTCTTAACAGGAAGTCATTACATCAGCTCTGGAAGGTTAGAGATTCGGCCACAGAGGAAACTTGGGTGTGATGACATCCTTTTAGGTGGTCTGGTTTTTACATTATACATTTCCCAATACCCAGAACTTCTTCATCTAAACTTTTCTGAAAATACTCAAGAGTTTTACTCCTTGCATTTAAGATATGGGTTTTTGTTTTGTTTTGTTTTGTTTTTTGAGATAGAGTGTCACTCTGTCACCCAGGCTGGAGTGCAGTGGCATGATCTCAGCTCACTGCAACCTCTGCCTCCTGTGTTCAAGCAATTTTCCTGCCTCAGCCTCCCGAGTACCTGGGACTACAGGTGCGTGTCACCACGCCTGGCTAATTTTTGTATTTTTAGCAGAGATGGGGTTTTACCATTGGTCAGGCTGGTCTCCAACTCCTGACGTTAGGCAATCCACCCACCCAAGCCTCCCAAAGTACTGGAATTACAGGTGTGAGCCACCATACCTGGCCAAGATATGGTGTTTTATTTGTAAGGTTATGAGATCATATTTGAAACATTCACTACCACAGCATATACCATTTGGGTACTTTTATGAGATTTTAGTTCAGCGCAGCTGACTCTTCTAGTCTGGTCAATTGTAAGCCCCTCCAGTGGGTAGCATTTGCATATGCCAAGCAATGTGAACAGGCATAGTTGAAAGAAATAGAACTCCAGAATTAATTGTTTCAGAGTAAAAATTGTTATATCCTTCATCAGCACATTTCACCTACCAAAGCCTAGTTATATCACCAAATATTATCCTGTAAGTCAGGGTTTCCCAATCTCAGCACCATAGACATTTAGGGCCATATAGTTCTCTGTTGTGGGGGGCATCATATTCTGTGCACTGTAAGATGTTGACAGCATCCCTGGTCTCTACTCTATAGATGCTAGTAGCATCCTCTCCTCCAGTGTGTTAACCAAAAATGTCTTCAAGCATCACCACATGTCCTGAGGTTGATGGTTGGGAGGAGTGGGAGGGGTGCAAAAATCACCACAGGTTGAGAATCACTAAGAAAAATTAAAGGGACTCAGGATGGGCATGGTGGCTCATGCCTATAATCCCAGCACTTTAGGAAGCCAAGGCGGAAGGATTCCTTGAGCCCAGGAGTTCAACACCAGCCTGGGCAACACAGGAAGACCCCATCTCTACAAGAAATTAAAAAATTAGCCTCCAATGAAATACCCCCAATGAAATAAACAGAAATATAGTCAAGTGTGGTAGCATGTACCTGTTGTCCCAGCTACTCAGAAGGTCGAGATCAGAGGATCGCGAGCCCGAGAAGTCAAGGCTGCTGCGGTGAGCCGTGATCATGCCACTGTACTCCAGCCTAGGTGACAGACCAAGACCCTATCTCATACAAAAAAAAAAAAAAAAAAAAAAGGGACTCAGTCCTATCCCGCAAATGGCTGCTGTAATTGCTTTCTTTTTTATTTGAGGAAGAAATAAGAATTACTCTTTTTTTCTCTTTTTCTTTTTTTTTTTTTTTTTGGTTAAAAACATAACAGATACCCATATAGCACTCTTCCCAGATAAGAAAGGCAGGATGACATGCCGTGGTTATACATTGAGGATCTTGGAGCCTGGCAGTATTTATGTATCAATATCTGCCCCTATTTCGCTGTGTGACCTTGGTCAATTTACTTTAACCTCTCTGAGCCTCAGTTTTCTCTTCTGCATAGTGAGACTAAAATAGTACTGCCCCATGTGGTTGTTGGGAAGACGCCATAAGATAATAGATGCAACATCTTAGTGCTCCAGCTGAGCACTTAGTTTATGCCAGCTGGCACTGTTGGTGTTAACTGCGTATTTGTTGTATGACTGTCACTTCGACAGCCTGTACCCTCCTTGAGGGCAGAGACTTTGTCTCAGTCACATAAACATTTGATGGAAAGAAGGTAGATCAATTGGGCTTTATAGAAGCCTATAATTCTGTGAAATTCCAGAAGGTACTAACAGTATATGCATCACGTGTAATCTTTCAAAATGAAAAAAGAATCAATAATATAGTGATTTTGTTTGGCTTCATGTAATAATAGCAGGGGGATCCCCCACCGTGTGAGTCATTAATGTACAGTCATACACTGCAGCTGTGACTGTCTCAAATTTAGTCATTTCCAGGCGAATTTGCAGTTAAATGATTAACCTATAGGTACTATGAGTTGCCATTAAAAAGCCAAGCCTCTCCTGATGTCTTTTCTGTCCTGGCCTATTGTGAAGCCTTTAGGTGGCATCTACCTTCAATTCATCAAGATTTAAAAAGACAGTTTGACCCTTTTTGTCCAAGGCTTTCCCTGGGTCTTTCATACCCCTGGGAAGGTCCTCCTAGCACGTGGCAGGTGCATACTTCTCAGCATTTTTGTACATGCTGGGACACATTCCTCCTTTCCTGGGTACCTGGGGCAGGAGGGAGTTTGCTTTGTCTGCCTGTGGGGCATGCCGTGACCAGCCCCTCCCTCCCCATTTATGTCCTCCATGATACAGAAACGGTGAGCAAATTTCCTACCTAGAGGGTGTATCAGGAAACCCCCAATGAAATAAACAGAAATAGAGCAGCCAGTTTTTATAAAGCCCGAAACTCACAGAATTGGAAGTCTGAGTGACACAGATATGTTAACAGAATAACCCAATTGTTTCTCGACAATGGAAAGATGTGGGATCCAGAGAGCAGTTTTTGCTTTTGTTTCTGCTATTAAGTGACTGCCCTCCATGTGATAAAATTGGAGAGGTGAACTGAGAGTTCTTCATTACAAATACAGCTGACTTTGTTGCTTACTGAATTTTGATACTGAGCCAGGCATTGGGCTGAGTGCTTCACAAACATAGTTTCCCTGATCCCTTCCGACAACTCTCTGAGGTGGGTGTTGGTGGTCCCATTTTACAGATGCAGACACTGAGATTCAGGAAAGTTAAGCAGCTTGCCAAATACAACACAGCTAGAAGTGGCAGTACCAGAATGCTAACCAAGGCAATCTGACTTGGTTCACTTGGGTCTTGTGAGCCCCACAATGGAAGGGCTCTGTCCATTACTTGCTGACAAGAACAAGACCTCAAACATACACGGCACTCAAGAAATATCTGTTGATTGAAAAGAAATGGATAAATGACTCTCAAAGCTACTGAAATACATATCTGAAATATAAGGACCATGTCTCCTAAAGGTCCCTCTGCTTTTCCTTATAGTATTTTTCTTTCTTTTTTTTTTTTTTTTTTTTTTTGCTAAAGTTTGACAGTAGCTTCAGATATTTAGGAACTATTATAATAGTGGGGTGGGACAGGGAACAGGTGATTTCTTGTAGTTCTTTAAGTCTATAAAAGTGAGTGGAATCTAACTAAATATTGATTATAGATTTCAACAAAGTGGCTTAAATATTCAACACATTCATTTCATTAAATAAAGTGTAATCATCTGCAGCAAATTACTCTAAAACCATCAACACTTTTTTTTTTACTTCATCTTAGGGTTAAGGGAATTTCTTGTGATTACAATATTTTATACAGTTCACTTTCAAAATACAGCTTGATTCCACCATGATTTTCTGTGTCAGTTCTAAATTTTTGTCACTTTATTTTTTTAAGATAAGATTTGTAACCTTAAGATATTCTCCTCCTGTTGTAATTTCTTGATTATCTCTTTGTTAATGTTATTTATGCTGCTCCTCTTTTAATATTTTATCTATCTATTTACTTTTGCAATTGCAAAGTAATCCCAGATATTATTCTTCGGTCACTCTCTACATCCTTCTTTTGATACCAAAGGGCACAACTAATGATTCAAGATGAGTGTAGAGCAGAAAGAAATCTGGAAGACCTAATTTACAGTTTTATTTTCACCTTACAACTATTTCCCTTTCATCACTAGCAGCATAGATTTTATCTAAAAACAACATAGTGTTCAAACTCGTAGTTTCTAGTAGGTGCAACATAGACAATAATAAATACTCATTAATGATGATTATTATGCTTATATAATGATCACTTTAGAAAACATTCTAGTTCCGTACTCTTAATTGTATTGCAAGACAAATAAAGCTCCTCTTTTTTTTTTTTTTTTAAATCTCCAATAGTGAAAATTTTGGCTTGGGCAAAATACATTTTTCTGTTTTAATATGAAAATTACAAGTGTATGTGTACATACACATGCATATATTTTATACACACACACACATATATGTCATAGTCCTACCCTATATGGACACCAATATTGTCCAAATAATAGAAAATGGGAAGCATACTTAGCTTGCTTGTATCTTCCTTTGAACTTTGATTTCTTTCCTCAAATACAGACCATTGGTCTGAAATCCCTTCATGACTTTTCTTTTTTTGTGAGATGGATTTTCGCTCTTGTTGCCAAGGTTGGAGTGCAGTGGTGCGATCTCGGCTCACTGCAACCTCCGCCTACCTGGTTCAAGTGATTCTCCTGCCTCAGCCTCCCAAATAGCTGGGAGTATAGACTCTCGCACCATACCTGGCTAATTTTTGTATTTTTTAGTAGACACGGGGTTTCACCATGTTAGTCAGGCTGGTCCCGAACTCCTGACCTCAGGTGATCCACCCGCCTCGGCCTCCCAAAGTGCTGGGATTGCAGGCATAAGCCACTGCGCCCGGCCAACCCACCACGCCCAGCCCCTCTCTTGATTTTGACCAGAGGGTGCCTTTTATTTATCTTCTAAGATAAACACTGGAGAAAGGGAGGAGAATGAACACCGTTCAACTGCCTGCCCTGTGCCAGGTGCTGTCTGAGGCAAGGTGCATGAGCTATCTTTCAGCAAATGAATTCACCTCAGCTCCATTGCCGTTTGTAGAGCTGCATCCTGGCCCTCGGATATGAAGAGTCCAGAAATAAAAAACACAATAGGAGAATGATTTCAGCAATTTCAAAAGAAAAACCAGCTTATATCCAGCTGCCAACTAGATAAAGTACCACTACAATTAGAAATATTTTCCTAGCAACTTCAAACATTGAAAATAATTAAAATGGTAATAATATTTAATGTTTAAAACAGAGAACTCCCAACTGATTAGATGGTGAAAATCTCACTCTTGTATAAAACAGACCAACCTATATTCATTTTGTATATATAAACTTTTATTATTTTAATTTCGAGAAATTCCAAGAGTCCTAAAAATATGACAATACCTGTAAAACCACTTAAATAGCTGTTACTAATATTTTGTCATTTTTCATCCTATTTTTATTAATAAAAGAAAACATTACTAATGATATTGAAGTTTCTATACAATGTATCCCTCATACCATCTGCCCCCAGAAGCAATCACTGAATTTTGTATCATTCCAATCCACATTTATATTATTATATGCACATATATGAAATCATACTTTGCACAAACTTTTAAGATTTCAGGCGGGGGAATGAACTGCTCTCTGCCTTTCATACTTAAAACCCAGTCTTGTTCCCATAACCTTGTGCAAACCCAGTTACAATCCAGTTATTTCAAATTCTCTAAGCTGAAGTCCTTCGCCTTTTAAGTAGAGTTTTTGCTTGCAGGGAGCGTATTTGCTCTCAATGCAGGGACAGGCTGAATGGAGTCCAAAGCGCTAGGGTTTCACATTTGTAAGTGATAAGAGGGGGAGGTGGTGACTTTCAGAGATCATGTTTCAAGTCCAGCCCTGGTTTTTATGTGTGTAGGAATAGACGCAAAGGAAAACACAGCTGAGCTGCATTGTAACTCTTCCTGTAGAACCTGTTCATGTCCAGGGTGAGTAAACTAGGGTAGAAATGTCTTCCTAAAACAGCCTCCGGTGAAATTCATCCTTGGATTCAAAGCAACTTACTTCCTAGGAAGTATCAGGCAAGTCCCAACTGCCCTCCATTTTAGAAAGGTCTCTCTTCTGGGAAAATCTGCCACTGAGAACTTTGCCCTCCTCTCGCTGATGGGAGGAAGGAGTAGAATTAGGGAGGTGTCACTCAGGAGAGTTGCTGATGTCAGTAGTGTGTCAGCCGTGGGAGGCTCAGTTTGTGAAACTGAGTTACACCTAAGTGTCTTATGAAACTCAGTTCAGAACTCACCGGAGCTGCCGTCTGGGAGGGGGGAGGTCGGAAGAACCCTGAGGTTTTCCCTCACATTTCTGTCCCATTTTTGGAACCTCTGGATTTAAAGAAATGAAAACCTCAAGTTTGTGGAGATTTTAAGAAATGGGTATGTAACTTTATACTTTTATTAATTCTTCTTTGAACCTGAGTGAGTGTTATAGTTACAGACAGCTATGTGTGCGGACCACGGAGGGCTGTGTTTTTAGGGTGTGCTGGTTTATTTCACTGTTCGGAATGGGGGGTCCAGTCTGAACACTTTTTTCCCATGCCTGCATATGTATAGAAACCTTCAGCTCATTTTGTTCCTTTACATGATGAGGTTTACATGTCTGTGAAAAGCCTGGGTTTCCGTATGTCAGGAAATGGTTTTGCTGATAGCGCATTGCAGAGAAGTGCTTATTGTATAGACAATTAAAAATAATCTTTTAAGATTCTTTGAACATAATTTTAAAATCCAGCTAAAGTCTAATAATATAATGAAACCTCTCTGCTGTTATTTCCCTAATCAAATCTGGGGGCAGAGAAGAGGAATTTGACCATGAAGTCCAAGTTGACAGGACAAACCAAGGCTCAGGATAGTACAATGTCTTATAAAGAGCTTAGGAAGCAGCCCAGAAAACATAGCAAGGCATCCTCAATTCTGTGAATGAGCTGCTTTCTATCAAATTATTTGGTTTTCAAATGCACATTGCTAGTAAAGTTTGTTCCTCCCAATCAAACTGACGGCACTGAGTGCAGCAACAGAGTATCAGTAGTGTGTATATCAGAGTGTACAGACACTGGGAGCTATGTTCAAAAACTGGAGGTTCTAGCTCAGAAACCAAGAAGAGGCTCTGGTGTTCCCTCCTACCCCTTCTCTGCCCCCAATTACTAGTGCTAGGTTTCTGTGGCATTTAGGGGAACTCTCTTCATAGGTAGGAAAGTGGTATCTCAGAGAATCACCCCTGCATGGGGGTTCCGTTTTACTTTCACTTTGCATTCTTTTGAAATTCAATCTCTGATGTTATTGAAATATCCCTTTGAATATCTTTCCATTTAACTATGAAATCAACATCTTTGAGAAGGCTGATGCTTACTGGAATCTGTGCAGATTTCCTTATTATATAGTTGAGTCACAGGAAAAATAGTGTACATGTTCTTCCACAGATGGTTGGTTTTATTGTTCAAGGAAGATTTATTGGATGTGAATCTTGTTTTTTTTGAGACAGAGTCTCGCTGTGTCGCCCAGGCTGGAGTGCAGTGGCGCGATCTGGGCTCACTGCAACCTCCGCCTCCCGGGTTCACGCCATTCTCCTGCCTCAGCCTCCCGAGTAGCTGGGACTACAGGCACCCACCACCACGCCCGGCTAATTTTTTTTGTATTTTTAGTAGAGACAAGTTTTCACCGTGTTAGCCAGGATGGTCTCGATCTCCTGACCTCGTGATCTGCCTGCCTCGGCCTCCCAAAGTGCTGTGATTACAGGCGTGAGCCACCGCGCCCGGCCGAGGTGAATTTTAATAGTTAAAGATTGCTGCCAGAAGAAGGAATAAAATGGTTTCAGGTCATAGTTGATTTGTAAAAAGGCTGAATCACATATTCATGTTTCATCGTATCAGTGTACCTTCTTGGAGCTTATAATTGTTTGATTATTAAGCTGATTTATAGACTTAGTAAAAATCAGAATAAATAACACTTCCTGGCTTTTCTGTTTTCTTAGTTATTCCAATGGAAACAGCTGGAGAACTTATATTTCCGTGAGAAAAAATTTGCTGTTGAAGTTCATGATCCACGAAGGTGAGGATCAAAGACTTTTCTCTGTATGACCCAGTTACTATACAAATAACGCTGCTATCAACATTTGTGTACAAGTTTTTATATGAACATATGTTTTCATTTCTCTTGGGTATATACCTAGGAATGGAATTGCTGGGTCAAATGGTAACTATCTTTAACCCTTTGAGGAATGGCAAGGCTGCTTTTCAAAGTGCTGCACCATTTTACATCCCAAGCAGCAGTATATGTGGTTCCAATGCCGACACATCCTCACCGACACTTGTTATTTTTAGTTTTGTGTGCATGTATAGTTTATGCCATCCTAGTGGGTTGAAGTGGTACCTTCTTGTGGTTTTGATTTGCACTTTCCTCATGACTAATGATGGCTGAGCATCTTTTCATGTGCTGCTTAGCTATTCCTATATCTTTACTAGAGAAAAGTCTATTCAGATCTTTTGCTCATTTAAAATGTTGGTGTTCTTGGTCATTAAAAAAAAAAAAAAAAAAAAAGCCAAATTACCAACATGAACTGGTCAGGATGTGGGTTCTCAAATATCTTAGGAGAAATCCCGCCCCCCTCCGCCCGCCCCCAACTGCCAGACAGAGTCTTACTCTGTCACCCAGACTGCAGTGCAGTGGCGCAATCTTTGCTCACTGCAACCTCCACCTCCCAGGTTCAGGTGATGCTCATGCCTCAACCTCCCAAGTAGCTGGGAGAACAGGCATGCACCACCACGCCAAGCTAATTTTGTATTTTTAGTAGAGACGGGCTTTCACCATGTTGGCCAGGCTGGTCTCAAACTCCTGACCTCAGGTGATCCGCCCGTCTCCGCCTCCCAAAGTGCTGAGCCATGGCACCCGGCCTTAAGAGAAATTCTTAATCAGTCCTTAGTGGGTACTTTTCAGTCCCAAGATGGTTATGGATGTTTAGAGGCCAGAGGGATGGGAGGAAATACCTGTGATAAAAAGGTGACCTGAAGAGATAAGCCAAATTGCTACAAAGAACATTAGTACCACGTCACACACACACAGTCTGTCTGCCTCTTGCCTGTTTTCTCTTTCTTTCTCTCTGTCTCTCTCTCTTTCACTTCCCCTCCCTCCCTTCTCCCCGCTCCCCCTCTCCCCTCTCCCTCCTCCTCTCTCCTCCCCCCTCCCCTTTCCTCTTTCCATCTGGTGTACAAGCAGCACTCTGGATAGTTTTGGACTTGCATATTTTCAGCCATTATCATTAAGTGCATTCTCTGATAGTATCAGAGCCGGCCAAATCTACCTAGATCTGAAATGCTCTTTTACCTTGAATTAGGTGCTCATTCCACACTTGGTTGCTGTATCTTTAAAATCTTATCCCATTTATTCCTTACCACTTGTGATGGCTACACATCCTTAGAGTTTCTAACTAAATGTTTTTGTATAATCTCTAATTTGACTGATTCTTTATCAGCTTTTGAGTTCATGTGTATGTGTTTTTAAACATGCTGTTTATCCAGAAAGAGATTACTTAGGTCTGAATTGTTTTGTTGTAAAAGGAGAAAATCAGAAACTTGGTCCCCTTTTGCATAAGAGTTTTTGCAACAGAAGACAGGTAAGAGGAACATGCCTTGTTACAATGCTGCTCGCAGGGTACATTTTGCATCATGCTGGGCCAGAGGGGAATTATTTGAGTGCTTTCTTTAATCTTTCAGGATTTCAGTTTCAAGAAGAACCTTTGGGCAAAGTGGCCTGTTTGTGCAAACATGGTATGCTAACTCTTCTCTCATCAAGTCCATTTGGGTAATGGCAATTAGTCAGCATCAGTTTTACTTGGACCGGAAGCAAAGCAAAGTAAGTAACTGGCATCATTTCTATAGGGACAGATTCCCCTTTTGCATTCTGTTCAGAAGATAAGCCTTCTCACAAAAGACGCAAGCACATATATTTTTGCTCTCTGAGATTTTTTTGCATTTAACTTCCAACTATTTCAGTTTTTTTATATGTTTAAATGATGGGCAATATATAAACTGCTTTAAAAGTTGTAAGACTGGCCAACTTTTTGGCATGCACGTTTGTATATACTGGTGACACTGCTGGCGATGATGCTGCCAGTGACACTTCAAAGTTAGTAACTGAACCACATCATGAGAAAATCATGTATAGTTATTAAAACATTTTAACTATTTGTGGGGTTTTTGTTTTGTTTTGTTTTGTTTTTTGGTCTGAAGAATGCCACTTGAATATGTGAAAATTCTAAATTATCCTCTGTGTTGCTATTTTTATTGTATATTAACTTAATTGTTTCATTAATTTGAAGTATGTTTGAGTTAATTCTGTTTCATTGTTGTATGCCTCTTAGGCAAAAATTCCTTCAGCCAGGAGTTTAGATGAGATTGCAATGGATTTGACAGAGACAGGAACACAAAGGGCCTCCAAGCTGGTGACACTGGAGGCGAAAAGTCAGTTCATCATGGCAAGCAATGGCAGTTTAATCTCCTCAGGTAACATCTTGGGATTAGAGAACGTGCAAGCCATCTTTATTTCGTTTGTTTTTTCGGTCATAAACCACTTCAAAATTCATCTTTTAATCCATTATTTTGGGAATAAATAAGTATGTCAATAAATATGTATGCAACAGCTTTGAATAAAATTTTAAGGCTAATTTTTTAAAGAATATGTAGAAAGTCAAATTATAAATAGGTTGTGCATGTCATATGAGATGCAAGGATGGTGAGTACCAAGGTGTGGCTTGAAAGAACATTTTCCACAGCAGCTGCCTTTTCCAGCATTTAGTTTTTGATACAAATAATTGTCTAATTCTCCATGCAATATAAAATGCTATACAAACATGATTACAAGCATATCCCTCAAATGTGGTAGCTTCCCCTAAGCCCTTCCTCTGTAAAAATTCTGGAATCTCTTATCATTAAGTATATGTAACTTTACTAAAATGATTCATCCCATCTAAATCTCACTGTCAACTTGTGACTCTGAAGCATGACCTTCCTTCACACTGATTTTTCTTTTCCTTGCTTGCTTACTTTTTAAAAGAACACTTGAAACAACTCTTCAAGGACCATCTTACCTTCTCTTCTGCTCAGAAAAATGAAATTTTTCTTTGGGTGTGTCTGGGACGTTAAGCATTTTATCATTACCCCCAAAATGACTGAGCCAGGATGCAGAAAGGCACATTTTATTACCAGGTTCTGTTTGATGCCCAGAAGAATGAGAAAATGTTTTCCAATTTCCTTTTATTATGTTGAGAAACAAGGAGAAAAGAAATAAACTACCATTTAATAGCAGCTTTAGCTTAAAAATCCTTTGTCCCTTAGAAAGGAAGGAAATATCCCTTGTATAAACCTTCCCTGCCCTTCCCTTATCCCCTAGGTTCTCAAGACTCAGAAGTTAGTGAAGAGCAAAAGAGAGAAAAAATCCTTGAACTAAAGAAGAAGGAGAAACTATTACAAGAAAAACTTCTGAAAAAAGTTGAGGAGCTTAAGAAGATCTGTCTGCGGGAGGCTGTGAGTCTGCTTTTTGGGGCTCATCAAATTGTGTTTGACAACTTTGGCCAGTGTCGATTATCTGCTCTTGATTCTGTCCTGTTTTACAGGAGCTCACAGGCAAAATGCCAAAGGAATATCCCCTGAACATAGGCGAGAAGCCTCCTCAGGTCAGAAGACGTGTGGGTACTGCGTTCAAATTAGATGACAACTTGCTGCCGAGTGAGGAAGTATGAACAACGCCTCTGAGCCTTTCAATTAATCATAAGACAGGAAAGCTGTCTGAGTGTAGTGGACTTTTTCCTTTGGTTTTTGAGTCTCTGCTGTATGTTATCTCACCAGTACAGATGGATCGTGTAGACCAAATTGAACTCTTTCTTTCATGCCCACTCCAGTCAAAATTGAGTTACTTCTCACTACTTTACTCCCCAAATCATACACATTCAGTGAACTCCAAATGTTTCTCATTTGAGAGTCAGTATTATAAGAATTAAGAACTCCAGCATTAGGTTCGTTTACTTAAAACTAAATAATAGCCTTTGTCAAGTAGTTTAGCCTCTCTAAAGTCTCATTTCTCAGGCCTCAGTTTTCCTCATCTGTAAAATGGGGGTAATGATTGGACTTCCCTCCAAGGGATCCAGTGAGTATTAAATGAGATAATACATGCACAGCACTGAGCTACAATCAAGTTAAAATATTTGTTAGCCAATATAGAATGTATAATACTTTCTCATTTGCATGTCATCAGCCAATATAACCATATCTATGTTTCTTGTAGAAATTTGACCATCTTAGCTTTAGAAAATTGTATCTGTTTTCATCTTTGGAAATCTTTGCTATTTACTGAGTGCTCACTGTGTACCCGTCTCTGAGCTAAGCAATGCACATATACTATCTCATTTAATCCTCGTCCTACTTCATAAGGTAGGTGTTATCTTCATTTTACAAATGAAAAAAACTGAAGCATTAAAAGATGAAGCTGTGTATCCAGGGTCATGCAACCAGGAATTACCAGGAAGAAGATCAAACCCAAATTTATCTGTCTCTAAAGCTATGCATATAAATATAATCTTCTGCATCCATGAGCTTTGAGTTGAGAATATATCTGTGAAAACTATGATCTTCTCCCAACCAACTGAATGAATGAAAGGCCATTCCCTTCCTTGAAAAGGGAAGAGGTTTGGACTAATGAGAAGTTGAAGTTAAGACGAGTAAAGGAAAGTGTTTGACAAGGATGTCTGTGCAGTAAAAGTTGGGAAGATAGTGTTCTCAAAGAACATCTGATTCAAGAAAGTGCACAGGAAGTTTTATTACACAATGCATGTAAGAGTTCATTGTATGTGTCCATAAAAATAAAACTATCATTGTATAAATGCAGGATCCTGCTTTGCAAGAACTGGAGAGTAATTTTCTAATACAGCAAAAGCTGGTGGAAGCTGCAAAGAAACTTGCCAATGAGCCAGACCTTTGTAAAACTGTGAAGAAAAAGCGAAAGCAAGATTACACAGATGCGATGAAAAAGCTTCAGGAGATTGAAAATGCAATAAACGAATACCGAATTAGGTGTGGAAAGAAACCCAGCCAGAAAGCAACAGTGTTACCAGGTTAGTAATAAGTGAGGTTTTTTTTTTGAGTCCCCTACTCAATACTTCATGGTATATAGCGTTTCCAAACCAGTTACCAGTTGATGAGAGATCAAAGGAAGAACCAGGTGATCAAAACTAAGTTTTCTTTTTTATTTGGAAACAGAGTTTCACTCTTGTTGCCCAGGCTGGAGTGCAATGGGGCAATCTCGGCTCACTGCAAACTCCACCTCCCGGGTTCAAGTGATTGTCCTGCCTCAGCCTCCCAAGTAGCTGGGGTTACAGGCATGCGCCACCACACCTAGCTAATTTTGTATTTTTGGTAGAGATAGGGTTTCACCATCTCGGTCAGGCTGGTCTCAAACTCCTGATCTCAGGTGATCCACCCTCCTCAGCCTCGCAAAGTGCTGGCATTACAGGCATGAGCCACTGCGCCTGACAAACTAAGTTTCTTAGGATAAAAATTGTTCGGAATTTCAGTTTTATAAGTATGTAAACTTGATTTAAAATTTCTGTGATTTGTGAAGGCTATTTAAAGATATGGGCAGCACAAGCATGGCGCCCCACACCTATAATCCCAGCACTTTGGGAGGCTGAGGTGAGCGGATCACTTGAGCTAAGGAGTTTGAGACCACCCTGGGAAGCGTGGTGAAACCCCGTCTCTTCAAAAAATATTTTAAAAATTAGCCAGGCGTGGTGGTACATACCTGTAGTCCCAGCCACAGGGGAGGCTGAAATGGGAGGATCATTTGAGCCCAGGTAATCAAGGCTGCAGTGAACTATGATTGCACCACTGCACTCCAGCGTGGGTGACAGGGCAAGACCCTGCCTCAAAAAAAAAAAAAAAGTGAACAAAATTAAAAAATAAAGATATGGGCAAATGGTCATGATATAACATGAAATGCAGAAAAGCCAGATATAAAATTGTTACCACAACACGATCCCAATTTTATAGAAATATGCACACACAAAGACTGGCTGAGAAATATTTCAAAATACTAACAGTTGTGAAATTTCAAGTAACTTAATTTTCTTCTTAATATTCTGTATTTTCCAAGTTCTCTACATTATGTATTTATGACTTTCATTTTCAGAAAAAAAGTAAACTGAGAAATCCCAGGTAGATTTAAAGTCCAATTGACCTTACATGTTTATTGGTATGGTTTTCAGCCTGGTGATTGAAATACGATTGTATTTCTTTGATTCTAAGACATTTTTTCCTTTACTTTTTAACATCTATGCAATTGGGATAGTTTTGGGTTTTTTTGTTTGTCTGTTTTTGTTTTTGTTTTTTTGAGACAGGATCTCTCTCTGTGGCCCAAGCTGGAGTGCAGTGGTACCATCAAAGGTCACTGCAGCCTCAACTTCCTGGGCTCAGGTGATCCTCCTACCTCAGCCTCCCTAGCAGCTGGGACTATAGGCACGCACCACCATGCCCAGCTAATGTTTTGTAGACATGGGGTTTCACCATGTTGCCCAGGCTGGTCTCAAACTCCTGAGCTCAAGCAATCCTCCCACCTCAGCCTCCCAAACTGCCAGGATTGCAGGTGTGAGCCACCACGCCCAGCCTTGGGTTAGTTCTTAACACACTAGATGGTGTATTACAGTCATACTTGGCAGTACTTTTTTTATTATTTTTTGCTGGTACTTAAAATATATATCTTAGATTTGATGAAATAAGGTAAGTGAGTTTAGAATATAATTGGGTAGAGAGCATATGATTTACAAAGCAGACATGGCTTTTGGAAAGGGAATGTACAGCATCAACACAAAAGTGTTAGTCCACTACAGCTGGAGAATGTAGAGTAGCTTTGGTTGAATGTGAAATCCAGGCGGTCTTGGGGGTGGTTAATTTCTGGACCTACAGATATGGGTGATTAGTGTTGTGCTTAACTCCATGGCCATTTGTTATGGCCCATTCATCCTCAAACTGTGCAAAATTCAAATGTTCTCCTTTACAGTGAAAGTATGCCTAACAGCTGACTATATTGGCACCTTGCCTTCAAGCTCCACTGTGTGTCTGATAGAGATAGTTCACTTGTTTCTGATACAGATTAACATTAGAGATTGGTTGGAGAGCTTCCCTTCATAATGGTTTTGAAGTTTGCATTGAAGGATTATATTTGCCTAGAACCTCATGCCAAAACACTCAGCTGAATATGGAATGATTTGCAAATGCAGATCAACACATCTGAGATACTTTTCTTTACTGAATATGTTTGTTTTTTTGTTTGTTTTTTGTTTTTTTCTTTTGAGACAGAGCTGTCTCTGCCACCCAGGCTGGAGTGCAGTGGCATGATCTCGACTCACTGCAACCTCCACCTCCCAGGTTCAAGCAATTCTCCTGCCTCAGCCTCCCAAATAGCTGGGATTACAGGCATACACCACCATGCTTGGCTAATTTTTGTTATTTTTCGTAGAGACAGGATTTCACTGTGTTGGCCAGGCTGGTCTTAAACTCCTGACCCTCAAGTGATCCACCAACCTTGGCCTCTCAAAGTGCTGAGATTACAGGGGTGAGGCACCGCGCCTGGCCACGTTATTTAACATTTGATGGATACCAGCAATAGGTGTTATGGCCATTGCCAACCAGAACACAGTGTCTAGTTAACTAAAGATTTAAGTCTAGCTAACATTTACTGAGCATTTGTCATGTAATGCTGGGAGCTGGGCTAGGGGCTTTACATCCGTTATTCTAACGCCTCACCCCAGCACTACGTGATAGGTACTGTTGTTATCCCCACTGTGGGGTTGAGCCAGGTGATACTTAGAGATTAAGTAATTTGCCCAAGGTCTCATAGTCGATAAATGGCAAAAGCAAGACTTAAACCTAATTCAGTGGTTCTCAACGAGGGAGGCTGGAAATCCTATAATGCACACGACAGCTCCCCAGGACAAAGGATTATCCAGTTCAAAATGTCAATAGTGCCACTGTTGAGAAACCTGTTGAAAAGCTTGGCCAGTCATAGTGGCTCACACCTTTAATCCCAGTACTTTGGGAGGCCTAGGTAGGCAGGTCACTTGAGCCCAGGAGTTCAAGACCAGCCTGGCCAAATGGTGATACCTTATCTTTACTAAAAATCCAAAAAGTTAGCCAGGCGTGGTGCTGCATACCTGTAATCTCAGCTACTCAGGAGGCTGAAGTGGGAGGATTGCTTAAACCCAGGAGGTTGAGGCTGCAGTGAGCCACAATCGCACCATTGCACTCCAGCCTGGGCAACAGAATGAGACTCTGTCCCATAAACAAACAAGAAAAAAAAAAAGGCCCTTTCTTTCAGGGAGGGGTCAAAAGCAAAGTTATATTAAGAGTAGATTCTCAAATGAGGATTCAAATGTGTTTTATTTAACATTTAGCATTTATTATAAGAATGGCATGATTTTTCTTTCCAGTTTGTTGATCATAAGCACTAAATATATAGGTAAAGTTTTATTCCAGTGTAGAAGAAACACCGAAAACTAGTTTAAAACCAGCACTCCCTTGAAGTCTGTTCCATTTTAAGAAATAATCTAATGTGATATTCGTACAATATGTAAAATGTTTTGATTTTTGTTAGTATATGAGTCCATTCTTACTATGGTAGTTAATTATTCTTAATGCACTGTAATTAATTACATTTATTTAAATGAAAATGCACTCCATTGAAAATTGTTTCTCTAAGCCCCCTCTAATTGTATAAATGCACAATTATACTAAAGGCAGTTATTTTTATTCACAGAAGACATAATCCCCTCAGAGAGTAGCTCTTTGTCTGACACCACCACCTATGATGATCGTAAGTGGCTCTTCCTTTTTTGGTTTAAAAATGTTAGATATTCTGAAATAATTAAGATAATTTTCTTAGTTAAGTAAGGCCTATTTGTTTTTCTTTTGAGAAAAAGTAGAATAAACTAACTTACATTTATGCAGAATGGTTGGGAAAGGAAGTGTATGATTAACACCTACTCAGGTTAACTCAGCGTTAATAACAGGACCACAAAAATCACATGACCTCAGGGAATCAGAATGCCCTCATGGGAGTATCTAAGTCTCTCAGTAAGGACTTTAAGGCTCTCTAAAGTGTTTCTTAACTTTTTATTTTGAAGTAATCATAGACTTACGGAGAGTTGTATAATTAATACAAAGATTCCTTCACTCAGTTTTTCCCAATGGTGACATCTTATATATCTGGAGTCCAATATCAAAACCAGGATATTAGATTGTACACGTTATCACTGTATTCATCACAATATGAAATAAAATCATTGTATGTTTTACAATGTGAAATAAACTTTCATATTCTAGATAAAGGAAAGTTTATTTTACTTAGGAAGAAAGGCATAGTTAGACACTGGGCTACCTGTCATTTTGTTGTTTCATAGAGGCAGGCTGTATCGATTGTAATGGCCTGTATTTGTTCAATACATTTCTTTTCTCTCTCTCTCTTTTATTTATTTATTTATTTATTTATTTTTTTGAGATGGATTTTCACTCTTGTTGCCCAGGCTAGAGTGCAGTGGTGCGATCTCAGCTCACTGCAACCTCTGCCTCCCAGGTTCAAGCAATTCTCCTGCCTCAGCCTCCCGAGTAGCTGGGATTACAGGCGTTAGGCACCACTGCCAGCTAATTTTTGTATTTTTAGTAGAGACGGGGTTTCACCATGTTGGTCAGGCTAGCCTCGAACTCCTGACCTCAGGTGATCTGCCTGCCTCGGCCTCCCAAAGTGCTGGGATTACAGGCGTGAGCCACCGAGCTCAGCCGTTCAATACATTTTATTATAGAATGGGTTTACTATCAACTAATAGAGTGTTTCTTTGTCATCTCTTGTACTTAATCATGATTGAGTTGGCGATCTCTGTGGTATGACTTGAAGAATTCCAGGAAACCACACCCCCACTGCTTTATCTTCCCCAAGTTTTATGGTGCATAAAATTTCACCACTGCAGAATTCTTCACGTGAGGTGATGTTTGGTCATGCTTGCCATCCCTCTTTGAAAATGTAAATAGCAGTGGAAAACATAACAAGCCTCTAATGATGCAGCATAAGTCAGTTTCCTTACTTTCAATGACAGGATAAGCCTTTGGCCAAAGAGGCCTAAAAACTTTAAAAGTAAAGGTGAACAAAAATGATCCAGGCCAACTTCCCCTTGGTTCACACTGGGGATTTTCTTTAATATAGCTTTTAAAAGCTGCGGTATTACCCATTCCCCTTGAGTGATTTACTCACTCTAAGTGACACCTGTTGAATTTGGCAAAAGATGGTTCAGGTCCCAGAAGAGTGTTCAGTAATTTCGTTTTTTCTGGTGTATAAAATATAAAAATTAACTTCTTGAAAGAGTTATGTTCTTCTCAAAATATCATCTTTGGAAGAACACTTTGTTCACTAAATCTTCTAATTTCTTTTTTGAGGTATTGGCAAGATATTTATTTACCTATTAATTTGCCTACATATTTTTTCATTCACCCATTTACTTATTATAGCCAGTGATGCCTTCACTCTTCCTGGGCAGCGATCAAGTTCAGTACCTCATTCTCCAAGAATTCTTCCCCCCAAGTCTCTTGGTATTGAGCGAATCCATTTCAGAAAGTCGTCCATCAATGAACAGTTTGTGGATACCAGGCAGTCCAGGTGAGAGATCATATCATCAGTAAGGTTAATGCCTCACAGCTAGGAAATTTTTCCTCCAAAATGCAATGTATGGTTGATACATTTTCACATGTTTTTATTTATCCTTCCAAAAGATGTTATCTTGTAAAACTGGGACATAGAAACTAACCCAGTTTGTTGTTCACAGCAAATGAATATACATATATATATATATATATTTTTTTTTTTTTTTTTTTTTTTTGAGGTGGAGTTTCGCTCTTGTTGCCCAGGCTGGAGTGCAATGGCGTGATCTCCAGCTCACCGCAACCTCCGCCTCCTGGGTTCAAGCAATTCTCCTGCCTCAGCCTCCCGAGCAGCTGGGATTACAGGCCACCACACCCAGCTAATTTTGTATTTTTAGGAGAGACGGGGTTTCTCCATCTTGGTCCGGGTGGTCTCGAACTCCCAACCTCAGGTGATCTGCCTGCCTTGGCCTCCCAAAGTGCTGGGATTACAAGTTTGAGCCACCGTGCCTGGCTGAAAATGTTTTTAAGAAGTCTTTTAAAATGCATTTGACCATTTCCTTGACTTTAAAGTCTATTTGATCTATATTAACTTATAGGGACATTAATTATCATCTGGATTTAGACATAGTGTCCACAGTTCAGTTTCATAGTCACTGGTCTAAGGAAATTGTCGTTAAAGTCCACTCTGCAAAACCAAGTAGCAGGACTGATTTCCAGTCCTGCAAATAAACATGGGACTTCAACTCATAATCTGTAAAATAGATAATCCAAGCATTTTCTCAAATATCTCAGGTAAATATTATCAGGGCAATGAGACCAGGTTTTAGAAACATGACAGGCCAGTGGTTCCCAGAACTTGGCTGTATGGATCAATCTTTAAAAAGCAAACAAACAGTTACCAGCTGTTTGCTTTGCCTAAAAAGAAATTTTCAAACAGGCTGAGTGCGGCAGCTCACACCTATAATCCCAGCACTTTGGGAGGCCAAGGTGGGAGGATCACTTGAGCTCAAGAGTTGGAGACCAGTCTGGGCAACCTAATGAAGCCCCATCTCTACAAATTTTATAGACAGAGTCTCTTTGTGTCACTCAGGCTGGAGTGCAGTGGTGCAATCTCAGCTCACTGCAACCCCTGCCTCTTGGCTTCAAGCAGTTCTCCCACCTCAGCCTCCCGAGTAGCTGGAATTACAGGCACGCGCCATCCTGCCCGGCTAATTTTTGTATTTTTAATAGAGACAGGGTCTCACCATGTTGGCCAGGCTGGTCTTGAACTCCTGACCTCAGGTGATCCACCCGCCTCAGTCTCCCAAAGTGCTGGGATTACAGGCATGAGCCAGTGTGTCCGGCCCAAAATTTCTTTTTTAATTAGCCAGACATGGTGTTGCCTACCTGTAGTCCTAGCTACTTGGGAGACTGAGGCAGGAGGATTGCTTGAGCCCAGGATTTCACAATTGAAGTGAACTATGATCGTGTCACTCCACCCCAGCCTGGGCAACAGAGCAAGATGCTGTCTCAAAAAAAGAAAAAAAAAAAGAAATGTTCAAAAAAAGAGCACCATGAATCCATGAAAGAAATGACATTTTGTTATAAAAAATATATTCACTATCGTTGTAGCAATATTAATTGAATGAAGTTAACATTTCACTTAATGTAATGTTAATTTCATTTTATATTAATTTCATATAACATTTCTATTGAGCACTTACTTTTTTTTTTTTTTTTTGAGACAGAGTCTTGCTCTGTCACCCAGGCTGGAGTGCAGTGGCGCCATCTTGGCTCACTGCAACCTTCACGTTTCAGGTTCAAGCAATTCTCCCCCGTCAGCCTTCCAAGTAGCTGGGACTACAGATGCCCGCCACCACACCCGGCAAATTTTTGTATCTTTAGTAGAGATAGAGTTTCGCCATGTTGGTCAGGCTGGTCTTGAACTCCTGACCTCAGGTGATCCGCCCACTTTGGCCTCCCAAAGTGCTAGGATTACAGGCATGAGTCACTACAACTGGCCGCTATTCTGTACTTACTGTGTCCCAGATACTGTTTATGTTTTTTCTATGTAATTTTTTAACGAACTTAATCTTCACGACAACCCTGATAGTGTTACTACTGTCATTACCCTTTACAGATAAGCACACTGAGGGCCAGGGACCATGAATAACTTCTTTGGGTTCATCAACTAGTAAACATGGGAATCAAGGTTTGAACCTAGGTAGCCTAGAACTTGGCAGGATCCAAAGCTTGTGATCTGATTTCAGTGAACATGTTATACCGCATCTCAGCAAAGATGGGAAGTATTTGCTCTACAAGGGACAAAAATATAAATTAAAAAAATTTAAATAAAGGAAATTATTCTCAAAATCAAGGTAGATTATTAGATTATTCAAGGTGGATAAATTGTGACTTATGAAAATATAACCTACACATTGCTGTGTTTTTTTTTTTTTTTTTGAGACAGAGTCTCACTCTGCCACCCAGGCTGGAGTGCAGTGGTGCCATCTCAGCTTACTGCAAGCTCCGCCTCCCAGGTTCACGCCATTCTCCTGCCTCAACCTCCTGAGTAGCTGGGACTACGTAGGTGCCTGCCACCACATCTGGCTAATTTTTTTGTGTTTTTAGTAGAGATGGTGTTTCATATTAGCCAGGATGGTCTTGATCTCCTGACCTCGTGATCCACCCACCTCGGCCTCCCAAAGTGCTGTGATTACAGGCATGAGCCACCGCGCCAGGTCACATTGTTATATTTCTAATTCGTTAAAGAGCAGTGAAATCTTTATCACATATCGGCCCCAGTTTGTGGATTAGCATTTAGGAACTTTTGCCTGAAATGGTAAGAGACCCAAGGAGCTACAGCCGTGCTAGCCAATTTAATTAAAAGTAAATAAAATTTAAAATTTGGTTCCTCAGTCATGCTAGCCACAATTCAAATGCTCAGCAGCCACATGTGGCTAGTGGCTATCATATTGGTCAGAACAGACCCAGAACATTTTTGTCATTGCAGAAAGTCCTATTGGATAACATGAGACAAGTGTGCTTCTTATGTTAGGGAAAACAAAGCTATTTCAGCAAAAGGAAGAATTATAGCTGGGAATCATTGTCTTAAAAATTATTATACCCACATCTCCAATCATTTAAGATGGATTTGCTCTTTTATCCAGCAATTTCACTTAGGAATTTTACTACTGAATTAACTAACTACATGTAGGATGCTCATTACAGCATTGCTTACACTACTGGCAAGTTGAAAACAAACCACATGTTCAACTAGCTGATTATTTAAATAAATTATGGTAAATCCATACAATAAAATGCTATGCAGTCATTAAAATAACACTGTAGACAAATATTAAGCAACATAAAATGTTAGGTACAACTTAACTTTTTAAAAAGTGAGTGTTGAAAAAGAATATATAGTAAATCTCATGTTTTGTTAAAAAATAAATATGTATGTTTATATATAAATACATGCTTATAAGTTTATGTGCTTAGGAAAAATAATCTGAAAACATTTAATGTTGCCTGACTATGTAAAAGGTATCAGATTATACAGGCAGCAGCTCACGCCTGTAATCCCAGCACTTTGGGAGGCTGAGGCAGGCAGATTAGTTGACGTCAGGAGTTCGAAAACAGCCTGGCCAACATGGTGAAACCCCATCTCTACTAAAAATACAAAAAAAAAAAAAAAAAAAAAAAGATTAGCCAGGCATGGTGGTGCACACCTGTAATTCCAGCTACTTGGGAGGCTGAGGGGGGAGGATCACTTGATCACTTGAACCCAGGAGCTGGAGGCTGCAGTGAGCTGAGATTGTGCCACTCTCCTCAAGCCTGGATGACAGAGTGAGACTCCATCTAAAAAAAGATTATAGACATTTAAATTTTTCTTTTTATCTGTATTTTTAAAGTTTTCCTAATGAACTTAGACTTGCTTTTGTAGTAAGTAAAATTTGATCAAAATTATTTTTAGTTAAAAAAAATTAACTTCAGGCTGGGCGCGGTGGCTCATGCCTGTAATCCCAGTACTTTGGGAGGCCGAGGCGGGCGGATCACAAGGTCAGGAGATCGAGACCATCCTGGCTAACAAGGTGAAACCCTGTCTCTACTAAAACTACAAAAAATTAGCCAGGCGTGGTGGTGGGCGCCTGTGGCCCCAGCTAATCAGGAGGCTGAGGCAGGAGAATGGTGTGAACCCGGGAGGCGGAGCTTGCTTGCAGTGAGCCAAGATCGCGCCACTGCAATCCAGCCTGGGCAACAGAGCAAGACCTCACTCTCAAAAAAAAAAAAACAAAACAAAACAAAAAAGTTCAAATTGTGTTGTCACCGTGCTGGGAAGTAGACATAGTGATTTAAAGCTGTTGTTCTTAGTCCAGGGACCAGCAAACAACAGTCCAGTGGCCAGATCCATCCTGCTGCCTGTTTTTGTGCAGCCCGTGAGCTAAGAATGGTTTTTATATTTTTAGGTAGCTGGTGGTGGGGGGATCAAAAGCAATAATATTTTACAACCTGTAAAAATGATATGAAATTTAGCATCCATAGGTCATTTTCTTGGAACACAGCCACACCCATTCTCTTGCATATTATCCATGGCTGCTTTTGCACTGAAAGGGCAGAGCTGAGTAGTCGCTCTAGAGACCATCTGGCCCACAAAGCCAAAAACTATTTAGTATTCTAGACTGTTTACAAAAAAGGAGTTTGCTGAATTATACATCCATCCCTGTTCACCACGAAGATTTGATCATCTAAGGACTGTTTTGAATGTTCAGGTACCTACATAAACAGCTCTAGTTGCTTTGAGTCTTTTTATTCAGTGTACTCTTTATTAAAAGTCCTTTTTTCCCCTACATATTTGTGACTCAGAAAGTCAGATCATATATGCTCCCGCTGTTTTAGCGGGTTTTCTTTGTGGTTTAGTGAACCACAAAGACACCCTTCCTATCTTTCTCCCTATTTTCCCTTTCCTTGGGCTTCTAGTAAGTTTCGTATCCGCTTATGACAAGTTTGCCAGAGATGTTGAGAGACTCATCATTTCCTGGTCATTTCTTCTTTTTATCATCACAGAGAAATGCTGTCCACACACAGCAGCCCTTACAAAACTCTGGAGAGGCGGCCCCAGGGAGGACGAAGCATGCCCACCACGCCAGTTCTTACCCGAAACGCCTACAGCAGCAGCCACTTGGAGTAAGAGAGCTTCTTTCTCATTGCTTTAGCTGTCTTGATTTTTGCTTTGAGGTTCTGTCTTGCTTTATTGTGTTTTTTAATCATTTCAAGTGACTTTCTGTAGCAGGACCTTGTTTTACGGTTTTACATTTTCTGCTAACTTATGGTTTCAAATATGTTGGCAAAGAAAATGTATTTGATTTGTTCAAATATACATTAGATTTTTAGTACCTTAATTTCCCCAGTCACATATTACCATTCATTATTCAATGGTGAGGATGAAGTTAGTAATAATAGCAACATTTTGAAATGTTTGTGAGTGCTGCGCTAAATGTTTTATATTCACTGGATTATTTAGTCCCTACAGCAAGCCTTTTGTGAGGTAGATATTATATATTGTTTTCATCCTCATCTTACAAAGGAGGAAGCAAGATTCAGAGAGGTTAAATATCTGGCCTGAGCTCATACAGCTGGGAAATAGCAGTGCCATGACTCAGCCCAGCCACCTCTGACCTCCACTCGAATGTACCATATCTTCATATCCTCTGGGAAGACAGGACCCTCCACAGACACGTTGGGTTTTTTGTTTTTGTTTTTGTTTTTGTTTTCCAGGCTGTGATGCAAACTGTGCATCCTCAGTCTATGTCTTTCCCTACCCTCAAGGAAGGATTTGGCTTGCGCAACTAACAGAACCCAGTTCTTTTCTCATTTTGACTATGGTCAAAATGAACCTACATGTGAGCCAATAGATTTGGAGAACAATGGATTCTATTGTGCAGTCAGCTTTGGCAACTCAAAGTCCTATTGTAATTCACGAGCTATTCAGTCATTCAGCATGCTATTCCTTTTTCCTATTTGGGTCCTCCTTTTCTTCTTGGTGTTGAGAAGTTTGCCTTTCTCCTCTTTCAGACCCGAATCTTCATCTCAGCACTGCCGCCAGCGGAGTGGAAGCCTGGAGTCCCAGTCCCACCTGCTCTCCGAGATGGACAGCGATAAGCCATTTTTCTCCCTCTCCAAATCCCAAAGAAGCAGCAGCACAGAAATCCTCGATGACGGGTCTTCTTATACAAGCCAATCAAGCACAGAGTATTACTGTGTGACACCAGTTACCGGCCCCTATTACACCACCCAGACCCTGGACACTCGCACCAGGGGTCGGAGGAGGTCAAAGAAACAGAATGCTTCTACTTCAAATTCAGGAAGCATGCCCAACCTAGCACAAAAGGATAGTTTGAGGAATGGTGTTTACTCAAAGAGTCAGGAGCCACCGTCTTCCAGTTACTACATTGCCGGGTACACACCCTATGCAGAGTGTGACTTTTATTACAGTGGTGGTTATGTCTATGAGAATGACACCGAGGGACAGTATAGTGTCAACCCTTCCTACCGGTCCTCAGCCCACTATGGATATGAGCGCCAGAGGGACTACAGCAGATCCTTTCACGAAGATGAGGTCGACCGGGTACCCCATAACCCATATGCAACTCTCCGGCTGCCAAGGAAGGCTGCTGCAAAATCGGAGCACATCACCAAAAACATCCACAAGGCCTTAGTTGCCGAGCACTTGCGTGGCTGGTACCAGCGGGCTTCTGGGCAGAAGGATCAGGGACACAGCCCGCAGACCAGCTTTGACTCAGACAGGGGATCACAGAGATGCCTGGGGTTTGCGGGGCTGCAAGTACCTTGTTCTCCAAGCAGTCGTGCATCCTCGTACTCTTCAGGTGAGAATACTGTAAAAACACGCGACACCTGGATTTTATTTACATCATGTTTCCTGCCCACCTAAAACCGCCTCACGGATCATGAGACCAGTACTCAAGGTCAAAAGTGGGGCAACCATTCAGTGGAACCCCACAATAAGAAATTCCAACTTAAAAACAGTTCTTTCCAGCTCTCCAAAGAACTCAGTACACATGAGTCTAATGAAGCAAATTGTAGATTCAAATCCAGCAAACATTGATTGAGCATGTACTCTCTGTGCTGACCTGTTTTAGGGTTTTTTTTTTTTTTTTTTTTTTTTTTTTTTGAGATGGAGTCTCGCTCTGTCGCCTAGGCTGGAATGTGTTAGGGGTTTCACTTGCTTTGTCTTTTTAGGATTTACGTTGACAGGCACATCTCTTAAATGTGTTCACGTCATTGAGGCTTGATATTTTAAAAGAATAAACCCTCAGGTAAGCAGAAAACATTAGAATTATACATCCATCCTTGTTCACCACCAAGATTGATCATCTAAGGACTGCTTTGAATGCAAGCCTGGGATTATGCAGGTACTTAGGCAAGTGCCTGCATAAGGCTCGTAAGAATCCTGATAGGAGCTGGCATTGATTAAGCACTGTTCTAAGTAATTTGCTTTATTTTTTATTTATTTATTTTTTTTTTGTAGAAACAAGGAGGCTTAGGTTGGGTCTTGCTGTGTTGCCCAGGCTGGTCTCAAACTCCTGGCCTCAAGCAACCCTCCTGCCTTGGCCTCCCAAAGTGTTGGGATTACATGCGAGAGCCGCAGGGCCTGGCCATGCATATTGTAATTCAGTATTCATATATACCTATGTTGTGGTTGACTTAAGGGATTTTCAAAAATAATTTTGATTAGAGATGTTTCCTTTATACTCTTGATGTTGACTTTGGCCCCTAACTCTGCTAACATTTGCAGAGGACTTCCTGCCTACTCCCAGTTGTGCTAGGTACTTTAAGTAGAGAAATAGAAGATAGGGGAGGCTCTGTGTATGGTTTTATTTATTCAGCAAATGAGCAGCCACATTCAAGATGTGGAGGACCCATTGTTGAACTAGTTCCTGGCCATGATAAGCTCAGAGTCAGCAGCCAGAGGAATGTTTAAAAATTAAGCAATTTTAAAACTCTAAGAAATGAATGAATTCTCAAACTGCCAGAAAACCTGTAGGTCATGAGTCTTACCTTCTCCCTTATTAACATGACACCTTAGTGAGACATAGTATAAGGATTCCTGAGTCATTGTATAATAGTCAAGTGAAAACTACACCTTTAAAAGTTTCATGTACTTGTTGACGAGGCGTTTCCATGGAGATTTCTATTTGGGTTCAAGTTCTCTCCTATTTGTGCAGGACTTTGGACTTCCACTAGGGCTGTCCCATCTATTACCACATCTAACATATGAAAGGGCTTCTGTAATTATTTCTTATTTATGGCTCTGACCTAGAAAACACCTTTCTTCCTCTTAAAGTTCAAGATGTGAGAAACTTTCACAGGTCAAACCTGGGCAGAACAGGCAGAGTACTACAAGGGAAAAACCAAACAAGGAGGGCTGAGATGCATGTGGATGGTCACTAAGGCACAGGGCTGGGGTGGTGCCTGGGGGAAGCAGGTGTTAACTGAGGAAACTCAACATTCCTGGCTGCTAGCTTAGTAAAGGTGAGATGGAGGTAAAGCTTCCTGTTTCAGACCTGGTGTGAGCCTTGCTGACACCAGCAAGATGTGGCCCCACAGACCAAAAGGCATCACTCTTTAAAGAACTACAGGGGTGGAATCAGTACTCCCAGAATTCCCTGCTGGAATTCCCCTCATTTCTGTCTCCAATTTAAAACTGCAGAAATGTATTACAACAGGCAGGCGTCATTCTCATGGAGAGATAAATTTCCAGTTATTTGCCAGATTAGTCCTGACATTGTAGTCCCTTCCAGCCACCTGAAGGATCTCTCGGTGACTCAGTTTTAGTAATGACAACTACCATTTGTTGGTAGCTTACTAGATGCCACGCACATTCAGAACATTACATGCACTCTCCTATTTAATGTATGCAACAGTTCTATATAGTGATTGCTATTGTTATGCTTATTGTTATCATCCTAATTTTGCAGCTTAGGCAACTCTGGCTACATACAGAGTTTAAATAACCCAAGTTCCAAAGCTACTAAGTGGTGGGATGGGGATTCTGGGGATTCTATCCTAGCTCAGCTCCTTTTTTTTTTTCTTTTTTAAAGAGACAGTCTCAGTCTGTCACCCACATTGGAGTGCAGTGATATTATTATACCTCACTCAGTCTCAAACTCCTTGGCTCAGTGCGATCCTCCCTCCTCAGCCTCCCAAGTAGCTAGGACTACAAGTACACACCACCATGCCTGGCTAATTTTATTTTTTTGTAGAGACTGGGCTCTGTTTCCCAGGCTGGCCTCTAACCCCTAGCTGCAAGTGATCTTCCCACCTCAGCCTCCCAAAGTGCTGAGATTACAACCATGAGCCATCACACCCAGCCCCACAGCTCTGACATCTTAACCACCAAGGCTTAGAGCCTCTGATTTCAGTTTGGAAACGGCTTGGAAGCTCAAACTCAGAGTGTTACATCTGTTAGTCAACACCTCATGACATCCAGGGCCACAGATGAGTTTTGAAATGCGTTTGTCCCATAGTGATCACAGGCACTTTGTGTGTGTGAGAGAGAAGAGGAGTAGGTCTGAAGCCAGAAACAGGAAATGGAGAAAGGGCAGTGCTGGTTTTTGAGTCTTGGACGAGCATCATGGCGTTGTGGTTACCTTGTCCATCCTAGGCGTGGAGCAGAACTGGTTTTATAGAGAGGACAACAAACGCCCAGTGATGAGGCATTTGTTGGGCTTCGCTCCCAAGTCATGTCCTTGTCTTGTTCCAGTTCAGTTCCTCTGTAGAACTAAATCCCTTCTTCCTGAATTCCTTCCTGTGCTACTTACCACCTCGCCTCTTCCCCCAATCCTCACCCCAACACATGCACACTTTTTTTAAGACAAAAAATAGCCTTGATCTTGCTAGTGGCCAGTGTTGTCTTTGGCTGAGGAATAGTCAAGTCTCAATAAGTCAACTTATGGAACACATTTCCTCCAAGGCCTCTGACAAACCCAGACTCATCACCTTACCTTTATAACACCATAGCGTGAATGGGAAGATTCTCGCAATATATGAGAATTGTTTTCTTGCTTGTCTTTTCAGTTATTTTAAAAATTATTTCTGTGTTATTATTATTTTCTTTCTTGGGATAGGATCTCACTTGGTGGCCCAGGCTGTAGTGCAGTGGTGCAAACATGGCTTACTGTAGCCTTGACTTCCCAGGCTTGAGTGATCCTCCCACTTCAGCTTCCCAAGTTGCTGGGACTACAGGTGTGCACCACCATGCCAGGCTAATTTTTGTATTTTTTGCAGAGATGGGGTTTCGCCATGTTGCTGAGGCTAGCCTTGAACTCCTGGGCTCAAGCGATCCTCCCACCTTGACTTCCCAAAGTGTTGGGATTACAGGCTTGTGCCACTGAGCTGACCTCAAATTATTTTTATTTATTTATTTATTTTGAGACAGAGTCTCACTCTGTCAGCAAGGCTGGAGTGCAGTGGTGTGATCTTGGTTCACTGCAACTTAAACTTCGTGAGCTCAAGTATTTCTCCTGTCTCAGCCTCCTGAGTGGCTGGGATTATAGGCATGCACCACCATGCCCAGCTAATTTTTGTATTTTTTGGTAGAGACAGGGTTTCACCATGTTGGCCAGGCTGGTCTTGAACCCTTAGCTTCAAGTGGTCCTCCCGCCTCGGCCTCCCAAAGTGCTGGGATTACAGGCATGAGCCACCACACCTGGCCCCAACCTAGATTATTTTTTGAATTGACAAATTTATCTTTCAATTAATCTTATTCTCAATAATAATATTAATAGTTACTTATTGAGTGCTTACTCTGTATCAAGTACAGTGCTAAAGATTTTCATAATTACCTTATTTAATCCTGGCATCATACCTATACAGGATATATTAATATTATTATCCCTACTCTATAGATGAGGAAACTGAGGCTTAAAGAGGATAAACTACTTGCCTAAGGTCACATAGCCAGGAAGTCACTAAATTGGAGTAGGAACTCTTATTTCAAACCCTCTTAAATCTCTACTCTGACAAAGCTGATTGCAATGTACCTCTGAATGACCTTAACAATTTTTCACTTTTAGTATTTCCATTAATTTTATCTCTTTTTCCATTTTTATTTCCAGTGTCTTCTACAAATGCTTCTGGGAACTGGAGGACCCAGTTAACCATAGGGCTGTCGGATTACGAGACTCCAGCACATTCTTCTTACACCAGCTGCTATGGCAATGTCTATAATCCTTTACCCTCTCCAAGCAGGTGAGGAAGCAATGTTCGAAAATCCTAGGAGCCTGTTCCAGTTCAAAAGAATTCAGGGATCCTAATTTACAAATGTCAGATAATCTAGTTCAGGGGTTGGCAAACTCTAGCCTGTGGGCCAACTCCAGCTGCCACCTGTTTTGGTAAATAAAGTTTCATTGGAGAATAGCCACCCTCATTCACTTACATGTTCTCTATGGCTGTTTTTGCACTATGAGGGCAGAGCTCAGTAGTTGCACCAAAGCCAAAAATATCTGGCCACCATCAGCCAAAAAGTATCTGGCCTTTAAGAAAAAGTTTGCTAACCCCTAATCTAACTCATTCAAATTTGACCCTGGTCTTCAGTATTACATTGAATTCTTGTATATTTCCTCTAATGTTTACAAAGAACTACTTGCACAGACACCAAAGCCAAAAATATCTGGCCTTTAAGAAAAAGTTTGCTGCTGGGCACGGTGGCTCATGCCTGTAATCCCAGCACTTTGGGAGGCCGAGGCGGGCGGATCATGAGGTCAGGAGATCGAGACCATCCTGGCTAACACGGTGAAACCCCATCTCTACTAAAAATACAAAAAATTAGTTGGGCGTGGTGGCGGGCGCCTGTAGTCCCAGCTACTCGGGAGGCTGAAGCAGGAGAATGGCGTGAACCCCGGAGGCAGAGCTTGCAGTGAGCCCAGATCGCGCCAGTGCACTCCAGCCTGGGCGACAGAGCGAGACTCTGTCTCTGTCTCAAAAACAAAACAAAACAAAACAAAAAAGAAAAGAAAAAGTTTGCTAACCCCTCATCTAATGCGTTCTGTTCTTTAGTCTGTACATTGAATTCTGAGTCTGAAGCTTTTATTTTTTAAATTATGGTACTTGAAATCCTATTAGTGATATGTCCATTTAAGTCTCTTTTGAAACCTTGCAGGAAAAATCTCTCTACTCCAGGAAAGGCTGTTCATACCAAGGTTCCTTAGACAGTTGGTAGGCTGGATTTCAAACATTTGCTGCGTTTTTTATCTGATCCTATGTTTGTTATGAAGCAACAGACACAGCCAGCTGTCCTGTTTGTCTGTAAAAGTAGTTCTTTGTAAACATTAGAGGAAATGTACAAGAGCAATTTGTTAAAATTGATTTTTTTAAAAAATTGCAAACTCTGAATTACTTTTTAAAAAAATTCTTGTTATACACAGGAATTAAGTTTGAAGAGGTCATGTCTCCCTTTTACTTTCCCACAAAAGATAATCCACACCCATGGTACCAAGAAGTAGGGCATTTTCTGCTGTTTTTAGAATGTGTAGTTTTGATTTAAGTCATATTGCTTCAGACACAGACTACATACTAAGTTATACAGACTACAACTTACAAAGGTTTCTATGCTGGTAAATTTGAGAATTTAGCAGTTTCTTATTAAGACACTCACTGTTACAAGCAAATTGGAAATATTCAGCCCCAAATGCCTTTTTTTTCCCTCCACATTCAGTGGGAGTTTTTCTTGGCTTGAAATATTAAGCCAATTGTCTCAGCTAAACAAAGGCTATACTCAAAATAGAATTTTAATGAAAATATACTTCAGAGGATGTCAAATAGCTTGGACTTCTGTAAATAATATTTGAAAATGAGTTAGGAGCAAGAACCAAAATGACTGGCCTAAAATTTGAGCCGAGCCTTTTCAGTTTACTTCTAACCATTTTTTAATAATATATTTGCAAATTATTTTCTTGTTTGTGTAATTTTACTTGCCTTTTTGTTGACTCAGAAATGATTATACAGTTTTTGGTGCATTACTCAGTTCTAATATCCTTAACACTACTGTCATTGGACTCAGGAAGTGTTAAACATTTTTAGAGAAAATCAGTTTTTACCAAGTCTGCTCATATATATCAGACAGCCCAAGATGGCTTGATAGTGGATCAGAGTGGTCATAACATACAGGAAATTAGAAGCTATTTAAAGATCCCTATTGTGTGTTTGTGTATGCGTGTGCATATATGAGCTCATGGTGGAAAATTTATAATAAAGAGATAAATAAGTAGGAAATAAATTAGCCATAATTCCACCATCCAGAGATAGCAGCTGTTAACATTTTGGCATATTTTCCCCATTTTTCTCTGTCCATTTAACATGGTTATAATGATATTGTACATACAGTTTTATGTCTTATGTTGTACATGAAATTCTACATCTCCATTTTTTAAAAAACTTAACATGATAACATAACCATGTTCCCATGTGTTTTAAAACTCTTTAAACCTTATTTTATATGACCAATATGATATTCCACTCAAATATACCCTACTTTACTTAGCAGCTCCTCATTTTTTGAAGTTTTTTTTGAGAGGCTTTTAGATTTTTCCTTCTTTTTTTTATAAAAGTACTGCAGCTATTTTTTTTTTTTCTTCCCAAGACGGAGCCTTGTTCTGTTGCCCAGGTTGGAGTGCAGTGACACGATCTCGGCTCACTGCAACCTCTGCCACCCAGGTTCAAGTGATTCTCCTGCCTCGGCCTCCCAAGTAGCTGAGATTATAGGCGCATACCACCACGTCTGGCTAATTTTTGTATTTTTAATAGAGACAGGGTTTTGCCATGTTGGCCAGGCTGGTCTTGAACTCCTGACCTCATGATCCACCCGCCTCAGCCTCCCAAAGTGCTGGGATTACAGGTGTGAGCCACGGCGCCCAGCCCAGTATTGCAGCTGTTAACATCTTTGTCCAAAATATTTGTCTGAATCCCAGATTATTTTCCTAGGATACATTCCAATAAGTAGAGTTAATGGATTAAATTGAAAAGTGTATTTTTTTTTAAACTCTTGCCTTCCAGAAAGATTTGCCACTTTGCCCTTCCAGCCACGGAGATACAGAAGTACTTATTTCCATCCATTTGTTTATTTAGGATTCTTTTTAGATACAGTCTGATCAATTTAACCTATTAACAAGGCAAGGATAATAACAATCATTCATAAAGCTTTAGAAATTTGCTCTAAAATTCTGTAAATTGTTTTTATGAAATCATGATTTTTAAAATAAGAGAGAAATTAGGTTTTAAGATAAAGATGAAAAACTAGATTTTTCCGTTAAGCCAAAGATTTGAAATGCATAGCAATATATTAGTGTTTTGTTGTTTTTTAAAATAAAGTGTATATTATTTAAAGATCCTTTGCCCTAGAGTATCCAGGTCTTAAAATTATAGAAAGGTACTAATTTTTACCAATAAAATTTTTTTTCTAGTACAATTGGCATAATTGTCATTAGCATAAACTTTCCAAAGTAGAAATGTTGAAGCTACCTAGTATATAATACAGTCAAATTCTTGGCTCTACTGCTGCCAACTGTATTTTCAAATAACTTTTTTCTTTCACCTCCTATTTTCCATTCCCTTTCTCCTTTCCTATCTAACTCTATTACTAGGCAAAACCAAGGGCTTCTATCCCCAAGAATGGTTGTGTCTCCAGAAGTGAGATCAGTTGTAAATTCTCTTTTGCTAAGTGTAGCCAGCTGTAGTAAGTACAGTACCTCCAATCTGTGTGTTGCTTCTTGCATAGCAGGAGTTTTGCTTGCACTGACTGATGTGTGAAATTATGAAATCTGGCTTTGTTTTTTATGTTACATGAAAACACTAAAAACCTTTATTTCCAAAGCTCTTCTTCCAAAGACTTAAAAAAAAATCACCTTTACTAAAATACTTTCGAATGTAAAATAAAAAAGAAATCAACTAACTATCTAATATCTCTTAACCTACCGTTACAATAATGGGGTTTTGCTTATCGGAATGGTTTGTATGATAGGATGCTCTCATTTGGAATTGCCATCTAAATATGCGTATGATTTTTAAATGTGATGCTGTGTCCTGGGTCACTTCCAATTTATGCCTGACCCATAAACCCTAGGGATATCATATA
The DNA here is from genome assembly GCF_029281585.2 of Gorilla gorilla gorilla. NCBI lineage: Eukaryota > Metazoa > Chordata > Mammalia > Primates > Hominidae > Gorilla > Gorilla gorilla. The sequence goes on along the minus strand of NC_086017.1, from coordinate 79,061,798 downwards.
TGTCCCTATGTGCCCCCGCCACCTTCTAAATATATTATTTTGTCCATGAGGAAAGCATCTAGCATATTCCCTCAATTTGAAGAGTACTTAAAATGTGATTGTCACAATATACTTTTTAAAAAGTTAAAAATATAGCTGTCACACAAATAAAAATGGACATGGGCCAAAGATTTGTTTAACTCATTAATAAGTGAACTAGCAGGATGGTAAAGCTGGTTCAAAGAGACTCCGAGACACTGAAAGAGAGAATGTTGGAAAAGACTACTAAATTAGATACAAAACCAGTTAATGTCCTATAGGTCAATAAAACTGTAACCATAATCTTTTTTACTAGACAAGTTATTTGTATTTCTTTGAGACAAAAATCTACAAGTTAACATGTAACTTAATACAGTCTGGGTCCTGATCAATGAAACACAAGTTAAACAAAGGTATATCTTTCCAGAGAATTAAATAATCCTTTTTATGGGCCTGTTAAACAATGCTCCAGTATGACACTGAAAGAACATGCAGTCACCCTTCTCGTTTCCCTTATCTCTACATTTTGGGAAATTTTTCTTAACAGTGCTTCCTACTAACTTCTTTAAATGTAGTAGTCTTTGTGCTGTGGGGACAAAAATATGGCCACAAGTAGTAACTTTTCTGGTTTTCTTTAATAGACAATACACAGAAATCAGTCAACTGGATGGTACAGATGGAAACCGGCTGGAAGACAACCTGGAGAGTAGTGAGCAGAGACTCTTTTGGCATGAAGATTCAAAGCCTGGAACATTAGTCTGAACTGCAGTTGGACCTCCTGACCAAGCACTGCGTTCTCACACTAGTGTGCCTTGCAAATTGTATTTGTCTTCCGAGAGGATGTTCGTTTTAGAAACCTAAAGACATCAAAGGTTGAAGAGAAGACTTAGTTGCCCTGGAAGTGAATCAGTGAATCACACACCAAGCCCCACAAAGCCCCTAAAGGAGGATTTGGCCTTTCAAACTCTAGGCACTAACGTAACTGTAGGGTCTGCCCACATGTTGAAGTATTGCCAAGAGAGGACTCAGTGTGAAGCCTTCATCAATAGCAAGCACTTTTTAAGGGAGTAAAAGTTGTTCAAGGCAAACCTCAAAAACATGAAAGGGCATTCAGGATGTCCCATGGCAATAAGGACAGGGGAAATCTCAGAGCACAATTCAGCAGGATGAGAGAAGGGGAACCAGAAGCTCCGGAGTCATTGCTCACTTCAGAGTTTGAATTCATGAGCTGACAAAGAGTAACATGCTCTTTCTACACAGACATGGACAATTTAGACAGTATTGGAAAAATTACTTGAAGCTGGATTTTCATGAAGTTCTGAATGAGTGTAAATGTTTTTTAGGATACTATAAAGGGTGATGTTTTTCATAAGCACCATAAAATGGGTTCTGGAAAAACTGATTACCGTAGCATCCTGTAATATAACTTATGGTAGCAGATTGGGGAAAATGAAGCAGCCCACTGAATAATTGACAAAGTCTGCTTGGAGAACGTTCTAAGGTACAATATCATGGAGCTCCTTTTTCCTTTCTCCACTAATTGCGTGATGATCTATTGTTCTGGCTGGTAATTCTCCAACTCGGCTGTCATTTGAAGTGGCAGACTTAATATGGAAAGTTTTTATAATTATGAGTTTGAAAAAGCATTTTAAGATGACACAGAAAGTATCCAAAACAACAGAAAAAAAAAAAAGCCACGTCATTTTAGATGAATTGCGTGCCTTAAAATGGTGAACGTTAGAAAATTAAACAAGTCTGGATTCCACAAGTAGTTCCAAGTCACCAAGTGACAAAAACAAGGTTAACATTAAAAAAGAAAAACAACAACAACAACGACAAAAAACTCCAAGCTGCAGTGGATTTAATTATGAGGCTGAAACTACCTCATACTTTCCTTGGAAGAACTAATTAGCTATGGTTTATTGTAGGGTTTTGTTTGTTTGTTTTTTAAAGCAAATGATTTCCATATTCCAGATTGATCTTTTTTGTCATCTTTGCTTCAAAATTACATAAAAGGTGCTCCTTTCCCCCTTCTTTTATAGAAGTTTCTTGTTCATATTGTGAATAGAAAAGTTTCTGAACAACTTTTTTGGAACATTTTCTATCTATATTCCAAAGCATGTAATATATACATAAAAACGATTTGTTAAACTGGTCCTTAGTCATTTGTATAATTAGAAATGAAGTTTGGGAAAAAATTTTGGAAAAAAGACAAGCAAAAAAAATAACTTATTCCTCTTTTGCATATTTGTATAGCCTTCTAGAATCAGAAATAACCGTTTTGCATATTCTTTTATTGTTCTGACTTTTCAAGACCTATTATTTTTTTACATAGGTCAATAAACAAAAGGTGTCCTACTGAAAATGTTTACGTTTTCTTCCATTTATGTCAGGGGTTCATGTGAAGCAGGTCGCAGTGCTCTACTTCAATTAATCATATTGGGCAAGGCTTCGGATTTTTATTTATAGTATTACCGTATTTTATTAATTCCGGGATGTACATTTTTAAATATTTACATTTAAAAACATGGTTCATCTTTTTATTGATGGCATATTCTACTTGAATTGGCAGTTTTTTCTTAATAGTACATTAAAAATAATGCTGTGTCTTACAATAAAATTGCCTTAGAATTGATGAAATACGGTAGTTTGTCTCACTGAGGATGACTGATGAGAACTTTTAGGTTTTTTAATCTTGGGAATGTTGTTTATTTGTAGCAAGTAATTTATACTAATTTCACAGACTGGCAAACAGGTCTTCTAAATTTAAGAAATTAGTTCTCTGACATCCTTTAATCCTACATAATGTGGAGAAGGGAGTGGAAATGAAATATATTTCCATACAAGTATCTTGCATAAATTAACATTTTTCTGTTCCCGAAATGGTATGGTTACACTTGCAAGCATGCCTTGAAAGGGCAAATATAACTTGGCTCCCAAAGAGGAAAAGAAGGTATAGAAATGGAAGCTCAGGGCCAGGCATAGCGGCTCACACCTGTAATCCCAGCACTTTGGGAGGCCGAAGTGGGAGGATTGCTTAAGCTCAGGAGCTCAAGACCAGCCTGGACAACATGGTGAAACCCCGTCTCTATGAAAATACAAAAATTAGCCAGTCATGGTGATGTGTGCCTGTAATCTCAGCTACTTGGGAGGCTGAGTTGGGAGGATATCTTGAGCCCAGGAGGCAGAGGTTGCAGTGAGCCAGGATCGTGCCACTGCATTCCAGCCTAGGCAATAACAGACCTTGTCTCAAGGAAAAAAAAAAAAAAAAAAAGGAAGAAAGAAATGGAAGTTCAGCAATCCTACTGCATGGATTTCTTCATCTCTTTTGAAAAACATTTCTCAACTGCACTGGTATTAAACCAATTAAACTACGTTATTTATTAAAAGCCAGAAGTGACAAAAGTACATTATTCAACATGTACGTTTCCTCTTTTTTATTACAAAATACCATGGTTAAATGCAAAACCAAAATAGTACATAACAAAAACATAATCGTGCCCATTAGCCTAACACTCTCAGATATAATAGTTAATTTATTGTATATTTGTTTGGATTTTTTCTATACATATAGTAATTTTTTAAAAGTCCAGCATATTACAAGTACAGTTTTACAACTTAGTTTTTTTTGTTTGTTTGTTTTGTTTTCTGCCTAATATATCTTGGGCCTCTGTCTCAAGACATACTGATCTACCTCATAAAGATATATGTTTAACAAGGTGGATTTTTAAAATTGCCTCACCCTACTAGATGTTTATCTATTTTTCTATATTTGAGAAAATTTTTCAAAATTCTTCCTTGTACTCACAAAAGCTTAAATATTACAAGAAATAAAGATTCCGGAATTGTTTTAAACTATTAGTTTGGTCTGTTCTTAGGAACAAAGGCTCAGACTAAAGAGTTTCTACAAAGGTGAGTCCTTAAAGAGCTTCCAGAACTGGAAGAATGACTTTCTTCGGTACAATAGGCAAGTTTAGATTATTTTCTAGAGTAGTGCTTCTCAAAGTAGTGAAAGACCAATTTTTAAAGATTCCAATCCGTTGTGTACCTATAGTTTTATAAAGTAAAATAAAAGCAAATTACTAGAGGAGAAAAGCTAATTCAGAAAAAAATCGCTAGATTATTGAAAAAACATAAGAAAATACACATCCCTATGTATTATTAGATTCAGCAGACATAAAACTACTCTGTCAAGTTGGAATCAAAGTTTCTAAACACCAACTCTCAATTTCTGTACTTACCTTGCACCACGTTACAGACCACCCTTTAATAAGTGCTGACTTGGAGTTACGTCAAGGGAGGTACTTCATCCATGCTTATCAAGACAAGACAAACAGTAGTTGTCTCCTGTTATGTCACAGGGCATGGAGATGCAGTCCATTTCCAAAGACAAAATCTTTTGACATGTACACAAAGCCCAGAAGGTAATGAAAAGCTTCACTCCTTTTTCAGCTCAGAAGTTTAGCAAGCCTCTTACGTCCTGTTTCTCTCTTTTCTTCTTTTTTTTTTTTTCTTTTAGATGGAGTCTCGCTCTGTGGCCCAGGCTGGAGTGCAGTGGCACGATCTCAGCTCACTACAACCTCTGCCTCCCAGGTTCAAGCAATTCTCCTGCCTCAGCCTCCCTAGTAGCTGAGATTACAGGTGTGCACCACCATACACGGCTAATTTTTGTATTTTTAGTAGAGATGGGTTTCACCATGTTGGCCATGCTGGTGTCGAACTCCTGACCTGAAGTGATCTGCCCTCCTTGGCCTCCCAGAGTGCTGGGATTACATGTGTTAGCCACCAGGCCTGGCCTGTTTCTCTGTTTTCATATGCCCCTCCTCTGGACTTCCCTGGGTCTTTTATACTACTCTGTATCCCTTCCACCCCTATCCTTGTGCCACTTTGGAGTAGAAAAAAGAAAGTATGTCCTGCTGCAAAAACGAGTTGGCTTTTGTTGAATTCTAGTTCGATGTGCTCCAGGCTGGTGTGCAAAAGTGCTTTATATGTATTTTCTCATTTAATCCCCACAACAGCCTAATGGGGTGTATAGTGCTAGATAATCTCCATTTTACAGAGAAAGAATCTGAGAATTAGAAAGGTCATGTAATTTACCACTATTAGGAGAAAAGCAGGAAGTAAATCCTGAGTTGGCAAACTCCAAATACTAAACTATGAATTCCTCATTCCGTGAATGCTATCCAGGAACAACTTCTCCATAGGATGAGTGAAAGTAGCAAACATAACTTTTTAAACGGATTAATGAAAACTGAATGTATACATGCTAAGCCCAGTTCTTCTTGCTCATTGTTACTTCTTAAAGATAACAGTCCTAATTTTCTTTCATTTACTAGTGGCAGAAGGGCTGAGTTAGGTCTAAATCGAAGCACAGGTCAAAATAACCCTTACCTAGGAAACTACCCAGTTTCAGGTGGTGCCCACTGGGCTGAATTATTGATTGCTAGTGGATCAAGTACATTATTTATTTCTAGTGGATCAAGTACCTTTCTTAAATTGTTTTCTAGTCAATAAAATGTCTTACACTAGTGAATATACTTGTTAAAATCACAGATAACGATAATGAACTAAATATTGATCAGTGGCACTGTAAGTATCTATTGATCCTTGCCCATTTTGAATTGTTTAGGGGCAGTGTGATAATGTGAATTATGAAATGCTCTTCTACAATGCCCTTGAGAAGCCCTCTCAAAATTCAGCCCTATCAGATGTATGGACCTGTGGGCTTCACCTTGATTCTCTTTGGAAAGAGTGCATCTGAGATTAATCTCAGATTGGAATCTGAGCCCACCATCAGAGTGTCCTTATACCACTGTCATCCTTTTCTGCCTTTGATGATTCGGGGAGAATCTGTCACCTCTGCAAAAGAAAATAGGAAGTGTGCGAAAGATCCATTTTGGCAATACTTACCTGATTGCTCTTCTTAACATTAAACACACACACAAACACATTCTATTTCCTTTTGCTTTTGAATATCGGATGCCTTAGCAAGAATGGTGTACTGGGACTAGGAGGGGGATGGGAGTTCACCTAACTTCTGAGTTTCGTATAATTTTCTCTTCTTGAATGGTTATAACATTCATGTGAAGTACCCAAGGTTTAAAAGATCTGTGATTTTTCAACTGGGACTGTACCACACCCTGTGGGCCATCTGGAGATATGTTCTGGCTTCTCCTAATGATTTGAAGGGAATGAGGATCATTAAATATACTGCACCTAGGTGTGGTGGCTCATGCCTGTAATCCCAGCACTTTGGGAGGCCAAGGCAGGTGGATCACTTGAGGTCGGGAGTTCAAGACCAGCTTGGCCAACATGGTGAAACCCCATTTCTACTAAAAATACAAAAATTTGTAAGGCGTGGTGGCATGCGCCTATAATCCCAGCTACTTGGGAGGCTGAGGCAGGAGAATCACTTGAACCCAGGAGGCAGAGGTTGTGGTGAGCCGAGATTATGCCACTGCACTCCAGCCTAGGCAACAGAGCGAGACTCTGTCTCAAAAGAAAAAGAAAAACCATGTGTCCAACAAACATTAGGATACCAACTACGTGGCAGTCAGTCACTGTCCTAGTCAGTGGGGATACGATGGTCCCTGCTTTCCTGAAGCTTACAAGCCAATAGGGGAGAAAAAGAAGTAACCTCTCTCAGTAAGTTAACATGACAATCCTGTGAAAGCCAAGGGTGGTGAGAGGGGTGGGGAGCTATAGCTGAGATTGTAGGGACACAATGGGCCCCTTTGGAAAGGTGATGCTTAAGCTTAGACTTGAGGATTGGTAAGAGAAGATACAATTAAGCAAAAAGAATAGAAGCTCTCTAGGGTTTAAGAGAATGACATATAACATTCGCCAAGGCTGTAAATCCAGGAGAAGCTTGGCCAGTTTTAGAAACTAAAAGAATGTGAAGACAGATTATGCCAGGATTAAAGAAATCTATCAAGGTAAGAAGACAGAAAGCTGCCATTTTTTACCTCTCACCATAAACAGTGGGTTACAGGCATGCATTACCCATCTAATTCTCCCTTCAACTGTGCAAGAAAAAGGGTCTTATCCCCAGATGAGGATATAAAAAGCGAGGTTCAGAAAGTTTAATATTCCTTTGGTTACATGGCCAAACAGTAAGTAAGTGGTAAAGCTAAAATTCAAACCTACGTCTGTTTGGCTCCACATCTCATGTTATTTTATTTTATTTTATTTTTTTGAGACAGAGTCTTGCTCTGTTGCCCAGGCTGGAGTACAATGGCATGATCTCCACTCAAGACAACCTCTGCCTCCTGGGTTCAAGCAATTCTCCTGCCTCAGCCTCCCTAGTAGCTGGGATTACAGGCACCCGCCACCACGCCCAGCTAATTTTTGTGTTTTTAGTAGAGACGGGGTTTCACCATGTTGGCCAGGCTGGTCTCAAACTCCTGAGCTCGTGACCTGCCTACCTCAGCCTCCCAAAGTGCTGGGATTACAGGCATGAGCCACCACACCTGGCCATCATGTTCTTTATTAACCATGACATTATAAAAATGCAATTGCTCACTAGGTGCAGTGGCTCATGCCTGTAATTCCAGCACTTGGGGAGGCCAACGTAGGAAAATTGCTTGATCCCAGAAGTTTGAGCCCAGCCTGGGCAACATAGTGAGACCCCATCTATACAAAAAAATAAAAAATGAGCCAGGTATGGTGGTACACACCTGTAGTTTCAGCTATTTGGGAGGCTGAAGTGGGAGATCATTTGAGCCTAAGAGGTCAGGGATACAGTAAGCCATGATCATGCCTCTGCCCTCCAGCCTGAGTGACAGAGCAAATCCCCATCTCAAAAACAAAATAAAACCAAAAAAAGAAAAAAAAGCAATCGCTCAACAACCACCTCTCTTAAATGGAAATCAATGAAAATGAAAAGGGAAGGGAAGAAGCAACCAAAGTAGGCCTGTGGAGGAAGAAAGAGGGAAGGTCAAAGGGAAGGTTAGAAATCAGACCAGCAGGGTGAAAATAACCAGGGGGAGAAAAAACAGCCTAGGGCAGCCTGCAGCTGGTGGATTTTCAAGCTGTGCAATTGCCACACTACTGATCAGGGCATGGCTTGAAGATATTCCTGATGCAGGGCCCATTAACACTGACTGGGCTGGAATTACCTGTGCAGACAGGCTGGAGGAAAGGAGCGGTGGTGTTTGTTTAAGGAATGTACTTGGAAGACAGGAGATGTAGTTAACTAGATGAGCATCACAGCACCTGGCCTCTTCTTCCCAACACACACATAACTTCACCAGATAAACCATTCTCTATGTGACCCTCCTCATTTTCAGAAGAAAATGGCTTCATAAGATCAGGGCCGGGTACAGTGGCCTAAGCCTGTAATTCCAACACTCTGGGAGGCCAAGGCAGGAAGATCGCTTTAGGCCAGGAGTTTGAGACCAGCCTGGGCACTATAGCAAGATCCTGTCTCTACAAAACAACAAAAAGGAGTTGGGAGTGGTGGCATGCCCTTGTATTCCAAACTATCCTGGAGGCTGAGATGGGAAGATCACTGGAGCCCAGGGGTTCAAGGTTACAGTGAGCTATGATCACACCACTGCACTTCAGCCTCGGTGACAAAGTAAAAACCCTGTCTCTAAAAAGAAAAAAAGGAAAGATTAAGGATTGGAAAGCAATGATGAGAAATATCTCATCAAGAATACTGACAGTCCAAGACTGGGAAGGGCATTTCCAGTAGCCCTTCAATTATGATGGAAGAAGCCTTTCAGGGATCTGATAGTGGGTGTCTAAGCAGACATCCCCATCTTTATAAAGTAGTGGTTAAATGTGTAGGCTTTGAAGTCATTGCAGACCTGGAGACAGACTGCTGTGCTTGGAATATTTCCTGGCCTTTCTACTGGCTGCTTATATGAACTATGGGAAGTTTCCTGACCTCCCTGGGCCTCAGTTTCCTCTCTAGTACATATCTCACAAGGATATTGTGTGGGCTGAACAAGATAATGCACATAACCAGCGCAGCATAACATCAAGTCTCTAGAAGGTATTTCATGATATAATCTATTTCCTGAGGGAGAAAAGGCAGAAGGTGTTGTTGAATATTAAGATAATGTTTGGAGGATTTGCACTGCCTTAGTTTAGCCACTGAAATGACAATACTAAACTAGCTCATCATTGTTGAGGGCTGATTCACGTCTCAGGCACTGTTGTAGGTACTGGGAACACTTTTTTCTTATTTATTTATTTAGTTTTATTTTATTTTTATTTATTTATTTTTTGAGACAGAGGCTTGCTCTGTTGCCCAGGCTGGAGTGCAGGGGCACAATCTTGGCTCACTGCAACCTCTGCCTCCTGGGTTCAAGTGATACTTCCACTTCAGCCTCCCGAGTAGCTGGGATTACATACATGCACCACCATACCTGGCTAATTTTTGTATTTTTAGTAGTGACGGGGTCTCATCATGTTGGCCAGGCTTGTCTCGAACTCCTGACCTCGAGTGATCCTCCCACCTTGACCTCCCAAAGTGCTGTGATTACAGGCGTGAGCCACCATGCCCGGCCACTTTTTTCTTGTTTAATCCTCACAGCAAGTTTGTAATTATTAATTCCAAACAGAAGCTCAAGAAGGTTAAGTAGTTTACCCAAGTTACATAGCTAGAAGGTACACAGGCCTGGATTCCAATTCGCAAATGTATAAGACAGAAACTTTGTAAAGCATGAATTTGTTCCATTCTGGAGTCCACTGTGCAGGGAGGTTTCACACAGGTCTAACCTGAGGAATCAAACTGATTAAGGCATTTTCCTAGCAGTTCAGCTACAGCTCTTCTGCATAGTCAGGACTAGGACAAGCACTTGAGGCTTGTCCTAGGACAGCCCTGCTGCTGGCTCAAAGACAGGTCCCTACCTTTTCTATGTTCATATGAATGCAAACAAGCCAGCCAGCAGGACGGTCAGATTTAACAAATGCAAATACAGGAGGCCAATTAAATTTGAAAAATAGCTCTAACCACCAAATTTTTGTAACTTAATTTTTTAAAAAGCTGAATATAGGACATTTAAGGCACCCTGGAAAAGAAATCCATACAGGACACCAAGCAAAATCATTAAAACAGGACATGTCCTGTAGATTCAAGACACCCAGGAAACCTACTTGCCAGGCCCCTGCTCAGGAGTGAGTAGGACAATAATAGATGTTTGAGAAACCCCAAACCCTTGGAGATTGTAGGCTGAGCAAATGGGTGTCATATCCTTCCCATCCACAGAGAAGTTGGCCCTGCTTGATCCCAGAGCTTTCTTCAGACTGAAAACCTTCTAGGACAGGCCCAGTTTGGTCTGTAATCATGCACAGAATATATAGAAACTCCCCTGGAAGAGTTTGAGAAAACTCAAACTCTTGAGAAAACCTGAGAAACCTGAAAAACGCCTGAGAAAACCTTTTCTTTCATCTTTTTATTTATTTAGAAATCTGTTACAATTTGGACTAAGTGGGCACAGTTTTAAAGGTTCTTAAAACAAACATTTGGGTTCCATCATATCTACATAACATTGGTCAAGAATCCATCCATCCATCAAATCTATTTGCAGCCAATCAAAATCTCAGTTCTTTAGGACTGTATTAAAATCCAGCGATCAACCTGTAGCCAAGGAGCTGAATATTCATAGAGAAAATCACATAAGCAAGAAGATTTCTTTTATTTTACGGTCATGATCACCATCTCACACGGACACTCAACGCTGCTATATTTCTCATAAATGTGCATTTCCATGTCACACAACTATTTGAGAAACCCTTTTCTAAAAGTAGTTTTCTCTGGCCTAGAATTCTGGAGCTTGGTCAATGAGGACACCTAGAGGCCTATCTGGGTTAATGCAGGCAGGAGTTGCTGAGTCTGAATTCATACTTTAATTCAACACGAGGTGTACAAACAAGTTTCAGCAGCCCTGCAGAAAAAAACAAACAAAACCTAATTTCTAATGCCTAACAACTTCATTTACTAGCTATGTCTTCTAGGGGGAGTAGCTTAAATTTTTAAAAATGTCACTTTTTATAAAATGGAAATAATCGTAACAATCTCATAGAATTTTAAGGATTCAATAAAATGATGTACTTCAGGAGTTTAGCACAGTGCCTGGGACAAAGTGAGCCCTTATAAATGTTTGTTGTCCTTATTGTTTCTAATGGGATACTACAAGGAAATGGAATATAAGAGGGTTAATAACATTTAACATTGTTTCATTTAAATATTAATTAAATTAAATACAAACATTAAATATTAATAATATTTAACAGCCATTGAGTGCCAAGGCCAGGCTTAGGGTTAAATGAGTGAGGTACCTGCCGAAGTGCAAATTTTAAGAGTGCACCCAAAAACGTGATTGATAAGATAAATAATATTTCAATGCAGTATTTTGAAAAAATCCAACTTTACGCAATTTTTTCCCATGATTAAAAAAATGTCACCCCAGCACAGTAGCTCACATCTGTAATCCCAGCACTTTGGGAGGCTGAGGTGAGTGAATTGCTTGAGTCTAGGAGTTTGAGATCAGCCTGGGCAACATGATGAAACCCCGTCTCTACAAAAAAACACAAAATTTAGCTGGGTATGGTGATGTGCGCGTATGATCCCAGCTACTCAGGATGCTGGGGGAGGATCTCTTGAGCCTGGGAGGTTGAGGCTGTAGTCAGCCGAAATCGTGCCACTGCACCCCAGCCTGGGTGATAGAGCCAGATCTTGTCTCAAAAATAAATAAAATTGAAAAAAGTCAAAATTTTATATAAATACGAGCTCAGTATTACCGATTTTTCCTTTTGCTTCAGACTCCAATATGACAGAACTGCACTGCACTGAGTTAACACTTCATCTTAAATAACCAGAGGAGATATCTTTCTCCTATCTGTAAAATAGACGCCCATTTTACAGATGGGAGGGGGAAAGCAAGCCTGGAGGAACTGCTCACACACACTGCCCAAGGTCACATGATCAAGTAGAGGGTCAGAAATCAAGCCCAAATCAGAATGATTCTAAAGCTCATTCTTTCCCCTTTCTCTCTCACACATACCTGTCCTTCATCATGTGACTTAGGCTACAGTTTTTCTATTCCAGGGTGTAATTTTACCAGTGCTGTAATTAGATTTGCCAGGTGAGCAGATAAAAATTTAAAATGCCCAGTTAATGTTAAGCTGTGCTGGCAATGACATTTTCCCTGAATTAAATGTTAGAAAGATATCGTCACACTGCATTCTCAATTCCTTTGTTGTAGAGCATTGTCTGAACTATCAACCACAAAATCATAGTTGGATCTGATTTTTGACCTGACATCAAATGCTGCCTTTGTGGTTAACAGACTGTCTAAAGCTTAACTAAATTACTGAGGTGGGGCTATCAACAAGCCATATATAAGAGTGTTTTTCACCATGTTGTATATAATAACACAGTGGTCAGTCTGCATAATCCAGAGATCTAACTGATGAAGATCAGCTTTCCTTCTGTAGTTTAAAAAGTTTAGGCATGAGCTGGGTGTGATGGCTCACACCTGTAATCCCTGCACTATGGGAGGCCGAGGTGGGCGGATCACCTGAGGTCAGGAGTTCGAGACCAGCCTGACCAACATGGGGAAACCCCATCTCTACTAAAAATACAAAATTAGCAGGACGTGGTGGTACATACGTGTAATCCCAGCTACTCGGGAGGCTGAGGCAGGAGAATTGCTTAAACCCAGCAGGCGGAGTTTGCAGTGAGCGGAGATCACACCATTGCACTCCAGCCTGGGCAACAAGAGTGAAACTCCACCTCAAAAAGACAAACTAACAAACAAAAAAATTAGGCATGCTTTCCATGGTGCATCCTACCCTTGTAATAAGATCCAGCTTCGATATCAGGAAGCAGAAGATAGAATGAAGACTTTCCTTGGAAAAAGCATGGATTCAAATGCATCACATTCTAGTAATGTTTATTGATAAAAGAGTAAAATGTTCAGGCATTTATGCTTACATTGCTTCTCCTTTTTCTTCAACCATTATACCAAGGTTACTTTTTTTTTTTTTTTTTTTTTTCCTGAGACAAAGTCTGGCTCTGTCGCCCAGGCTGGAGTGGTGCAATGGCACGATCTCGGCTCACTGCAACCTCCACCTCCCGGGTTCAAGCAATTCTCCTGCCTCAGCCTCCAGAGTAGCTGGGATTACAGGCATCCGCCACCATGGCCGGCTAATTTTTGTATTTTTAGTAGAGACAGCGTTTCACCATTTTGGCCAGGCTGGGCTCAAACTGCTGACCTCAGGTGATCCACCCACCTCGGCCTCCCAAAGTGCTGGTATTACAGGCATGAGCCACCCCACCCGGCCAAGGTTACTGTGTTTCAAGATAACTAGATGTAACAAATGAAACATATCTGAGTTACTTCAAAATAGATTGTTTGCTTTAATTCTTAGAAAAATAAAAAATAAAATTCCCAGTTAAATATGACTTTGAGATAGTAGCTGGGACCACAGGCGCACATCACCAAACCATTGTTAGGATTCGTAATGTCCCATGCATGTCTTTATTTTATCTGACAGTCTGTCCTCCCCTGCCTCATCACCCAGGCGACCAGACATTTTAATAAACAGAGCTCACGATTTCAAAATGTTATGGATCTGCTGGATCAGGCCTGCCATTTCTGTGCTGAGCACAGATGAGAAATAGTAAATGGCTCTAATGGAGTAACAAGGGCCAAAGAAATATTGAAAACTGGCTTGGTATCTATGTAGGCTTAAAAGCAAAGGGACAGTGTGAGCTTCATTTGGCTTTCCCAAATCCCCTTTCTGGCCTTTGCTGAGATGCTTTGGTATGAGAAATTACAAGCCTGACTTAGAATAAAATACAGAAAATTCTTTAGGTGCACTGTGTTGTTTGGCCTGCAAATGTTATTTGTTATTTTTTAGGATCTCCAGCTCCTGGCAACGTAAATTATTTTGTTGGCAGAACAATATTCTTAACCCCAATGATTTGCTTCCATTCACAGAGCAATGAAAATGATTGAGAATGTGTGAAATTCATTCTTTAAAAATACTAGTGATCATGCTGCCTAACTGAAGCTGAAACATTAGCAAGGTTCAACTCCTTGGAGTTCAGTGAATGGAATATATTGTCAACAATTATTTCTTCTAAGAATGTTGCTCCATGCAGATTAAGAGAGGGAAATGTTTCAAGGCTAGCCTGAACTTTAGCTACTATTTAAGAAAAAAATTGAGAAATTAGTTTTTTTTGGGGGGGGGGGGACGAGCGGGTTGTTTGTTTTTTTGAGACAGAGTCTCACTCCGTTGCCCAAGCTGAGGTGCAGAGGTGTGATCTCGGCTCACTGCAACATCCGCTTCCCAGGTTCGAGCAATTCTCCGCCTCAGCCTCCTGAGTAGCTGGGATTACAGGCGTGCAACACCACGCCTGGCTAATTTTTGTATTTTTAGTAGAGATGGGGGTCTCACCATGTTGGTCAGCTGGTCTCAAACTCCCAGCCTCAAGTGATCCACCCGTCTCAGCCTCCCAAAGTGCTGGGATTATAGGTGTGAGCCACCACATCCGGCCTCAACTTTTATTTTAGATGCAGGGAGTACGTGTGCAAGCTTGTTACATGGGTATATTGTGTGATGCTGAGTTTTGGGGGAAAATTGATCCTGCCACCCAGGTAGTGAGCGTAGTGTCCAACAGTTATTCAACACTTGCCCCCCCTTTCTCCCTCCCTCCTTCCATCCTCTAATAGTCCCCAATATCTATTGTTGCCATCTTGATGTCCATGTGTACCCAATGTTTAGCTCCTCTTTCTAGGTAACAACATGCAGTATTTGGTTTTCCATTCCTGCATTAATTTGCTTAGGATGATGACCTCCAGCTGCATCCATGTTGCTGCAAAGGACTTGATTTTGATCTTTTTTATATTGGCATAGTATTCCATGGTGTATATGTACCACATTTTCTTTTTCCAATCCACTGTTGAAGGGCACCTAGGCTGATTCCGTGTCTTTGTTATTGTGAATAGTGCTGTGATGAACAGACAAGTGCGTGTGTCTTTTCTGTAGAGCAATTTATTTTCTTTTCGGTATATACCCAGTAACAGGACTGCTGGATTGAATGGTAAGTCTGCTTTAAGTTTTTTGAGAATCAATTTCTGATTCCTACCCTGCCTATCCATCCAGTGAAACTTTCCTAGCTCCCTCTCAAATAAATACATTCTCCCCAGAGCACAGCCTACCACTTTACGTGGTCTACCAATTTCAGGATTTCTGGGATCTGTGTGTGAGTTCCTTTCCTAGTAGACTTCTCTCCTACGCTGCAAGCTCTTAGAAATCACTGCCCGGCCGGGCGCGGTGGCTCACGCCTGTAATCCCAGCACTTTGGGAGGCCGAGGCGGGTGGATCACGAGGTCAGGAGATCAAGACCATCCTGGCTAACACGGTGAAACCCCGCCTCTACTAAAAACACAAAAAATTAGCTGGGCGTGGTGGCGGGCGCCTGTAATCCCAGCTACTGGGAGGCTGAGGCAGGAGAATGGCGTGAACCCAGGAGGCGGAGCTTGCAGTGAGCCGAGATCGCGCCACTGCACTCCAGCCTGGGCGACAGAGCGAGACTCCGTCTCAAAAAAAAAAAAAAAAAAAAAAAAAGAAATCAGGGCCCATGTGTTATCTATATATGTGTTCCATATAGAATTTAAAACCTACTTCCCTTTCCAGCAAGTGCTTATGGAATTGTGTAGTATATACATACTGCGTTAGTTTGCTAGGGCTGTAAACAAAGAACCATAAACTGGGTGACTTAAACAACAGAAATGTATTATCTCACAGTTCTAGGGTCTGAGATCAAAGTATTGGCAGGGTTGGTTCTTCTGAAAACGTGAGGGAGAATCTGCTCCGTGCTTCTCTGTGCCAGCTCCTGGTGTTGTGCTGGCAATCTTTGGTGTTCTTTGGCTTTTGTAGAAGCATCACCCGATCTTTGTCATCATCTTCACATGGTGGTCTCCCTGTGTGGGTCTCAGTGTTCTTTTTTTTTTTTTTTTTTTTTTTTGTAAAGACACAGCCATATAAAGATACAACCTGGCCGGGCGCGGTGGCTTACGCTTGTAATCCCAGCACTTTGGGAGGCCGAGGCGGGCGGATCACGAGGTCAAGAGATCGAGACCATCCTGGCTAACACGGTGAAACCCCGTCTCTACTAAAAATACAAAAAAATTAGCCGGGCGTGATGGCGGGCGCCTGTAGTCCCAGCTACTCGGGAGGCTGAGGCAGGAGAATGGCGTGAACCCGGGAGGCGGAGCTTGCAGTGAGCGGAGATCGCGCCACTGCACTCCAGGCTGGGTGACAGAGCGAGACTCCGTCTCAAAAAAAAAAAAAAAAAAAAAAAAAAGATACAACCTGGCTCATGCCTGTAATCCCAACACTTTGGGAGGCCAAGGCGGGTGGATCACCTGAGGTCAGGAGATCGAGACAAGCCTGGCCAACATGGAGAAACCTTGTCTCTACTAAAATTACAAAAAATTAGCCAGGAGTGGTGGCATGCATTTGTAGTCCCAGCTACTCAGGAGGCTGAGGCAGGAGAATCGCTTGAACCCAGGAGGCTGAGGTTGCAGTGAGCCAAGATGGTGCCACTGTACTCCAGCCTGGGCGACAGAGCAAGACTCAGTCTCAAAAAAAAACAACAACAACAAAAAAAAAAACCTAATTGGTTTAGGGCTCATCCTAATGACTTCATTTTAATGTGATTATATCTATAAAAACCTAATTTCCAAATAAGGTCACATTCTGAGATACCGGGGTTAGGAATCCAACAGATCTTTTGGGGGGACACAAATCAACTATAATACACACCAAATAAATGAAGGGGAAAAGTTGTCCAAATCTGAAGGCAATTTAGAATTCTGAAATAAAATTATGCACTAACAGACACAGACACAGAGAGAAAATGAGTCATTTGACTATGGATGCAGCTATTGGAGTAACACATCCACAAGCCAAGGATGCAAGGATTGTCAGAAGCCACCGAAAACTAGGAAAGAGAGGCGTAGAGCATGTTTTTCTTTTTAGCTTCTAGAAGGGATCAACCCTGCCCACATCTTGATTTTGAACTTCTGGCCCCAAAATGCTGAGAGAATAAATTTCTCTTTCATCTCTCTCTCTCTCTATCGAGAGAGACTAACATGTTCTGGTTGTTTTAAAAATCTCTACTCAGCAGAGATTCTTGAGGGGAAGGACTCGGGGAGGTAAAGTCTTATTCAAAATTACCCTGAATAATGACATTGAAGTAATGATAGCTCTACTAGATCAGGATATTGACTGTTGAGAACAGAGTATTAATCAGATGTTCTCTCTTTTTCTGTTTTCATAATAGCATTTCTCAGGTTTTATTATACTTCTGTAGCCCAGTGTTTGTCAACATGGAGCTCTCCAGTCACTCAGTCACCTGCCCCAGAAATGGCTGTTAAAAATGAAGATTCCTGACCCCTTCCCCACACCCACAGGATCAGAATTTCTGAGCTAGGAATGCCGGGGCCCTGCACATGAGCAGGTGTCTCTGGTGACTCTACTGCATGCCGAGAACCCCTGATGTAGCTCCCGGCTGCTCAGAGTGTGGTACAAGGACCAGCTGCAAGCACCCCCGGGAGCTGCTTAGAAAGGCAGTGTTCCAGGTCCCAGCCAGGACTACCAAATCACAATCTTCACCTGCACAGGGTCCTCAGCTGATGCTTAGGCACATTAAAGTCTGAGAAGCCCTGCTCTAATACCTTTCCCTCACGCCACACTAAAGTAGGAGAGTAATTGTTAAGAAGGCACACTCACTCCCCACTCCTGTCTCCACAGAGGGACTGAAGCTAGACCAGTGTATGTTATATCCATCTAAGAAGCCTTTTTTAAAACATATTGTAATTGGCCCATGCTACAATGCGCCAACTAAATAAGAATATTCATGCCAGGTGTGGTAGCTCACACCTGGAATCCCAGAACTCTGGGAGGCTGAGGAGGGAGGATTGCTTGAGGCCAGAACTTTGAGACCAGCCTGAGCAACATGGAGAAACTCCATCTCTGAAAAAAAAAAAAAAATTAGCCTGGCATGGTGGTGCATGCCTGTAGTCCCAACTACTCCAGAGGCTGAGGTGGGAGGATAGCTTGAGACCAGGAGGTTGAGGCTGTAGTGAGCCATGATCGTGCCACTGTACTCCAGCCTGGGTGACAGAGTGAGACCTTGTCTCAAAATAAATAATAATAATAATACTATATGAGGGTGAACCCAATTATTGATTTTTTTTTCGTTCCCAGGTGATACTTTAATAATATGCAGCGTGAGGCAGGAGAACCGCAGAGGTCTCTCTGGCCCCTCCCCGCCTCTTCCCCTTGTCAGAGAATCCTCTTCTGCCTCTTTCAATCAGCCTGGCTGCAGAGAGGACGCATTTTCGTGAGCTCCCCAGCCCTGGAGTTAACTAAGCTTGGTGGTTCCTACCAACAACAATGCTGAGAGAGCCCTGCCATTGTCTGGAGTTGCTTGTGAAATTCCAGGTAGTGTCGGTGAACCCCAACCCTTCACCTGGGGACCCTGGGAACATGGAGATCCTGACGTACCAGGTCTGGAATACAGACAAGGCCCAGGGCATGCTGGCAAGGAGTGGGCTTCTAAACTGTCCCACAGACCTTGCTTTTAGCTGCTCTTCATGCTTTATATACTTTGGACTCCTATGTGACATCTCTGTCCTTTTTCTGAAGTTGGGTGGAAAGAGGGGTATTATTTATTGGGGAAACCATAAAATTTCAGTAACCTAACTTGTTCCCACCTTTGTTCACAAATACTAATAAAGTGGCTATATAGTCAATCTAGGGGCCAACTCCAGGTGACAGTGATTCCTCTTCCTCTTAGAACTGGCCTCCCACAAACCCAAGGGATCCCACTCTCCTGGCCAAATCTTGAAGTTGGTAGAACACAGGAGCTCTAGAGTCAGGCCGTGTGGCCAAAGACCAGCTTTTACACTCATTAACAACTGGGCTTCTCTAAACCTCAGTTTTCTCCCCTCACTTCGAAGCGTTAACTTGCAGATTAAAGGAGATAATGTGTATGAGATGTATAGCCCAGGGAAAGGCCAGTTGTTAACATTCATTACATGCTAGTGGTGGTGATAGTGATTTTGCTCTTTCTTGACCTGATACCCCTGGATGTCGTGGATGGATCCAGGAGTGGTAGATGCCTGACCCAAACTGGGGCAATCATGTCCCCTCTTGGAAATCTGAAATTGGGAAGTGAAAGTTTCAGAGACTGGGTTTTTATCAAAATAGGTGCATTTGAATCTTGCTACCCAAATTGCTGTCAGGGTCAGTGGCATCAACATCACCTGGGGGCTTGTTACATGATATATAATCCCAGACCTATTGAATAATGATGTGCCCGTTTAACAAGGTCTCCAGGTGATTCGTATGCAGTTACAGCTCGAGACTCACTTAGAGGAAAGTCTATGATCTTCTTGGAAGGTGGTCATTGCTTCCTTTGCATCCTCACACCTGCATGTACAGATACAGTTTTTTATAAAATACCCCCAACCAGTATCTTCTTTTCTTTATGCTTCGGCTAGCTCTAGTTGGTTTCTGCTATTTTCCAGTCCTAAATCTCAATAGCACTGCAGGTCATATCCAACAAAACTTGAAGGATGCTGTTGCTTTTCCATTGTCTTCTACAATGAAGATGAATCTAGAATCAGAGGAGAAGTTAGGTTCTAAAGTCATCTCATAAGGTGAAAATTGTGTTTTGTCAAAATTGTGCCAGAAAATCTATTAGATATGTGCTACATTAAAAAGCGATATGCCCTCTTTCATTAAGTCCAGCACAACTGACTTTGGAATACGTTGATTGTTCATTTGAGTCCCAGATGAAGTAGACTTTGTTTCATGATCATGTTGTATGAAAAGTACATATTTTTAAACCCTGGACTCATGCTCTTGTGCAACATCACACGATGGAAACTATGAAAATCCATGTGTATTTCCCAGGTCACATCAACTCTGGGACATAAACTCATTGAGTGAAATGGCAACCAGGATCACTTGTACAGTTTAGTTATTTTTCTTTCTCTCTCTCTCTCTCTGTTTCTCTGTCTCTAGCATGTAGAGTTGACTTTTTACAAATGAAATGTGAGCATGTTATGACTCTAGGTATATTTGTTCTTAAACTTTATTTTGTATATGTAGCATGCTCTCCAATTCTAGCATTTTTGGCAACCACTAAAATGTATCAAAAGCTCTATGCATTGTGATGAACCAGAAATGATTACCACGTGGCCACTGCTGCAGCACAATGATGCTCACCTCTAAAAGCAGCCACAGTTATCCCTCTCTTGGCTTGTTTTCCGATTTGATGTTTATGACTCCTCTCCATTCTCCCAGCAATTGTATCCCATGTTTTGCCATGTCATTATAACAGATATCAACATCGAACAGGTTTCACTGTAAACCATGCATACCCTCAGTCATAGCAAATGTAAGCTGTAGGTACTGATCAAAATTTGGTGACACACTTGTAATATGTTTAGGTTTCCAGCCCCTAGAAATTAATAAAGGCTCTCTACAATAGTCAACAAGCCAGCAAGGTGCTGAAGCAACTGGAATGAGGTGCTCAACACCTCACCCGTATGCATCTTCCAACACTGTCTTTCCAAGATGTCGGTGGCTCTAAATCACTTCTCTACTTAAAAATGCCACAGCATAGATGAACCTTGAAAATGTTTTGCAAAATGAAATAAAACAAATACAGAAGAACAAATGCTGTAGGATTCACTTACATGAAACATCTAAAATAGGCAAATTCAGCCAGGCATGGTGGCAAACACCTTTAATCCTAGCACTTTGGGAGGCTGAGGAGGAAGGATCACTTTAGTGCAAGAGTTCGAGACAAGTCTGGGCAACATGGGGAGATCTCATCTCTGCAAAAAATTTTAAAAATTAGCCAGGCATGATGGCACATTCCTGTAGCCCCAGATACTTGAGAGGTTAAGCTGGGAGGATCACTTGAGTCCAGGAGGTCAAGGCTGCAGTGAGCTGTGATTGTGCCACTGCACTACAGGCTGGGAGACAGCGCAAAACCCTGTCTCCAAAGGAAAAAAAAAAACAAAAAGCAAATTAATGGAGACAAAAAGTGGGTTAGAGGTTACTAGGGACTCAGGGAAGAGGGAGAATAGGGAGTTACTGCTCTGGGGTGATGAAGAAGTTTTGGAAAAAGATTGTGGTGATGGTTGGATTACATTGTGAGTGTAATTAGTGTACAGAATTATATATTTAAAAATGGTTAAAATGGCAAATTTTATGTAACACATATTTTACTGCAATTTTTAAATTGGAAAAAAATGGTTCTTTACTGTCTAGATCACCAGGCCTGAATACTTAAAGTCTCCATCTTCTAGCCCACCTTACTGCTTAACGTCCAAGGACCACAGTCCACCCCATCGAAAACTCTCCTCTTGTCTCCAACACAGCCATGCCCATGTAAGTGTGTTCAAACGCATCACGTATTCATTCTTATTTCCTTGGTTTGTCACATGTTGTTTGTTTGCTTATTAAATATCTATTGATTACCTATAATGTGCTAAGCAGTGGGAATACCACAGTCTCAGACACAGGCTCCATCTCCTCGGAGTTTACAGCTTAGTCAGGGACTACGTCACACAGATAGGTAATTGTAACATAGCACAAAGTGATATGGTTAGGGACACAATAGACATCTGGGCGTGGGAAACCAATAGGTAAAGTCAAGGAAGGGAACTCTGACTCTGTGCATGTGTATGCACATGCTCGAGGTTGCTGTTATATTGCTAAATATGATAAAAAGGAGATGTACAATCATGAGTGGTTTAACGATAGGAATACAGTCTGAGAAATTAGGTGATTTTGAGCATCATAGAGTGTACTGGGAGGTTAAGGCTACAGTGAGCCATGATATTGCCCCTGCACTCCAGCATGGGCAACAGAGCAAGATCTCATCTTAAAAAAAAGAGTGTACTTATACAAACCTAAGTAGGATAGCCTACTACACAACAAGGCTATGTGGTATAGCCTGTTGCTTCTAGGCTACCAACCTGTACAGCATGTTACTGTCCTGAATACTACAGGTAAAAGTAACACAATGATAAGTAGTTGTGTATCTAAACATATCTAAACATAAAAGGTACAGTAACAATATATAAACAATGAAAAAAGTAAAATATAGGAACTGAACACCTGTATAGTGAATTTATCATAAATGGAACTTACAGGACTAGAAGTTGCTCTAGGTAAGTCTGTGAGTCATGAAAGAATGTGAAGACCTAGAACATTATTGAACATTGCTGTAGACTTTATAAATACTGTACACTTAGACTATACAAAATTTATTTTAAAAATTTTTCTTCAATAATCTTAGCTTATTGTAACTTATTTCAAAACATTTTATTTTTAACTTTTTAACTCTTATAATAACATTTAGCTTAAAACACCTTATAGATAGAGTTTTGCTCTTGTTGCCGAGGCTGGAGTGCAATGGCACGATCTTGGCTTACTGCAACCTGTGTCTCCCAGGTTCAAGCGATTCTCTTGCCTCAGCCTCCTGAGTAGCTGGGATTACAGGTGCCCACAACCACGCCTGGATAATTTTTTTGTATTTTTAGTAAAGACAGGGTTTCACCATGTTTGCCGGGCTGGTCTCGAACTCCTGACCCTCCAGTGATCCACCTGCCTCGGCCTCCCAAAATGCTGGGATTACAGGTGTGAGCCACCGCACCTGGCCAATTTTTTTAATATTTTATATCTTTATATTTAAATGTTTTTATTTTTCTCTTACTCTTTAAACTTTCCTTTTTAAAACAAAGACATGGACACAAACAAAGACACAACACACGTATTAGCCTAGGACTGCACAAGGTCAGGATCATCAATATCACTGTCTTCCACCTCCACATCTTGTCCCACTGGAAGGTCTTCAAGGGCAGTAACACACAGGGAGCTGTAATCTCCCATGACAACAATGCCTTCTGGAACACCTCTTGAAGACCTGCCTCAGGCTGTTTTACAGTTAACTTTTTAAAAAATAAGTAGAAGGCATGTACCCTAAAATAATGATAAAAAGAATAATAATTTACTATTACTATGTAATTATTATACTATTACTATAGTAATTACTATGCTTACATAAACCGGTAACATACTCATTTATTATCATTATCCAGTATTATGTACTGTACAAAATTGTGTATGCTATACTTTTATATGATTAGCAGCACAATTGATTTGTTTAAACCAGCATCACCACAAACAAGGATAATGTGTTGCATTGTGATATGACAGTTATGATGTCACTAGGTGTTAGGAATATTTCAGCTCCATTATAATGTTACAGGACTACTGTGGTACATGTTTTGTACTGAAACAGTTTTAGGCCATGCGTGATTGTATTACTTTTGTAATCACCACCAAGTGTCAGGCAATAGCGGGCAGTAGCTTTCCAAGAGCAAAGTCAGCAGGGAGCAGTTGGTGGTAGTCATATTACAGGTCACCAGCCAAATATAGGTTTCCTGTCTGGGAACCCTAAGGATCATCCTTCCTCTAATAGAGTTCTATGCTGCTGTAATCCAAGCACATCACACTAAAATGATCGTGATTTTCTTAAAATCTGAAGGAAAGGATGATTTAAGATTAGGGAAGAGCGTGTACATGTTGCTTGGTCTGCAGGTTTGTTTTTTTTTTTTTCCTTCTGTTTTGGGGGTTGGAGGTGAGTTCTGGAAATTAAATAGTTCAAACTGGGAGACTAAAAAAAGCCAATGTGTATGGTCCATCTGAGGCAGGCCTAAGATTGCATGAAAACCTTGTTACTGTATGTTACTGTAGTTAAAAGGTTGTACTGAAAAAATTGTTACTGTAGTTATTTGAAGGTTATGTGGAATCGTGAAAAGAAGAAAGGCTCTGGAGTCACATTCTCACACTGTAGCCTTATTAGTAGAAATTAATAACAAGACCTACCGGGCTCAGCAGTGGCTCACGCCTGTAGTCCCAGCACTCTGGGAGGCCAAGGCAGGTGGATCACTTGAGGTCAGGAGTTCAAGACCAGCCTGGCCAACACGGTGAAACCCCAGCTCTACTAAAAATACAAAAATTAGCCGGGTGTGGTTGCTCATGCCTGTAGTCCCAGCTATTCAGGAGGCTGAGGCAGGAGAATCGCTTGAACCCAGGAGGCAGAGGTTGCAGTGATCTGAGATCACAGCACTGTACCCCAACAGAGCAAAACTCTGTCTCAAAAACAAAACAAAACAAAACAGAAAACAATCAAGACCTAACAGTATTTACATTGCCATCATGTACTTTAGTTCTGCGTGTGTTATCTCATTTAATCCTCACAACATGCTCATGAGGTAGGTACTATTATTACTCCCATTTTGTAGATAAATAAACTGATGCTTTATTAGGTTACATGTTCAAGGGCATTTTCTGCATCCTTAAAATGGTAATGAGAAGTTGATTTTTTGTCATGAGAAGTAGACAGGAAAAACATGCAAGGTACCTAACAGAGCAGATGATTTACACTTGCTGGTTCCTCTCCCTGGGATTATGCCATTGGGCCACTTTGGAAATGAACCCAGTTTCTTAATGGTCCCCTTTGGTTACTTAAATAACCTTTTAGCCAAATTATCCTTTGGCTGAAGTCCCATTTGGAAAAGCCTCATGGAACTCGCATCGTTAATAAACTTAAAATTCTGGTTCCAGCTAACACAAGCACCTTGGTCATCAAATGATAATTTATAGATTTGATATATAAATAATGCTAGACAAGCAATGACGGTGCAGTCAACTCTTCACAAGCTGTTGGCTTGACATCCAGTGTAGATCTGGCACAGTTTCAACAGGGTAAGGTTTGGGCTAGAGATCTGGCAAGAATCTCAAAGGATATCAACATCTTTAGCCTAGCGTCTGTGTTGGGGAGTATCAAAAGATACCATGCATAGACTAGCAAGATAATCAGATAAACATTGGAAAAGAAAGAAAATAGTTCCAAACTAGATTCTGATCAACAATATATTTGTAACAGGTAGAACTATGGCTCGATTCTAGCTCTCTGCTCTCACGCATTCATTAGTGATATCAGTAAAGCAACTACTATCCCTTTGAAGATAATCTGTGAAAAGGAGCCTACATGCAAATTTAAATCAATGAACATTTATGAATAGTCATTCTCTGACACAGGCTATTCTTGAATCAAAAATGAAGCCAATCTGGGAAGATTAAATGTGTGTGCATGCTGGCCTTCTACATTTGTATCCAATATAGTGAGAGGACAATAGTAGTGCAGTTGATCCAAAAGAATCTAAATAGGCCAAGTGCGGTTGCTCACGCCTGTAATCCCTGCACTTTGGGAGGTTGAGGCAGGAGGATGGCATGAGCCCCAGTAGTTTGAGACCAGTCTGGGCAATGTGATGAAATCCTATCTCTACAAAAAAATGCAAAAAGTATCCGGGCATAGTGGTGTGCACCTGTAGTCTAAGCTACTCGGGAGGTTGAGGTAGGAGGATGTGGACGATGTGGAGGGGCTGCAGTGAGCCATGATCACACCACTGCACTCCAGACTGGCTGACAAAGTGATACCCTGTCTAAAACACACACACACACACAAAATAATCTATACAGAATCTCTGTTTGGCTTTACAAATACGATTTTAAGCATCATATTCTACTTTTTTATTTATTTTTCTTTTTTTCATATCCCCAGAGATGGTCAGGAATACCTCTACTTTTAAAATTTTATTTTTACTTTTTTAGAGACAGGGTCTTGCTCTGTCACCCAGGCTAGAGTGCAGCAGCATGCTTATAGCTCACTGTAGCCTTGCACTCCTGGACTCAAGCAATCCTCCTGCGTTGGTCTCCTGATGTGCTTGGATGACAGGTGCAAGCCACCATGCCCAGCCTTTACTTTTACTTATGATTGGCTTTAGTAAAGAAGTATAGTCATGGGCTGCATAATAATGTTTCAGTCAATGATGGACCATATGTGGATGGTGGTTCTCATAAGATTATAAAACTGCATTTTTACTGTGCAAGTTCTATGTTTAGATACACAAATGCTTACCGTTGTGTTGCAGTTGCCTACAGTGTTTAAGACAGACAGATGCTATGCAGGTTTGCAGCCTAGGAGCAATAGGCTCTACCTTATAGCCTAAGTATACACCATCTAAAAACATCATAGAGTGCATAAGGGCACTCTATGATGTTCACACAATGAAATCTCTTAAGGACACATTTCTCAGAATATATCCCTGTCGTTAATAATAGCATGACTGTAAATGATGTTAAATTCCTTGGGCACATACTGCTATTTGTTTTAAACAAATAGTTCTATAATGGCAGTCATAACTGTTCTCATAATTTTGAACTCTAAAGTCCCTTGCAAGGGCCCTGGTCTCTCTGGCTGTAGGATATTTTTTCCTGACATATTTATTTTTGTTTCTATGCTGTAGGAAAAGTTAAATTTCCAAATCTAAGCAAGAAAATAGCATGTGATCAGTTGTACTCTCAGACACAGATGTTAGGGAAATAAGCAACTAGGCCTGTCTGCAAACAGGTATTATGCGAACTGCTTACTGTTTCAATAAACAGCCAAATTGATCTCAGGATTACATCCAAGAAAAAGAGAATTTTTGGGTTTTAATATTATTTTTAAAAGATTAAGAACTAATTTCACTAATTTCAGGTTTATAGTACAGGTACCAAATTAATTTTTTCTTAAAAATATATGTGCATACCATATACTAGGCATTGTACCAGTGAAACAAATTGAGGACATTGTTCCTCACCTCTGAGAAGCTTACAAACAAGTGGGAACTGTAAGAATAAATACATTACAGTAAGATGTGCCGTAATAAAGAAGATGTTAAAGTAATGTGGGCAACTTGGTAAACTTGTTTGTTCCCTCATATTGCAAAAATGAGAAGAATGCATCACCTGAATTTTTATTGGCACAGTTTTAAATAAAATGGTTGAATTTTTTTTAAAAAAGATATAGATGTTAGGGGAAATCTTCTCACGTATGGGCCTTTGCCCAAGGCTGCTTTGTATTTGGGGGATATGTACTAGGGATACTCTTCTACACTTTCTACTCATTATTTCCTTTAGAATCTCAGCATTTTGGATCAGATGCTTCTTTGCTGTGAGGGAGTGTCTTGTGCATTATAGAATATTTAGCACCATCCCTGGCCTCACCTTTTAGATGCCAATAGCACTCCCCCAAGTTGTGACAACTGAAAATGTCCCTAGCCATTGCCAAGTGCCCCTCTGTGGGGTGAGGGTGGGGGGCAAACTTTCCTCTCCTCAATGGAGAGCTGCTGCTCTAAGAGCTGTAGTTGCTAATCTGATTGTCAACAATCTGACTTCCATGGTGACAATCTGGCCTCTATTAGGCCATATTTCACTGGTGGGGCAGTTACTGTGTTAGAGAGCTCTTGACCTCTCTTTTGCTTTTCTGAAGCCTCTTAAGTCACAGAGGCTGATAATATAAATGCTAAAAAGCACTAGGTTTAACCTAACCAGGATCTAATTCCAGCTTCAGCACTTATTAGCTATATAACCTGGTTAAATTCCTCCCTTTCTCTAAGCCTTAGCTTCTGAAACTGTAAAATGGGAAGAATAATAGTACTCATCTGTGGCAGCTGCAGATCATTCCATACTCAATATTTGTACCATCCTTCTTCCATAGTAAAACCCTCAATTTTGTTTGGGTGGCAATGTGCCCAGGTTAGGGTTGCCAGATTTAGAAATAAAAATATAGGCTTTCCAGTTAAATTTTATTTTAAATAAACTATGAATAATTTTTCAGTAAAAGTATGTCCCGTTTACTAAAGAGTTATTATTTATTTGAAATTCAAATTTAACTGGGTATTATGTATTTTATCTGGTGACCCTAGCTCAGTTAAAAATACTTCCCTCCCCAGGCTCCCTTTGCAGCCAGAAAAGAACCCATGACCTGGGTCTGGCCGATGAGATATAAGTAAAAATGTCCTGGGGACACTAATTGTTTTCCTGATAGACTCAGTTAGAATGTGGCTTTTGCTCTTTGCCCCTCCTCCTTTTTTCTGCCTGGAGTGTGAGTGTGGTACCCACAGCTGCAGGAGGTCTTTCCAGCATGAGCGGAGAGCTTGCAGGAGGCTGGGTTGCTAACGACTTCCCTGCTGAGCAGCTGTAACTTCTCTTTTCAATAGAAACCTGTATGGTTAAGTCACTGATGTTTGGGTTTTCTGCCACCTGCCTGTGCTGGATATTCTGCTTGCCCCTCCAGATCCAGTTCTGCCTGTGCCCTTGTGCTACATTGCAAGGGGAAGCTGCCTTGAACCACATCAAAGGGCCATTGCCCTCTGATTTCCAAAGGGATTTGGTCAATGGGAGGAACTAGCCAGAAACAGGAGAGAGAGAGAGAGAGAGAGGTTGGAGAATAGATCCCTCTAGCTCCCGCCTTCTCAGCTGTGGGGTAGTAGCTCTATTCCTCTACCCAAAGCCACACCTCTGGACAGATGGCCCTCTGCTATAGCTGCATCTCTTTCCCTGGGTTCCACACACCTCCTGCCTCCTGCCCTCAGGTCTAGAGGGGTAAGAACCTCTCCATGCCCCAACCCCTATGTCACCTAGACAGTTACCCTTATCTTTGCTCCCACCTCTGCCTTGAAGGTAACACCGATTTCCCAGGGGGATTCTGACTCTTATGCCACCCATACAATTTTTAACTGATAAACTTCCTCAGAGGGGTTTTGGAATTACCAAGTGAGATGATGACATCGAGCCTAGCATTGTGCCTTGTGCCTGCTGCATAGTAAACTCTCAAGAAGTGTACTATTATTTGTACGGAGATGTGGTAAAATCAGTAAGCTAATTCAAGGGCTCTTTTAGGGCCTGCCCTGCCTGCTCATTCTTTCCCTCTCCTTTGACTGTTCTCTTCCCTTGCCCATCTCTCCTTCCCCACTTCTCTTTCCTCCACCCCTAGCCAACAGACAGATCCCAGATGCTCATGTTCCATGATGTAGATTCTATGAGAGAAAGAAGAAGGACTCACTTTGTCCTTGAGCCTGAGCCAGGTCTGAGGATTTGCCATAGGGTGCAGTGGTCTCACCTAACAGTGAATAAACTTGTACTTTGCCTTTGGCTTTTGCTATTGATCTCTGTATATATACTCTATGGATCAGAACTTTAAAAGGGAAAAGGAGTGAATCGTATCCCAAAGCCCTAATAATAGTTGCAAAGAACAAAACCTAGTATCTTAATAAACGGTTTTAATTGCATTTGAATACAGGTTTCATCTCAGACACTGACTTGATTGATAGTGGCTGCCTACTGTGAGGCTCTGTGAAGGATTCTAAGGTTGCTCCTGGGCATAGAGAGAGTATTATGATTGACTAGTAATGTCTGCCATGAGCATGATGTAAGAGAGTGGTAATAGAAGTGCCAGGTATTTATCATTCCCGATCTGTAACATGAGCCTCAGCCAGTGGTAGTAGTTGTAATTTTCTGCTGGGTCATGCTCTAACATGGCCTTGGCAGGGTATTCAGATGGCTTGGTATAAATTGGGTAGTTCCACTGTTTATTTATCTTACCTAATGCAAGAACAAATTTTGCACTAATTAAAATTGTATTTTAATTTAAATAACTGACTAATAAACAAATTATATACGTGTATTTGGCCTCTCAAGAGAAGTGTGACTTTTTTACATACGATCTAATGCCAAGAAAGATGGAAAATCTATTAGAATAAATGCAAGAGATAGATTTACTTTAAATTAAATATTCGAGTAATTTTTTTTTCATGAAACTTTGGAATGCTATATTCATTTTTGAAACATATATTTTGGAAAAAATAAAGATCACAATCATAGAAATCATACATGCTGTTACACATAAATAGCCTCAAAAATTATTTTAGTAAAAACTGTAGTAGAATATCTCTTCCCAAATTAGTGCCTACACTAACATTCAACTACTGTGTCCCTGTAGCCTTGCCTCTTTCCTTGAGCCTCTCACTTTTATTCCTCTAGTTGCTGGGTGTTTGTTATTATAAAGGCAACATCTGACCCTCTATAATCCCCAGATTACATTTCAGTGGATGGCCTTGGACAGAGACAGATAAATATTTTTTTTCAATTTTAGAAGTCTCCATCATACCTAGAAGTATTTTTTAAAGGGAGGCCAGTTTGTGTTACATGGAAATGTTTGCTGAGCAAAGTCAGGGAATGTTTAGCAACCAAAGACAATAAGCAATGATTAAATCGATCACTTAGTGATGTTTATCAGGAAAAAAACAACAACAGCAGAAATCAATGGTGTGAAATTTGTTTTGAAGCACTTAGCATGATGCGCTTTCATTAATTTAAAAATAGAACCCAGGAAGTATGTGAAATACCTAAGGAATGATGTTTGTCACAGGATTAGGGAGACAGTGACGTTAAAAAAAAGATGATGGTGGGGTGGCCACAAGGAAATCTCTCATTCTAATTCTCTCAATAGTTTTGTGATTGTTTCTCCTTTCTGAGTGGGTTAAATATCTAAACTCCTGGAAGAAAAGAGGTGTTTTCAAATATGAAATTCAGAAGATAGTAGGAACTGCGTTGCTAAAAAGTGTTTATGGCCCAGTGAAGTGGTTTGCTGAGAAATGAAATATGAACCAGTGAAACTGATTAGCTCTGAAATAATCCTGCATATTGGCTATGCCTTAAAAACTGGAGGAAAAAGAATGGACTCTAAGTCATTTCTGATCATATGTGGCATTTTCTCACCTCTATTACCATGATTTTTATTTATAATAACAACAGCTCACAAGGTGAATTAATTGTGACTTTTGCAGTTTGAAGACCAGCTACAGTATGGTTGGCTGTTTTGGACTATGATTGGTTATTTTTGTCTCAAGTTGTTTGAAAGATGTCATACAACCTCCAGCAGCCTCGCTATGTAAACTGACGCTCTGGTTGCTTTCCAGGCTGCGTACAATTGCAAGGTGATGAGATCTGTGTCCTGATGGAGTGGGAGGTGAAATCCCCTGTGTATGTTCTGTTGCTTGGTAGAAACTCTGAGAAAGGCCAGTTTCTTCAGGGTAGATAAGGGGACACATGAGTCGTGGCTTTTTTGTGTGTTCCTATTGACCTTGTAAATTTATCAAATTATTTTTACTACTGATATCTTCCATTTCTTCCTAAGTGGCTAATTCATTCACTTAGCCAAAATATTTGGTTATCTTCTATGTGCACTGAACAATGTGAATACATAAAGAACAGATATAGCTTTTGTCTTTATAAAGTTGTTTGATGCTTGATACATTGGTACATCTTTTGTTAAAAGAACATTAGGAATAACCAAGTAAACTTTAGATCATTTTACTAACAGTTATCTTTCATCTATTAGAATGTCATTTCTCCTCCCTTCTACATAATGTAGAAAAGGAAAAAAAATGTCAACTGCAGACATTGCCATTGAGAAAACTAACTACTGGCATATCTTGCTGACTTAGTCTGTTTTGTGCTGTTATAAAAGAATACTTGAGACTGGGTGATTTATAATAAATAGAAATTTATTTGGCTCATGGTTCTGGAGGCTGAGAAGTCCAATCTTGAGGGTCTACATCTGGTGAGGACCTCTTTGTTGCGTTATAACATGGCAGAAGGCATCACATGGCAAGAGAGATCAAGATAGAGCCAAGCTCACTTTTATAACAAACCCACTCTCAAGATGACAAATCCATTCCTACAATAACAACAAGAACCCATTCATGACAGCAGAGCCCTCATGACCTTATCACCTCTCAAAGCTGCCATCTCTCAACACTGTTACACTGGGAATTAAGTTTCCAACACATGAACTTTAGAGGACACATGCAAATTTTAGCACCTGTACATCACTTACTAAAAATCACTATAGTCAAGTCTTCAGTAAGGAGATAATTAGCATTCACAATAGTCTAACAGTTAATCTCAAATGCAAAGGTGGGCACACATAGAAACCATCAAACAGGTGAGAAAACTAACATTGTAAAAGGAAGACAACAAAATCATGAAATGGAAGAACTAACGTATGAGGAAATCGAGTTAATCAGAGAAGTCCTTTTATCTAAGAAATCGTACAATATGACATGTGTTTTAATAAAGGTAGCACAGGTTATTGAGAGTTTAAAGAGAAAATACCTCACACAGGGAAAGAATAGAAAAGACTTCTTGGAGGAGGTGCTAAAAGCTGCTTTTCAAAATTTAGATTGGGGTCAGCCAGGAAAATATGGCACCAATGATATTCTAGTCCAAATGTATAAACAAGGGAGGGTAAGACAGATAACCTTATAGGAAATATAAAGGGATCGGGAGTCCTGATCCTGAAATAGTCTAACTTAATAATCATGCCTTGCATTTGGACAGTTCTTCACAATTTTCTAAGTGCTTTCACAGACACTCCCACTTGGTTCCAACAACAACCTGTTGGATATACACATTCGACAACATTTAACAGAGGAGGAAGCTCCATTTTGAGAGGGTAAGTGATTTGCTGGTGGGATCACATCTTGTAAGAGGCAGGCTTTAGGCTTCTGGTGCCCAACTAAGTGGTTTGTCTACTACTTTATGGCTGCCTTCACTTTGCATTTATTGGCAGAATATAAAGTGCCGTGTATTATGCCAGCTAAGCAAGTACAGAACAGAAAGAGAAAGAGATGGAGAAGGCAACTCCTGGGATGCTCTAAAGAAAATGTGACTTTTGGCCAGGCACAGTGGCTCACGTCTGTAATCCCAGCACTTTGGGAGGCTGAGGCCAGTGGATCACTTGAGGCCAGGAGTTCAGGACCAGCCTAGCCAAAATGGTGAAACCCCTGTATCTACTAAAAATACAAAATTAGCCGGGCATGGCGGTGCATGCCTGTAGTCCCAGCTACTCTGGAGGCTGAGGCACGAAAACAGCTTGAACCCAGGAGGTAGAGGTTACAGTGAACCAAAATTGTGCTACTGCACTCCAACCTGGGCAGCAGAGCGAGACTCCAACAAAAAGAAGGAAAGAGAGAAAGAGAGGAAGGAACGAAGGAAGGAAGGAACGAAGGAAGGAAGGAAGGAAAGAAGGAAGGAAGGAAGGAAGGAGGGAGGCAGGGAAAGAGAAAATGTGACTTTTATCTTTGAGCTTAGAGCTTTCTCACCTGAGTTCTGGAAAAAAGTGCAATGTAAAGGACTTAAACTTTTAAATTAATATGGAAACGTTTGTCAATTTGAACTTAATTTTGGGAAGAGCTTAGGCACAGAAGAAAATATTTGGTTTTAATATCTTAATTTTTATATTGCTATTTTGCTTATATGCTTTAATGTTTTATAAGCTAGGATTAATGTGTTCAATAATGTGATATGCTGTGATATTTTTCTACAAAGAATCGATAAGGTGATTATAAATTTAGCACGCATGTAGGAGACATGTTGTATTTTTGTCAACCCAGCAGCTATTCCTTCTTCTCCTATGTTGTGTTGAACCCCTATGTACTCCATTGGGGATGGCATTAGGTTCCAGAGACTGAAGAATAGACCCAGAGCCAGCAAAAGAGACATGTGGTTTTACTTGGGGGTTACATAGAGGGGAGAGAGTCGGGTGGTGGTGGGCTGGACAGGAGGACCACACAGCCCAGTGGCAGTAGACTGGGCAGTTTAACCTCAACCACTTAAAAAAGGCATGCAGTTTATATAGCATTTTTACTTAGCATCCTTTCCCTAGCAACCTCCACCTGGAAACTTACATTTAACCCAAAACTTGGGGCCTTGATCCCCTGTACAGCCAGTACTCCATGGGACTGGGCAGGGGCTCAGATGTTCCTCATAGACAAGGAATAAATCTCCAGGTCAGCCACTTCCAGATTTCCTAGCTCAGAACATGCATTCAGATGTGTCTGCCGTGCAGGGTCATTCTCAGGGTATGCTTAACTTATTGCTATCAAGTGTGTTTACCATACATCCTAAGAACAGCACATCAATAATTTTTACAGTACCAGATGGTGCTCTAAGATCTTCCCCAATAGATAGGAGTGTTTGTGGAGCAGCCAGTCATGGTGTCCTAGCTAAGCCAATCAGATGCCCATTTGCTGGAATTTGAGTTTTAAACTGTGAAATTTGAAGGCTGAGATAGTAGGAATTTATTCATCTCTATAAGGCATGTAGAAGTCACCCTCCGACTAGTTCCTCCTAACTAGATTCCTGGTGCCCTGTGTGTCCTACCACCAAAATACATCCAGAAGCAATCCACTTTTCACCTTTGCTGTTGTGACCTCTCTAGTACATGTCGCCACCTCTGTCTTCTGGATTTTCACAGTAACTTCTTAAATGTCTCCCTCCTTCCACTTTTGTCCTCACAAAATCCATTCTCTTCTTGCAGTCACGGGGATTTTTTTAAAACACAAATCATCCAGGCATGGTGGTGCACACCTGTGTTCACAGCTACACAGGAGGCTGAGGCAGGAGGATTGCTTGAGCAAGGGAGGTTGAGGCTATAATGAGCCATGTTTATACCAGCACACTACAGCCTGGGTGTGAGAGTGTGAGACCCTGTCTCAAAAATAAATTAATAAATAACTTAAAAACTCATTTCATTCCCTTGGAATTCTCTTCAGTACCTTTCAATTGCATTTAGAATAGAGAATAAACCTGATAAAATTGTAAAGTCCACAAGGCTTTACAATTAGACACTGCCTACCTTCCCAAACCTGCTACATATCACCCTAAACCTTATTTATGAACCTGCAATCACAATGGAAAGAGGGAGAGGAAAGGGGTGGGAGGGAGAATAATCATCATCTTGGGAGACTACAAATTATTTCAATAAAAACTTGACCTTAGTAAATGAAAATTTATTACCATTTATTCATTCATTCACTCAACACATCAGTTTTGAGTCCCTCTTCATGTTTTCTAGGCACTGGGGATAACAAAGTAAATGAGGCAGATATACCTCCTGATCTTACATAGCTTGTATTCTAATGAAGAACAGCCTGACTGAAAATATTTTACAGAATCCTCCATAGTTTAAAGGCAGCTCTCAGAGAGGCATTGTGTAGATGGTTGGATGAATTGGCAGAACCATTTGGATAAGTGCACGTCTAAAGACTATAGAAGGGAATAGGCACATTTAGATGTGTAAACTCTGGTATATTCATTTTTTTAAATCATGTTCATCAGCAATTTGTGGTCATGTTTCATATACAAGTATAGGTATCAGTAATTTTATATTCATAGGAAAGAAACATTCATGGAGAAATACTTCTCCCTTAAAATTAAAGAAAACATTCTAAGTCAAATTTAATTTCTCTTAAATGACAATTGACTCATCTTTAGAAAAAGAGAAAATGTAAAAAGCATTTTAAGATCATACCAGCTAAGTGTGGTGGCTCATACCTGTAATCCTAGTACTTTGGGAGGCCAAGGCAGGAGGATCACTTGGGCCCAGGATCTTGAGACCAACCTGGGCAACATAGCAAGACCTCATCTCTGCAAAAAATAAAAAATGAAAATAGCCAGGTGTGTTGGCGCTTACCCATAGTTCTAGCTATTTGGGAGGCTGATGTGGGAGGATTGCTTCAGCCCAGGAGGTCAAGGCTGCAGTGGGCTATAATTGTGCATTGCACTCCAGCCTGGGTGACAGAGTGAGACCCTGCCTCAAAAAAAGGGGGGGAAAAGACTTGCAGATGTTTTCTTGTGGGAAGAAAAAGATTACACCATAGTCTAGGAAGCAAATATGAGTAGTTAGACAATCTGATTGTTAGATCTTCCCTAACAAAGATAGCCACAGGCTTCTGCAAAGTGAGATTTGCCCACATGATCAAGAAGATTGGAAATGATCTTAACAGGAAAAAAATACAGCATTTAAATAAAAAGGGCATGGAGGAAAAACATGCAACATGTTAAGAATGTTTACCTGTTGTGATTTCAATTTATTTTTTTCTGCTTATCTGTATTTTCTATTTTTCTGTGATGAACATGTATGATATATACTTAAAGCCAAGTTATTTTAAAGAGAGAATTAACTTGTTTCCAGTGACCATATTCTTCAGCCATCTCTTTGGAAAAGGACCAAAGAGGAGGCTTGTTTCTACTTTAGTGAGATTTGATAAAATTCTTGAAACATTGCATATGGTTTCAGGTTACTCTTCTAAAGTTTCTGGAAGCTCTGGCCTTTTCTCCAATGTCCTGAATGCTTCTTGAGTAACAGAATTGTGCTATCTAAATTTCTCCTTGCATTTCAATCAACTGAAGTGCCCTTTGCCTTTGTCCTCTAGTGTTCCACGTCACCAATGTTGCAATTCTTTTTTCCACTTGTAAATAGCCTATATATATATTTTTTGCTTCATCTTTTGGTTTAGAATGTATGTATACATTGAGGCAAAATTTACACTGAACAAAATGCTCACATCTTAAGTGTAAAAACAGATTATTTTTGAGAAATGTATTCACTTATGTAACCAACACCCCAATAAGATGTGGCTACCACCCCAGAATGTTCCCTGGTGCCAATTTTCCAGTCAATCTACACTCCTCATAAGCAACTACTCTTAATTTCTAATTCCATGGCTTCACTTTGCCTGCTCTTTTTTTCATGATCACGGCTTACTGCAGCTTCAACCTCCTGGGCTTGAGCAATCCTCCTGCCTCAGCCTCCCATGTAGCTGAGACTACAAGGCACACGCCACTGCACCAGGCCAATTTTTCTGTTTTTTGTAGAGATGGAGTCTATGTTGCCTCACCTGGTCTTGAACTCCCGGGCTCAAGCCATTCTCCTGCCTCAGCCTCACAAAGTGCTGGGATTTTAGGCGTGAGCCATTGCACCCAGCCTCGCTTTGCCTGCTCTTGATTTTCACAGAAATGGAATCTTACTGCATGTATACTTCTGTCTAGCTTCTCTGACTCAATCTGTTTTTATTTTTATAGCAAAAATCTGTTTTTATTGCTGAGTAGTCAGTCTTCCTTTGTATCCCTATAACATAATTTGTTTATTCATTCTTCTGTTGATGGACTTAATACCATCAATTTTTTAAAAAAATTTCAATTCTAAAAAAATTCAGAAAAAATGACTAGAAGGGTATATAATAAATACTAGTAGTCATATCATGCAGCTTTGTCAATCTAATTATTTGCTTTAAATATTTTTTAATATTCCTCTTTTTTGATATTTTAAAAATTGTGGTTAAAAAACCCCACATAACATAAAATTTACCATCTTAATCATTTTTAAGTGTACATTTTAGTAGTGTTAAGTACATTCATGTGGTTGTGCAGTGGATCTCCAGAACTTTCTCATCTGGCAAAACTGAAACTCTGCCCCCATTAAACAACAACTCCCGATTCCCTCCCTGCCCAAGCCCTGGTAATCTCTATCCTACTTCCCATCTCTATGAATTTCACTACTCTGGGTCCTTCATATAAGTGAAATCATAGAGTGGTTGTCTTTTTGTGACTGACTTATTTTACTTAGT
Source organism: Gorilla gorilla gorilla (assembly GCF_029281585.2). Taxonomy (NCBI): domain Eukaryota; kingdom Metazoa; phylum Chordata; class Mammalia; order Primates; family Hominidae; genus Gorilla; species Gorilla gorilla. The sequence continues at coordinate 79,024,362 of NC_086017.1, read as the reverse complement.
GTCCTCAAGCTGCATCTGTGTTGTAGCATGTGACAGAATTTTCTTTTTAAGTCTGAATAATATTCCATTATATGTATGTAGCACATTTTTTGTTTCCTTTTATCTGTTGACAGACATTTGGGTGGCTTCCACCTCTTGGTTATTGTGAATAATGTTGCTACGAACATAAGTGTGCATGTGTGAGACCCCGCTTTCAATTCTTTAGGATGTATACCCAGCGGTGGAGTTGTCAGACCATGTGATAATTTTATTTTTAACTTTTTGAGAATTGCCATGCTGTTTTCCATAGTGGCTGCACCATTTTATATTCTCACTAACAGTGCTCAATTTTTATTATTATTATTATTTTTTGAGGTGAAGTCTCACTGTGTCACCCAGGCTGGGATGCAATGGTGTGATCTCAGCTCACTGCAACCTCCGTCTCCCAGGTTCAAGTGATTCTCCTGCCTCAGCTTCCTGAGTGGCTAGGATTACAGGCGCCCGCCACCACGCCTGGCTAATTTTTGTGTTTTTAGTAGAGACAGGGTTTTGTCATGTTGGCCAGGCTGGTCTAGAACTCCTGACCTTAAGTGATCCATCTGCCTTGGCTTCCCAAAGCGTTGGGATTACAGGTGTGAGCCACCATGCCCAGCCTCAAATATTTGTTTTAAGGAAATGAAATATTGCAGTTATAGTTGGGCCCTTGCTTCCCTCTTCCTTTGACTCTACTCTTTCTCTGCCCAGAGAGGCCACTGTACTGAACTTGGAGCTTTTCTTGCCCAGACATGTGTTTATATTACTCTACTGAATTTTTGCATCTATTATGATGTATAAGACCTCCCCTTAAATCCCCCAAAAGCTGTTTGTCACTCAGATTTTTGTTATTCTGTAGATAATGTCTTTTCTCTCTGGTAGTTTATCTCAAATTCTGTAGTTTTACTACAAGAATTGTCCAGGTATGGCCAGGTGCAAATTTTTTTTAAACTGCAGTTGGTTTAAAATGTTTTCAATTTTATTTTGCTCAGTATTCAGAAAATACTTTCACTCTAAGGACTTAGGTCTGTCTTCAGTTCTGGAAAATTAGCAATAATTCTCTTTACATATTGCTTCTTCAACATTGCCTCCAATCTCTTATTCTGGAATTCTTATTTCAAACATGTGGGAGCCTTAGAATCATTCTCTATGCCTCAATCAACCTTTCATCCTTTTGTCTCCCCTCCGCATTCTGGACAGCTCAGTTCTGTGTCCCAATTCAAAATCTCACTCATTTTTCTTTCATTGCATGGTTTATCTCAATAACTATATTGTTTAATTCTAATATCTTAAATTTATTTTTTCATATTTACCTATTCTTACATTAAAATTATACTTTATCTTAACATATTAAAATAAAGTTCATCTAAGTCTATAAGTTGGTTTATTCTAAAGTGAAACAATATTCAAAATACTGATTTTGTTCATCATAGGGTTATTCCCCTACGTAATTTGACTCCCTGACCCACCTACTTTTTGTCGTTTTCTTAAAATTTTTTTCTCTCTGTTCTTAAGTTGTCTTTCCTTTAAAGAGGAGAAAGCAGAGGAGTCTTCTAGCCCTCCTACTGTGCTAATGCCAGTACATAACGTCCTACATTTAATAACATTAAATGGCCCCCATAAAGATATTACCTCTATATCAACACACTTAAAATATAGTTGAAGGTTTTTCTGATCATAAAATCCTATCTACATTAGCAAAATAGTCAAATGACTTAGGAATATTTAAGAAGAAAACAAAGATCACTGTTTCATATTGATATAGATTCTGTCAGATTTTTTTCTGTGCTTATATACAACATATACATACATGGAATATGTTTTCTTGTTTTTAAAATTTTGTAACAAAACATGCCACTTAATAGCAAGCATTTTTCACTTAATAAATTACAGACACCATTCCATAACTCTATGTCAATTTTTAAATTAGGTTTTGTGGCATTAGTTTGCAGAAATAAGATCAGAACCCATTGCTGGGCATTTAGGTCGTTTTCAGCATTGTCCAATGAACAATGCTATGAATGCACTTTTAAATTCCTCAAGTTGTGAGGATCATTCAAAATAAAATATTTTACCTAAATATATTTATTTACTCTTGCTTTTAAGAAAATATGGTTAAAAAATATACATAAAATAGGCCAGGTGCAGCGGCTTACGCCTGTAATCCCAACACTTTGGGAGGCCAAGGCAGGCGGAGGTCAGGAGTTCATGACCAGGCTGGCCAACATGGAAAAACCCCGTCTCTACTAAAAATACAAAAATTAGCTGGGTGTGGTGGCACGCGCCTGTAATCCCAGTTACTAGGGAGGCTGAGGTAGGAGAATCTCTCAAACCTGGGAGGCAGAAGTTGCAGTGACCCAAGATTGTGCCACTGCACTCCAACCTGGGAGACAGAGTGAGACTCCATCTCAAAAACAAAATGTACATATATATATATATATATATATATATATATATATATATATATATACACATACACACACACACATATACACATATACATATATATATACACACACATATATATACACATAAAATAAAATTACCAAATAATCATTTTTAAGAGTACAGTTCAGTGGGTGGCTTTAAGTAAATTCACACTGTGGTGTAACCACCCTGGCTTTGAATTAGTTGTAAATTCCCATTAATTCCACAGGTTGATTGAAGAAATCAATTTGTGCGGTAAAATGTGTTGGAGACAACATTCAGGAAATCATAGATTTGCTAGTTTAAAAACATTTTTGTATCTTTGGTAAGGTGGACTCTTGTCAAAGTAGTTGGGAAATGTGTTATCTTTGAGATACTCAAAAAGAAAGATTTGATATTTGCCTGCAGTTTTTACTAATGTCAAAGAAAAATATGAATGGGTTTTTATTAGTTCTCACACTGCTATAAAGAGCTACCTGAGACTAGGTAATTTATGAAGAAAAGAGGTTTAATTGACTCACAGTTTCCCAGGCTGTACAGGAAGCATGCCTGGGAGGCCTCAGGAAACTTACAATCATGGCGGAAGGTGAAGGGGAAGCAAGCACATATTACTATGGCAGAGCAGGTGGGGGCTGGGGGGAATTGCCACGCACTTTCAAACCAGATCTCTTGAGAACTCACTCACTATCACAAGAACAGCAAGGGATAAGTTTGCCCCATGATTCATTCACCTTCCACCAGGCCCCTCCTTAGACATGTGGAGATTACAATTCGAGATGAGATTTGGGTAGGGACACAGCCAAACCATATCAGGGTTATTTTAAAGATTCCAGGGAGTTAAGAGTTACAGTATTTTGTTCTGCAAATCTGATCAGAGCCACATTTATTTTTCACCTGTTTTAGTAGGCTGCTCATAGCCCAGGTTAGTAGGAAAATTAAAGCAGTTATTCTGAAATCAACTTAAAGATTATTTGCAGTTATTTTCTGTGCTTTAAAATGGAAGCAGCATTTATTTGTTCTATGGAAATACAAAAATGGTTTGATCGTAAAATAAAAATCATTGGTAATTCCTCCAGCTGGATTGTAACATTTTAGAATATTTCCTTCCAATCTGTTTTTCTATGCAAGCACATAATATATATTGTTTTCTTGACTTCATTTGACTTAGATCAACATTCACAAAATGTGTTCTAAAGAATAGTAGTCATAATATGTCCCATAGAATAAAGCTTTTTTTTGTGGTCATCAGTTCATAAAAGGCTATTTTTCTCAGTTTAGAAATTCAGAATTCTCATTGGCATGTTTAAGTCTTTTTGGTTAAGTAAGCTCTCTAGCTTATGTGTGTGTGTGTGTGTGTGTGTGTGAGAGAGAGAGAGAGAGAGAGACAGGGTCTTACTTTGTCAACCAGGCTGGCGTGCAAGTGGCTCGATCACAGCTCACTGCAATCCCACCCACCAGGCTCAGGTGATCCTCCCACCTCAACCTCCCAGGTAGCTGGGTCTACAGGCATGTCCCACCACACCTGGCTAATTTTTTTTGTAGAGAGGGGGTTTTGCCATGTTGCCAGAACTGGTCTCGAACTCCTAGGCTCAAGTAGTCTGCCCGTCTTGTCCTCCTAAAGTGCTGGGAAGACAGGTGTGGGCCACCACACCTGGCCTTTCTAGCTTTCTTGAACCCAACATTTTCCCGACTGATTTGATCCAATAATAATATTTACAGCCAATGTCTCAACATTCTCAATAGGTGTCTGATGACAGTAGCAATTCTGCTGCTGATTACTCAAATTCTGCCAGACTTCACCATTTTTTATTTGTACCAACAACAGCAATTGATTCCTGTGCTTTGTAATTCCAGCCTTTTAGGTATGTGAGTGCCATGTCTGCTACACTGAGGAAGCAATAGAGGACACTGATTAAGAGCCTTGACTTTTAGAGACTGTCTTCAGTTCAAATGCCTATGCCTCAGCTTTAGTATCTATGAAAGAAGGTTAACAAAAATATCCATCTTTCAGCCGTGCGCAGTGGCTCGCACCTGTAATCCCAGCACTTTGGGAGGCTGAGGTGGGTGGATCACCTGAGGTCAGGAGTTTGAGACCAGCCTGGCCAATATGGTGAAACCCCATCTCTACAAAAATACAAAAATTAGCTGAGCATGATGGCAGGCGCCTGTAATCCCAGCTATTCGAGAGGCTGGGGCAGGAGAATCAGTTGAACCTGGGAGGCGGAGGTTGCAGTGAACAAAGATTGCATCATTGCATTCCAGCCTGGGTGACTGAGTGAGAGTCTATCTCAAAAAAAAAAAAAATCCATATTTCAAGGTTGTTGTGTGAAGAAATTGATATGTCATATATAAAGCACTTATCACAAGCTTAGCAATGTTAAGTGATCAATAAATGTTAGCAGTGAAACTGTAAAATTAACAGCACCAGTAGTAGCAGCAGCAGGAGGAATGTCATAATGATATTAATAATTGTAGCAACAGCAGCAGTAGCAGCAGCAATAGCTGTGGTAACAGTTGCAGTTGGTAACAGTTCCAGTTTCAGTAGCAGAGGTTGTAATAATAATAGTACCAGTAGTGGTGGTGATGATAGCAGTAATGGTATTAGCAGTACTATTTAGTATAATAGCTATATTAGTAGCACTGAAGCAACATCCTAACACACTTCAGAAATACATAGAATTGATCTACCTGTGAAACTAAACCAAACAACAGGTGCTGGAGAGGATGTGGAGAAATAGGAACACTTTTACACTGTTGGTGGGACTGTAAACTAGTTCAACCCTTGTGGAAGTCAGTGTGGCGATTCCTCAGGGATCTAGAACTAGAAATACCATTTGACCCAGCCATCCCATTACTGGGTATATACCCAAAGGAATATAAATCATGCTGCTATAAAGACACATGCACATGTATGTTTATTGCGGCACTATTCACAATAGCAAAGACTTGGAACCAACCCAAATGTCCAACAACGATAGACTGGATTAAGAAAAGATGGCACATATACACCATGGAATACTATGTAGCCACAAAAAATGATGAGTTCGTGTCCTTTTTAGGGACATGGATGAAATTGGAAATCATCATTCTCAGTAAACTATCGCAAGAACGAAAAACCAAACACCGCATATTCTCACTCATAGGTGGGAATTGAACAATGAGAACACATGGACACAGGAAGGGGAACATCACACTCTGGGGATTGTTGTAGGGTGGGGGGAGGGGGGAGGGATAGCTTTAGGAGGTATACCTAATGCTAAATGACGAGTTAATGGGTGCAGCACACCAGCATGGCCCATGTATACATATGTAATTAACCTGCACATTGTGCACATGTACCCTAAAACTTAAAGTATAATAATAATAAAATTAAAAAAATAAAAAATAAAACCAATTTAATTTAAGAATTTTTGAGATGGCTTACAAAAAAATTAAGGTAAAATAATACATAACCTCTTGTAATTCAAGCTATCCTGGGGGCTGGTGGAGGCAAGGCAGTCTGGGTGTCTTAACTTTAGAGAAGCACTTGCCTCATACATTTCAGAGCTCATCCTGAGGCCTTGCAGCTATGGGTCAGGGAAATTAGAGGAGAGAGCTAGGCATTTATATTACACTCACAAAATCTTCAGGCAATTTGCAGCCAGTGGGCAGAACCTTGGTGATCCAGATGGAATTGCACAAGAGAATAGCATACCACAAAAAGGACAGAACTGATTTATTTAGTGACATTTGGAAACCATTTATAGTTGTGTCAATTTATAGCCAGTGGTTTGAAGCTGAAGAAAGAGATGGGATGGCTTATCCACAGCCTTCACATCCTGAGTGAATGTAGAATGGAAAAATAGGTGGATTCAAGACAGAACTGCTTCCTCTTATCAGAACTTTTCATAAATGTATTAACCTTTAAACATTTTTATGCATATATTATATGTGCTGTTTTAGAAAAAGTAAAATGGAAAAGTCACTCATTTTTCAGTCATGGACAAATATTTGTGAGATATCAGGAACTTTCTAGGCAGAAAAGAGTGACACAATTTACTTGTGAAAGTATAGTAATGTTTACTAAGAGTTTACTGTGGATTGTCACTTAGTTTTTTTCAAAAATCCTATAAAGTAGGTATGTTTGTTATCTCATATTTACAGATGAAGTAACCGAGAAGGGAGAGATTGACTTGACCCAAATGGCACAGTTAGGATGGGGCAGAGTTGGTATCTGAAACCAGACATCTTGAATCTGAAGCCTCTGGGTTTAACCACTGAATTAAACTGCTTTTCCACTGTTCAAACAGAGCCAACGAGACACAGTTGGGAGAAGGAAATTGCTAGGTTTCCCAGTCAATGGCACAACCAGGATTTGGATCCAGTCTGACTCCCAAGTCTTATGTTCGAAGCATATTGCTTTATTGACTTCAAGTTATTATTTCAGGCTTTCAGATATGAAGACCAAATGAAGCAGATGTCAGATGTTTTGAAATGCCCACTATTTTGCACAGTTTGGATATTTCTGTGGTTAAAAAATTAAGAGATTAGGCCGGGCGCGGTGGCTCACGCCTGTAATCCCAGCACTTTGGGAGGCCGAGGCGGGCGGATCACGAGGTCAGGAGATCGAGACCATCCTGGCTAACATGGTGAAACCCCGTCTCTACTAAAAATACAAAAAAAAAAAAATTAGCCGGGCGTGGTGGCGGGCGCCTGTAGTCCCAGCTACTCGGGAGGCTGAGGCAGGAGAATGGCGTGAACCCGGGAGGCGGAGCTTGCAGTGAGCGGAGATCGCGCCACTGCACTCCAGGCTGGGTGACAGAGCGAGACTCCGTCTCAAAAAAAAAAAAAAAAAAAAAAAAAGAGATTAGCTGCAAAAAAATTATATCACTAAATACTATGCTAGGCATTACTGATGACATGATAAAGAAGGTCATCTTTGTTTTCACAGAGTTACAGTCCCTAGGGGAAAGATTGATCAGTGAAATGGCAATGACAACACCATGGGGGCAAGTGCCCAGCTCTAGGCAAGGACATCAGAGCAATACCAAGCCCAGTTTTCAGGTCCAGGAGGGCTTCCTGGAGGAGGTAACTTCAGAACTGGAACAAGCTGCACAAAACTTGGGCATGACAGGGAGTTTCACCCCTTGGGGTCCTCAAGTTGGTTGTGTTTGAAACAGCATGAGACAGGGACTGAGAAACACAATTGGGAAAGGAAGCAGAGTCTAGATCTTGAGGCCATGTCAGGAAATTAGGATTCATCCTTAGGCTATAGAAAATCATTGAAGGGACTTAAGTGGGAGAGTATATTAGGACTCCTTCAAGCTGCAAGTCACAAAAAATCCTAATTGAACTTGAGCAAAAAATGAGGAAATCTGCAGGCTGGTACAAGAAAAGAGACAGTTGTTTTTTCAAAGTACAAAACAGTATTCAGGCCAGGCATGGTGGCTCATGCCTGTAATTCTAGCACTTTGGGAGGTTGAGGCAGACAGATTGCTTGAGCTCAGGAGTTTGAGACCAGCCCGGGCAACATGGCAAAAACCCATCTCTACTAAGAAAAAAAAAGTTAACCTGGAGTGGTGGCTTGTGCCTGTAGTCTGAGCTACCTGTGGTGCTGATGAAGGAGGATCCCTTGAGTCTGGAAAGCCAAGGCTGCAGTGAGCCATGTTTGTGCTATGGCACTCCAGCCTGGGTGACAACGTGAGACCTTGTCTCAAAAACAAAACAAAACAAAACAAAACAAAAATAGTATTCAATGGAAACTCTCCCTCTTAAACTTGTCTTCTAGCCCCCCACTTCCCCTCCCCACTCCAGGCAACCTTACTTCAGGAATATAACCATTATTGTGTATCCTGCTAGGACTATTCTATGCATCTTCAAGCATATATGTGTGTGTGTGTGTGTGTGTGTGTGTGTATATAATTTTTCTACATAAATATATGTTATTACTATGAACTAATGTTAACCTTTCACCAGAGATCAGTTAACATGCATGTAACTCTTTTTTCTAGTTTATTTTAAAATATTAGAATTTCTCAGTTGTAGATTTAGCCAGAAATTATTATTATTTGGCATGAGCTTTTTCTCTATTATTAAAATTTAGTATACTCCTTGCAGGGGGTGGGTGTGTGAAGCAGGGGGTATGGGGATGTGGCAAAACACTGTAATCACTGAAGATCAGAACTGTAGAAAGAAACATTGGTGTTTCCTCAGCACACTATAAGCCTTATTTGTGACGACAAAACAAAACACCCAGGGCCTCTGAGATCATCTAAACACTGAAAGAGCCTTGAGTGTTAAGAGCTGTCAGGAGACTGGGGTCTTCACTTATCTCCTGATTTTATTCTTGCCTGTTCCCTAACCCTTTCAGTGCATTTTCCAGCCAGCAGCAAAAGTGATCTTTTGGAAATGTAAATCACTTGTTATTCCTGTGCTTCAAACCCTCCAATGGTTTCCAATGACGCTTAGAATGAAATCCGACTCACTCCAGGTCATAAAGACTTGTCTGATCTAGCCCCTGCCTAGGTCCCTGTCCTCATCTCCTCCTTGCACAACAGAGTCCAGTTATGTGAGTGTCACCTTGCGTCACCGCCTAGAAAAGCCCAAGATCTTGCCTGTCTAAAGGACTTTGCACTTGGTTTCCTCTGCATAGATTGCTGTTCCCTCCTATCCTACGGTTGATTTCATTCATTAGGTGTTACCACCTCAGAGAGGCTTTTCCTAACTTTCCTAACCAAGGTAGGTCTCCCCTGTGATTATCTAAAATGTAGTGTTCATCTCCTTCCACAGCATTTAATGCAACCAGCAATTATTTACTTGTCTTCATCACTGGAAAGTGACTTTGTCTCAACCACTCTTGTATTCCTAGCGCCTAGCACAGCATATAGCACAACTAGGCACTTGGCAAATACTGCTGAATAAATGAATGAGTGCAATGTGTCTTAAGCTCACTGAGCCTGATCTATAAAATGAGTGGCTTGCAGTAGCTCTGTGACTCTCACACTTACTTACACATCAGGATCACCTGGAGCGCTTTCACAAAATACAGATTCCTGGGCCCAGACCTGAGTTGCTTCTGGGTGGGGTCCAGAGAGACAATATACTTAATAACTTCCCCTAAAGACTCTGATTCAAAACCAGATGATCTGTGATGCCCTATCTGGCTCTAATATTCTGTCGATTATCCTACAGCTAGCTACATTCTTTTGGTATTGTAGCTGGATTCTGATGTGAGAAGCTGTTGAGGTGGCAGCACTGGAACATCATTAAGAGAAAGCACAACTAAATCATCTCTGTGTCAAATGAGGCTAATTACACCAGCAAAACCCTCCCTGTCAGCATATGGATAAAATGCACAGTAGAAGCAGCTGGGAGAGATTTACCCACTGCCTACGCTCATTCAGCAAGATGCAAGTCAGATGAAGGAGCACTCCTTACAGAAATTCCTAAATCAGCTTGATCATCAAAAGCATTTTGATCACATTAAAATAAGTGGAATTCATCAGAAGAGAATTTGAATCTAAAAGCTTACAAGCCACCTTTCAGATCATTTTCTTGGGGGAGCTTCATATTTATATGCAAATGGTGGTTTTCTATTTTCTTTATACATAATTCCACCTAAAAGTCTCTCAGTTCCTTTCTGTAAAAGCAACAAGATTTTGAAAGCTCTTTTGTTTATTGCCATTAATATAACGGTTTCTATCTTGAAAATGGTTTTTAAAATGTAGTACATGTAAATGTACTGCATTATGTAAACATACTGCATTTTATCATTGCCTTTGTTTTTCTTTAAATATTTCTGTAGTTATCCATGAGTTATGACAATAATACTGTTTAACATTTATTGAGGGTTACTCTGTGCCATGTACCATCCTACCACATATATCTATGGATATAGATATAATAAAACCTCATATATATGTATAAAACCTCATTTAATTTTCTCAATAATTGCATATGGTCGACATTATTATCAGATATGAGCTAAGTTGCTCAGTATCACCTAAGTTAGGAATGGAGCTGACACTGAAATCCAGGTATACTGACTCCAGAGGCTACTCTTTAATATTTAGCTCTGTATTTCCCAAAATATGAATTATTTAAGATTGGAGAGGGTTGGGTTAAAAAACTGGTTTCTTTAGTGTAGAATTTCTCAGAGTTTCTCAAAGCTAATTGAGCTTTACAAATATCTAAAACACAAATGCAGAATATAACATTTCCCAAGCCTCCCTGAACAAAATTGATTTTGTTGTTCTTGTTTTGTTTTGTTTTTGTTTTGACTGAATCTCTTCAGATCATTGTTCTGCAAAGAAAACTCTATGAAATGATGGTCCACAAATCAGTGGTCTACAAAGTGGTCTACCTCCCTGCCCACCAAGGCTCAACTCTTCCCCCTTTTCCAGGGACTAAAAGGAAGACCTGGCCAGGCATGGTGGCTCACGCCTGTAATCCAGCACTTTGGAAGGCCGAGGTGGGCAGATCACCTGAGGTCAGGAGTTCAAGACCAGCCTGGCCAACATGGTGAAAACCCATCTCTACTAAAAATACAAAAATTAGCCGGGTGTGGTGGTACATGCCTGTAGTCTCAACTACTGGGGAGGCTGAAGCACAAGAATCACTTGAACCCAGGAGGCAGAGGTTGCAGTGAGCCAAGATCATACCACCGTACTCCAGCCTGGGCAATAGAGTGAGACTCAGTCTCAAAAAAAAAAAAAAAAAAAAAAGAAGAAGAAGAGAAGACCTGATAGGCGAGAGGCCAGGGATAAGTTGCCAGTACATACCTGTGTCCTTTGAAAATTCTCATTCAAGTAAATTGGAAATACCTTTCTGGGGCATTAATTACATATGAAAAGGCTTTCAACCTGGAGTGCTCAAGATAAAACACTAGGGTAGGAAGAAAATATTATAACTTTGATTTCAAACTCATACTTGATTTGTTTTTTTTTTTCTTCCTTTTTCACAAATTTTATCAATAAAATATCCTTGGACAGATACACAAGATACACAAGAAACTAAAATCCTTGGATACTTTTGCAGAAAGGAATGGGGGTGTCTCAAGTTTCAAGCTTACATATATATGAAATGTTGGAATGGTAACATGTATATCTGTTTGTTTGTTTTTATTTATTTATTTTGAGATGGAGTCTTGCTCTGCCACCCAGGCTGGAATGCAGCTGTGTGATCTCAGCTCACTGCAGCCTCTGCCTCCCGGGTTCAGGTGATTCTCTGCCTCAGCTTCCTGGGTAGCTGGGGCTACAGGTGCCTGCTACCACACCTGGCTAATTTTTGTATTTTTAGTAGAGAGAGAGTTTTGCTATATTGGCCAGGCTGGTCTTGAACTCCTGACCTCAGGTGATCTGCCCGCCTCGGCCTCCCAAAGTGCTGGGATTACAGGCATGAGCACGGCGCCCGGCCAACATGTATAGTATTTGTAAATATTGAATATCAGTAGCTTGGAGATGGGTCCTAGTAGGTTGGTGCAAAAGTAATTGTGATTTTTGCTGTTACTTTAATCTACATATAAAAAGTATTTAATTTCTTCATATTCTTTGACCTAGCAATTTCACTTTTTGGAATTTGTTCAATTTACTCTAAAGAAATAAACTTGTGTGTTTATAAACTATTTAGCTATAGGGATATTTATTAGAGAACTATTTGTGCTTGTGAGAATTGAAAACATTCTAAATATCCAACAATTGAGGATTGGTTATACAAATTATGGTACATCCATATAAAGAATCCTAACAGAGGGCAATAAAAAATTATTTAGTAGTAGAGTACACAGTTGCCTAGAAAAAAAGAATCCTGACTTTCTCAGTCAAAAAAACAGATGAGAAAAAATGATAGAGTTTGTATGCCTAAAAGAAAGGACTGGAATGAAAACACTGAAATGTTAATGGTGGTAGCTTCACAGTGAGGTAAGGGGAAGATTTTATTCTGTGCCTTTCTATGTTATCCTAACTCTTGCACAATGAATGTATATTTCGGAATAAGAATATGTTTACGAGCCAGTCACGGTGGCTCACGCCTGTAATCCCAGAACTTTGGGACGCCGAGGCAGGTGGATTGCTTGAACTCAGAAATTCAAGACCAGCCTGAGCAATATGGCAAAACCCTGTCTCTACAAAAAATACAAAAATTAGCTGGGTGTAGTGGTGCATGCCTGTGGTCCCAGCTTGATCCTGGGAGGCAGAGGTTGCAGTGAGCTCAGATCGCAGCACTGCCCTCCAGCCTGGGTGACAGAGCCAGACCCTGTCTTAAATATATATATAATAAAACTTGTATATTATATATTCTTGTACCCTTTGTCACACAAATAATGGCATGTAAAACACACTGTTTTGTACTTTGCTATATTGTGTAACCTTGTACACATGTTGTTTCACCCATGTAGGAGTATATCTGTAGGATACATTTCTCAAAGTGGAATTGCTGGGTCACAGGAAATGGGCATTTGTAATTTGGACAAATGTTGCATATTGCCCCTTCAGGGACTGAAAACAAAATCTTCTCATAGTTTCTTTTAGTATATTAGTGGTCTGGATTTCTTTTTTAACACTTCACTTTAGATCCATTTTCATTGATATTGGCTTAATGGATACTTAATAAGAAAAGCAAATAATTTAAAATATTAAACTCACTTATAGTGGAAATCCAAGTGCTGGTTGTCCCCATCTGTTAGATCACAGGATCTAGATGCAAATAGGACATCTTGCAAAGGTTCGGCTTACGCAGAGGATGAATGACGTAGCAAGACCTCTGTTCCACTGTGCACCACTTTATTTGCTTCCACAGTCACCTTGTAGGGAAGAGGCAGACCCTAAGAGCTTGATTTCTACCTTCAAGTGAATTCTTTACTTCAGAAACAACTCAGGTTGCTGGTTGGATTTCCCTTCTGAAATATTGTAAGTTGCCTTAATATTTAAATAAAAACAAATGGAATCCCCTGGAGTATTGGGGTATGTAGGTATGAGCTGCATGAATTTGTGTATGGCAATATGATGGCATATAGGAAGATAATTAATTTTATTCCTGCAGAGATTCTGTAGTCTCTGCTAGTCTCTGGCGAACATAGCAGCTGTACTGAAATGTCAGATGGATTTGCACAGCTGACTCAAGTTGCCGAAAAGAGAGCAGCATAGTAGTTCCATAAATTGACCCCATCCAGCCAAGCCCTGCTTAATATAGATCCTGCAAGAGCTTAGCTGTGATCACTCCTAGCTGCTCAGCAAACCACTGAGGTTCCTGGGAAAAAAAAATATCTCAAGGGTGTGTTAACTTGGGACACTTGTTAACTGGGGGACCTTCTTGAGGCTTTTTTCCTTCTTTTTAAAAATCATCTTTGATTATTCTTCTTTTCTAGTAAAATAATATTTAGAAAAAATAATGTCAGAGCACAGCAGAAATTCAGATCAAGAAGAACTTCTCGATGAGGAGATTAATGAAGATGAAATCTTGGCCAACTTGTCTGCTGAAGAACTGAAAGAACTGCAGTCGGAAATGGAAGTCATGGCCCCTGACCCCAGCCTTCCCGTGGGAATGATTCAGAAAGATCAAACTGACAAGCCACCGACAGGAAACTTCAATCATAAATCTCTTGTTGATTATATGTATTGGGAAAAGGCATCCAGGCGCATGTTGGAAGACGAACGAGTTCCTGTCACCTTTGTGAAATCCGAGGTAACCAGAGATTTGTGTACAACCGAGAAATGGCTGCCTGGGATGGGCTGTTAGGTCTCTCTGTTGTAACTGTGATTTCTCAAGACTCCAGGGTTTGGTTCTGCTTTGTTTTTGCCATATCTAGATTAAACCATAATATTTAATCCTACTCCGACTGGAACTTTCTGAAACACTTAGATTTATATTTACAAGGGGAAAATTGGGTAATTTCTTGCAAATGTCTCTTTTTAAAAATTGCTGTCGGGTTTGCTGTGTCAGAAAGCCTGTGTTCTATTGCCACGATACCTAGTGACTTAACTCATAACCCAGAGGCAGTTGTCCTTACCTCTCTCTTTCTTTTTTATTGCAGGCCCCTTTGAGAAACTAATGACAGCTCCGTAGCCTCTCTCTCTCTGGCACATCCAAACATACGCAGTGTTTCGCACACAGTGTCAAACATTTCAGTCCTCCTGAAGTCTGGCCACACACCCTGCAATTAAACCAAGTCGAATAACCAGAAAATGTCTTATATTATTACTATGTATTGGCTGTCAGTGATGACATTTAGAAATCGATGGCTATTAAGTGGTTTTGAAGCTAGTTCTTCACTTTCTAAAACCTGAAAGCTAGAATTGTTGACTCTGCAAACTTACTGTGCATGAACATAATTTTTTTTATGTTCCACTTGAAAATGACTTAACAAAAAGAGGACAGAGATGCCTCCTAGGTAAAGTCTCTTTAGGTTATGCCTGTTGACAAAGATACATCTTGTTAAATTACTCTTAAGCTGGCTGTAATTAAGGAAAGTTGTCAATTGGTTTTACAGTCAGTAGAGTTTAAACATGTGCTAAGATTAAGAAAAGAAACAGCTGGATTGATCAGGTTAGAGTTCAAGGTACAATTTGCAGATTTTTTACAACTGGAGATCAATGGATGAAAAGCCAATTCTATGTGAATGCCAGTTTCAGGGGGTAAAAACGAGTACTTGAAACATTTTTTTCCTTCCTCTGGTATAACTTAAACAGCTTGATGGTTGGCTCCCCCTTCTGGTCAAGGTGAGAAATGCAGTGGTGAAGACTTCAG
The DNA here is from genome assembly GCF_029281585.2 of Gorilla gorilla gorilla. NCBI lineage: Eukaryota > Metazoa > Chordata > Mammalia > Primates > Hominidae > Gorilla > Gorilla gorilla. Next base: position 79,009,203 of record NC_086017.1, on the reverse strand, counting down.
GTGGTTAAGGTGACTTGTCACTGTCTCTTCTGACCTATGTTACGAGCATAAAATTTTTGCTCAAATGAACCTGTGTCTCAACTTGCTATACTGGCTTTCAAAATGATATCTATGAGGCCCACAAATTGCATAGAAAAGCATTATAATTGATGTGCAAGAATCTAATACATATTATTGATAAAAGGCCCATTTTATTTCCCAGACTAAGCAATTATTTCTCAATGTCTGCATAATCCTGTTTCATCTTACAGCTGGCCCTGGTTCCTAGGCACTTTCTTTCAAAAGAAACTGGGATAGTAAACTTGTCTCAGACAGAGTACCATGGCAGTTTTCAAAGAACTGAAAAAATAGAATCAAAATTGAGGTTTTAAATATATATATGTATATATATATATTCAAAATCAAAATTGAGGTTTTAAAATATATATATATTCCAAAATGTCAAACGTATCTAATTTCCCATACATTATGTTATGTTCTCAGAGGAAGTTCATGTACATTCTATACTAGATTAGTAGACATTGTAGGGATGTTAATTTTAGGGCAATAATTTCCTTATTCTAATATATTTATAATATCATATTTATAATATATTGGAATAATAAGGAAATTATTGCCCTAACTCAGGACTGTTGGGTACTAGATGCCTATTTGGTAGATACAAAATCAAAGCTTCAGTGTATCGATGAACAATTCTATGAGGTTTTCAAAACAATTTTTAACTGCTTCTGAAATTAAACACCATTAAAAAGTACAGAATATTAAAATTAATAAGATTTCCTTTTAATACTCATTTTAATTTATGGGATAGGATAACCACCCATTTTTAGCAATCAGCTATTTAAATAAGGATTATTTAAAATAGCAACCAGCTCTTTTAAATAAGCATTTTTATTATCTCCACTAGCTGATGCTCTACTTCATATTTCTTCTCTGCTATGTATTCTAACCCTCATAAACCTCTCTTGTAGGAAAAGACTCAAGAAGAGCATGAAGAAATAGACAAACGTAATAAAAATATGGCCCAGTATTTAAAAGAAAAGCTCAATAATGAAATAGTTGCAAATAAAAGAGAATCAAAGGGTAGCAGCAATATCCAAGAAACAGATGAAGAAGATGAAGAAGAAGAAGATGATGATGACGACGAAGGAGAAGATGATGGTGAAGAGAGTGAAGAAACGAACAGAGAAGAGGAAGGCAAAGCAAAGGAACAAATTAGAAATTGTGAGAACAACTGCCAGCAGGTAACTGACAAAGCATTCAAAGAACAGAGAGACAGACCAGAGGCCCAAGAACAAAGTGAGAAAAAAATATCAAAATTAGATCCTAAGAAGTTAGCTCTAGACACCAGCTTTTTGAAGGTAAGTGCAAGGCCTTCAGGAAACCAGACAGACCTGGATGGGAGCTTGAGGAGAGTTAGGAAAAATGATCCTGACATGAAGGAACTCAACCTGAACAACATTGAAAACATCCCCAAAGAAATGTTACTGGACTTTGTCAATGCAATGAAGAAAAACAAGCACATCAAAACATTCAGTTTAGCCAATGTGGGTGCAGATGAGAATGTAGCATTTGCCTTGGCTAACATGTTGCGTGAAAATAGAAGCATCACCACTCTCAACATCGAGTCCAATTTCATCACAGGTAAAGGGATTGTGGCCATCATGAGGTGTCTCCAGTTTAATGAGACGCTAACTGAGCTTCGGTTTCACAATCAGAGGCACATGTTGGGTCACCATGCTGAAATGGAAATAGCCAGGCTTTTGAAGGCAAACAACACTCTCCTGAAGATGGGCTACCATTTTGAGCTTCCGGGTCCCAGAATGGTGGTCACTAATCTGCTCACCAGGAATCAGGATAAACAAAGGCAGAAACGACAGGAAGAGCAAAAACAGCAGCAACTCAAGGAACAGAAGAAGCTGATAGCCATGTTAGAGAATGGGTTGGGGCTGCCCCCTGGGATGTGGGAGATGTTGGGAGGACCCATGCCAGATTCCAGAATGCAGGAATTCTTCCAGCCACCGCCACCTCGGCCTCCCAACCCCCAAAATGTCCCCTTTAGTCAACGCAGTGAAATGATGAAAAAGCCATCGCAGGCCCCGAAGTACAGGACAGACCCTGACTCCTTCCGGGTGGTGAAGCTGAAGAGAATCCAGCGCAAATCTCGGATGCCGGAAGCCAGAGAACCACCCGAGAAAACCAACCTCAAAGATGTCATCAAAACGCTCAAGCCAGTGCCGAGAAACAGACCACCCCCATTGGTGGAAATCACTCCCAGAGATCAGCTGCTAAACGACATTCGTCACAGCAATGTCGCCTATCTTAAACCTGTAAGTAGAAGGAGGGAGAAATGGTGACTGAGCACCCTCCATAGTAAATGTTTTAACGTAAGGGGATACTCACTAATTGAGACCAACTGGGGGAAGCCAATGAGCATTACCAATAGAACTAAATTACTGCTATCCCTAAGGATGTACACCTGTAGCACCCCATCTCTAGGTACGCCTATATGACTTCTGTAACAATGATATTAGCAGCTAACATTTAGGAAGCATTTGCTATAGGCTGGAGTTGTTATATGAATTAACTCATGTAATCATCTTACAAACCCTATAAGCTAGGTACTGTTATTCTCCCCATTTAATAAAAAGGATACTGAGGCTTAGAGAATTTAATAACATGTGGAGGAGACACAGCTAGGAAGTGGTAGAGCTGACATTGAAACCCGGTTCTGAGTCTAGAGTCAAGCTTTAATTCACCTCTTCTTCTGACCTCTTTAAGTGCATATTCAAAAGAACACCATTCCAGCCACAATGGAGCTGACACTCAGAGATCCCCAGGAACCTACAGTGAGGAATAAATAAGAATGAGGCCAGGCCGGGCGCATTGGCTCACGCCTGTAATCCCAGCACTTTGGGAGGCCAAAGCAGGTGGATCACAAGGTCAAGAGATCGAGATCATTCTGGCTAACATGGTGAAACCCCATCTCTACTAAAAATACAAAAATTATCTGGGCGTGGTGGCGGGCACCTGTAGTCCCAGCTACTCAGGAGGCTGAGGCAGGAGAGTCACTTGAACTTGGGAGGCGGATGGTGCAGTGAGCTGAGATCACACCACTGTACTCCAGCCTGGTGACAGAGTGAGACTCCATCTAAAAAAAACACCCAAATTGGGCCAGTTGTTTGTAGATAATTGAATGCTTCCAAAATGCATAGAAACAGTTCTTTTTAGTAGATGAAGAGAGACTGTCCGAAATTGCATTTGTATTGCTCACTTTTTAGGTAGATAAATGTTGAACTTCAGGTTGGTGTCACCGTGAATTCATGGAGTTTTAAAATCACTATTTCAATTTAACATTTACCATGATCCACGATTACTGCCGAGTGGAAAAGTTATTTTCCTTGCAACTTAAGTTGCAGAAATGAAGATGTTTTGGTCATTATTATGATGGTGTTTATTGAGGTTGAAAGATGTGTTCAGAGGCCGCAGGTGTTTGATAATTAACTATATTATTTTAAAATCTCCTGTAATATAGCCACGAGATTATGTTGGCAGAATAGTCTGTATATTATTTTGTTACACAGATTCATGTTTTTTCAAAACATGTTGAATTTTTATGCATGCTTGCTCTTTTTCTGCTTTAAAGAGCTTGATATTCTGAAATAATTGCTAGTCTTTCACATATGTATGGTCCTTATTCCCAACTCCTAGAATGGAGAATTATCAATAGCCCATTCTTCTAAATCAAAGCTGACTTTCAACTATGATTTAGAGAGGCTCTGATTCTTCCTGGAGCAGCGGCCAGGGTGAGAACGCTGGAGGTCACATGAGGTCAGACAATGGTTCTTTGCCTGCCCTTGGGAACAACATCAAGACTTTCTGCACCTGCTCTTCTCTGGACAGCCAGAACTCCCCTAGGAATGAATTGGGGTATTGTTTGAGAGAAACTAGTTCTACCACTTTTCCAGTAACTAGTCATTGGCAAAGAATATTCAAGCCACCTTGATGGCTGTACATTCAGAAAAGAGCAGTCTGAAAAGAATGATGAGACGTCTTTTGAGAAAATCTGTGCTAAAGGTGGCATGTAAGTTCGGAGTAGAAGAGGGAATGAAGTTCAAAAGAGCATCTGAACCAACTCCCTGACTTCTGAGTGCTCTGCTGAGCAAATCCATTTTTCCTGGGTCAATTCCATTCTATCCATTCACTTATTTGTTAATCTAACAAATATATATGTCAGGCAGATGAGAAGGATTGGGGATGTAGTGGTAAGTCAGGTTCAGTCTCGACCGCACACGGAGCTTACAGCATAGGTTTAATTTTTCACCCCTCTGCCTTTTACTCAACTGAGAACACTACAGTTTTGGGTCTAGAGTCTAGGACAAAAGACACTAAAATAAATTCATGATGATAATTGCAAGAATAAAACACCCCACCAAGCACTGCATTTTTCATATTTTAATCAATTCAAAACTACTACCAATTTTAAGTGTATTTGGTGGTGGTGTTTTAAAAAAAATAATTCAAGAAAAACATGCCGCAAAGTGAACTCTGACATGTTTTTTGAATGACAATCTTGCATATCACCCTCGGTTTTGAAAGGGCTTCATTTATTCTGAAGGATTGGCAATTTCTCCTGCCTTCAGTTGCCTGGCTTGGCCTGTGACAGATCTGTTTGCATGTGTCTCAGTTACAAAATGTCACACAACTTCATCTATTTGGTCCTGGAAAACACTCAGCAAGAAAAATATGAAAATGCCTCCTTGCGCTAATGAAAATTTGCTTCACTAATATCAGATTGCTTCCTAGCACTCTGTTTCTGTGCCTTTCTGCATATACTATAAATTTCTGCTTTAAAGCCAAAACATAGTATAATCTTTTAAAAGATATTTTTTTCTTTTGTTTTGAGGTCATTTTAGACTTACAGAAGGTCAAAAGTAGTACAAAGAATTCTTGCATACCCGTCTCACTTTACCACATTTGCTTACTTATCTTTCTTTAAAAGCTATTTTAAGAGGCAATACATCTGTGTGTGTAGTATCAACAGGGCATATGACTCAATGGAGGTAATAATAGTATGAGTAGCTATGATGTGTTCACACTTGGGTCTCCAGCCAACTATTGTAAAACACCATCGATTTTAAGATGCATTCTGATTTCAGAGCTGTTGAAATGTCCCAAAATATACATCTTAGACTCAAAGTACAGTAAACACTATAAATGGTAATGTCACAAAATCCCAGCAGAAAGGGATAGTTTTAGCCAATCAAGTGAGACAAGACAATGTTCACTTGATAGAGGTGAAATGAAGGGTTTTGGGGATTTGGGACAGATGCCCTCCAAATCCCTGGATTTTCAAGAATGAGGTTAAAATTAAAACACAGTTTTGAAACCTTGTGGGGTTCTGTGTGTGTGTGTGTGTGATGTTACTAAAGAGAACATTATTCAGAAACAAATTTTTTTCTTCGAAAAGTTTTGTGTGTGTGTGTGTGTGTGTGTTTTTGAGGCAGGATCTCACTCTATCACCCAGGCTGGAGTGCAGTAGCTCAATTATGGCTCACTGCAGCCTCAACCTCCAGGGCTCAAGTGATCCTCCCACCTCAGACTCCTGAGTAGCTGGGACCGCAAATGCATGCCACCACACACGGCTAATGTTTTTTTGTTTTTTAATTTGTAGGGATGAGATCTCACTATGTTGCCCTGGCTGGTCTCAAATTCTTGAGCTCAAGTGATCCTTCCGCTTCAGCCTCCCAAAGTGGCGGGATTACAGGCATCAGCCACCATGCTCGACAGAAAAATTTTTTTAAATTGTAGTTACTGGCTGGGAGCGGTGGTTCATACCTGTAATCTCAACAGTTTGGGAGGCCAAGGCAGAAAGATTGCTTGAGCCCAGGAATTCAAGACATGAGCAACAAAACAAAGTGAGATCCTGTTTCTACAAAACATTTTTAAAAGTTAGCTGGTGTGATGGCATGCACCTGTGGTACCAGCTACACAAGAGGCTGAGGCAGGAGGATCACTTGAGCTCAGGAAGTCAAGGCTGCAGTGAGCCATGTTTGTGCCACTGCACTACAGCCTGGGCTCTGTGTGAAAAATAAAAGTAGTTATTTTCCTTATAGATTTGGAAATATTACTTTTGTATTTGATAGAGCACATGTATTTTAAAATTCTTTTTTAGGCTGGGTGCGGTGGCTCACGCCTGTAATCCCAGCTCTTTGGGAGGTCGATCACTTGAGGCCAGGAGTTTGAGACCAACCTGGCCAACGTGGTGAAAACCCATCTCTACTAAAAATACAAAAATATTCGGGTGTGGTGGTGCTCGCCTGTAATCCCAGCTACTTGGGAGGCTGAGGTATGAGAATCACTAGAACCTGGGAGGTGGAGTTTGCAGTGAGCCAAGATGGTGCCACTGCACTCCAGCCTGGGCCACAGAGCGAGATTCTGTCTCAAAAATTTTAAATTAATGCTTATTCTCTCCCTACCCCACGCTTCTGGCCTGGGATACCTGAAATGAAGTTGCTGGAAAAAAATAAAGGAAAATCCATATACTTGCTTTGCTCAAATGCTTCCTCCTCTGAGAAATTACCCATTCAATTCAGTTTAAAAGAAATTTACTCCATGGGCCAGGTATTGAAAACTGGTAAAGCATGAGGTCAGATCTGGTAAAGCATGAGGTAAAGCAGGCCCACTTTATTTGGCTTGGGTATCATTGTGTAAGTTTTTGAATGTCACATGCAAAAAAATCCAGGTATCTAGCACTACTTGGAACATCAGATCTGGCCACACTGCACTTGCATGGAAAAAATCAGCTGTTTCTATGCATTGGTTTCATCCTTGAGAATGCTCGTGGACCCTCTAGTTTTTCTCTTTTGCCCTTACTGCTTTGTACCTGGCACGCTTCACTCATTTACATGACTTATCTGGCTTCTGTAGAATTTTTTTAGTATGCTCTTGTTGTTTTTAGCTATGTTTTTAAAAATCTTTGTCTTATCTAACAAACTGAATTTATTGGATAATGACTAAATCATTTCCCTATGAGTTAATAAAGCTGAGTCGTATGATAACAAAAAGACATTAGGCTGGTATAGGCCTATCCCTCCCTGACAAATGTGTGATATTCTTTCATCTTCAAAAATGTTGTGGTCTGCTCACTCCTACCATCTCAAATGAGTATTTGTACTTTTCACTGAGATAAAATCCCATTTGCAGCAACTGTCTAATTCCCTGAGGCCAGCTGCATTTTGTATCATATCCAAGCTTCTGTGCCAATCACGCAAGATAACTATTTTAACATTCACTCAATTTCACTTCAGGCTTACTCATGTATATCTGGACTGCTCCCATCCAGTTGGCTAAAGCCATTGCTAAATTTTCCTCCAGAAAGACTTCAGTATAATAATATCATGGGCCGCCTTAGTACATCAAAAGACTCCATGACACATTAGGGATTGTTATGATTACAGAACTGAAGTTTACAAACCCTTCAGCATTCATCTTCATCACTGGCCATTTCTTCTTTGCCTCATTTATGAGATCTTCTTTCTCTTTAGCCAGATTCTCTAGATTCTATCCTTTTGTACTTTTCTCCTCTTTCTCATCACATAATGGGAAATTTTCTCCTCTTTCTCTTGTCGCATAATCTAGAACAATTCCCAAATCTCCCTTTCCCTTTAGATCACTCAGGGTTTTCTTAGCACATTCAATCTGTCCCCAAACCAAGCTGCTCATTTTTAGGCCTAGTGGTTGTTTCTTGTTCCCAGTTTTCTGTCTTATCTCCATTCTGTCACGCATTCAGGTCTGAAACTCCACGGTCACCTCCTACTTCTTTTTTTCCTTCGACCCCTCCTCCCCCGTTTTTGGGACCTCCAATAAAGAAACCAGGATGATCTATAAGAGCCAAGGCCAAACATAGATCATAGCTTTGGAAATGTTACGATTCTAATGAAGGGAGCCTCCAAAGGAAAAAAGCAATGTAACATTTCAAGCTCATCAAGAGCACATATAATCCAGGAATTACGTAAACCAGAATTGCTTGCCTTTAATGTGTAGTGGGAAAAAAGGTTTTTTATACACTTTTCTAAAGTCCATATAGTGATTCTCAAATGTTATTGTGGATCAAAATCACCTAAAGGGCTAAATACAGATTACTGAGTCCACTGACAGAGTCTCTGATTCAGTAGGTCTTGGATGGGGCCTAAGAATTTGCATTTCTGACAAATTCCCTGGTAATGCTGCTGCTGCTTATTCTGGGACCACATTTGACAATCACGACTCGGTGACATCTATGGTAAACCATGTCTGCTGCTATCTTCCCTGAAGAGCCTTGCTTTCTTGCCTCCGTACCACCCTTTGCCTCAAATTACCTTTTCTTCTGTCTCTGTTAGAATCTATCCAATTTCCAAGGCTTGACTCAAATGCTACTTCTTACAACAAAACGTCAGGAGTACTCTGCCTGTGTATTTCCATTACCTTTTTTGTCCACACCTCTTTTGTAGGACCTCCCACATTCTGCTTCAGGTTGACAGCCCTTCTGGCCACAGTGGTGGAAAGACTTTGAGCCTTACAGGATTCTGAGTTCTTCAAAGCAGGTCTTGCTCATCTCTGTCCTGGACACCCACTGAGGTGTTGGTCCAGAGCAGGAACTTAATACAGGTAGACCAAATTAAATAGCCTGTGCTGAAACCAACTTTCCCACCCGCTCTGCCTCCCAGCCTCTGAGTGTATGCGTATGTGTGCACTGTGTGATCCTAGACACACACACACAAGCACACTAGACATACTTTCTTTGAAAACTAACAAGCAAAGGGGAAAAAGGCTCCCTACCAATAACACAAGTTGATTTTCTTCTGTTTGTAAGTTTTACATTTTTATGACATATCTAGCTATTTTTATGATTTCTACCTTTTGTATTCTGCTTAGAAACGGCCTCTTTGAAAATGATTAAAATGTGTGCCTGCCTTTTCTTGCAACTTTTATAGTTTTTGGTTTTTAAAAAATATTTGATATTATGGATAGATTAAAGGGTTAATTTTTAAAGTCAGTAGAAAGCAAGAAGGCTATTTCATTATTTCTTTTCCAAATAGTTAACCAGTGATCATTTAGTGACTCATTCCTCTTTTCCCCAGTGATCTGAACTACCAGCTTGGTCATATTTTAAAGTAAATATGTGTCCAGGTTTACTATTCTGGGTCAGTGCCACATTTTCTTTTTAAAATATTATTCTGGGCTGGGCATGGTGGCTCACACCTGTAATACCAGTACTTTGGGAGGCCAAGGCAAGAGGATCACTTGAGTCCAGGAGGGCCTGGCTGCTTTGAGTTATCATTGCACCACTGCGCTCCAGCCTGGGTGACAGTGAGATCCTCATCTCTCTAAATAATTTAAAAATTTTTAAATTTAAAATATTATTTTGGAACTCTTCCATGCATATATAAACAAATACAGGGAATAACTTATATAAAATGCTTCTTTTTCCATTCCATAATACAAAGAACACAGTGTTTTAACTATTTATTGCAGCTTTACGGTTATTTTAAATACCTGGCTCATGGTTTCTCTTAACTACTGGTGTTCTCCATGGGAGAGCCCTGCCGGGTGCAGTCGTACCCTTCTCTTCTCAAAGTTTGGCACAAGGGAGGTAGAGGGTCAGAAGCCATGGAAGTCCCCTTGGCTTGAAGGCTGGCAGGCAGCAGCACATCAAAGGTCCTCTCTGGTGGGCAGAATATTGGAAAAACATTCCTAGCCAAAGATCGTGGGCTGAGAACTGGCTGCAAGAGGAGCCATAGCAGGTGACCAAAATGGTTCATCACACTGGCAGGTGGACATTAGCAATACAGGGAGAAACATTCCTACTCATTGTTATACAAATGCCCAGGGGACACTGGGCATCTTCAGTGTCCTCTGGAAGGTACATACATGATGGATGAGTTGATGAGTTACTTTCCTAAGATACAATGACACTTGAAACCCTTTAAAAACTTGCTTTGTCCTTAAGGTTTTCCTATGAGGCAGAAGTATGAAGTGGGTTTGCAGTGTTGGACTTCTGTTGTTGTTTTATAATTTTTTTTTGTCTTGGGGAATGCTTTAAATAAATAAATATATATATATATATATATATTTTTTTTTTTTTTTTTTTTTTTGAGATGGTGTCTCTTGCCCAGGCTGGAGTGCAGTGGCGGGATCCCAGCTCAAGGCAACCTCCGCCTCCCAGGTTCAAGCAATTCTCCTGCCTCAGCTCCCTGAGTAGCTGGGATTACAGGCACGTGCCACCACGCCCAGCTAATTTTTGTATTTTTAGTAAAGACAGGGTTTCACCCTGTTGACCAGGCTTGTCTTGAACTCCTGACCTCAGGAGAACCGCCCACCTCGGCCTCCCAAAGTGCTGGAATTACAGGCGTCGGCCACTGCGCCCAGCCTTGTTATAAAACTCTCTTAAGAAAATCAGGTGGCTGGGTACGGTGGCTCACACCTGTAATCCCAGCACTCTGGGAGGCCAAGGTGGGCGGAGCACCTGAGGTCAGGAGTTCATGACAAGCCTGGCCAACATGGTGAAACCCTGTCTCTACTAAAAATACAAAAATTAGCTGGGCGTGGTGGCATGCACCTGTAGTCCCAGCTACTTGGGAGTCTGAGGCAGGAGAATCGCTTGAACCCGGGAGGCAGAAGTTGCCTTGAGCCGGGATCATGCCACTCCACTCCAGCCTGGGTGACAGAGTAAGACTTTGTCTAAAAAAAATAAAATAAAAATCCTAACAAGGTGAGATGGGTCTCACTTTGTTGTTCAAGCTGATCTCGAACTCCTGGCCACAAGTGATTCTCCCATCTCAATCTCCTGAGTAGCCAGGATTACAGGTGCATGCCCCCTTGCCTGGCTTATATTTCATGTTTAAATATTTCTGACCATCAGATTAGGAGTGTGCTTCAAAGAGGAAAGACATGTTTTAAAAAGAACATATAATTTTTATTCTTATAGTGATATTTTTACAGGCAGTGTATAATAATGAGCACTGAAATCAGGCAGACCTGGTTCAAATCCTGCTCTGCCACTTCCTAGCTGTATGATCTTAGGCAAGTTATTGTCTTCTCTGAGCCATTTCTCTCCTTACAAGGCTTTTGTAGGATGTAATGAGATAGTGTTTTAAAAATAAGTGTTAGGCCGGGTGCTCATGCCTGTAATCTCAGCACTTTGAGAGTCCGAAGCAAGTGAATCACTTGAGGCCAGGAGTTTGAGACCAGCCAGGCCAACATGGTGAAACCCTGTCTCTACTAAAAATACAAAAATTAGCTGGGCATTGGTGGCACATGCCTGTAATCCAAGCTACTTGGGAGGCTGAGGCAGGAGAATCGCTTGAACCCGGGAGTTGGAGGTTGCAGTGAGCCAAGATGGTGTCACTGCACTCCAGCCTGGAAGATAGATTGAGACTCCATCTCAAAAAAAAAAAAAAAAAAAAGTGTTAACATGGATTACTCACTTGTATAATAGCCTTGTGAATTAGATACTGTTATTATCATTTTACAGCTGAGAAAACTGATGCCCAACACCACATAACTACTACATGCTAGTGCCAGTCTTTGAACCCAGGCCAACTTAGGCACCCACCCTCTTATTTCCATGATGTACTTTGCCATGTGCTCAAAGCCCTTGGAACAGTCTCTGGCATTAGTAAATGTCTAATAAATGGTGGCTGTGGTTATGATTGTTGTTTTATGTTGATTTTGGGGGTGCTTTGGCCAGAATTTCAAACCTATTCTGTATCTTTTAAGGCATGTAAATTTTGTAAATTTTGCTGCAAAGCTCTTAAATTTCCAGGATTAATTTCCCCCATTTCCTCAAATGCTTAAATCGCAGGTGCAACTGCCAAAAGAACTGGCGTAAGAGGCAAGAGAGCCATCTAGAAGAACAAGAAATGGAAATAGTGACTCTTGGATTACTGCATGGAGACTATGTCAGCAGCAATACTTTAGGATCCACGTGGCAGAACTGGAAACAATGCTACCATCTGACAAGGGTATTTGTAAAAGGCAGAATGTTTGGGCCATGAAGAAGTAGGGGCTGAAGAGGAAGGTGGAAGGAGATAAAATATAATATTTAGAGGCAATATTTTCTACTTGCAATCAATTTGAGTGACTTAGGTGAAATTTAGAGTCATATTTCCGGAAGCAGAAGTTAAAGAAAATTTTTTAAACATTTGCTTTATTATTGTTTTCTTCTGGTAAATAATAAATAGAAGTGTTAACTATTGTATTCCCAATTTTTTCTCCTTCCATCTCTTCTGTGGTAATTCATCACATAGTATCTTAAAAGGAACAAATAATGTTTCATCCTATGGAAATGTGAAGGATGAATTGAGCTCCTGGCCCTTCTGATGCTTTGAAATGAAAGGATTGTTCCTTAGAGCTTCTCTGCAGAATCAGTGGAGATTTTCAGTTTCCCACCCTGCCTGGCTTTCTCTCTTGGTGACTCCCTTGGTGTTTTGGAGTATTCTTTCTATAGGGGTACCTGTGAGGGGAAGAACACGTAAGCCACAGAACATGGTGAAAACTAAGTGTCACTAGGAAAAGTAATGGGAAAGTAAAGCCTGCATATATGAAAACTTCCTGGCAGCAAGTTTTCATATATAGAGGGACAATGGGAGACAGCATGCTGTTTTTATAGAAAAGAAGTTTTACATAATATAGTTATTGACAAGCTTTTGGTTTTGGCTAAATACACACACACACACGCTCATATATGTTTACTCTGTAAGTCTAATTTGATTTTATCACTCTCAAACATATTTTAAAGGAAACTTGCTTACAGGAAGGATTAAACTTGAACTACTTATCCTATTCTTTAAGGCACTCCATTGCCTGGCCCCAATTTACTAATCCTGTCTTATCTCCCACAAATCCTTTATACTCTACTTGATGAAACATCCTTGTGCACACCCTTGTGCCTTTGCTCGCATTAATCCTTCCAAGAGACTTCCCTCCTGTTCTCCATTAATGAACGTCCTATCCAGTCTTCAACTCCCGGGTCAGATCCTGTGTCCTCCATAAAAAACTTTCCAGACAACTCCAATCTGTCCTTCTTCGAAGTTCCTAGAGGCCTTAATTATTCATTCTAGCCACTAGGTGCATAGAATTTGAGATTTTTGTAATAATAGAAGTAGTGCGAACCCTAGAAATTAGAAAATCAAGCTTTGGGCCAGGTGCGGTGGCTCATGTCTGTAATCCCAGCACTATGGGAGGCCAGGGAGGGCGGATCTCCAGAGGTCAGGAGTTTGAGACCAGCCTGGCCAACATGGTGAAACCCCATCTCTATTAAAAATACAAAAATTAGCTGGGCATGATGGCAGGCACCTGTAATCCCAGCTACTCGGGAGGCTGAGGCAGGAGAATTGCTTGAACTGGGGAGGCAGAGGTTGCAGTGAGCCAAGATCACGTCACTGTACTCCAGCCTGGGTGACAGAGTGATACTCCATCTCAGAAAAAAAAAAAAAAAAAAAGCTTTGGTGCCTTTTCTCTCTTCTTTACCTGAGTAAATAATTGGCACCTGCCTTCTTTCTCTTTTTATGTTATCATAAGTGGCATGTATCAAACCAAACAGGCTAGGGGAGAATAGGTCTAATTGTGACAAACTTAAAAACAACACATTATTTGGAAAGACAAGCCATGGGAAAGAAATATGGTGTTTCTATTTTTTTCAGATAATTTAGTATGTACAAAAGTATCCAAATTTAAATATAGTTTTCAATGGCTGATAGTTTTGTTTTCTCGCCCTTCAATATTTCTAGAAAACATCCTTGCATACAAAGCAGGATAGCTAAGAAAGGGCTGTAACAAACAAAACTTTAAGTGTCTAGCACATACTACATCTAAGAGGCTAAACTCTGATAGGAAAAGCACTTTCAACATAATTAAAAGCTTAATGTAAATTAGTAGTTGAAATTCTAGGCCGGTGCGGTGGCTCATGCCTGTAATCCCAGCACTTTAGGAGGCCGAGGTGGGTGAATCACGTGAGGTCAGGAGTTCAAGACCAGCCTGACCAACATGGTGAAACCCCGTTTCTACTTAAAAAAAAAAAAAAAAAAAAAAATTAGCCAGGCATGGTAGCTCATGCCTGTAATCCCAGCTACTTGGGAGGCAGGAGAATCACCCGAACATGGGAGGTGGAGGTTGCAGTGAGCTGAGATTGCACCATTGCACTCCAGCCTGGGCAACAAGAGGGAAACCTCATCTCAAAAAAAAAAAAAAAATTCTAGAAAGCCCCTATGCATTTGTTTGTATAGCCACAGTATTATTAAAGTCAGGAATTTCAAAATGCACTGTAAGAGGGTTTTTATCTTAGATATACAAGAAGAAAAGATGATCCAATTTCATAGCTTATGGCCTCAATACACAGGTTTTGCCAAAAGAGGTGAAGCAGTTCACATTATGCTTTTTCTACCACCCAACCCTAAAGATCTTAGTTGCAGATTTTAGCTTGTTTTTAAATGTAATCATAATTTACAACATTTATATGTTACATTTTTCTATTATTACCCTTCCAGAATTGACTACTGGCCATTAGTAATTACAAGTATCTTTTTTTTATTAGTTTCTCCAAATTTATTGGATTTTATCGGCAGAATTCACCTTGTAGAAAATGGAATGGGTTAACATGTATATAAAACTCATGCCAGGTTTAAAAATAGGATCCCACTGGAATTGTTTTATTCTGGCTGCAAGTTAATAAAGTATTCAAGCTTTACTAAACAGTATTTGAAACAGCTGAAGTGTTTGCTTCACTGTTTATACGGTCGTCGCCAAGTTTCTCAGGTATTTAAGACAGATGTTTATTAAATAAAGTCTCACCAAAAAAACCTTTAATCAATTTTATTCTTCATATTTGGGTAAGGGTACAGATTCTAGACCATGTCTGTGAAGTCATGGTGATATCACTGTGCTAAAGATCATGGCTGTAGGTTGGCTGAGAATTTAAAATGCAAGAAAAATCAGAAGCAGCACATCATTGCTTCTTATTCTAGGACATACAGAGAGTTTCTTCAGTAAGTACCACTCCAGTTGTCTTCACAATTTAATGCTACAGAAACCTAAATGTTTCTACTTCAGCTATGAAATCATTCAATTGGCAGGCAAAACATTTTTTTATCACTTATTTATAAAAACATGAGAAAGGGAGGAAAAATAATAGAATGTATAAACTCATGCTATCATAATTCTAATGTCTAGCTATAAAGGCATATGGTTGTAACAATTGCTATCTAAAATTTTTTATTAGCTGCAGCAGCTGCATTCCATTTTCATTACCATTTTTTAAAGTCTTTTTGCTTGGTCATCTAAAGATGTTTTTCAAATTTCAAAAGATCAGCTATTATTGTCCTCCTTGTGCCCCTAAGGAATTAATAAAATGCACATTCATTTCCTTCTTTCTAAATGTTCCAGTTAAAAACTAAACAATGCAAAAATGGCAAACATTTTCTTGGACCATTTTTTTCACTGTAACAACAAAAAATGTGCAAGGTAAATAGAACTCAAGTTTTATTTTTGTCTGTTTGTTTTTTAATAAGTCCGTCCAGAATAATACAGGTTACATAGCTGTAACCATCTTAAGGAAAATGACATTAAGTTTGCAACAAATACCTGCTGGTGAAAACACATTACTAGCATTTCAAAAATTTACAAAAATGTAACAAAATATCCTAAACAGCTATCTTTATATTTGTAAACGAAGTATGAACAACTGGCTTAACCAGCTTCCACTGCACATCAAACAGGTGGCAAAGTGATAGAGATCATCTTTGATTTTTAAGAGAATAATAAAAACTAATTTATATCCCACACATTACAATTCTAGGGGATTAGGAACAGGCTAACACATGATGTCATCTACTTTAACAGCCTTTTCATTTACTCGTATTGTCTTGATGCTTTACAATGATTTTTTTTTCCTATAAGAGAATCGTATTGTTGCTGTAAAAGCCGTAATTCTTTTATTTTTTTTATTCCCTTAACGAAATCGTGTGATCCATTTCCCATTAGATTTCATAAACACACGTGAAACTTCAGACACAATAGGAGGGTGGTGGTTTTCTTTCGGTTTCTGAGGTCTTCTCTCTGAAACATCAGAGCTGATAATAGTTCGGCCTATACATGCATGCTGCCATAGATAATTGGGTGGTACGTGCACCTCCTATTTCAAAAACGCAAGCAGAAAGTAGGTCTGGACAAGGGCAAACTGCAACTCAATTTCTGCTGCAACCCTATCTCAGGTAAGTTACGTTTATTCCTTCACTTTGCTGATATAGTCAGTGAGTCTGTTGATGCCTTCTTCCTGCTGTTCTAGGGCATCCAGGACAATGCCCATCGGTGTCCTCTTCAAACCTATTCCTTCCATTTTATTCTCCAGTTTGTTCTTGAGGTTCCGAAGTCTCAACGATGCATGGATAAACATCACTGCAGAGAAGGGACACCTGGTTAACACCAAAGCAACAATTCTCTTTTGCCATATCAATATTACACTCCCTCTCTTCACACTATTAGTAACCTGCCTTAGTTAGCCACAGTCCACTCTGCTTCTCGAACTGATGCAAGCTTTCAAATGGCTCCTTGGACTTTATGTAAAGCTCTCCATCAAGTCATACATAGTTTTTTTCCTGCATTAAAGGAAAATGCTGTATTCAACAGGAAGGACCATTATCTGGAAGCCACACCCTTTCCTTCACACACTGATATCATCACCTTGCAGATGCTACTTAAATGTCCTGAAATTCAGAGTGAATCAACGGGATTCCATCCTACTTAAAAATCAACTTACCCGAGGCTTTCCAGAAAAGAACTCTTGCTCGATTCGGGATTATCTGTATCTTGTTCCCTGCAGGAGCACGTGAGTAAAGTCCACTTTTAAAGTGCCTCCCAGAGGCTTTACCCAAAGTGTTGGGTATAGAATTCTAGATGTAAAAATCTAAGGGCTTTACAGAGTTTCTATAGCCTACCGTTCCCCAAACTTGCTTGATTATTTTACCACAGATTCCCTATCCCCTTTCCTGGACCTCCTCCACCTGAGCCTTAAAGAGACAGGCCTGGGAATCTGTATTTTAAACAGGTAACCCTCTCTCCATATGATCTATACCAGCGGTTTTACAACTTCCATGTACATTCAAATCACCTGGAGAGCCTGTTAAATAGGCAAATTCCTGGTCTCCATCACCCCAAATTCAGACTGTTACAACTGAGAGAAGGCTCCAGAATTCATTATTTTAATCATCACTCCAGATGATTCTGGTGTAGGTGGATCTTGGACCCTTATTTTGAAAAACCCTGATGTGGATTCATCTGGAGGATCTCAACCTAGAGCACCCATTAGAAATAGTTGACGAGCTTTCTAAAAACCTAACATCCTTGGGTACCACTGTTGACCCACAAAATAAAGATGTGGCTGGGAAATGTATATTTTTAAAAAGTATCCTGAATCCTTCTCACAATTATCAGTTTGGGAATCACTTATCTAATCTCCTTACTTTAGAGATGAGTGAACTACAGCCCATATAGGATGACTGGTCCAAATCACATGCTGGTTTCCAGCAGGTCTAAGAATAGAAATCAGGACTCTTAACTGTCTACCTCTGATACATTTCGTTACACTGGCCTGTCTCAGGTTCTGATGTGGAAAGGTATTAAAATTAGCAAGCTGTTTGATTAAATAGTATCATTGAAATACTAAGCGTTAAGCACCTACAGAAAACCTGAAGAAAATCCCAAAAATGTCTGAATTTGTTGGCTTAGATATTTTATCCAATAGGGTATGGGATGTATCCATAAATATTCTGGACTTAATCTAACAAAGCCCTAAACAAGCAAATAATTTCATTTAGTGGAATAAGTGCACATGTCAAATGTTATTGAAAGTTAAAGGGATGTGCTTGTCACTTAATATACTAGAATTTTAATCAGATTTCTGCTGATTAGGCTGGGATTGTATTTCTTGTCTATTTCAGGCTTCAAGTGTTTGGAGTCTTAGTAAATAATTCATGTAAAACTTAGAGAATATCTAGATCTCTTCACCAGAATCTGAGTATTTAGTACCTATATTCTGAGCCAATTATTCCTATAGACTTACCAAACTTTTAACACTAGTTATAATCTCCTGAGCAAGTGAAGAATAAATAGTTTACTTCCAAATAATAAATACATTCATTCATGTGTCAGGACAATAGGAATGGCACTTAAAAATTGAGAATAGATTCTCTTATTAGACAAATCTGGAGTCTAGTGCAGGTTATGCCACATTCCTGCTGTATGACCTGGGATTTGTCTTTGTTCTGTTTACTGTTGTGTCCCCATAAGAATGTATGACACACAGCTGAGCGAAGTGGCTCACGCCTGTAATCCCAGCACTTGGGGAGTCCAAGGAAGCTAGATCACTCAAGCTTGGGAGTTCGAGATCAGCCTGGGCAACATAGTAAAACCCTCATCTCTACCCAAAACACAAAAAATTAGCGGGGTGTGCACCTGTGGTCCCAGCTATTCAGGAGGCAGAGGCTGCAGTAAGCCGAGATAACACCACAGCATGGGTGACAGAGTAGACCCCATCTCAACAACAACAACAAAAGAATGTATGACACATAGCAGATGCCCCAACAAATATTTGTGGAATTAATGAACTATAAGGCCTTGACCTCATAGTTCTTGACCTCACTTCTGTGTTATCTGGGTCTAGTTGGATAACAAGTAGAAAGCTGTTTTAGAAAATTCTGACACTTTTGCTGACATGCCAACACATATAAGAAATGGGTTATGGAATTCCCGTTGGATAATTGCTCCTACATTTTTTTGATGATGGAAGAAAAAACTCAAGTTCACTTACACAGCAAAGGAAAAGTAATGCCAAACACAAAGACCATGACTCCTCCAAACATGGATATAAGGAAGTAGCTCGCCAACATGACCACCATAACGAACGTCGTGGGGTAGCGCTTCTTCATCCGGCGAAGGACGTCTTTATTGTGGGCTGCCCACACAAACCCTGTGAACACCAGCACCACCACGATTCCTCCCAGGATCATGTTGAAGGGACTCAGAAACCTGAAATATGAGGAAGAAAAAATGAGGGGTGACTAGTTCAGCAATAGAAGTAGCAAAAGGAGAAAGAGGAGTAAAAACAATTATTGAGAACTTACTAATACTTTAATACTTTATCCAAATTGTCTCATTTGATTTCTCATAACCTTATAAAGGAGATACTATTAGTTCATTTCTCAAATGAAGAAGCTAAGGCACAGAGGTTAGAAAATGGTGGGGAAGGCCAGGAATGGTAGTTCACACCTATAATCCCAGCACTTTCAGAGGCCGAGGTGGGAGGATCACTTGAGCCCAGGAGTTCAAGACCAACCCAGGCAACATGGCAAAACCCATCTCTAAAAAAATATGAAAATTAGCCAGGTGTGGTGGCACACACCTGTGTTCCCAGCTACTCAGGAGGCTGAGGTGGGAGGATCGCTTGAACCTGGGAGGTTGAGTCTCCAGTGAGCCAAGATTCCCCCACTGCACTCCTGGCTGGGTGACAGAGTGAGACCTTATCTCATTAAAAAAAAAAAAAAAAAAAAAAAGGTGGAGCTGAGATCACACCCAGGCAGTTCCCATCAAAGTATCTCGTTAGAGGTCCACAATTTTGAAGACTAAAACTTCTTTTGAAGATACTGTGTTTAGCTTCCTTACATCCTGGGCTCTAGTACACAGTAGGTTGTGTTTTCTTAGCTCTAAAGGTTTATTTAAATCCTCAAAGAAGCTCATGATGGATGAATGTAGAATACAGGCCACATAATGGCCTCCATGGGCTAGATCCAGTCTACAGTCACATTTTTGTTTGGCCTGTACAGTGTTTTAAAAAACTTTTACTTGAAACCCATGTGTTAAAAAAAAATCCATAAAACTTGGGATTTCTTGTTCTCCTGGAACAAGAAAATCTAACAGTGCTAGGCCCACTTTCCCACATGTCAACAGCTGGCTTGAGTGCCTTCTCATTCAGACAGAATAAACAGTCTCCATTGAGCCCCAGTCCACACTGCTCTCTACTGCATCATGGACACAGAGGCCCAAAGTGAGGTGCTATTAATCACTGTTTTTCTTTTTTTTTTTTTTTTTTATTTGAGACAGAGTCTTGCTCTGTCACCCAGGCTGGAGTGCAGTGGCACAATCTTGGCTCACTGCAACCTCTGCCTCCTGGGTTCAAGCAATTCTTGTGCCTCAGCCTCCCGAGTAACTGGGATTACAGGTACATGCCACCACGCCCAGCTAATTTTTTGTATTTTCAGTATAGGTGGGATTTTGCCATGTTGGCCAGGCTGGTCTTGAACTCCTGGCGTCAAGTGATCTGCCCAGCTCGGCCTCCCAAAGTGCTAGGATTACAGGCATGAGCCACACCATGCCCAGTCTAATCATTGTTTTTCTAATAGCTGGCCTGAATCGCTCTCTTACATAACCTGCCTGCCCCATGGAGGCATTTGAGTTTATGACTCCTCACATAGAGATTTCATTATAAGTGTTTTTAAGTATCATTAGGAGATGAGTTACCAATGCAGATTTTCAAGCACACAGTTCCAGATTCATTCTTTTATAAGCCAAATGTTTAGTATGTAATAGCAATTACACTACTATTGATAATGGAGGAAACACATTATGTAGAAGAAATTTATGCCAGGCATGGTGGCACACACCTGTAATCCTAGCACTTTGGGAGGCCTAGGTGGGTAGATCACCTGAGGTCAAGAGTTCAAGGCCATCCTGGCCAACATGGTGGAACCTCATCTCTACTAAAAATACAAAAATTAGCTGGGCATGGTGGTACATGCCTGTAATCCCAGCTACTTAGGAGGCTGAGGCAGGAGAATCACTTGAACTCAGAAGGTGGAGGTTGCAGTGAGCTGAGATCACACCATTGCACTCCAGCCTGGGCAACAAGAGCAAAACTCTGTCTCAATAATGATAATAATAATAAGAAATTTAGACAAAGTTTTGGGCATTATAGTCGCCCACCCCAATCCACTGTGTATACAAAACCCTTAACAAGACGTCTGTGGTGGGCTGCTACAATGAGTTACTTAACTTTTTACCCTAGAGGCTAATGAGGATTTTACTTGGGAAGGACACAGACGATAGTGTGTTTTCCTCATGCCCTGAATAGTAACATTGCTGATTTGAAATGAGGGATGGGGGAAGACAGGATAAGGGAGGGTGATGCCAAGAGCTTACTTTCTCTGAAATGGAAGAGATGAAGAACTCATGCTCATATTGGGATTCATATTCAGGATAACACAATTCTTTTTCAAAAATCCCTTTAAATTTTAGCTCTGTTTCTACCTACTGAAACATAAAGGAATTTTGAACATTTTAAAATTAAGAGTAAAAGCTTTTCACACCTGAATGGGTGAAATTAAGGGATAAAATCAATGTCAAACTGCTTTGAAAAAGCTAAAAATTTCTATTAAGATGCACAAAGTTAAACAGTGGTAAGAGTAGTTGCATATAATTTTTGTTTGTTTGTTTTTTTGAGATGGAGTTTCACTCATTGCCCAGGCTGGAGTACAATGGCGCGATCTCGGCTCACTGCAACCTCTGCCTCCCGGGTTCAAGCAATTCTCCTGCCTCAGCCTCCCTACCAGCTGGGATTACAGGCACCCGCCAACATGCCCAGCTAATTTTTGTATTTTTAGTAAAGACGGGGTTTCACCATGTTGGCCAGGCTGGTCTCGAACTCCTGACCTCATGTGATCCACCCCCCGCCCTCAGCCTCCCAAAGTGCTATTACAGGCATAAGCCACCGCACCCAGCCGGTTGTACATAATTTAAAACTAAACTCTACAATAATAAGTTGCTTATTTCATTCAAAGTCCTTGCAAATACTTGTATCCTTCAAGCCAATAAATCCCCTCCTCAGAATATAGTCTAAGGAATTAAACAAAAACGCAAAGGTTGAGTTGTAACAGTATTGATATTAGTGGTATTTATGATTAAAAAGTTTCAGAAACGACCTGTATGGCCAACAATTTACTGTGGTATTGTATACACAGGTATTTTTAAAACACTGAAGTGCATTTAATAATATGGGAAGACATTATATATTGAGTGGGTAAAAGCAATTGTAATACATAATGCATTGTCTGTTAGGTAGATTTATCATATAAGTTAGATAGCTCAGAAGTAGAAGTTTCTAGGCTGAGTACAGTGGCTCAAGCCTGTAATCCCAGCACTCTGGGGGGCCAAGGTGGGTGGATCTTTTGAAGTCAGGAGTTTGAGACCAGCCTGGCCAACGTGGTGAAACCCCACCTCTATTAAAAATACAAAAATTAGCTGGGCCTGGGCTGGGCATGGTGGCTCATGTCTGTAATCCCAGCACTTTGGGAGGCTGAGGCGGGGAGATCACCTGAGGTCAGGAGTTCAAGACCAGCCTGGCAAACATGGTAAAACTCTGTCTCTACTAAAAATACAAAAAATTAGTTGGGCTTGGTGGCGGGAGCCTGTAATCTCAGCTACTCAGAGGCTGAGGCAGGAGAATTGCTTGAACCTGGGAGGCGGAGGTTGTAGTGAGCCGAGATGGTGCCATTGCACTCCAGCCCGGGCAACAAGAGCAAAACTATGTCTCAAAAAAAAAAAAAAAACATTAGCCAGGTATGGTGGCAGGCACCTGTAGTCCCAGTTACTTGGTAGGCTGAGGCAGGAGAATCACTTGAACCCAGGAGGTAGAGGGTGCAGTGAGCCGAGATTGTGCCACTGCACTCCAGCCTGGGTGACAGAGTGAGACTCTGTTTCCCCCCCAAAAAAAAAAAAGAAATAGAAATTTCTATAATTAGTATATTATTTCATAATCAGAAATAAAATGAATATATAAAAAAGGAAATACAAAAATATAAAAGCAGCTGCTCTCCAACCCACAACCGCCACTTGGCACAGACCAACCACAAAAGTCCATCTCTACTTGTCCCATCTCGCCAACATTAATGGAATTTCAATTCATGAACCACAGCGAAGCTGTTCCTTCTCCAATCCAAATCCTGGTTTTCTGCTCATCCTCCAGATCCTCTTGTGCCAGTTTATAGCACCCCAGTGCCCCAACCTTCCCCAGTACCCAGCACATGTGCTGTTCTCTCTGCCCTCTTCCCCTCCCTCTTGGTTCTGTGTTACCTGGGTCTACTTGGCCTCTCTGCACTTTCTTTCTGTTTTATTTTATCTGGATTATGCCCTGTCTTCTGAGACAACCCCGGAATTGGTCTGGGAAAGAAAAAATTCCCTTATACGCCTGAGGAAGGAAAGAATCTGATGAGTCAAAACCACAATCCCCTTCAGCAGGTTGTAGAGAGTGAAGAGTGAATGAAGAGGCCTTGAAACTCTTATAGATTAATATTATCTAATTCCCAGCATCACAAAAGACTCTAAGCCAGTGTGGTAGCTCATGTCTGTAATCCCAGCACTCTGGGAAGCCGAGGTGGCGGATGCATCGCTTGAGCCCAGGAGTTTGAGACCATCCTAGGCAACATGGCGAAACCCCATCTCTCCAAAAAAAAAAAAAAAACACCCCACAAAAATTAGCCAGGTGTGGCAGCACACACCTATAGTCCCCACTACTTGGAAAGCTGAGGTAGGAGGATCACCTGAGCTCAGAGGTCAAGGCTGCAGTGAGCTGTGATGGTGCCACTATACTCTAGCCTGGGTAACAGAGTGAGATCCTGTCTCAATTAAAAAATAAAAAGATACTTAGAGAAATTGAAAAATTATACCAAAGACTACAGTATAGTAGGATAAGGGGAGTTTACTTCCATTTGCTTATTTTTATTTTAATATTTTTTTCAATGGCCATGTATTCCTTGATGAATAAAAAAAATTGGTATTTAAAAATGAACAAATGAAATTGGGGAAAGGCTCCTGAATGTAAAAAACCCTTTTACAAAGCCTTGACTTTGACCTATAACCTACCCAAATGTTTCTTCTGAGCCGTAAAGAAAAGCAAAGATCGCCAGGTACAGTGGCTCACACCTGTAATCCCAGCACTTTGGGAGGCTGAGGCAGGTGGATCACAAGGTCAGGAGATCACGACCATCCTGGTCAACATGGTGAAACCCCGTCTCTACTAAAAGTACAAAACTTAGCCTGGCTTGGTGGCATGTGCCTGTAATCCCAACTACTTGGGAGGCTGAGGCAGAATTGCCTGAACCCGGGAGGCGGAGGCTGCAGTGAGCCGAGATTGTGCCACTGCACTCCAGCCTGGGTGACAAAGCGAGATTCCGTCTCAAAAAAAAAAAAAAAAAGCAAAGCAAAACAAAGATCAAATCAACACAAAGAACTCAAATGGAGGATTGAAATTTAAGGAAATTACTTTGCATACCCTGCAAGTAGGAGTGGGTTGGCTGGCAGCGAAGCATCAAAGGGCTCCTACTCAGTTCATTCTGGAATACTTATTAAAATAATAATTCATGAAGTGAAGCATATAACAAAATTCATGTCAAGCTTTTTTTATTTTCCTCTAGACAAGTAAAATACATATTTAGGTTGAGTGCCTAAAGTCCAGGACAAGGAACGATGAAAAATCCAGGCCTAACTCAAGCAATTCCAAATTTGCTTTCACCTGTTCTGGTTGCTCATGTCTAAGAGAAAAAAACAGAGCTTGAAGTTCTATAGAACTGGTTTTAGTTCAAAACCTGCCCAACAACAGTCTATAATTAGAAAGCAAGCAAGTTTCCAAGCTGGAAAAAACTAACGAAGTTACTCTGAGCAGAAATGATTTTCTTCTGTATCTGATAAAATGTATACCACTCCAATGCCCTGGCACTTACCTGTATTTGGAACAAAAGACAGACAGACAGACACACACACACACACACACACACACACACACACACACCCTCTAGAGATTAACAGAAATTCTCAGAAATTTGGGAATCAGTTCTTGCCTGAGATGCTTTTTAGTCAACAGTTGGGCTGTTTATCACAGCAATCACGACAAACCCCAAAGACTTTTAGGACAAAACTTTCCATAAACATGCCACCCATCTTTCATGTAGACAGCTGCCTCTGTGGTCTGCTGGGTGGAGTTTCACTTACTGATAGTCCTAGAGTAAGAAAGAGGGCTGGGTGCGGTGGATCATAACTGTAATCCCAGAACTTTGGGAGGCTGAGGTGGGTGGATCAGCTGAAGCTAGGAGTTCGAGACCAGTCTGGCCAACATGGCGAAACCCCATCTCTACTAAAAACATAAAAATTAGCTGGGCGTGGTGGCGCATGCCTGTAATCTCAGCTGTTCAGGAGGCTGAGACACGAGAATCACTTGAACCTGGGAGGTGGAGGTTGAAGTGAGCTGAGATTGTGCCACTCCAGCGTGGGTGACAGAGCCTGACTCTGTCTCAAAAAAAAAAAAAAAGAATGAGGGATGGTGAGAAAGAAGGGAGAAACAGCAGGACCTAGTTTTGCAACTCAAAAACCATTATGTTTTTCTATTGTGAAATTAAAAATATATTAATACGTATGTTTGTATATATTTTAATTATATATATTTAAAATATGAACATGTATTACCCAATGCCAATAAATAATTAATAAATCTTTCCCTATAATAGTTACACATTCTAGAGCAGTCATTTATGGTTATAAAAAGGTTTAGAATCCCATCACAGAAATTTTGTAGCAGTCTTCAAAGATGAATCAGTCTAGTCCAATTATACAGATAACTAAACTGAGGCCCAGAGAAGAAACATATCCAAAGGGATCCAGGAGAGAAACAAGAAAACAAGGGTGCCAGTTGTGGCAGCAACTCACAGTAGAACCCATTCTGTCATGTTAACTGGCTTTAGGGATTTCCCCCACACTCTAAGTAACCTACTATGACCAAGGATCATCCTGGAAAATCCCTCCACACTCTCATTTCTCTCTGAAACAAGGTGGCTATTAGTGGGTGTGGATACAGGTCCTAAACTTGCCAACGTGATTCAGTAGCTATATCTATAGTTTTACCACAAGTTACTGAAAGGGGAAAAAAAAAATCTCACAAAATTTTAGAGCTAGGAAGGATCTTGCTAACCCACCTCATTTTACACGTAGCAAGCTAAGGAACATACAAGTTAATAAATTTGTCCAAGGCCACCAATTGCAAAGTTGGCAATAAAAGTTTGCCATAACAGAAATCCTCGGATCAACTCAAGACCACATTTGGTGACTCCTGTCAGGCTGCAAGGCCAAAAAGAACCACCAAAGAGGCAGCAAAATATTTCCTGAGGAGTACAGGCAGCTTTGCACTGAGTTCCAATTTTCTAGCCGAAAAAGCTATTTTTGAAGTGTGGTTTCTGAGGAAGGCCAACTCACCGAAAAAGTGGGGAACAATATACTCACGGTGGACTTCTCTAAATTGGCAATGTTTCTCTGTGGTCCTTAATCAGCCAGAGGGATCACTGCAAATATGAACCCACCCAACCATTTTCTTGCTTCTCATTGTTCTTAAACTAAAAACAGAATTCTTTAAACATTCTACAAGGCTTCGCAGGGTCTGGCCCCTGCCTGCCTCTGCAGCCAGGGCCACTGTATATAGTTGTGGAGTTGGTGCCTGGCTGAGGGGGTAAGTGGGGCCTGGAATCCAGGTCACACACTCCACAAGCCAAGGCCAAAATTTGGCTTTGGCTGTAACTGCTAGGAGAGGAAGAAGTGCCTTAGTAATTAGCATGAGGGAACTCTCAGGGCTAGCAGCTGGCCTACCTGCCAGGTTTGTCACACCATCTCCTGATTGCACCCCCATCCACTCAGGGTTTCTATCTACCCCAGAACTCACCTTGCCTTCTGGCCATCTCAGGGTGAGGTGAATTAGGCAGAGAGGATAGTTTGCACACAGGCCTCACTCCACCCTCCTTCAAGTCTCAGCTCAGCCAGCCTTTCCTCAGTCTCTCTGACCAGAGCACAGTTCCATATGCCTTTTCTTTTCTTTTTTCAAGAAAGGTTCTTCCTCTGTCATTCAAGCTGGAGTATGATGGCATGGTCATAGCTCACTGCAGCCTCTATCTCCCACACTCAAGTGACCTTCCTCAGCCTTCTGAGTAGCTGAAACTACAGACTACAGGTGAGTGCCAGCTTGCCTGGCTAATTTTTAATTTTTTTCTTTTCTTTTTTTTTTTTTTTTGAGACAGAATCTCGCTCTGTCGGCGGGCTGAAGTGCAGTGACACAATCTCGGCTCGCTGCAACCTCTGACTCCCTGGTTCAAACAATTCTCCTGCCTCAGCCTCTCGAGTAGCTGGGATTAAAGCATGCGCCACCACACCCAGCTAATTTTTGTATTTTTAGTAGAGACGATGTTTCACCATGTTGGCCAGGCTGGTCTCGAGCTCCTAACCTCAAGTGATCTGCCTGCCTCAGGCTCCCAAAGTGGAGAGCTATTTTTGACTATAGGCATAAATGTGGGCTTTGAACACAAATTCGTCTTGAGTAAATGAGAACAGTGTCTCCTTGGCCTAAGGATCATGGAATAAAGGAGACTGTACAGTAGGTAAAACTGAACAGGAGCCTGTCTCTTTTGTTACAGAAAGGTCATAGTGAGATCTTCCTAACCAACTGAATTAGGAAGGCCTAGAGGATTTATTGCATTCTTGCCATTCCCTAAATATTTACTGTATCCTGTGTAATTTGGCACAAATTAAACACTCGCATCCAAACCAAACATTGTCTTTTTAGCAGTTGGCATGTTAAAAGTGTTCATACTAAGACATGCCTTAGGAACCTCCAGATTTTATTTTGTTTTTAATAAACAACAGGTTGGACTTGGATTAGAAACCATAAATCTGACGCTTCCCACAGTGATGGAGCTTCAAATAATAGTTGTGTACAAAGCTCTGATTAGACTTCATAAAACCCTTTTTAACTTTTCATTATGGAAAACTTCTAACATATACATAAGTAGAGAGAATAATGTATAATGAATCTTCAAGTATGCTCATCACTGCTTTCAACAATTAGCAACCCATGGTTACTCTTACAACCAATACTTTTTGGGGAACAGAAGTGGAAAGATATTTGTTTACAAACTGTTCTTCTTGAATGATTTTAGAAAATAAAAAAAAAAAAAAAGTTAGGCTGGGTACAGTGGCTCACACCTGTAATTCCAGCACTTTGGGAGGCTGAGGTGGGGGGATAACTTGAGGCTAGGAGTTCGACACCAGCCTGGCCAACGTGGTGAAACCCCGTCTCTACTTAAAAATACAAAAATTAGCCAGGCATAATTGTGTGTGCCTGTAATCACTTAAAAATACAAAAATTAGCCAGGCATAGTTGTGCGTGCCTGTAATCCCAGCTACTTGGAGGCTAAGGCAGGAGAATCACTTGAACCTGGGAGGCAGAGGTTGGAGTGAGCCAGGATCCTGCCATGGCATCCAGCTTGGGCGATGCAGAGAGACTCTGTCTTAACAAAACAAAACAAACAAAAGCTACTGAGAACTGTCACATGGCAAATTCTTACAGAGCTGTGGAGAGAAGACAGGGGCTGGACAAATGCTAACGAGCTTGGTAACACAGACTTCCTTCTCACAAGTTTCCTGTCTATTTACCCCTCACTAATCCCCAATTTTTGCATTCTTTTTGTTCCTCTGAGACAAGGAGAAGCTGCACCAATGAGATATGAAGCAGATTAGAAGAAGCAGGGCTTTCTGCCTTCCAGGTGTCTCCTTTAGCAAATTGCATAATGAGAAGGAAGGCCAGGAAATCCTATCATATATCAATGATGAATGCTTGCAAACCTGAAGTTGTTAGCCTGAAGGTTTTGCCTAAAATTACAGGGCTTGAAGGCATTCTCAGAAACAGGAAGCCACGCTCATTTCAAGAGACAGAGGATGGTATTAAGGGTGAAGGCATTCTCAGAATCAGGAAGCCACGCTCATTTCAAGAGACAGAGGATGGTATTAAGGGTTAAGTTTTCTGAAGCTGAGTGATAAGGATAGAATTCATTTGTCCAAAAAATAAAAAATACAAAATTTCCAATATTGATGCTTAATTAGATATTAAGTGGGTAGGTCAAGAACGGGTCTTGACCTTTTTGAACTGGATTTCCTTTACAGAGCTCTCTGTCCCTAAGCTGATTGAGAGCTTCTCCTTTCTAAGACAGGGGGCCAGGAATCCAAAATACACTCATTTATTTGCACACTTACCTAGAATAATTGTAAATCCTTACCTAGGGAAAGGAAACAGAAACTACCAACCAAAGGCCAAAAGTAGCAGGCAACATTGAAAAAAAAAAAAAAAAAAAGCTGGACAGAGAGGGGAGAGAAGTTCAGATAAACAAAGTTACATAAATAGTATCAAAGGTGTGCCAGGCATACCTCTCGCCTGTCATCCCAGCACTTTCGGAGACCAAGGCAGGAGGATTGCTTGAGCCCAGGAGTTCGAAACCAGCCTGGGCAACATGGCAAAAACCCTTCTCTACAAAAAATATACAACAATTAGCCAGGCTGGTGGCACATGCCTATAGTCCCAGCTACTTAGGATACTGAGGCAGGAGGATCACCTGAGCCCAGGGAGGTAGAGGCTGTAGCGAGCCATGACTGCACCACCGTACTCCAGCCTGGGCAACAGAGTGAAACCCTGTCTCAAAATATATATATATATATATATATATATATGTATGTATATACACACACATATACACACATACACTGTCAGAGGTTATTTAATGAAAAACAATCCTTATTAAAGATTTATATTTACTTATTTATTTTTTACACGGGGTCTCACTCTGTCACCCAGCCCGTAGTCCAGTGGCGTGCGTTCTTGGCTCATTGCAACCTCCGCCTCCCACGCTCAAAAGATCCTCCCACCTCAGCCTCCCAAGTAGCTGGGACCACAGATGCATGCCACCACGCCAGGCTGATTTTTTCTATTTTTGGTAGAGATGGGGTTTCGCCATGTTGCCCGGGCTGGTCTTAAACTCCTGAGCTTAGGTGATCCACCCGCCTCGGCCTCCCAAAGGGCTGGGATCACAGGCGTGAGCCATCACGTCCAGCCTAGATAAAGATTTTGAGATCAAAATGTTACTGTGTGTTGACAGACCTCTTAAAGTTCTGTATTCAGAAGAAACACATAAGCCATCAGAGGAAGACAGGTGCCAGCCTCAAATGCAAATAGATGGGCATGGAAGGGCAGGAGAATTCTGGGAGGATTTGGGAAGGCTGGTGAAGTTGTACTCCTGACTGTATCCTCAGGGCCTAGACAGTGTCTGCCACATAGTAGGTGCTCAGTATTTGTTCAATGGAATAGAAGGATCTGAGCTGTGGGTTAGGATAGTAAAATTTAATAAATCTTTCTCTTGTCTACATACTCAATGCCTCCCCTATTCCCAACACCTGAGAGATTTGGAATTTGGAATAATAATGTACAGGGGAGATCAGGTAAGTCAGGTTGAGAAGGATGTGTTTATGTAGGTGTGTATTTCTGTACACTTGCTATACTTGTATACAAATTAGTTATCATATGTTCAGTGTGGTCTTGCTGCCTTTCCGTGAAGGCAGGAATCACAGCTGTCCTATTCTTCACTATCTCCTAGCAGTGTCTGAGAAGTTGGTAAGTGCTTCATACTCTTTGTCAATTGAATGAATGAAGCAACACAAATAAGAGTAATGTTGTAGAACTGGTGTTGAAGCTGACTAATCTCAAAAACATTTCCACTTGCTTTAGTATAAACAGACTGCAACTCATTCTATCTGCAATCATTTTAATAGATTCTGATCCAGAGCCTCCCAGGGTTGCCTTACGCTTTTTTTCCTCTACCAACTGGAAACTTGGTTCTTCATCTTTACAGCATTTAAAGGTACAAACAATATGAACATTTCATAATACCAGATGCTGGGAGCCACAGGCCTAGAACATATTACAGAGCCACCAAGCCACATTCATTTTGAAAAGATTACATTAATGCTGTTTTCAAACTTAGAATTACCAGCCTTCCAGAAACTCCTTACCATCTTGAGTAACTGAAAGCATAAAGTGGCAGCTGTCAATTCCACCCTCCTGCAACATCTCCATAGGCCAAATGATCAGGCCACATGGTGAGGAGTTACTTCAGCTGGGAAAACATGGGCTCATTCCTTCAGCAGCTACATGGTTCTATCTGAAGGGGGAGGCACAAATGTATATACATAAGAATACATGCAGCTCTCTTGCTGGAGAAGCAGCAGAGGCATTTTTATATGTTGCAAATTCTGTGTGTGGTTGGTGATTCTGAGGCCACACCAGAAAATATGAGTTCTAATGGCAGAAAAGAATTTTTTTTTTTTTTTTTTTAGACAGGGTTTCACTATGTTGCCCAGGCTAGTCTTAAACTCCTGGCCTTGAGCAATCCTCCCATCTCTGCCTCCCGAAGTGTTGGGATTACAGGTGTGAGCCACTATACCCATCCAGGAAAGAACTTTTCAGAATAAGACAGCAATAGTATTGCAAATGTTGTAAGAGTCAGGGATGCAGTTGAATTTGGTTAAACAAGAGCTTTAGAAAATTTGCAGTATGGCTTAATGGAAAAAATATTTCACTTCCTAATATTAGCAGCTTTAGTTCCAATTAGCCTGTGACCTCGAGCTTTTACATTTCAGAAGTTATGGGGTTCAAGAGGATCAGTATTTCTCCTAGGGGTGTATATCACAATCACTTAGGAAGTTAGAGAAAAAGAAAAAAACAACAGATGCCTGGACCCTGCCAAGAACTATACATTTTGAATCACGGAAGGTGACACCTGGGCATATAGGTATATTTATTTAAATTTTCTTTTGAGCCAGACCAATCCAGTGCCTCTCAGATTTTAATGTACCTATGAATCATCTGAGACTTTTGTTAAAATGTAGATTCTAACCCAGTAGGTCTGAAATGGGGCCTGAGATGCTTCACTTCTGACAAGCTCTCAGGCGAAAGATGCTGCTGTTGCATGGCTCACACACTGAACAGAGTTCTCCAGCTCAAATCATTTGGCATTCCATTAAGCACAAAGAAGTTTTCATCCACAACTAGAATGTATCACACGCTTAGTACTTAAATTGCAAGTGCCATTAGGTGTTGCCTTTGTTTTTCACTTTGAAGGTCAAGGTAGAGACTTCTATTGTTGTGTGTGATGTGAAAAGAATATCTTAATCCCAAAACGTCTCACATCAAGGATGCAGAAGGTAAGCTATGGCAACTTCGATCTTAGACACTTTTCCTTCTTGATGTAAAGGATCCGAAGGCATTTCCAGCAAAACGCAAGTTTCCTAGCCTTTTATTCATGCTATTCCTTTTAAATAATTCAATCTCTTCTGATCAGAAGTTTAAACACAGATTTATCTCTATCCTAATCCCTCTTAATCTCCATCTTGGTATGGGCAGTTTTTTCCAGTGTTTCTGGATCTAGATAGTATTTGCTATGTTCTTCCCTCACCCTTCCTGAAATCTTGAAGAGGAGGCCCTCTCTATCCTCATCTAAGCCAGTTTCCAACATTGGAGAGCTGAGGCTAGAGCACTCCTACAATGCCCTTGAGGCTCTCCTCACCAGCAGGGGATGGAACCATTGTTGAACACTCTTTTATCCAGGTCACATTTTCACATATACTCTACCAAGATATTCTGAGAAACTAGAGAGAAGTCTGTGGAGGATCCAGATGAACAGCTTCCAGCACTGTTCTGACCTACCCATCTACTAGCATCACCGAAAGAGGATAGTTCTCTTTAGAATGAGAAGTGTTCTGGAATCAAGGACGCTCCCTAACTCTGAAGATGTTTGGTTTCTTCCTCGTGACTCATAGGAAGACAGAACAGTAGTTAAGAGCACAAGCCTAAGTTTGTGACTTTGAGTAAATCATTTAACCTCTCTGAGCCTCAGGTTTAACAATAAAAAAAAATAACAGTTTTTTAAAATTGGGTTCTATGACATAATGCAGGTAAAATACTTTGCAAGGTACCTGACACACAGAGCACTCAATAAATCTTTATTTATATTATTAAATGATAAAGAAAGAAAAGAGAACAACTGGTGGAAAAAACTACTGACTGTGCTTATAGTTGCATAGAAAACAGTTAGGGGTTATATACCAAACTTTTACTGAAGTATGAAGGAAATTTCACATTTTATCCACATAATTTTCAAATCAACCTTTACTACTAGCCTGTATCTTTTGTAAGTTTTTAAAAATAAGGATAAGTTTTAAAAACTTCATGGCTACTTTTCACTTTTTCACTTCAAAATTTTCATTGACAACCAACAACTCTTATTTGAAAGGAAAATGAGGAGGGCCAACACCCCTAAACTACCTGAGTTAGTGGCCTAAGGCACAATACTGACGGAGCTATATTTAGTCAAAGGGCTGGCCCCTGGCCTTCACAGTGAAAAATGGATTCTATCAAAAGCAGCAAGGCTGTCTGAGCTTGTGCCTGGTCTGGGCAGCATACATGTCTGAAGAAAATAAACTTTTTTTTTTTTTTTAATTATTGGTCTGTGTCAAACTTTGCCCCACATCTAAGTTACCTCAAGAAAATACCTCCATAACTAGATCACCAGATAAGATGCCCTCCTGCTTCTTTGCAAAGAGAAAGAAAAAAACAAAAACTGATGCAAACCTATTTACTACTTATTTTGTTTTAAAGACTTTTTTGGCCAGGCACGGTAGCCCCCGCCTGCAATCTCAGTGCTTTGGGAGCCAAGGTGAAAGGATGGCTTGAGCCCAGAAGTCAAGACCAGCCTGAGCAACATAGTGAGATCCCATCTCTAAAAAAAATTAGCCAGGCTTTGTGGCACGCACCTGGGGTCCCAGCCACTTGGGAGACTGAGGTAGGTGGATTGCTTGAGCCCAGGAGGTTGAGGCTGTAGTGAGCTGTGATCACAGTACTGCACTCCAGCCTGGGCAACAGAATAAGACCTTGTCTCAAAAGTAAATAAATAATAAAAATTTTTAAAAAGAAATTTTTGGCCAGGCAGAGGCTCACGCCTGTAATCCCAGCACTTTGGGAGGCTGAGGCGGGCAGATCACCTGGCCAACATGGTGAAACCTTGTCTCTACTAAAAATACAAAAATTAGCTAGGCATGGTGGTACGTGCCTGTAATCCCAGCTACTCTGGAGGCTGAGGCACGAGAATTACTTGAATCTGGGAGGCAAAGGTTGTAGTGAGACGAGATCACGCCACTGCACTCCAGCCTGGGCGACAGAACGAGGCTCAGTCTCAAAAAAAAAAAAAAAAGAAATTTTTTAGTGTTCCAGGAAAGCAGCCTGAAGCACAGAGCTGAGGGAAGTTTCAGAAGGCAGCTGCCTCAGGCCTTGGGCCTGCCCCGCCCTGCCCTGACTAACTTGTACCTTGGCTGCCACACTAGTTCCGAGTCCACTCAGAGCCTGTGCCCTCTGTACACCAAGCCATTCCCAGAATGCAATTCCTTAAGAATTCCTTAAGCAATGCAGAAGAAGGATCTGTGCGATTGTGTATAGAGTCCCACATGTGGGCTTCCACCTCTGCATGGGGGTGATTGCTGTGAACCATACTCGGAAACTGTGAAGTCTACCCCTCTCCTCTGTGCTGTGTGTTTGCTCCTTTAGCTTCTCAACCACTGCCAGGAGCTCCTGGGCCAGAATTCAAGTCTGATTCATCTTGGTGTGCTTGGAGCTTGGCATGGGGCCAGGCACAGAGAGGTGGCTCAATGTATAAGCCAATTAACTGCGAGCCAACTGAAGAAGCCACCCTGTTCACCCTTTCCCACACCCTTCAAGTGCAAATTTCTCCCTTTTCTCCCAAGCCAGCTTGCTGCTGCTTCCCTCTACGTCTGCCCTGAAATAGAAATGTCAGACATTTAAGTGCAAGTGAGTCCTTTATAAAGTCTGAGAGTGGCTTTTTCTTTAAAGATGTGTAGGAGATAATCAGCAAGATTGAGAATATCACCACCCATCCTGCAAAAGCGAGAAAAGCATTTCTTAAAGGGTGAACTAGAAGGAAAGGTGGTTTCTAGGAAAGCAGGTGTACATGCAGTCTCAACACAGGATACTTTGTTAAGTATCAGGTATTGAAAAGGCCTTCTGATACATTGAAACCTCAGGCTAGGAAGCGAAGACAGAGAAAGTGACCACGCCTGGCCACTGCTGGAAGAAAATGCCAGAAGGCCATCTTCCCAGAGTCATGGCAGCCTTTACCCCACAATGGGAGATGCGCCACCAGGAGACACCCCCCATTTTGATCCCAAGCTCAGCTTTACTGTACAGTGTGGCAGGCATTAGGCAGAGAAAGCAGCAAAGTGCGTCGCCACTTGGTTGCCCTTTTTACACTAGCCCGGGTCCACACCCTGCCGCCCTAGCCAGCTCCAGGGTAGGGTTACACCACTTTCCTTTTTCTTCTTATTTTTAAAAGACGAGGGCGCTACAAATATCTTTCCAGCAAGAGCCCGATCCTGGCACGGGGGCGGGGGCAGGGGGGTGGGGGAACTCTCATTTTTCTTCCCCGCGGCTGGCAAATTTTCCCCGTTCTCTTTCCCCTAGGGCCCCCCTCAAGTCTCAGCCCTTGGTGCAGAAAATGGGGCCCCAGGTTACTGCGGCCTCACCCTGCAAACAAGTTTCCACTGGCTTGGCCGCTTGCAGAATTGCCAGGGCAGGCGCTGAGCGTGGTCAGAGAGCGTCTCTACATCCCGGGATCTTGCACCCCGAGGCCCCTCCGTGCTCGCCCCGGATCGGTGTCCCGGGTAGGGGGACCCCACTTACCCCACAATGGAAATCATCATGGCAGCCACCACCAGGTAGTTGGTCTGGTAATAGAGCAGGTTGCTCACCACGCGGTTGTTCCATTTGGAAATGTCCCTGAAGTCCGGCCGGGCAAAGCGATCGGAACCCGGGAAGAAATCGTCCCAGGCGCGGAGTGGGGCGATATTAACGTCCATGTTCTCAGCTTTGCGTTCTTCGCCTCCAGAATCTGGCGGCGGCGGCGGCGGCAACCGATCAGCTGAGCTGAGTTGAAGAGTTGACAGCGGCTCCGTCTCGGTCGGCTTTGCGGTTGGCAGACAGCAGAGCAAAGGAAATTGGGAGTGGGCGGGCGTGTTTGCTCCTCTTTACTTCTTCATTGGCTCTTGGTTGGGTACAGGAAAACAGGAACCTCCAGACAGAACAAGGGACTGAGTGCAGAATAGAGATGAAATGACAGAAAGCAACTAGCGGAAATCCCCTGTCTGAAGGGAGGTGGCTATGCCTTCGCTAGCAGCAGAGAAGCTGCCTCCTTTGAAATACCTTTTTTGAAGGTTTACCTAGGAGTGTGTTCTCTGACTTACAGAAAAATTTTGGCAGCTGTGCAGATGCCGATCTAAGTGAAATGAAATGGAAGGCGACTACAATGTTAATGGAGAATGAGCTGCTTTTGAAAACTAAGTCTTACTAACCTCTACACATCTGAATGCAATTCCCATATTTTCTCTGTTTCACCATGAGTCACTATGTGTGAAATCAGATTGGCAAAACGGGAAAGAAGGTCATGTAGAACAGAAGGGCTGGTTTGTTTTTTTCACTTCTCTTCTTTGTTCTCCACCTCTGTTCTCTCCAGGCTAAATTGTTGGACTGCTATGCCATTCTGATAAAGTAGGCACTCTGGCCACTTCAGTCCTGAGCTGGGCATGTTGCTTACATTTTAAAGCAAACAGTTGTCTGCAGTGAACTAGTTGTTCTGCATCCAGCATTTTCTGGGCAGAAATATGCATTCCGCTTCAAAAGTTTTCTTAGTTTTATTGCAATATTTGGTGACAGCTTTCACTGAGGGACCACAATATATTCATAGATAACGTGATGTTTTGTATCCCAGCCCAAAGACCTGGCAAAAGATGTATTCGTTGTCAATTCTCTTCTAAGCTTCCAAGGGTCATCTTTTTTCAGTTAAGGGGCTGATTGGTACAATGCATGAGAAAAAAGTAGTTTGTTTAATTGTATAATGTAATAGGTAGAATTCTAAGGTGAAGATTTCTAATATAACAGAGTCTCTAAGCCCCTAAGTGGCTTAGACAAGGTGAATTCACTCTACTCAGATCACCAATTTTTGAAAACTTGGAAAGCAATGAAATATACTAATGCAAAGTCTAGAAAACATAATTTAATTTTTCTTATTAATTCAGAAGACAGTTAAGGAGCTTACAGCGACTCTAAGAAATTACTACTACTACTGGTGTTTAGGAAAATTTGGTGATTGCATGGAATTAGTGCTAAGATATATCTTATGTGCTGCTTTTTGAATAAAGTTTAAAATGTGAAAATATTCCTGAGTGCTCACGTTTTCTTGATTCTGGAAAAATGGGATGGTGTGAAGTCAGAGAAAGCAAAATTAGAGTCCCAGCTCCTTCCTCTCTGGCAGGTGACTTTGGAGAAACTACTTAATCTCTCCCAGCCTCGGTGTCTTCATGTGTAAAGTGGGGATAATGGAACATCTGCCACATAGACGAGGATAAGTGAAGGAATGTATAGGAAATGCTTAGTGTATAATGAAGGTTCACAGTTATATGTTACTATTATTGTTATTAGCAATAGGATAGCCCACGATTCTTGTCTGCTATTAATAGTGCTTTAATCTGATTTGTTTTCTATGCTTTCATTATAAACATCTACTGACTTTTCTCTACCTTGCTACAATTTTATTGTTGTGGATGTATCTGGGTAGGGGGAAAAGGTTGAGAATATTCAGTACAATGCCAGCAAGTATTTCGAGTTCTTTTGAGGCTCTGTGAAAGCACTGTAGGTTTTTTTTTCTTTTCTTTTCTTTTTTTTTTAAAGAGGAGAAAAATGTAATCCTGCTCTGCCTTCAAAACTTCTGCAATCCAGTGGAAACACTAGTTAAATATGAGACAGTGAGAGGAGTGCTAAATAGAGATGCACTGAGCCTCAGTGCTCAGTTACAGGAAGTCAGAGGGTGTGGAGGAATTCCCCAGGGCTTCAGAATGTCAAGAGGCAGCACTGTGGGCAAGCTGAGTAAATCATCTTGGTCAAGATGAAAGTGGGAACTCCAGTGGAGCCCCACACTGTTGGTGAGATTTATGAGTATTAGAAGCTATAACTAAGAACTTTATCTTCCAGCTGCTCAGAACTGCATGACCAAAAGCTGTCAAGAGTATATTAGTAACAATATCATTACTCCTTGATCACAGGCAATTGATACCCAAGAAAGAATTAAACCTCTTTAGAGGTTTAAACATAAATAAAGAAATTCTGAAAAGACAGAGAAAGCTGTTTATAGCATGATTCCCTTCTGTCTCCCTCCCAAAATGTTAACCCTGTTTCTCTCTTTGGGGTATGGGAGATTTTTTTTTTCTTTAAATATTTCTACCTTTGTTAAATTATTTTAAATAAAAATGAACATGTAATGAGTCATTACTTTTTTCCAGTAACTGTTTGAAATGCTATTAGTAGCAGCTCTTTGTTAGTGTTCATTCCGGGGAGGGAGGGGTCAGATTCACTGTAGAGGTCTTTCTGGGGCTTTAATTTATTATTATTTTTAGAGACAGGGTCTCGCTATGTTGCCCAGGCTGGTTTTAAACTCCTGGGCTCAAACAGTCCTCCCACCTCAGCCTCCCAAGTAGCCGGGATTACAGGTGTGGGCAGCCGAGCCCTGCTTGGTGGGGCTTTTATAATGGGACTGGTGTGTCTAGATAGGACCATTCAGACTATCTGTCTGTTTAAAAACCATAGCAGATAGTCTAATTGTTTATGATATGTTCCATTTGAAGTAAAATAAATCTGTTGAAGGTTTTGCTTGCATGTCTCTGTTGCTTTCATTCCTGGCAAGGGCAGATGGCTATTTCTAATCTGTCAATCAATCTAAGCCAGTGAGAGTGCCTGGTGTCATTTATCAAAATACCACCGTGGTGAGTCAGGCTGTTAGTCTCAAAGCAAGCAGATGCAGGGCCAGATACCTTTGCAGACTTCTTCATCGGCTAGCTGTATTCTATCCCTAGGCCTCAGTTTCCTCCCCTGTGAAATGGGTGAGACTGGACTAGGTGGCCTTTAAGGTGCCTGCTGCTTTTCACTATCTGAGAGGGTTGTAATGCTCACTACCACTAATCAAACGGTATCCAGTATTGTTGGGGGTTCAGGCTACAGGAGCCCATTTTGATAAGCACTGAGGTTAAATCCTCAGTGAAACCATCTGTGGAGTTGTCTGGGCAAGAAAAAGTAGTTTCATAGTTGACACTGAGACATGTGATGCAGAAGGAGGCTGGTATCTCTTGATAGGGACTGTGAACTCTATTCCCACGCTCACTGCCTGGCACTGACTTTCAGCTCAGTGAATGCTATTGAACTGAACCTAATTGGGGGACCATAAAGGACAAGCTTTCCTTAAGGTTCACTGAAAACTAGGACAAGAGAAGGTTAAATATCACAGTGTAGTAACAGCAGCTACATTTACTGAGTACCTATCAGGCTTTAGGTACTCCATTTCAGAGGCCCTCAAACTTTACCAGTGGAGAATCACCCCAGGCTTTGCAGAAGGCTGGAGGGTGGGGCGGGGGGGAGCGTGGTGGGGAGGGTGGGGGGGCGGTGGGGCGCGTGGTGGGGGCGGTGAGGGGTGAAAATTTGTGTTAAAAAAAACTTCCCAAGTGATGTTGATCAGAAACCGTATTTTGAGAGCCACTCTGGATTTTACTTAATTATCAGTCTCACAAGGTGAATAGTGTTATGCCCACTTTATAAATGAAGAAATAGAAGTGTCTAAGGGTTTCGTAGCTCACAACTGAGAAGAATTTAAAATCAGTTACTTTTGATTCCAAATATCATTCTTGTCCCACTCCATAGAAGGAGATGTGTGTGTACGTGTATATACATACATTTTTGAACATGATCATTTCCCTCTATCCAGCCATCCAGATTCACAGTGTATATTTGTATTTCTGACTCTAGAAGAAAATAATTGAAACTTTTATCACCATTTATCTTTAGGTGATAGGATTATGGGTGTTCTAAGTTATTCTTTGATTTTTGTGATTGTTTTCCTTTATACTTTTTTCTTTGTATCTAAATATACACATTTATCTCAGGAAAAAAGTTTTAAAAAATCATTTCGTTTCCGCTGAACTTATCTAACAGAATGTGACATGAAAATATTAATGCTGATTTGTTCAAAGAAAATAATAATCTCCCACCCCACCAATGTAAACTGATTTAGATAAATGTATTATTCAAGTGAGTACTTATAAAGGCAAAGACTTTGGAACCATCCTGAAAAGCAGAAAGTGAAAATTTCCTTGATCTTTGACCCCAGAGGAAAGCTCTGGCATACTGGGATGGTTCTTCACGAATTTTTCATAGAATATACCAATATTTTATATAATTACGTATTAACATATAGTTTGTGTAAACGCATAATGTATTGTCTACATTTTCACGCTGCAGAGCAACATTATGCACGGTATAAGATTCACCTAATTAAGCGTAGGTAATTAAGATTATAATTACAGGGCAAGGCTTTAAAGCCCATTGGAGCCCAGCCGCAGTCAACCTCGACCCTCCCTGCCGGCTGTGTTTCTGGCCCCGCCCCTCCCCGCTTTGCCAGTCCCGCTCCTCCCCGCCCCGCCGCGCGTGGGCACCTGGGAAGAGGCGGAGAACAATATGGCGGATGGCGAGGAGCCGTAAGTACCGGGGCTCTGCAGACGCGCCGGGCTGGGCTGGGTTGTGAGAGAGCGCGGCGGTGGGCGGTTGCCGCCGCCACCCGGGGTCCCCACACCCCCCGCCCCGTCCCCTCGCCCCCCTCCCCTCGCGGCGCCCAGTGTGTAGCGCGATGCTGACCCTTCTTTTATTCTCTCTTTTAGGGAGAAGAAAAGAAGGAGAATAGAGGAGCTGCTGGCTGAGAAGTTAGTGCTGCCGGGAGGCCGGGGCCCTCTCCGGGGACCCCCGCCTCCCCCCACCCCAGGCCTAGGGGACCAGCCGCAGCGGGCCCGGGGGGCTGGGAGGGGGACACCCGGAGCGCAGGCGGCGCTGCCTCATCCCCTGATCCCCGCCCCGCAGCCCCGGGGGCCTGGCGGGCCGCTCCCGGTATCTGCCCGGTGCGGGCGTCGGGGCCAGGCTGCACTGCCCCAGCTCCTGCAGGGGCCCTCCGGGGTGCCTGACGTAAAGGTCTTGGAAGGACCCTTGTGCACTCCTCTTCCTCCATCCCAAATTGTCAGACAGTGACCCTGTGAAAAGGCAATCTACCTTAAACACACAGGAAAAGGACACAAGACCGTTTTGTGGCCTTTTGCAAACACTGAGACGGTAGTACTAATTGCAAACTTTTAATG
This sequence comes from Gorilla gorilla gorilla, assembly GCF_029281585.2. Lineage (NCBI taxonomy): Eukaryota > Metazoa > Chordata > Mammalia > Primates > Hominidae > Gorilla > Gorilla gorilla. Next base: position 78,967,977 of record NC_086017.1, on the reverse strand, counting down.
ATAACTCTACATGTCAGATATTGTACTAAGCACTCCAGTCATTTTGGCAGAATAATTGGCTCTTAAAAGATCTTAAAAGAGGTTGTTGACCTCAAACAACCTATTCATCCCTTTTACTACACACTCTATTTCTTATCAGATGCTTAATTCTATGCTGGTGAGACAGATTTAATCGAAGTGTTTTCTAACCTGGCCAGCGCCACATAATTTACTCCCCTCCCTGCCTGGGCAGGGTAAAAATACTCTTGCATTGGTTATGGTGAGTTTGTAAATTTCCGTGCCAATTCCCAGTAGCAGTGCTTTGATCTTTATGTGTGTCCCTCAGTTGAATGACAAACTTAATTTCACATTCTTTCCTGCCTTTTATTTCCCTCCCACTTTTACATGAAATCACAATTAAACATTGCTTACCATATCCCACGTACTGTACTGAGTCTTCTATGTGATTATCTATATCCTCATGGCTGAAAGAAGTAGCTATGAACGGCCTACAGATGAGGTTTATGTCTATTAAGTAATCTGCTCAAGGTCACAGTGCTGTTAATTGTGGAACCCAACACAACTCTGACATCAAAACCTATGGTTTTTATTGCTAGGCAATACTTCTTGGTCCCTTTTGTAAAAATTGGATATTACTAATATATTTGGCTGTAGAAACTGTGGGGTTATAGGAAATTAGAAAATTAAAAATAATCACAACCAAACGTGAATCTTAACTAAGTATAAAATAGATGCATTTTGTAGAGGAGTCCCACCTTATTCTGTTGTGTCTTCTAAAAGGTTTCTAGATGTCTATCTGTGGCGTAATTGTAACCTGAAACTTCGTGTTTAGTGGCAAGAAAAGCCGTCCCACAGCATTAAGAGATTCTTTAAAAAATTAGGACCTCTGCCAGGTTCGGTGGCTCATGCCTGTAATCCCAGCACTTTGGGAGGCCGAGGTGGACGGATTACTTGAGCTCAGGAGTTCCAGACCAGCCTGTGCAACATGGTGAAACCCGTCTCTACTAAAAATACAAAAATTAGCTGGGTATGGTGGCATGTACCTGTAGGCACAGCTGCTTGGGAGGCTGAGGCAGGAGAATCACTTGAGCCCAGGAGGGCAAGGCTGCAGTGAGCTGCAGTCACACCACTGCACTCCAGCCTGGGCAACACAGTGAGACTCTGTCACCAAAAAAAAAAAAAAAAAAAAAAAAGAAAAAAAAAATAACCCTATTTCTGAGAAAAGTATGTGAAAATTCCTCTCATCAAAATGATTTTTAGATTACACCTTTGGAAAGGACACATAAATATTAAATTTGCATCAGACACATAAGCATCAGAATTCTGAAAGTGTGACTTTTTTTCTCTGTTGAATCTCATATTTTCTAATGCAAGTGTGATGAAACAACAGATTGAGGAAGCTTGCAGTGTTTTTTTTGTAAATACCAAATGTAGAGAAGTCAATTTCTCACATAATAGACCAATATCCTAAGTTGAACCTTGGATTGCTTTAGGAAACCAAAAACATGTAGACTGATTTATTTCATCCATTGGGTGAAATAAAAATAGAAACGTGCAGTTCTTAACTTTAAATGAATTGTATAATAGGCAAGAAAAAATTTCAAAGCATAAACATAATCACAATGAATATTTTCCTTTTTATTTGAGCAGGTCTGGTGTGGTTACCTTTTCATTTGGGGATACCATAATAGTTGTAGGTGTGGTTTTTTTCATACTGATCTTTGCAGCTGAATTTACTGTGTTCTGTGCAGAATGGCTGTTGATGGTGGGTGTGGGTACACTGGAGACTGGGAAGGTCGCTGGAACCATGTAAAGAAGTTCCTCGAGCGATCTGGACCCTTCACACACCCTGATTTCGAACCGAGCACTGAAGTGAGAAACGTTTATTTTTAAATAACTGCTCTAATAGTTTTATGTTTCAAAACTAATAGAATGCTTCTTTTTTAATTTGCTCTTACAATGAAAATACTAATAAAATTGTTTTGTGAAACTAAATTTTTCTTAAAATATGAGATTGAATATTCACAACTGATTTTGTTTGAGTGACTATTTGAGTCTTAACATTTCTCATGTAATATAAGTTGAAAATTTTTGTGAGAAAAATCTAACTTCATGACCTCATGTAAAAATTTAAAATGCTTTCTGAAACATACTCCCCTTTTGTAGTGCTACTGTGAGAAATTAATTTTGATAGGAATATAGATGTGCTTATTTAAATTTTGAAATTTAGTTGGAATGAACATCTTAGCTTTGAGTATAATTAATTGCATGTTAAGAATTATGTAAGTACTAAATAATAGAGGCGTAGAATTTTGGACTGATAGTGTCTGACTTAAGGCAAGTGTTCAATTATATGTCACTTTTTTTTATTACAGGGTAGGGAAAAGTATAGCACATCTTTATGTCCTTTTGTATTTATAAAAAGATAGTATTTTGAAATAGAAATATTGTGTTACTCCCATAAATTAACGTGCAAACTCTTGGTTTGGCCCAGTGTCTCATGTGAATAACTTTCTCCTTTAATGCTGGGCAGAACTGAAAGCATTAAAAAGAAAAAAAGAAAAAAAGAAAAAAAGAATTGAAAGTATTAATTCTGTCTTTCTTTAGATAACACACCATATTTTCTTGTGCTTCTAAATTTTTTTTTTTTGCCTGATAATTTAAGATTGTTACTTCTGTTAAATGATTGTATTTCTGCTGATAAGGAATTTTCTAAGAGTTTTATGTGTTTTCATATTATCTCATGTTTTGTGAGTTTTGCTCACTTTATTCAAAAGGAGATGTTGGCCAGGTAAGGTGGCTCACGCCTGTAATCCCAGCACTTTGGGAGGCCAAGGCAGGAGGATCACTTGAGCCCAAGAGTTCCAGACCACCCTGGGCAACATAGAGAGAACCCATCTCTAAAAAAAAAAAAAAAAAAAAAAAAAAAAAAAAGAAAAAGAAAAGAAAAAAAAATTAGCTGGGCATGATGATACATGTCTGGTTTCAGTTACTCAGGAGGTTGAGGTGGGAGGATTGCTTGACTGCACCTGGAGGTGGAGGCTGCAGGGAGCTCTAATCATGCCACTGCACTCCAGCCTGGGTGACACAGTGAGACCTGTCTCAAAAAGGAAAAAAAAAAGCAGCTGTTACTCTTTCCCCTTCCACCTGCCGCAGATGGAGTTTCGCTTTTGTTGCCCAGGCTGGAATGCAATGGTGTGATCTTGGCTCATGGTAACCTCTGCCTCCCAGGATCAAGTGATTCTCCTGCCTCAGCCTCCCAAGTAGCTGGGATGACAGGCGCCCACCACCGCACCTGGCTAATTTTTTATATCTTTAGTAGAGACAGGGTTTCACCATGTTGGTCAGGCTGGTCTTTCCTGACCTCAGGTGATCCGCCCACCTCGGCCTCCCAAAGTGCTGGGATTACAGGTGTGAGCCACAGTGCCCAGCCCTGTTACTCTTTTTACCTTATTGTTTTACTCCTTTAAACAATTTGGGCAGTGCTTGATCCTCTGTTTTTTAAATTTTTAAACTTTTATATTTTTAGGAAGTCAGTTAACTGAATTTGATGTTCTCTATCCATTTGCAAAAATTAAAAAACAAATTAGAGATAGTTTTCCTTGTTAAAAATAGCCTTTTACTTTCATACAATAAAAGGCAATTTAAAAACATTAATGGCTGGACGCGGCGGCTCATGCCTGTAATCCAAGAAACTTTGGGAGGCTGAGGCGGGCGGATCACTTGAGGTCACGAGTTCGAGGCCAGTCTGGCCCACATGGTGAAACCCCGTCTCTACTAAAAATAAAAAATTAGCCAGGTGTGGTAGTGCACACCTGTAATCCCAGCTACTGGAGAAGCTGAGGCAGGAGGATCACCTGAATCTGGGAGGTGGAGGTTGCAGTGAGCCGAGATCCCATCACTCACTCCAGCCTGTGTGACAAGAGTGAGACTCCATCTCAAAAAAAGAAAAAAAGAAAAATTAACATTGAAACTTCCTGAAATCATTAGAGTTTTAGAATTCCTGGTTCAATAGAATTCATAAATTTCAAATAATTGAGCAAATACAAAGTCTCCTCTTTATCCTAGTGGCATTTTTTCCTGGAAACATCAGAAACTATTTTAAAGTTTGTTGCTTTATTTATAGTCTTTGCGGTTATCACCCAGCTTTTAATATGCCTTTCCATTCTTTACAGTCTCTCCAGTTCTTGTTAGATACATGTAAAGTTCTAGTCATTGGAGCTGGCGGCTTAGGATGTGAGCTCCTGAAAAATCTGGTAATATATATACATATATATATATATATAAATATTTTTTTCTTCTTTGTGATAAGTAAACCTTACTTACCTGTCATACTAGGAAATTTCTCGTGATTCTTAACCTTTTCTCTTGAGCCTTTGTTAGATAAGTTTAGCATGCCAAATTCCAAACAGTAATTAAAATGGTAGAACTTTGGAACTTTTTAAATTCTAAAGCTCTCAGCTATAAAGTTATTGATAAAATTTCATACTTCAGTTTTCTTCTCTGATCTTTAACAAACAACTTTTGGTGCTTCCTCTGGCAAAACGCTCCTAACTTCAATGAAGTAAATAACAAAACTGGTAATTCATATTTAAATGTATAGTTTCAAATAATTTATTATTTCTTTTGCTTCCCCAAATAACCCAGCTAGGTGGGTAAGGCATTACCCCATTTTATATAGAGGGAGACATTGAGGTTTAGAGATGTTGACTGAGTTGCTGAAGTTTTTGTGGATTATAGCGATGTGCCTGGAATTGCATCCAGGTTATCAGTTCTTAGTTAAGTGTTCTTTTTCAGTGAACCATTGGGTCATTTTATGACCTAATAAGACGATTGTGGACACCTAAGGTTTGGGAAAGCTAAACCTTTACTGAACTTATTCGCATATATTTAGAAATAAATTAAGTGTATAATTTGATTTAATTAATTGGTTTCCTTGACTTTTTCTAATCACAAAGTCGCTTTCTATAAATTTTGATGAGTTTATGTAACACAAATGAGTAGAGGCAGAATTGGTTTAGAGTTGTATGCTAGGCTTCTCATTGCGGTGTAGAAAAGTGGAAATGCTGGAATAGACTCTTTAGAAAATAAAGCAGGTCACAGCCAGATGGAGGACCCAAATAATTGGCCAAGGGGGTTAAAGTTTAAATATAAACATAGCCACATTAATTTTGTTAAGAAACACTAATGTCACTTGAGTGAAGTTGTAAAAACTTAAATATACTTCACTGTATTTAATGTCTTGCTGGGTTCTGTGGGGATTATATGTCATCATGGTCTCTGTCTTCAGTCAATCTGAAGTTTCATTGGGGAGATAAATCTCACATGAAATAAATAGCAGTATGCATGATACACTGTGTGGTGGGATGCCAAAATGACAGTACCGTATCAAACATAAATACTCTAGCAGTGTGAGAACCAAAGACTTATAGAAGGAAAGGGTTTATGGAGGATGGGCATTGGTTTTTGTTAGGTATTATAAATGTACAAGTTTCCTAAAGCTTATTAAATTTTGAAGCCATTATTTGCAAATATGACATTTACTAATTTTAAGTGTAAAATAATTGAAGATTAGATCTGAAGATTAGTCACCAAGCAACTTTAAGGAGTGGCTCCTTCTTTATTGCATTACAGTAATCTTTTACACAAAAGAAGAAAACTAAGGGTTTTCAATTTTACTCCTTGTTTTGCTTATTTAATTCATTGTAAGCCCCCTAAAGGCTCATTCTAACAAAAAAGAATATGATACTAGACTGGGCATGGTGGCTCACACCTGTAATCCCAGCACTTTGGGAGGCCGAGGCAGGCGGATCACAAGGTCAGGAGATCGAGACCATCCTGACTAACACAGTGAAACCCCGTCTCTACTAAAAAATACAGAAAACAAAAAATTAGCCGGGCGTGGTGGCAGGTGCCTGTAGTCCCAGCTACTCGGGAGGCTGAGGCGAGAGAATGGCGTGAACCCGGGAGGCAGAGCTTGCAGTGAGCCGAGATCACGCCACTGCACTCCAGCCTGGGCAACAGAGCGAGACTCCGTCTCAAAAAAAAAAAAAATAAAAGATACTAATATTACTGATTGAGCAAATATTTATTGAGCCTCCATCCCATATGCCAAGCACCATTTTAGATGCTGAAGATACAGCACTGAACAAATACAGAGAGATGTTTACGTTGGTGGGACTCACATTTTAGTTGAATGAAAAAGTAAGTATATAGTATGTCAAATGGTGTGAAGGGAAAAGGTTTACAAAAAGGTGCTATTGAGTACAAAGGTGAGCAAATGAGCCATACAGTTATCTGTAGGAAGAATATTCTAGTTAGAGAGAATAACAGGTACAAAGCTGTGAAGTGGAGCACTCCTGTTTGTTCAAGGACTGCAAGGAGGCTATCATCGCTAGAGCAGAAGTGGGTTGGGGGAGCATTTTTGGAGACCATATCAGACAGATGATGGGAGATGGAGGGGCTTGGAGTGGATATCACAAAAGACTTTGGAGGTTACTGTAAGTGCTCTCGCTTTTACTCTGAGTCATGAAGTCATTGGAGAGATTTATGCAATGAGACACTTGATTGGCTTTTCACCTAGGTTACTGAGGCTGATGCACTGAGAATAGACTAAGGGAAGAGCAGAGAGGGGGAAGAAACAGAGAGACTTATTAGATTATTATAGTCCTCTAGACAAGAGACAACGTGACTTGAACCAGGATGGTAGCATTGGAGGTGGTGACAGGTGGTCAGATTATGGATATATTTTGAAGATGGAATCAACAGGATTAGCTGATGGATTGGTGGTGTGCTGTGAGAGAAAGGAATCGAGGATGATACAACAAGGTTTTTGCTCTAGGGGCGGGCACCTGGAAAGATGGAGTTACTGCAATGAGGAAGTTACTGCAATGAGGAAGATCTGGAAAAGAACAAATTTGGTTGTTGTGGTGAGCAAGGGTGATCAAGTTTGGTTTTGGAAACTGTTAAGTCTGAGATGTCTGCTAGATGGTCTATATCTTGTAAGATGGTCTGAGATCACCAGAACAAAGCACAAGGCTACTCCGAATTCTGGCCAGTAAAGTAGGAAGAAAACTGAATGAACTGGAAACCAATTTTTAAAAAGTGTTCAAATTCTCATGAGTGTGGTGACCAACTGAAGAACATGTTTTAGGGTGGAGGAAGTGACCCACCCAGCCTAATACCTCAGAAAGGTAAGGTCAGATAGACTGAGAATTGGTCATTGGAGTTAGCAACACGGAGGTTATTGGTGAACTTGACAAGTACAGTTTCTGTGGAGTTTGAGAACAGTCAGAACTTTGAAAGCACAAATATGGATAAGTCTTGAAGATCTCTTGGTATATAGGGGGACAGAAAAATGAGGAAATTATTGTCAAGCTATTTGATCATCGAAGTAAACTGACCAAGACCAGAAAAGTTAGTTATTGAGACTTATTTTTTTCAGTTTTTTGCATCTGCTGGTAAATTTGAATGTGGTTGTACTGTTTAGAATGCATGGCATTATTATGGAAACCTAACAGGTTTTCTGTTTTTTGCCTTTCCCTGCTTTTTAAATTGCATGCTCTTGACTCAATATCTTTTAAGATACTCCTTTTACATATACAGCCTACCTATGTGTGTGTTTTTATAATATATGTCTTATAATAGTTACCATTTCTGAATCGTGGCATGCTTAATATTAAGTAAACTAAAATAAAGCTTGTAGAATTGCTTTTAACAATATTTTGAAAAAATAATAGCAAGCATAGTAAAATTAAAGTATCCATCAATAGCAGCAAAGCAACAAATTTTACAAATGTGTTTATGGAATTATATATATATGTAAAATAGTTTCAATCCGTAGAAATTTTGAGTTGTTCTCTTTTGGTTATAGATTATTTGAAACTGAGTGATTGTACACTTTGGACCTGTTCAAGAACTCTGAATTTTATATACCTTGCAAGACTCTTTCAGCCATCGAATACAAATTACACAGAATTTATTACTGAGAATTTGTAGACTTAAGACTACATTGAAAACAAATATTACGTTTTTAAATGTGAGGAAACTTCTGCTTAATTGGATTGTTTTTATTCCCACAGGCCTTGTCTGGTTTTAGACAGATTCATGTTATAGATATGGACACTATAGATGTTTCCAATCTAAATAGGCAGTTTTTATTTAGGTAAGTTTTAATATCTTAGCGGTTTTCTTTTTTTAAGCTCTGATAATCATTTGAACTTGTACATTGCAGTTTAATAATTTTTAAAAATGACTTGAGAGGATAATACTAATTTTATTTTAAAAAACAAAAACTACCATTCCCATTGTAGGTAAAGTTTTGTAAGAAAATTTCGGGCATCTTGGTGATAGTAGTTATGTAAACAAATACATGTTTTTGTTTTTTCGAAGAAGTCTCCTTCCAAAGGTTTATGTGATTTTTGGGAATATCCTCAGGTTAACTGTGCTCTGAAGAAAGGAAAGAACGGTAGCTCTTCCTCCAGTTGATGTCAGAAGAGAATACTCGCTGGAGTATTAGGCCCTAGTGAGAGATTGGCAGGGATTTGTGAGCCAAGGTTTGAATGGTGACTGGAGCAATAAAGTTGGGAAAGAGTTTGAGCTTTTCCTACAAGGGGAAAGAAAATGGAAAGTCGAGGAGAGAAAAACCAGAACCAATTGGAATGGAACAAAGAGGGATGGTTACCTTAGGCATATATGGAATATAGAGAACATCAAGGAGTGATTTGTTAAAGATGAGTTTAAGAACAGAAGTAGAGGCCAGGCATGGTGGCTTACGCCTGTAATCCCAACACTGGGAGGCTGAGGTGAGAAGATTGCTTGAGCCCAGGAGATCCAGACCAGCCTGGGCAACAAAGGGAGACTTCGTCTCTACAAAAAAATTAAAAAATTAGCCGGATGTGCACCTGTGGTCCCTGCTGCATGGGAAGCTGAGGTAGGAGGATCGTTTGAGCCCAGGATCTCGAGGCTGCAGTGAACTGTGTTCATGCCACTGTACTCCAGCCTGGGCAACAGAGCGAGACCCTGTCTCAAAAACAAAAACAAAAACAAAACAACCCAAAAAACAAAAACTGAAGTAGGCCATGTATCCAGACATGAAGAAATGTTCATTCATGAATTTAGTATGTAATATTGAGGGGTTTGAGTAGTTTAGGTAAAAGTGTGTATTTGTTACTCAAAGATACACAGAGATAAGGACTTTTTTTTTTCTCTCCCTAGTTAGGAAGTTTGCATCTGTTACTGACAGTGCTCAAATTGTTCTGGGTATATAGGATAAAGTTGAGCTAGCAAAAAAGGTAACATTACATTTTTGGATAGGCATAAAACCTCTACATTATCTTTGTGGAAGATCTTAATGGGACTGAAGTATGGATTAAAATAAGTTAATGAAGTGTTGTAATTGCAGTGTGACCCTTAATGTTTAACTTTTAAGCTTTATTTTTTGTTTATTTTTTAACCTTTGAAATTTCCCTTCTCTATAGCAAAGTTTGTGGGCTCTGTCCAGCTTGTCAAATTTTGAGTTGTGAATTCTCTGAAAAAGATACCACTGAATTGATTTGTTATTGATACAGGCCATACCCTTTAATTTGTGGCTAAAATGGTTGAAGATGGTAATAATGATATGTAGCAAGTACTTCTAAACTATCCATATTATTCCATTTAATCTCAGCAACCTCAGGGTAGATTCTTGTGTTCAAGGTTAAATAATTTGGGCATAGTGTCCTGCAAGGATGATGTGTGTGAAAGGCCATTTTATTGAGGTGGAGCAATCTGATTGTTTCATCCTGGAATGGTAAATTAACAAACAGTTCCCAGAAACCATCTAGGAGTTCTTTTGTTTGGGCTGTGCCGTAAAAGCACATAGAATATATTACTTAAAGTAATCTTAGAAGTCTACTTTATCCCTTTTACATACCTAAAGAGCTTTCTGTGTGTGGAGCCATTGAATGCAATACTGAAATTAAGTTCTTTGATTTATAACAGGGCCTTTTTTATGTAAGTTAGTACAAAGTGAAGATAAAACATTTACCAAAAGTTTTGAATCAAAAAAGAACAGTGCTTTATTGGAGAGAAGAAAAATTGGCCTGGCATGGTGGCTCATGCCTGTAATCACAGCACATTGGGAGGCTAAGGTGGGCGGATCACTTGAGGTCAGAAGTTCGAGACCAGCCCGGCCAACATGGTGAAACCCTGTGTCTACTAAAAATACAAAAATTAGCCAGTCATAGTGACTCATGCCCGTAGTCCCAGCTATACTCTGGAGGCTGAGACACGAGAATTGTTTGAATCTGGGAGGCTGACTGCACTCCAGCCTGGGTGACAGAGCGAGACTCTGTCTCAAACAAAAAAAAAAAAAAAAAAAGAAAAGAAAAGAAAAATTGACATGCTAAAGTGTTTTTCTTTGAAATTTCAAATTTTTTTCTAATAAGCACACGATTTATTATTTTCATTTATTTTAAAAGTATTTACTGTGTGCTAGATAGGAAGGAATATGAAGAGAGTAAGAACATGGTCACTTTCATCCAAATAATAGTCTAGTGGGTATGATAGACGTGTATGTAACAAATATGTTATGAAAAAAGTAATAATGTTCTTATTATATACATGGAGTGATTTCTCTGAGGAGAATATGGAAATATTAGGAAAGAAAATACCATTTGTATAGAACTTAGAGGAGGAAATTAATATCCTTTCCTATCTATATGTGTGGTTATTGTTTTAAGAGTGACCTTTTGAGGCTTTATATATTCAGCTTCTGTGATGTAATAGTAACATTTGCAATTTTAGCTGACACTTTTGGTATTATTCTTTCTTTAAAAACTTGGTGCCGGGCATGATGGCTCATGCCTGTAATCCCAGCGTTTTGGGAGGCTGAGGCGGGCAGATGACCTGAGGTCAGGAGTTCGAGACCAGCCTGACCAACATGGCAAAACTAAAAATACAAAAACTAGCTGGTTGTGGTGGCAGGCACCTGTAATCTCACCTACCTAGAGACTGAGGCATGAGAATTGCTTGAACCTGGGAGGCGGAGGTTGCAGTGAGCCGAGATCGCACCACTGCACTCCAGCCTGGGTGACAGAGTGAGTGAGACTCCGTCTCAAAAAGAAAAAAGAAAAAAACATGGTTACAGCCTCTTTTTTTTTTTTTTTTTTCCATTTTATATACGGTCCAGTGAGATTTTTTTTTTCTTTTTTTTTCTTTTTCATGCAGCTTCTTAGGGGACACAAAATTTGCTGCTTAATCAGCACACACAGGAAGAAGGGGTTAAATGAAGGTTCTTGCATCCCAAGGATGAATCTTATTGTGTATATTTCAGCCAAGACCTGTGGAGTAACACCATAAGGTTCTGAGCTCTAAGAGTGGGATAATTTTTTACAGTGGAAAGTGGCCAGGAATCATAGCATTATTATGCTTTATCTGGGAGGAAGAACACTGTTCTGATTTTCTCTTAATTAAAGCAATACTTAATTAGACTTATGTTAATTTGGACCATTAGCAAGGGCTGACATTTAAGGTTAAATTACCATTTACCAAAAGTTATTACTGAAATCAAAATACTTAGGCAAAAATATTCCTTCTAAATTTCCTATAAGTAAACTTACTGTGAATTTACTTTTATGTTTGAAAATAAGTTATGTAGATCATATAGATTTATAATATGAATTATAATTTAAATATTTTTCCTGTAGGCCTAAAGATATTGGAAGACCTAAGGCTGAAGTTGCTGCAGAATTTCTAAATGACAGAGTTCCTAATTGCAATGTAGTTCCGTATCCTTTTGACAAAAAGAAAATTACTTAATTTTTAAAAGCTTTTTTCCTTTATTATAAGAGATATTTAACAGAGAATACAGATAAGCAAGAGGGAAAAAAAAGTCAGCAGTACTAACTTTATTACTGAGATAACTGCTGGTAACATTTTGCTATCTATTCTTCCAGTCTTTTCTGTATGGTTATATAAATATTTTTTGGGCCCTGATTTTTAACTTAAGTTTATAAAGCCTGTTTCATCGTCTACTTTATTTTGCATTATTGCCCTTAATTTCAGTATCAGTTACATATCTCCTTTACTAGAGTGTAAATTCCTAGGCTGGATCCAATTAATCTTTGTTTCCTTACAGTAGCAGACAGAGTAGACAGTCAATATAGTATTAGCGAAATGGAAGGTACATCACAGTAAATTTATTTTTACAAGAAATATGTTTTTAAAAAGGAGTATTTACACTGTAGTTTGAATTTAGATCTGGAGAACTTTTGGCATTTTATAGAAAGTCAGAAGATGTGATTTCTATGTAGAAAGTCCCACAGAATAAAAAATCAACATACCAGTGAACTTGTGAAAGTTAATGTAAAATACAATGCCATTTACAACTGCTTACAAAGAAAAATAAATACTTAGATGTAAACTACAAGATAAGTAAGAGATTTATATAGTGAAAAACTACAAAATGCTGATGAAAGAAATCAAAGAAAATCTAAATAAATGGAGAGATAGTCCATCTTCAAAGACTGGAAGATTAAATATAGTAAAGATGTCATTTCTCCCTAAATATGTATACATATATACCATAGTTTCTATTAAAATCCCAGCAAAATTGTCGATATAGACGATCTTCTAAAATTTATATAGAAAAGCAAAGGAATACCTACTACAATTCTGAAAAAGAAAGTGGGAGGAATCACTATCCAAATTCTAGACTTATATAGCTATAGTAATCCAGACTCAGTGGCGTTACCAGAGGGATATATAGATGACTAGAACAGAATAGGGAAGCCAGAAATAGCCCCATATAAGTGTGGCCAATTTGTTTTTGATAAAGGTGCAAAACAGTTCCAATGGAAGAAGCATAGTCTTCAACAAATTGTACTGGAGCAATTTCATATCCATAGTTAAAAGATGAATTTTGACCTAAACATACAAAATTAACTCAAAATGGATTATAGGTGTAAATATAAAATATAGAATGAGCCAGGCGTGGTGGCTCATGCCTGTAATCCCAGCACTTTGGGAGGCCGAGGTGGGTGGATCACTTGAGGTCAGGAGTTCGAAACCAGCCTGGCCAACATGGTGAAACCCCGTCTCTACTAAGAATACAAAAATTAGCTGGGCACAGTGGCTCCCAGCTACTCAGGAGGCTGAGGTGGGAGAATCGCTTGACCCTAGGAGGCTGAGGTTGCGGTGAGCTGAAATTGCGCTACTGCACCCCAGCCTGGGCGACAGAGCAAGGCTCCATCTCAAAAAAACAACAAAAAAAACCTAAAAACCATAAAACGATAAAACTTTAGGGTTTGGTGGAGAGTGCTTAGGCCACGTCAAAAGCAAGACCTGTAAAAGATGGGGTATGGTGGTGCAGATCACTGAGGAAGCAGTGAGCTTTTATCATACCACCACAGAGTCCTGGCTGCTTGGGAGGCTAAGGTGGGAGGATTGCTTGAGACTAGGAGTTTGAAGCTATAGTAGGCTGTGGTCATACTGTGAATAGCCACTGCATTGCAGCCTGGGCAATGTAGTGAGACATCATCTCTAAAAAATTAAAATAATTTTTTGTAAAAGCATGAGCCATAAAAGGAAAAAATTGATACACTGAACTTCATCAAAATTAAAAACTTGCTGTGTGAAAGACCCTCTTAAAGGGATGAAGAAAAGCCACAGACTGGAGAAAATACTTGTAAAGCATCTGACGGAGGACTCATATCTAGAATATATAATGAACTCTAAAAACTCAACAGTAAAACAAAAAAAAATTCAATTAGAAAATAGACAAAAGATAGGAAGAGATATTTTACTAAAAAGGATGACAAAAAGCACATGAAAAGATGTTTCACATCAAACTAAGACCACCATGAGCGATACTGTTACACGACTATTAGACTAAAAAAAAAAAGCCAGTCTCAAAAGGTCATACACTGCATGATTCTGTTTATATAATATTCTTGAAATTACAGAATTATAGAGATGGCTGGGTGTGGTGGTTCAGGCCTGTAATTCCAGCACTTTGGGAGGCTGAGGCGGGAAGATCACTTGAGCCTGGTTGTTTGAGACCAGCCTAGGCAACAAATGAGACCCTATTTCTGTAAAAACTAGAAAAATTACCCGGGCATGGTGGCACGTGCCTGTAGTCCCAGCTATGTGGGAGGCTGAGGCAGGAAGATCAGTTAAGCCCAGGATGTGGAGGCTGCAGAGAGATCTTTATTGTGGTAGAATAGTTATGTGTGTTGCCTGGGGTGGTGGTTACACAAATCTATGTGTGTTTAAATGACAGAATTATAAACACACATTGTACCAATGTTCTGTTTATGGTTTTGGTACTGTACTATAGTAAGATGTAACTGGGAAAGGTGCATGGTACCTACCTATACTATCTGTGCAACTTACTGCGAATCTATATTATTTCAAAATAAAGAGCTTAAAAATGCAAATACAGGCCCCTGTAGGGAAAAAGGAAGAATTGAGTTGGTGGCGGTGGGTTGGTTAGTGGGGGGGCACTCAGTTTGTCTATCCCCATTATGTGGGTCTCTGAAACTTTGGGTATTTTCTAGAAATCCAGATTAGATTTCTTAGTCTGGCTCTTGGTTCCCTGATTGCCATTCCTCCACTGTTTGCTTTGTTTCTTTTTTGACCTCTTTCTAGCTGTAGCTTCGGTCTCCTGCTTGCCTAGCATTCAAAGGGAATAGAGGTCTGAATGACTGAGGGCTAGAATTGAAATTATTGTTCATAGCTTTATTTGTAGGCAAGAATTAAAAATCTAGAGGAAGCATGTATTGTCCCTTTTTTCTCTGTATTGCTTTTAAAAAATTTATAGTGGACTATTTATCTTAACTTTAGAGAAGTTGCATAATTTATAAATTATTAAACAATTGCTCCATTCATTAGAAAAATTAAAACAAGTTTTTGCACACATGTGCTATTAAAACATTAAGTGCTATATTGACTCACCCACAATCAATTTTGAATGGGGTTTCCTTTTTAGCCTCCAGGGATGGGAAGACTGGTAATAGGATTTGGTAGGGTAACTTGAAAACTGAGTTAAATGAGAAAGGTAGAAAAAATTCATACTTTTTCTCCTCCCCGCAAAAAATAAAAACAGTAAAATCTTTACCAACTGAAAAAGCCGTTGAAATTTTCTGTATGTTAAAAAAATGAGCTTTGCAGTAACTCTTAAAATCACCTAGCAAAATAGGAACTATAATGTGCATCTTTCCTTCACTAAAACATTTATTGCATCTCTTCTTGATGCTGATGATTGAT
The DNA here is from genome assembly GCF_029281585.2 of Gorilla gorilla gorilla. Lineage (NCBI taxonomy): Eukaryota > Metazoa > Chordata > Mammalia > Primates > Hominidae > Gorilla > Gorilla gorilla. The sequence continues at coordinate 78,952,731 of NC_086017.1, read as the reverse complement.
GACACACATTCTGCTTTCCTGGGGCTTATGGTTTTATATAAAAACCAAAGCAAAGTAGAAAGTATACCTCCTACCAAGGGCATAAATATAATGATATAGGGGTTCAGGAATGAGAAAAAGTAGTTAGGGGAGGAATGGCAGAAAAGTTTTGTCAGAAAGGAGAGTTGTGTTCATTTATTCAGATTCCTTGAATTCCACTGATGTGAACACTGATTACTTATTTCTTGTAAATATATGCAGAGTGTGTTCCTTATGGCATTGTCAAATTCATTTTAGAAATTAAAACTTAGCTGCTTAAGTTCCTTTACTTGTATTCAGACATTTCAACAAGATTCAAGATTTTAACGACACTTTCTATCGACGTAAGTTTTTTACTTGAAATTAATGCTCACTAGATTCTTAGAATTTTTTAGTTGGTAGCTATTCAAATATTGCTAGCTATTTGAAGGCTATTTCTTCACTTGCTTTCCTCTCTCACTGTTGGCTTTTCAGTAATGTTGCTGATAGACTGAAAAGAGAATGCTAGTTTTAGCTGACATGACCAGCTACAATTTTCTATGCTGACCTGAATGAGAGTTCACTCAAGGAATAGGAGCTCTGAGAATGTATGTGGGATTACAGTAAAAAGTGCTTGTGGTTTTTTTGTTGGTTTCTTAGAAAGTGCAAATTGTTTTCTGCAAGTGCTTTTTTTTTTAATTAGTAAACTTTATTTTTTAGGGCAGTTTTATGTTCACAACAACATTGAACAGAAAATTTTTGAAAACTTGGGTTCTCATAGAGCTTCCTGTTCCCACAAACACACAACCTTCCTAATCAACATCCTGCACCAGAGTGGTACATTTGTTACAATTGATGAATCTACATTGCAAGATCATCATGAAACTACATATTTAAAAACTAAAGTTGCTTTTTTTTTTTTTTTTCTAGAATTTCATATTATTGTATGTGGACTGGACTCTATCATCGCCAGAAGATGGATAAATGGCATGCTGGTAAAGACTTTAGTATTGTTATAGTTCTCTGAAGTTCTTGCTGCTGTGCTTCACATCCCCAAAATTAGAATTGATATCATATTTTTGAAAAATCAGAGTTTAATTTTTAATTAAGTATATTTACTTCATTGTTTATTGCCAGTCATTGGTTTTCAGGTGAAGACACAAATTGTTATTATAATCCCTTGATTTGATACATTGGTATTCAATAGCACAACCGACTCATAGGATTACTTGAAAGCATACTTCTTCTTTTGAATTCTTATCCCCTTCTCCTTTAAAGCCCTTCAAATTGTTTTCCTAGATATCTCTTCTAAATTATGAAGATGGTGTCTTAGATCCAAGCTCCATTGTCCCTTTGATAGATGGGGGGACAGAAGGTTTTAAAGGAAATGCCCGGGTGATTCTGCCTGGAATGACTGCTTGTATCGAGTGCACGCTGGAACTTTATCCACCACAGGTAATCGAAAAAGCACCTGCATTTCTTGTATAGTATCTTGGCATGGAATTAGGGATTATTAAGTCTAGTTAATATTTAGAATTTTTAATTAGAAGTAGCCGTATTTTAAAAATTACACTAAGAAGAAAGATAAAATATGAAATTCTGCTCTATTTGAGGAAAGATATGAACCGAGTACATTGTTTTGATACTATTCTGCTTTCATAATTTATTTGTATTTTTTATTTGGGGAGTAGGTATCAAGTAGAATTACAAAGCTGTATATTGATGTCAAGCTGTAATCTATGTGGTTTTCACCTGTATTTATTTCAGGGAAATAAAGATACCAGGGATAAGAATGATCTTTCCAAAGATGGGGCTTTTTGATTTACATACCCACTTTAAAGAACACTTGAAATTTTGAATAATAAATGTAAACAATTTTATGAGTATTCACTTGGGATTCACTTAACTCTGAACTTGCTTTTGTTTTGGTTTGCTTTATACTTAAATATTAGGTAAACATAACAAGGTGTTCATATTTGAGAAAATCTGTTCAGTATTTTTCTTCTCATAGTCTAACAAAGCTTAAATTTTATACCTTGTAAATGTAGGGCAAACCTGTCTTTACAGGCAGGTCAGCCTAAGTGAAGTGACTCAGATAATCTGTATTATAGTTTGAGAGGCATTTTTAATGGTATACAATATTTTGAGTTGAAACAAATTGTATGAAATTGTTAAGAACTAGATCATAACTGGAAGTTGCATTTTAAAATAATTCATTTAAAATTCACTAAAAAGGACAAACTGTGGTTTTAGGTTAATTTTCCCATGTGCACCATTGCATCTATGCCCAGGCTACCAGAACACTGTATTGAGTATGTAAGGATGTTGCAGTGGCCTAAGGAGCAGCCTTTCGGAGGTAATAAACCTAATTTAATAATCTAGAATTACATAAAATACATATTTTTTCTATATTATTCCTTTGGATAATTTCATTAAAAACATTGTTTTGTGATTACATATTCCTGTCTTCTCTCTCTCTCTCCCTTTTTTTTTTTTAAACAGAAGGGGTTCCATTAGATGGAGATGATCCTGAACATATACAATGGATTTTCCAAAAATCCCTAGAGAGAGCATCACAATATAATATTAGGGGTGTTACATATAGGCTCACTCAAGGTAAGTCAGCAAATTGTCATGAATTATGATGTTGGGATGACTTAGGGCTGGGATGCTTTCAGGAGAATAATTGATAAGTGAGTTTAGACAGTACCATCCCCTTGAAGTTCACTGAAGGTACCATGTAATTCATACTACTTATTAGCTAGGGGGAATTTAATAAAATTATTGAATCTTACTTACTTAGGCTATAAGTCATCCAAGTCAAACTGTCCATTTTATCTTCCACTGAATTCATCATCTCTTAGAGACAGTCTATTTCACATTTGGACAGGACTGTTAGACAAATATTCTATATATTGAACAGAAATTGTCTTCAGGCCGGCCGCGGTGGCTTATACCTGCAATCCTAGCACTTCGGGAGGCCGAGGCAGGCGGATCACCTGAGGTCAGGCGTTCGAGAGCAGTCTGACCAACATGGCAACATCCTGTCTCTACTAAAAATACAAAATTAGCTGGGTGTGGTGGCGCATGCCTGTAATCCCAGCTACTCAGGAAGCTGAGGCAGGAGAATCACTTGAACCCAGGAGGCTGAGGTTGCAGTGAGCCTGAGATTGTGCCACTGCTTTCCAGCCTGGGCAACAAGAGCAAAACTTCATCTCAAAATAGAAATCGTCTTCAGTTTGGTCTGACTGTTGTCCCAGTACTGTATACAGTCTAATTCCCTTTTAAGTAATAGCTTTTAACATATTGAGGACAGCGATCACATCCTTTGCAAATTTTTATCAGTGCCATAAACCTCCCTAGTTAGTTCCTTTAACCCTGTATTAGTTCATTTTGCTTTGCTATAAAGGAATATCTGAAACTGGGTAATTTATTCAGGAAAGAGGTTTATTTGGCTCATGGTTCTGCAGGCTGTGTGAGCATGGCAAAAGCATCTGCTTGGCTTCTGGTGAGACCTCAGGAAGCTTTTACTCATGGTGAAAGCTAAGGGGGATGGCAAGGCATGTCATATGACAAGAGAGGGAGCAAGAGAGAGAGGAGGGAACACCAGGCTTCTTTTAACAACCAGCTCTTGCGTGAACTTAATATTGCAGGGAGGGCACCAAGCCATGCATGTGGGATCTGCCCTAACGGTCCAAACACCTCCCACTAGGCCCCACCTCCAACACTGGGGATCACATTTCAGTATGAGATTTGGAGGGGACAAATATCCAAACTATATCCAACCCTTTGATATGTTGTACAGCTTCAGGTTCTCATGTTGTTTTTCTGTAACCATATTCCAGCTATCCATATTGGTTAACTGGAATATAGTTAGAGAAAACAACTTTTCCTAATTGTTCAGGCCAACATGCAGCATTATGGGACTGGTCTTACTTTAGATAATAGACTTCTGATAACTGATGCAGTCTTAAAGGAGAGCAGATATTTATGTTGTTGTTGTTTTTTTGTTTACATTGATGCTATACTTTCGATTCTTTGATGTTACTAGCCACTGAAAGCTGGATGTTTTGTCCACATATGCAATTGCTAAGCCACATCTGCCTATTATAAACTTGGCAGTTTGGGGAGTGTCTTTTTTTTTTTTTTTCTTAATATCCAAGTATAGGTCCTTACAAATGTATTCTTAAAATTCAACCTGTTTTTCTCTCTTTATATGTATTCTGCCAACTTACCTGGTGTTTCTAGCTTCATTTCACCTGTTTTGATAATTATATCCTTTATTTCTTTTTCAAATAAGTGATTAAAATTTTTAATAAGACTGAACTCTCTGAGAACAGACAGACATCTGAATCATACTTCTGGCCAGGCCCTTTTAGGTTTATCTCATTCTGTTCATCAGACCTTCTTGGTACTTTGTATTTCTTTATCTTGTTCACAAGGATGTCATGAAAAACCTTTCCAGATCCTCTACTGAAGCCTAGGTATGCTATCTTTTGTGTTTTCCTGAGTTGCTAAGTTAGTCATAGTAGCCAAATGAGGCTACTCCAACATGATTTGTCTAGTAACCAGTCATGCTCAATCGTAGTGATCAATGTTTCCAATCTAGTTATAGTTTCCTTTTTTAGAATTTTGCCCAAGATCATTACCAAGTTCACCAGAATGAGCTTTGTCTTCTTTTTGAAAATCTGCCATTTCTCTCCTGTGATTATTCCCTTACATTTACTGATCTAGTAATGTCATTTTAAAATTCCATTTATACTTACTCCTTGTTGCCCTCTGCATTCTCCCTACACTGACCTGCTTTGTGTTCCTTGAACACACCAAGTTCTTCTGTACCTTAGAGCTTTAATATTCCCGAGTTCCTACGCCGGGGATGCTGTTTCCTTGGATCCCCTCAGGCTGGCTCCTCATCTCTTAGGTGTCTGCTTAACCAGTTTTCCTAATCATTCAACCTAAAATGACTTCTGAGCCATTCACCATTCTGTTTTTTTTGGTAATTGCTCAGAACTGATTAATGGTAGCCTCATTCTCCTATGCAAAGAATATTTCACACTTAAACTATCTTACATCCTTGCCCCAGGACCAGGACCATTGCCATTGCTGTTTACAAACAGCTTTTTCTTCAGGTAATTGAATGGCTGGATCTCTCTCATAGCTTAGGTTTCAGCTCAAGTTATCACCTCTCCAAGGAGGCCTTCCCTGACCATTCTCTCTAATGGACTGCATCCATCATTCTCAGTCTAACACATATCTCATTTTCTTCATAGAACTCTTCAATATCTGAGGTGTTCCAAGTATTTACTTTTGTGTTATCTCCCTTATCAAAATGAAATCACTATACGAGCAGATGCTTTTTTTCAGTGTTACTATGCACAACACCTAGAACAGTGTCTGGAGCATGTGTTACACATATTTGCTAATTGTTAGAATTAACAAATGAATTCAGTGTGTTCTAACCAGAAACTGTAAACTCCCCATTTTAATATGTAGTCTCATCCATCCTTCTTTACCTTTTACCAGGGCTTGGTGTACTTTCTAGGCTGGTGAATGAGGGCCTCAACAAGGAGTACAGAAGGAGAATTGGAAGTGAAGTTGCACAAGCCAGTGGTTCTATCTATTCTATGATTTTTCCCCTTGTTCTCAGTATAACAGAAAGTTGCCTTTCTGCCCACTCTAGCTTTTTTTGGTCGAAGGGCAGGGGTATGGGTGGCAGGGGTTGGAGAAAGAGGGGAGTCCTCATCATTTTGGCAATGTTCTTACTGGGCAGTGTCTCTTACACTCTTCACTGTTTGTGTCTACCACTTCCTCCTTTCAGTACATCCTGCTACATGTGGTTCACTGGAGAGCTTCCAGTTTAACCATCATGCAGTTTATCTCTTTTTTAAATTTCCTCTTCTCCAAAACTATAGAGAATCATATGGTCACAGTCAACTTTTTAAAAAAGCTTTCCAGCCTTCGTAACTGTCTTTCTTTCATGTCTTCTTAGCTACTTGCCGTTTTTCCTTAAGTTTTTGAAACCTGACTATACTTGGAGTCTTGGGAACACATCTTACAGTGTTTCCTCACACTGTGAGATAAAATGGCTACTTTTTCTTGAAGTTTTTGTCTTCTAAAATGAACAATTCAAATATAGTTATAAAATGGAGTATTTATTTTGTACTTTTTAAAAATGGTTTAAGGTGGGGCTTTGTTTATTCCTAATATGTGAATAATACTGATGTGAAAAATGTGAGTCCCAGCACTTTGGGAGGCCAGGGCGGGCGGATCATGAGGTCAGGAGATCGAGACCATCGTGGCTAACACGGTGAAACCCCGTCTCTACTAAAAATACAAAAAATTAGCCAGGCGTGGTGGCGGGCCCCTGTAGTCCCAGCTACTTGGGAGGCTGAGGCAGGAGAATGGCGTGAACCCAGAAGGCGGAGCTTGCAGTGAGCCGAGATCGGATCGCGACACTGCACTCCAGCCTGGGCGACAGAGCGAGACTCCGTCTCAAAAAAAAAAAAAAAAAGAAAAATGTGGAGTTGAAGTAGAGAACTGTATTTAATATTTTGTGTAGCCTCGGTTGTAGAGTAAAAGATAATAAAGGGCAGCTTTTCTTTTTTTTGAATGCTTGTGAATCAAGTGACTGAAGCTGTTACAGGAATGATTAGATAACAGTTATTCTTCATGGTGTATCACTTAATATCTGTGTTCATATGCCAACCCCACCTCTTGCTAAGTATATAGCTGTGGATAAATTACTAAATTTCTCTCAGTCTCACTTTTCTTATGTTTAAAATCAGAGTAATTAACATGAAGATGTTATGAAAATTAAATAATATTTAGTCTTTACATTGTGCCTGGAACATAATACTCTAAATTGTTAACTATTATGATGTTATTGTTTCACCTTTCTATAGTACTTACTTGAGAGAGTTTTCTTTGCTACTGTAGCTTAAGATTCTGAATTTACTACAAAATGATGGGGATGTGAAAGATTGTTTCATGGTTAAATTTATTTTCTGGCTTGGAAGTCTGAAAAATCAAGTTTTAGAAAATGGTATTTAATAATCATGCCTTCTAATTTAAGAGAACTCTTTTATTTTAAAGAAATGACCATATTTTAATTGATATGTTTTTTTCAGGGGTAGTAAAAAGAATCATTCCTGCAGTAGCTTCCACAAATGCAGTCATTGCAGGTGAGGAAGAAAAGGCCATCACTTAGTTTATTTTGCTTCCTTTAGTTTTTGACGTTGCTGCAGCTTTTTTGTGTTGTAGGAATTTGATATCTTCTTGGATGGGTTGTGTAACTAAGCTGTCGAAAAAGAACCAGTTATTAGACTTTGCATATTTTTTGTCTTACATTATGTCTTAAGTTATCTGCAGTAAAGAGACATTTTAGTTCCATATGAAGCAGGCCGTTTATTAATCTGATAAACAAGAAAAACATGTAGTGTTACTCTATTACATGAATCACACAAAACAAATGTAAAATTTGTTACTGTCTCAGTTTTTAAAAATTGGAATATATATTTTTTAATGAAGAGCCAATGTAAATTTATCTGTTCTGATTTATAACTGACTTTTAACATGCTTAATTTCCATTGAGTTAAAGCACCTGTATTTTCTCCCCCCTTCAGCTGTGTGTGCCACTGAGGTTTTTAAAATAGCCACAAGGTAATAGGTTTCATTTTTAATATGCATGTAAATTTATGTTTTGACTTGGTTCAATTATATAAAGATGAACATTTTTTCATTACAGTGCATACATTCCCTTGAATAATTACTTGGTGTTCAATGATGTAGATGGGCTGTATACATACACATTTGAAGCAGAAAGAAAGGTTAGTAGTATTAAGAACACATTTTTGATCATGCTTATTTTGATTTTTAAATATTATTGGTTAGAAATTTGAACAAAGTCACCCATACATTTTCTAACTTCCAGAACTCTACTTATTATATATCTTTTGCTTTATAGCCTGAAATAACTCTACAGCAAAGTAATTTAAAAGAAATGGTCTATTATGAAAAGCAGGCTTTAAAGCATAAAAATTTTTTTATAGGAAATATGCATGATTATAAAACAACCTGAATTTTATTTTATTGTTCATAAAAGAGACTAGTATTGGTGCATGTGCTGCTGTAATTTGTTGTGTATTATGTGTGTAGGAAAACTGCCCAGCTTGTAGCCAGCTTCCTCAAAATATTCAGTTTTCTCCATCAGCTAAACTACAGGAGGTTTTGGATTATCTAACCAATAGTGCTTCTCTGTAAGTATTGTAGATTTTTGTTATGTTGTAAAAATCATTTTTGTGATTTTTGAAACCTTAAAAAAATTATCTTTTGATAAAAATTATGTTTGATACTTCTCTCTCATCATAATCTTTAGGCAAATGAAATCTCCAGCAATCACAGCCACCCTAGAGGGAAAAAATAGAACACTTTACTTACAGGTTATCAATGTGTATTTTTAATTTTTTTCAGAAAATTATATCAAGTTTTATTTTACTTTAATGTGTCTTACATTAAAGTAATTTTGTTTTCTAGTCGGTAACCTCTATTGAAGAACGAACAAGGCCAAATCTCTCCAAAACATTGAAAGGTATTTTAAATAAGGGTATTTACTAATCATTTTCTTTCTTTTCTCTCTTTTTGGTGAAAGTAATCAGTGCTTGTTCTAGATTTCCTCTTAATGCCTTGTATATGGTCAGGTAATAATTACTTACAACTTTAGACATATTAATAGAATTAATTGCTCTTTTAGTAGAATATTTTAAAATCTCTAAGAAATCAAATATTACTTTGATTAAAGAGGATTGGATTTTGATGTTTTTCTAGACCATAATACTCTATAGCTTGTTGACATGTGTATTATCCTTTCTGTTGAGTTTTTTTTGCTTGTATTAATTATATTTTTTCTGTTTTAGAATTGGGGCTTGTTGATGGACAAGAACTGGCGGTTGCTGATGTCACCACCCCACAGACTGTACTATTCAAACTTCATTTTACTTCTTAAGGAAAATCTCCACATAATAGAAAACTCATGGAAATAATATACTTTGTGGATGCTAAGAAGTTTAATCGATGTCATTTTTAGCAATAGTGTTGCCACGATTTGTCTTTTTTTATATAATGAGCCACTCTTTTTTAACTTTGTAACCTTCCCTTGAAGACAGAATTTTGGTGTTGGTGCTTGTAAGCATTTTCATTAATAATATGAGAAATGATACCTGGAGAGAGAGATTATGAGCAAATGTATTGCTTCTTTTAGAGGAGGAGGCATACAACCTCTTTTGTGTGAATTTTGTTATTATGGTCAAAGAATGCATTCCTAGTTTTCATTTGAGTACCCAAATACACAAAAGGTGTCCCTTTAAGGAAAATAAAGAATTAAGTTTTAAATAACATTACATTTTACAATCTGACATCTGGAGTATATTGAACATAGGCTATTTCTTGATATAATACTCATTTAATTGTGGCCATCCAAATGAATATTATTGCAGAATTTATCTTGTTCATAATGATTTGTAAATGGTGTTATAGCTGAATACCTGTGCATGAAAATGGGCAATATTTTCATCTGTTTACTTGTAGTGCCATAGAGGCCAATATGCACAATATCAACTAATGCCAAGACATGGCTGTTTAAAAAATTTAATGTTCAAACAGTTATCACTGATGCTTTTGCACTATTTATTAATAAAATCATATATTGTGTACTTCCTTTACTGAAGTTTTTAAAAGTACATTAAGGGTAATCAGTAGTCCATGGTAATATAGGAATAATTTTTAAATGTGTAGCACAGTTACATCAAATTTTTATTGCACTTAAATTAATACTTTTGCTATAGCAATTTCTATAGTAAAAATTTACTGGTTTAATTTAACTTGCTGTATCAATATAATTTTTTTTTTTTTTTTTTTTTTTGAGACAGAGTTTCGCTCTTGTTGCCCAGGCTGGAGTGCGATGGTGCGACCTCAGCTCACTGCAACCTCTGCCTCCCCGGTTCAGGCAATTCTCCTGTCTCAGCCTCCTGAGTAACTGGGATTACAGGCGCCTGCCACCATGCACGGCTAATTTTTTGTATTTTTAGTAGGGACGGGGTTTCACCACGTTGGCCAGGCTGGTCTCGAACTCCTGACCTCAGGTGATCCACCCCCGCCTCGGCTTCCCAAAGTGCTGGGATTACAGGCATGAGCCACCATGCCTGACCATGTTTTTGTTTCTTTTAAGTGAATAAAACTTCAGACAAAATTAAGTACAAATACTAAAAAAGTAGGTGCTAGTATTTTAATATGAGAACATGTATGTGTTCTCATTCTTTGTTTTTGACTTAGATGTGGCAGTTTTCTGTTCAAATGTTTTTTGGTTACTTATGTGTCACTGAGTTAAGTTTTCAGTAATCTTTCTAGCTACATATTGACAAATAAGTTTTATTATAAAACCATACGGAATAAATTTATAAGCTCTACCTGAAAAGTTACAGATGTAGCTTACAATTTTGAAAGTGAAGGAACTAAAATTTAGCACCATATAGGTGCTATAATAATTCTCAAAGTAGCATTGTAAGAAGGTGACTTTCTCTATCTGAGAGCTGAATAAATAGTTTTAGATGGTTTAGATAGGTCATTTCGCCAAAGCTGTACAATTAGAAGTCTTGGAACTGTAATTGTACAGCTAATTTCAACCTGAATCTGCCCCAAATCTCCTCTGCAGACTACTTAGCTGTTTGAAAGTACTTGAGTTACTTAGTACTACTTGTGTAAATGACTAAATTGTTAGTTTTAACATGCAAATTTTTACTGTAAGATAAAATTATTGGAAGATGATTATAACTTCTTAAGGGGTTCAATCTGATTTTTTAAAAGAAAAATAATTCTTTTTTGCAGAGTTCCTTGCAGTGGGGTAAAATATTCAAATATTGGAGGCAGGCATATAAGGTAAATAATCACAACAGGGAGGGTGTAATAAGATGAGTGATAGGGGTCTGTGGGAAACTGGAGTGAGTGAAAATTATTTGGTGACCACTCTGGCTGACTATTCCCATGCTTGGTATTCATATTTTTCAAAAGCAGCTGGAAATCTAGATTTTTGAATGAAATCTGGCTTTTAGTTAGGATTTTGTCTTTAACTTGGGCCCAAACCAAATATAGCTGCAGACTGGATTAGGAAGGCCACCAATTTAAGGTATTTTCCCATGTCCAAATGTTCGAAGAGAATGCACACAGAAAAGGTTATGTTTTAGGTAATATGCACAGTGCACATTGTTAGGATAACAGCTTTAGTGCTTCCTAGGTGTCTTAGTCCATTTGGACTGCTGTAACAAATTGCCATAAACTGGGTGGCTTATAAGCAGTAGCAATTTGTTTCTTAACAGTTCTAGAGGCTGAGAAGTCCAAGATAAGGAGCCGGCAGATTTGGTGTCTGGTGACGGCTGCTATTCTGGCTTAGAGTTGGTGCCTTCTTGCTGTGAGCTCCCTTGGGCCTCTCTTATAAGGGCACTAACCCCATTTATGAGGGCTCCATCATCATCTAATCGTCTCCTAAAGGCTCCCCTTAATACTGTCCCATTGGAGATTAGGTTTCAACATAGGAATTTGTGCAGGGGACACCGACAGACCACAGTATTAGGGGTATTTTGACTGCAGCAATGAGTTTACTACTATTTTGAGAGAGAGGTTGTGCTTTATGCACCATGTGTTCCACGGGTTGGACACAGTGTTCATACGTGATCCTGTCTTTTAGGCAAGCCCAAACAAGTGTTTCTCCTTACAATACCAAGTTAATACAGAGCTTATTAAATATTTGAGACAAAGGGCTGAGAGAAGTGTGAGGCCCAATTTCCCTTTGCAATTATTGCTGGCAAGGTGCAAGCTTTTAGCACGTGAACTATTTTCCTGGAAAGCACACACACGAAAACTTGAATATTCTTTCCGGGGAAATCAACCTCTATTGGTAGCCATAGCTTCCCCTTCGCTAAGAACTGTTCTAAGCACGAAATCGATATCAATAGAAACCCTTCCGCGTTCCTCGGTAACTAACGGCAACCCCGCGCTCCCGGATGTGACGTCAACGTTCTTCTGTTCTTCCGTCTGTCGACCGAACCCTGGGTTCGTAGATTTGGTTGCTGTGTACGTGGAAGAAGCAAGCGCATGCGCACGCGGGCCCCCTTCGTCTCAGCTGTGCGGGAACGGCCGAGGGTAACATCCCTGGCTCGCAGGAGGCTGTCGGGGCAATGGCCACACGCTGACAGAACCAGCCGAGTGGAAAAGGGGAGCGAAGCCGTTCCTCTGCACTCTTCCCCAGGCCTGAGGCCTTCCCGCTTGGTGCTGCCGCCGCCACTGCCGGCTGAGGAGGGGCGATGAGTTGGTTCAACGCCTCCCAGCTCTCCAGCTTCGCTAAGCAGGCCCTGTCCCAGGCCCAGAAGTCTATTGACAGGGTTCTGGACATCCAGGAAGAGGAGCCGAGCATCTGGGCCGAGACCATTCCGTATGGAGAGCCGGGTAAGAGAGAGAGGAGCGGGGTTCCTGGCTCCCGGAGGCTGCTGTTCTCTTGATGCAGGCAGGTTAAGTGGTGTAGTGAGGGGTCCTTCCTTGCCGAAAGAGTTTTCGGGAAGTAATTTCTCCCCGGCCCGTTCCCTAATGCTGCTTCAGCCTCCAAGTCGGTCTTTGCTGTTTTCCTGAGGGAAAACCCAGATCCAGGTTCCCCCTTGTCTTTGGTCCTGGGTGCGAGGCTTGTGGACTTCGATGACAGGGGACTTGGTTGATTGGTCTTGCCCTCAAGCTCTCCCTCGACGCAGCTTCCAAGCACAACCTTCCCGAACCTGAACCTCGAATTGCTTCGTGTCTCGGGCACTGTTGGGATCCAAGGTCTGAAGTACGTAAATCATCAGGGAAGGGAAGAACAATCGCTAACATTCAGTGAACATTTCGCGCTTGGTAGCGCGTAATGTGGTTTTATGTTGTTGTTGAGACGGAGTCTCACTCCGTCGCCCAGGCTGGAGTGCAGTGGCGCGATCTCGGCTCACTGCAACCTCCGCTTCCCAGGTTCTAGCGATTCTCCTGCCCCAGCCTCCCTAGTAGCTGGGATTACAGGCGCCCACCACCACGCCCAGCTACTTTTTGTATTTTTAGTAGGGACGGGGTTTCACTATGTTGGCCAGGCTGGTCGAACTCCTGACTTAAGGCGATCCACCCACCTCGGCCTCCTAAAGTGCTGGGATTACAGGCGCGAGCCTGTAATGTGCTTTTTTATGGCCTTCTCATCTTCAGAACAACTCCCAGAGAGAGCTTGGTTTATATCCGTGTTTTACATAAGAGGAAAATGAGGCCCAGAATGGCCAAGTAACTTGCTCTAGGTCACACGGCGGAGGAGGATTAGAATGTGCCGGAGGTATTAGCCGGGAAATGTGTGACCCAAGATTTCTGGATTGTATCACATTTTATTTCTGAATAGCCAAGTCTCTCTTTGCAGTTTCATTGAGCTTAATCTTTCAGGGATCTTCATTCAGTTGCTTTTGACTCTTAAGTCTAAGGAACAGTTCAGCATTTGATGTGTGGGGTAAAGATTTGCAGGTGTTGGGGGATGTGAACCTTTGTGTGAAAAAGGATAAGAGATGTACTTGACTACTCCTTTCTGGTTTCTTTTCTTAATTTTACGTCATTGAAAAGTCAAGACCTAAATTTGAGGTACCTCAGTTTAAGATATTTTGGTCCATGTGTGTATGTCATGATCCTCTTTACTTTTTACAAGATGTCATATAACCTTGCTGGAGTAACTCTGTTTTTTCATATGTGCCCCAGTTAATTAGAATTACTAAACTTTAGATAAGATAGAATATAGGTTTTATATATAAGGATATTTGTTTTCGGAAAATGCCCGTAGTCTTCAGAATGGTATAATTTAGATGGATACCAAATAACCCTGGGATTATATAAAGTATTCTCCAAGAGGCAAAATTAATTCCTGTCATCTTTGAATGTATTTAAATTAATCTGACATAATCTTGGTTGTTCATTTGCATATTTAATTTTGATTTTCTTTGGTTTGGATATTGTGCAAATGAATGTGTAGAACTATGCCTCCAAACTGAAGTTTTCTACCTACTTTTCATCCTAACTGCCTTTGAAGTCATACATATACTTACATATATATATATATATTTTTTTTTTTTTTTTTTGAGACACAGTCTCACTCTGTCATCCAGGCTGGAGTGCAGTGGCGCCATCTCTGTTCACTGCAGATTCTGTCTCCTGGGCTCAAGTGATTCTCGTGCCTCAACCTCCCGAGTAGCTGGGATTGCAGGTTTGCGCCACCACACCTGGCTAATTTTTGTAATTTTAGTAGAGACAGGGTTTTACCATGCTGGCCAGGCTGGTCTTGAACTCCTGACCTCAGGTGGTCCGCCCGCCTCGGCCTCCCAAAGTGCTGAGATTACAAGCGTGAGCCACTGCGCCTGGCCTGAAGTCATATTAAAGGATAGATTCTACTATAAGGCTTGATAGTTTTTAAAAGCTTTTAGTTACTTGTGCTCTCTCCACCAACTTCTAATTGTGAATATTTTGTGAATATTTTGTTCAGCCACATTTTAATTTGAAAAAGAAAACATTTTTAAAGAAATGCTTTAAATACTTTAACGAATATACCATTTTTAAGATCCTGATTATGCCATTTTTAAAAATCAGGATTTTAGTAGTAGCTATTTGTATGACTGATATGATAATTACCTTTTTCCCCAAGAAAATAGTCATTTTCTTCGTAGTGCTTTTTTAAAAACCCTAGTGTCAACCACCTCTATGTCAAAGAGCAATAGTTCTTAAAAAAACACACATTTCTGAAATTTATAATGACCTTGTAATATCTGACATAATTTAGAATTTGAGAACAAAACTTCCTCTTAGAGTGGGCTTGGAGAGTGGGATTTAGAGAATCAGCCTGTGATTAAGTGGATGAAAATGAATTTATTCTCTAGAACTTACCATTCCCATCAGTTTAATATGATCTTCGGGAAAGAACATTTGTCACCATTATCTTGGTTTGAGGCTTTTGTTGTTTTGTTTGTTTTCGAGACAGGTTCTCAATCTGTCACCCAGGCTGGAGTGCAGTGGTTCGATCATGGCTCACTGCAGCTTCCACCTCCTGGGCTCAGATGATCCTCCCACCTCAGCCTCCTGAGTAGCTGGGACCACATATGTGGGCCACCAGGCCCAGCTAATTAAAAAAATTTTTTTGTAGGGACAGGGGTCTCACTATGTTGCCCAGGCTTGTCTTGAACTCCTGGACTCAAATGACTCTTCTAGTGTTGGGATTATAGGTGTGAACCTCCATACCCACTGAGTTCAGTTTTTGAGTGTTGCCCTTTGTCTAGCTCATAACTATATTACTGATATTACAAGTAAAAATTAATATGAAACTGACTGAATAGGTAGGGTCATTTTTCTGTGACTGCACATGGCCCTACCTATTCAGTTAGTTCCATATTAGTTTATTTCATATTGATAAGTAAAGCATGTTATTATGAGATGAATCATAGGTATCTTGGACTTACTGTGGGTTATAAAACATATACTGTTACTTCCTTAATTTGTTGTGGGGAGGAATAACATACTAGCATCTGGTAGTCCAGGCCAGGCCCAGTCTTTTGTCTGTGCTCCTCCTTCCTATAAGGTGGACCCACACCAGTTTTCTTCTGTAAGTCCCTGTATTAACTTGGAAACTACTTAATGATGTAGTAAGCAAGGAGTTTAGCAGGTGCAAATTACAGGTATTTCATAGGGTATTTTTTCTAAATTTATATTTATACTGATTTATAATGATGATTGAAATATTAATGTAACATATATGTTCTTTTTTAATATTTACTTTTTTGTCAAAGGAATAAGTTCCCCTGTCAGTGGAGGATGGGATACTTCAACCTGGGGGTTGAAAGCAAACACTGAACCTCAGAGTCCACCAATAGCCTCTCCTAAAGCAATCACAAAGCCAGTTCGGAGGACTGTGGTCGATGAATCTGAAAATTTCTTCAGTGCCTTTCTCTCGCCAACTGATGTCCAGACCATTCAGAAGAGTCCAGTGGTATCAAAACCTCCAGCAAAATCACAACGACCAGAAGAAGAAGTGAAAAGCAGCTTACATGAATCCTTGCACATTGGACAGTCAAGAACTCCTGAAACAACTGAATCACAAGTAAAAGACTCTTTGTGTGTTTCAGGGGAAACTCTGGCAGCAGGTACTTCATCACCTAAAACTGAAGGCAAGCACGAAGAAACTATTAATAAAGAATCGGATATGAAGGTGCCAACTGTAAGTTTGAAAGTATCTGAAAGTGTAATTGATGTGAAAACAACTACGGGAAGTATATCTAATACGTCTACACAGTCTATCACAGCAGAAACAAAGGACATAGCTTTGGAACCTAAGGAACAAAAACATGAAGACAGGCAGAGCAATACACCTTCTCCTCCTGTTAGTACCTTTTCATCAGGTACTTCTACCACCAGTGATATTGAAGTTTTAGATCATGAAAGTGTAATAAGTGAGAGCTCAGCGAGCTCGAGACAAGAGACTACAGATTCAAAATCAAGTCTTCACTTGATGCAGACATCTTTTCAGCTTCTCTCTGCATCTGCTTGTCCTGAATATAATCGTTTAGATGATTTCCAAAAACTCACTGAGAGTTGCTGTTCATCTGATGCTTTTGAAAGAATAGACTCATTTAGTGTACAGTCATTAGATAGCCGGAGTGTAAGTGAAATCAATTCAGATGATGAATTGTCAGGCAAGGGATATGCTTTAGTGCCTATTATAGTTAATTCTTCAACTCCAAAGTCTAAAACAGTTGAATCTGCTGAAGGAAAATCTGAAGAAGTAAATGAAACATTAGTTATACCCACTGAGGAAGCAGAAATGGAAGAAAGTGGACGAAGTGCAACTCCTGTTAACTGTGAACAGCCTGATATCTTGGTTTCTTCTACACCAATAAATGAAGGACAGACTGTGTTAGACAAGGTGGCTGAGCAGTGTGAACCTGCTGAAAGTCAGCCAGAAGCACTTTCTGAGAAGGAAGATGTTTGCAAGGTAACTCTAGTAAGTGGAAGGGATTTTTAGATGTGCTTTTCGGAGATTAAATCATTTGTTTTAAAAAATACTTTCATTGATGCATAATAATTTATACAGATTTAAAAACATATGCATTTTGCCATTTCTGTGTAACATTAAGTACCTTGAAGTTGAACAATTATTAATATAATTTGAAATTTCTCCAAGGCAATTATGGTAGAATAAGTTGATACTTCAATACAGTTAAGCATGAAAGTTTTCATCTTACATCTTTATTTTTGAGTCCTTATCACTTCAAAATTCTGTTATGCTTATTAGTATGTCAATTTGCAAAGGAATATTTTCTTACATTAACATGTATCTTCACCTCCTTTGCAGATAGATGTGCCAAAAAAACTAAATGTTATGGTTTTTCTTGTATCAGAATTTGTTTTTACATATTTACGTTATTTGTAGCAAATATGAAATGATAATTTAAGATTTTAATTATTGGTGCTTTTCTGTTATTAGTATTTTCATTCATATATAAGGAGTATATATCCTTATATTGCTTCAGTTTGTTTTCTGCTTATGTTATTTTTGAGATCTCCTATTGATAGCTATATTTCACATGAACGAGAAAGAGAAATGTCTAAGGAACAAAAGCATTGCTTAGGAGGGACAGATTGCTTCTACCTAATACATGTGAAAGGAAAGTGATATAAATTCTTTAACATTAAGTCCTAGTTTTGGTTTTTACTGTGATTTTTAGATATACAAATTGAGTTGAATCTGGTATCTTTAATAGACTTCTGAGATGTAGGATGTCTTGAAGAAATGTCCTGTAAGTGCCATGTATTGAATTACTTAATTTTTTAAAAAAGTGCCAGATTGTGTTAATCAGCTTAAATATTCACAAACAGAATGCTGTGCAATAATATTTCAATTAGTAATAGCTATATACTGTAAGATATATGATAGGAGTTTGAATTCTTAGAAACCAGCACTAATTACTATCAGATATTTTTGAATTTCAGTGTATTTAAGAAGGTAAGAGATTTCTAAGTTCATCTAAACCAAACTCAGGTAAGACTTTATTTTTTTGAGTCCAAAAAGGAACCCTTCCTACTCCTTTTATACTCAAGTTTATCACCATTTGAGTAGGACCTAAGGAATTAGACATTCCAAGCATTACTTTTTGTTTAGCTTTATACTGATACATTATGGAGATTTAAAAATTCTTATGGGTTTTCTAAAATTACTTTTAGTGTGGATGGATGTATGTATGAATGAGACAGGGTCTCTCTCTATTGTCCAGGCTAGCGTGCAGTGGTGCGATCGCGGCTCACAGGGTCTCTCTGTTGCTCAGGCTGGTGTGCAGTGGTGCGATCATGGCTCACGGCAGCCTTGACCTCCTGGGCTCAAGCAGTCCTCCCACCTAATCCGCTCTAGTAGCTGGGACCATAGGCTCGCACCACGCCTGGCTATTTTTTTGATTTTTAGTAGAGATGAGGTCTCACTATGCAGCCAGGCTGGTCTTGAACTCCTGGGTTCAAGCAGTCTTCCCATCTTGGCCTCCCAAAGTGCTGGGATTATAAGCATGAACCCGTGTCCAGCCCTACTTTTAGTTTATTTTATTTATTTATTTTTTGAGACGGAGTCTTGCCCTGTTGCCCAGGCTAGTCTGCCTCCCAGGTTCCAGTGATTCTTCTGCCTCAGCCTCTCAAGTAGCTGGGACTACAGACGTGTGCTACCATGCCTGGCTAATTTTTGTATTTTTTGTAGAGATGGGGTTTCACCGTGTTGGTCAGGCTGGTCTTGAACTCCTGACCTCAAGTGATCTGCCCTCCTCAGCCTACCAAAGTGCTGGGATTACAGGCATGAGCCACCGTGCCCGGCCTCTACTTTTATTTATTTATTTATTTCTACTTTTTGAGATGGAGTTTCACTTTTGTCACCCAGGCTGGAGTGCAAGATCATTGCATAATCTTGGCTCACTGCAGCCTCCACCTCCTGGGTTCAAGCGATTCTCCAGCCTCAGCCTCCTGAGTAGCTGGGATTACAGGTGCCTGCCACCATGCCCAGCTAATTTTTGTATTTTCAGTAGAGACTGGGTTTTGCCGTGTTGGCCAGGCTGCTCTCAAATTCCTGACCTCAGGTGATCCATCCACCTCAGCCTCCCAAAGTGCTGGGATTACAGGCATGAGCCACCGCGCCTGGCCTACTTTTATTTTTTAAATGCAATATGTCATATTTTGAAAAGGGTATGTGTTTCGGGTAAAGAATAATACAGAAAATAGACACTTGTGTATCCACCACCTAGCTAAAATATAGAGGCTTTAAATTTCCTCTTTGACCTCTTTTGATTGCATCCATCTCCCTTCTTCTTTTGGTGTGTATGCAGATTATTCCAGATTTTTGCTATTACCAGGAAGCTGCATATTCTTATACATGTCGCCTAGTGCATTTATGCAAGAATTTTCTCCTCTAAGGTATACCTAAAAGTGAAATTTTCTATATCAAAGAGTATGTAGATCCCCAACTAGATATTGCCTAATTGTTTTCTCAAGGGGTTTCTCAACTTATACTCTCACTAGCTATTTGGTTATATTTACTTTTACTCTCCTCTCAGCTGCCTACGAGTTCTTCTTGTTCTGGATCTTCTGTGTTCCTAATACTGTTCTTGATTGTTTTTATGAGATAGAGCTGTTTTCTTTGTTATAGTGATACACCTGCATGTAAAAATGGTCTTTTTTAAAGCTAAGTGTTCTGACTTTTATGTATTCGCCTTATCCAGACAGTTGAATTTCTGAATGAAAAGCTGGAAAAAAGGGAGGCTCAGTTATTATCTCTTAGTAAGGAAAAAGCACTTCTAGAAGAAGCTTTTGATAACCTGAAAGAGTAAGTATTCTGCAAATGTGAATAATGTTACACATTTCCTGGAAGCCTGTATACTTTGTACATATTTAAGAATGTTTTCGAAATTAAAATGTTTTGTAATTTTATCATTATTGAAAGTTGTATAGCTTTCAATTATAACCCTAAAGATTACTTTTCTCTTTTGATTGTCTTTACCCTTTGCCATTGAAAAGAGTCATTTTGCAAAACTGGAAAACTCTTTCCTTTCATTTTTAGTCTTTTAGTATTAGAGATTTAAAACATGTATTTAAAGAAAACTGTGTTAATCAATAACACAGTTTTGCTATAAGGAGCTGATTGGGAAAATGTGACACAAGAAGATTCAGAATTGAAACATTGTATTTACTCTTCTCTTATTTTTGCATGTCAGATATTGGTGACATTTTCTCTTTCTAACAGGTTTTCTTTGAGGTGTTTTAAAATAAATTTAACAAGGGAATTTTTCCTTTTTTTTTCTTAAAAGTTAATAGGCCTAAAACTGTTCTATTTTAATAAGGTATATGGCAGAGAAAAGTTATCTTCCTTTTGAGAATTGAACTCATGTATACCTTTGGGATATATAAACACCATCCTCATTCTCAAATATTATTTTAAATTTAGTGAAATGTTCAGAGTGAAAGAAGAAAGCAGTAGCATTTCTTCCTTGAAAGATGAGTTTACTCAAAGAATTGCAGAAGCAGAAAAGAAAGTTCAACTAGCCTGCAAAGAGAGAGATGCTGCTAAAAAGGTAATTGAAATTTAAAGTAATATTAATTAAACTCTATAGAGATATAGATTTTTGAGGAGTGCATTCATCATATTTTGATATTGGAAAAAAGAGAAGTAAGGTGAAAAGGATATCATCTATTAACATTTAAATTGTAGATTTTTGGCCACGTGTGGTGGCTCATGTCTATAATCCCAGCACATTGGGAGGCTGAAGTGGGTGGATCACTTGAGCCCAGGAGTTAGAGAGCAGCCTGGGTAACATGGTGAGACCCTGCCTCTACTAAAAAATACATAAAGTTACCTGGTCATGCTGGTGTGCGCCTGTGGTCACAGCTACTCAGGAGGCCGAGGAGGGTGGATCGCTTGAGCCCAGGAGTTCAAGACCAGCCTGGGCAACATGGCGAGACCTCATCTCTACAAAAAATACAAAGATTAGCTGGCCGTGGTGGTACATGCGTGTGGTCCCAACTACTCGGGAAGCTGAGGTGGGAGGATCACCTGAGCCTGGGAGGTTGAGGCTGTGGTGAGTCGTGATTGTACCACTGCACTCCAGCCTGTGTGACAGAGTAAGACCCTGTCTCAAAAAATAAAAATAAAAATGAAAAAGAAAGTTAATTTATTCTCGTTTATATTTTCATATTAACACTTGCTTGTATATCTGAATTTAGGTTTTGAATATCATTTTCAAAGTTGTTTTCTTAGTCTTAGTTAACCAAGGTAGTAGATTAACTGAACAAAACTTACAGATTCTTATTGCAAATGTGATTATGGACAGCTTCTTTGGATGGGGGAGAAATGAGAACTGTACTTAGAGTGAAAGTCATTCTTTACGGTATTCACAGATTTCTTTTTTATTAGGAAATCAAAAACATAAAAGAAGAACTTGCCACTAGATTAAATAGTAGTGAAACTGCAGACCTTTTGAAAGAGAAAGATGAGCAGATCCGAGGGTTAATGGAAGAAGGTGCGTATAGTATTTGGTTGACTATGAAAAATACTGTAAGAAAAGGAAAAGTACTTGCCACATAACTAGCTGATGCTTCCTAATTAAAAATACTGAAAGCAAGGAGGGTTTGGACATAAACCATAGAAATAGGTGACAGTTTATGGAAGAATGAGGAGTAAGATATATTGAGACAGAGATACGTGTTTCTAGCTTTTGTTTTTTGGAAGTAAAAAGAAAAGTAAGTCCCTGTAAAATAGACAGAAATTTGAGCTGCCCTAAGAAAACTTTAAACAGGTCTTAAGAGCCTGTCATTTAAACCAAGACATTCAAAGTGTATAACTCTGGGATTTATGTAATATCTGAATACCTAGCTTGAGTACTGTATGATATTGTCTTTTTCTGACATTTGATAGTGAATTTTTCGTTGTATTAATTTTTAAATTATTAAGCACTTTTGTCTCTGAAAAGATTTAAAATAAACAGGGTTGGCTGAGTGTGGTGGCTTATGACTGTAATCTCAGCACTTTGGGAGGCAGAGGTGGGTGGATCATTTAAGGTCAGGAGTTCGAGACCAGCCTGGCCAACATGGTGAAACCCCGTCTCTACTAAAAATACAAAAATTAGCCGGGTGGTGGTGGTGCGTGCCTCTAATCCCAGCTACTCAGGAGGCTGAGGCAGGAGGATTGCTTGAGCCTGGGAGGTGGAGGTTGCAGTGAGCCAAGATCATGCCACTGTACTCCAGCCTGGGCAACAGAGTGAGACTTTGTCTCAAAATAAATAAATAAATAAAATAAAATTAATAGCATTACAGAAATTAAAGATCTATTCATGAAATAAATCATTACAAATGGATACTGAATTAATTTCTTCATGTAATATCCTGGGAGAGAGGAGGTTTTGGAAAACGTGGTCAAGTGAATCTCTCTTTTTATTTCTCTTGTTAATTAAAGTTTTTGTAGTTATAAGAGTAATACTTGCTACTTGTAGAAAGTTTTCAAGTTATAGGAAAGTATATGAATAAAGAGGAAAAGTAGGTTATAATCCAATATTATAAGGAACTATTAATTTTTTCTAGTTTTAATGTATTTTTTAATGCATTTTTAAACATAGTTAAGATCATATATTTAATTTCCAATCTTCCTTCTCTTATATCTCTCTATGCCATTAAATGCTTTTTATCATTATTAGTGGCTGTATTAAAGTCCATTATATGGGTATACCATAATATGTTTTACTATTTCTAATGTTGTACGTTTATTTTTATAATGTTAATATTATAGTTAGTGGTAGGATGAATGTTTTTGTGCTTAAATCATTGAACTTAAGTAAATTTCCAGAGAAAGGGTAGCGCTTGAGAACAGTTGGAAGCAGTCATTTCATTTGAAAGTTAGCTTTACCCAACTTTTTCATTTATTCAACTAATATTTGTTGAACAGTTAGTATGTCAGATATTATGTTTGATACAATAATAAATATGACACTCTGTCCTTTAGGGGCTTAGTTCAGTGAGAGGGAAATACAGGAACACAGATAATGATAAAACACAATTCTAAGCACTAAAATAGAAAAATGAAGGAACTGTTGTTATAATTATTTTCTCAAGATGTCTTGAAGTCATTAACTGCCTTGCCTTACAATATCAGAGACTGAGGGGAAGGCTAACTGCATGGTTTTCATATTTGAAAAGAGATATTTGAAATATTAATATCGAATGTTACTATTTTGTAATTTAGTAATTTTGTCAGAGAATGAACTGATGTCTTCTTTTGCTTAATGAACCTTTTTACAGAGAAAATAGAGCAATTTCACGTGGGAGTATTTTATATTCACAGAGTATTTACATTTCACAAAAGGGTATTATATATTGTTTCCGCGTGCCCCAGAAATTTTTTTTTTTTTTTTTGAAACAGAGTCTCACTGTGTTGCCCAGGCTGGAGTACAGTGGCATGATCCCGGCTCACTGCAACCTCCGCCTCCCCGGTTCAAGTGATTCTCCTGCCTCAGCCTCCCGAATAGCTGAGACTATAGGTACCCGCCACCACGCCTAGCTAGTTTTTGTATTTTTAGTAGAGATGGGGTTTCACCATGTTGGCCATGCTGGTCTTGAACTCCTGACCTCTGGTGATCTGCCTGCTTCCCAAAAGTGCTGGGATTACAGGCGTGAGCCACTGCACCCGGCCAGTATTTTTAAAACTTAAAGCTAAAGAGCTGTAAAACTCAAAGCTGAAAGCACACTACAATGAATACCTGATTACTTCATCACCTAGATTCATCAGGTGTTAACATCTTGCCACAACTCTTCCATATCTTTCTGCACATACATACACTACCCTTTTGTCAACTCATTTGAAAGGAGGTTACAAATACCATAACATTCTGCTCCTAAATTCTTCAGTCTGCATCTCCCAAGGGCAAGTACATTTTCCTTGACAGGTACATCATAGTCAAACCTAAGAAATCAGCATTAATTCAGAAGTGTAATCCAGCATATATTTTAATATTAATCCTAGTTGTCTCTAAAAGTGTCTGTTATAATTGATCATTTGTTCTGCCCCAGGATCCAAAGTTTGCCCACTGCATTTCATTGTTATGTCCTTTTAGTCTTCCATCAATCTAGGACAGTTCTCTCTTCTTTATGTCTTTGAGGACTCTGTAGAGTCTAGGGCAGTTGTCCCACAGGATGTCCCACCCATGTTCGGGAATTTGTTACTTTCTTCATGATGAGATTTAAATTAGATTTAGTTCATATTTCTAGTAGGAAATATCTAGGTGATATTGAACAACTACATCACAGCAGCAGACACATATTGTCAGGCTGTACTACAATTGGTGATGCCAAAACTGAATGCTTAGTTAAGGAGTTGACTGCCAGATTTTTCTCTTTAAAATTAGTAGGTGATATATGAGAGTGATTCTTTAAGACCGTGTCAATATCCAGTTTCCCAACAACCTTTTACCCAATAATTTTAACATTCATTGATGATTCCTGTCCAAATTAGTTGTAACATTGTGGGTTACAAAATTGTAATTTAAAAAAATTCTGTTCTTTTATGTTACTGGTTAGATAAAACGTTCTATTGAGATTTTTAGGGAATAGTTATCATTTGAGTTTATACTTCTTTACCATCACCAGGAGAAAAACTTTCAAAACAGCAGCTGCACAATTCTAACATCATCAAGAAATTAAGAGCTAAAGACAAGGAGAATGAAAATATGGTTGCAAAGCTGAACAAAAAAGTTAAAGAGCTAGAAGAGGAGTTGCAGCATTTGAAACAGGTGAATAGCAATCATAATTCTCTACATATATATTGTTATTACTTCCTGTATGAACAGTTGGCCATGGTTATGGAGCATTTGAAAAGATTTAATGGGGTATATCATGTAAGAAGGATTTTTCAAACAATAGATAAATGGTAAGATTTTTTAGCCGAGTGGGGTGGCTCACGCCTGTAATCCCAACACTTTCGGAGGCTGCGACAGGCAGATCACTTGAGGCCAGGAGTTCGAGACCAGCCCGGCCAACAAGGCGAAACCCTGTCTCTGCTAAAAATATTGCACCAACCTAATACAAAAATTAGCCGGGCGTGGTGGTGCACATCTGTAGTCCCAGCTGCTTGGGAGGCTGAGGCACGAAAATTGCCTGAAGCTGGGAGGCAGAGGTTGCAGTGAGCCAGAACATTCCACCCTGGGCAATAGAGTGAGACTTTGTCTCAAAAAAATATATATTTTTCTCCATTATTATAGATTCCTGGAATACAGTTATTTACCATGCTATTATTTCTTGAAAAATACTTTTGTCTGTTTTTATAACATATAGGTCCTTGATGGCAAAGAAGAGGTTGAGAAACAACATAGAGAAAATATTAAAAAACTAAATGCCATGGTAGAACTCCAAGAGAAAGATCTTGGCCGTCTTCAGGTAGACATGGATGAACTTGAAGAAAAGAACCGAAGTATTCAGGCTGCCCTGGATAGTGCATACAAGTAAGAAAATGAACAAATATGCAACCCATTTAGAATGAATTATCAGAGTAGGATGTTGAAGAAATACTTTTTCTATTATCTGATCACTGGCAACATTTATAAACTCAATCTAATTTTTTAAGAGAACTTACTGATCTTCACAAAGCCAATGCTGCAAAGGATAGTGAGGCACAGGAAGCTGCTCTGAGCCGTGAAATGAAAGCTAAAGAAGAACTTTCTGCAGCATTAGAGAAGGCCCAAGAAGAAGCCCGTCAGCAGCAAGAAACATTAGCCATTCAAGTAAGCAATGGATGATGAATTAGAGTAGTTTTAAAAATATTTGTTTATGCTTCTGCAAATTAAACAATTAGCTGGTTTGAATCAAACAATGTAGTGATACATGTGTTAGATTTCAGAGTACTGGATTCTGCTAAATTTAACCAGTTGTGTTTTTTAAAACTGTTAAAGTAATGCTTACGTGATACCAGTATTGTTTAATTTTTTTGAGTTTTAGACCCATTTGAGAGTATTATAAAAGCTAGGAACCCTCTTACAAGAGAAGAGCAAAAATACACATACATATTGCATATAATTTTGAGAGAATCCATTTAACTCCTGAGCTCATTCATAACATCTGTGGGAGTCCAAGGACCTCAGATGAAGTAGGAAAAACAAAATTTGTGAGGCTTTGTCTTATCAAATCATCAGTTGATGGGCATATGGGTTATTTATACTTTGTGGTTATTATCAATAATGCTGCTTTAAATATCCATGCACAAATTTTTGTGTGAACATATATTTTAAATTCTCCTAGATATATATCCTTAGGTCATATGGTAACTTTATGTATTTAACTTTTTGAGGAACTGGCAAACTTTTCCACAGTGGCTGCATTACTTTACATTCCCACCAGCAATAGGTGAGGGTTTCAGTTTCTCCACATCCTTGCCAAGATTTATTGTCTGTTTTTAAAAGTATAGCCTTTTTAGTGTGTGTGAAATGGTAACTGAGTATGGTGTTGATTTGCATTTTTTTTTCAATTTATTTATTTTTTTTGAGACAGAGTCTCACTCTTGCCAGACTGGAGTGCAGTGGCACGATCTCAGCTCACTGCAACCTCCGCCTCCCGGATTCAAGCAATTCTCCTGCCTCAGCCTCCTGAGTAGCTGGGACTACAGGTGGGCGCTACCATGCCTGGCTAATTTTCTTTTTTTGTGAGACAGAGTTTCGCTCTTGTTGCCCAGGCTGGGGTGCAATGGCGCAGTCTCGGCTCATTGCAACCTCCACCTCCCAGGTGCAAGTGATTCTCCTGCTTCAGCCTCCGGAGTAGCTGGGATTACAGGTGCCCACCACCAAGCCCGGCTAATTTTTGTTTTTTTTTAGTAGAGACGAGGCTTCACCATGTTGGCCAGGCTGGTGTTGAACTCCTGACCTCTGGTGATCCACCCGCCTCTGCCTCCCAAAGTGCTTGGATTACAGGCGTGAGCCACCGTGCCCGGCCACCCTGCTAATTTTTTTTTGTATTTTTAGTAGAGACGGGGTTTCATCTTGTTAGCCAGGATGGTCTCAATCTCCTGACCTCGTGATCCACCTGCCTTGGCCTCCCAAAGTGCGGGGATTACAGGCGTGAGCCACTACGCCCGGCTGATTTGCATTCTCTTAATGACTAATGATGTTGGATGTCTTTTCATTTGCTTATTGGCCATTTATGTATCTTCTTGGGAGAAATTAATTAAAATATTCAAATCGTTTACACATTTTTAAATTGGGCTGTTTGTCTTTTTATTGTTATTATGAGTTCTTTGTATGATCTGCATACTAGACCTTTATCAGATACAGGATTTGTCAATATTTTCTGCCTCTCTGTGGGTTGTCTTTCTTTTTCTTGATAGTGTCCTTTGATGCCAAAAGTTTTTAATTTTAACAAAGTCTAGCTTATCTATGTTTTCTTTTGTTATTTGTGCTTTTGGCATAATATTTAAGAAACCGTTGCTTAATCCAAGTTTATGCAGATTTTCATCAGTTTTCTTCTAAGAGTTTTGTAGTCTTAGCTCTCACATTTAGGTCTTTTGCATGTGGATATCCAGTTGTTGCAGGACCAGTTGTTGAGAAAACTATTTTTATTGACTCCTATGCGCTTTTGATTTAATTTTAAATTTTGTATATGTAAAACATTTACATGATTCCAAAGTGAGAGCAAAATCTATTCAGACATTTACTTCCAATTTAGCTGCTCCCCATTTCCTCTCTTTGCCTGTAGGTAACCATTTTATTAGAGTTTGGCTTATCTTTTCAGTGTTTCTATTGGCAAAATGCAAGAAAATATATGTATCTATATATTTACATGTTCTGCATACATACACATTCAGTAATACACCTATTTCTATCTCCTACATCCTTTTTACATAAATGACAGTTTATTATTCACACTGTTTTATAACTTGTTTTATTTTCTTAGTAAAATATCCTGATGATCACTCTAGTAAAACATAGAGGTTTTTAAAAAAATATCTTTTTACAGTTTTATAATACTTCATTAGGTGAAGGATTTTCAGCTCTTTCTTATTGATAGATTATACACCTATTTCTATCTCCTACATCCTTTTTATGTAAATGACAGTTTATTATTTATACTGTTTTATAACTTGTTTTATTTACTTAGTAAAATATCCTGATGATCACTCTAGTAAAACATAGAGGTTTTTAAAAAATATCTCTTTACAGTTTTATAATACTTTATTAGGTGAAGTATTTTCAGCTATTTCTTATTGATGGATATTTGGGTTATTTTCAGTATTTTGCTATTATAAGTCATGCCATGGTCCATATATCCTTTGTGTTTCTGCTACTCTATTACTGGGATAGATAAAATATCAGTAATTTAAATTTAAAATACATTAGAATAATAATAATACAGAAAAATTGGGGGAATGGGAGATAGAGCATATATGAGTTACCATGCATAAATCCATCACTTTTTCCAAGTACTGTCAGTTTTGTGTGTTAGTGTTTTATTCTATTTCCATATATGTGTTTTTCATAATTGATGTCTTACATGTTATTTTATAGTTTTTCCATTTAATAGTATATTAGAAATTTTTTTACATGTTTTATACATTTATTGTAATTTTTAATGGTTATATTCATGTTGTATCGACATTTGCACCTATAGATTACTAGTGATGGAGATTTAGAATGTTTCCAGTTTTGTTTTTGCTAGCCTATTTAATACTGTAGGGAATATCCCTGTGTATTTACATATCTGCTTTCTTAGAGTAAATTCCCAAGACTAGGATGGCCCGGTGAAAGGATGTGAGAAGTATGATGATTCTTTAAACGTATTATAATGTTTTCCAAAAAGGCTATGGTAGTTTATAATGTATGCTCCTGATATGAGTGGAGCCCCCAGCTTTTATGATCCATATAGCACCTATCACTTTCTGTGTGATGTGGCAAATATTTATGGATGCACTGTCTTTTCTCCAATATTGTATGGTAATGGCTATGCCTTATACATATTTGTTTGCGTTTCTTTGCCTTAACAGAGTGCTTTTCTAAGTAAACATTGAATATACATACAGTTTTGGAATTGCTTGATGAATGAGAGATGTGATAATCATATGTAAAAGTTGATTGGAGAGTATGAAATAGTATACATGAACAATGTTGACACAACACAAAATATGTAGTTAGTGGGAAGTTATAGATAATACTGTACCATTGTTTGTGAATGTATTGTTTCTCCTCCTATAGGTGGGGGACCTTAGGCTTGCATTGCAGCGTACAGAACAAGCAGCTGCCAGAAAGGAGGATTATTTACGCCATGAGATCGGTGAACTTCAGCAGGTACTGTCACAGTTTTCTGAAACACAAATCCAAGAAGTATGTGTTTTTCTAGAAATAAAAGAATTCTTCAGTGGGATAATGTTCATGGAATTGAGAGGATTACTGTCACACTTAGCATTTGCTGAATTTTTGTGGCTTGTGTGAATAAATCAGAGTGGGCACCTTAAAAATTATACAAGGAAATTCCTTATTTTGTTTTATAGAAAATAATGTTATGATAGATTTGTTATATGTATTCAGTATTGCTTTTCCATTTGTAATCGCTTATTAGTGATTGTCAGTCTTTGATTACTGTGGGACAGGTAATAGTTCCCGGTTTCTATGCCTCTGTTAATTTTCAGTCATTTATAACATGCAGAGGAAAAGGGAGAGAAAATACAATTTAGGTTGATTTTTCAGCTTTTATAAATACTTAGAAATATTTGGATGAGGAGGCAACTACTAAGAGGTTTGGATGAACTCTTTTTTAACCTTCAGGTAATTGAAGACTATCTTAGAAACGCTTTTTAAAGAAGCATTTATTTATTTATTTAATTTCTTTATTTTGAGACAGAGTCTCGCTCTGTTGCCCAGGCTGGAGTGCAGTGGCACAATCTTGGCTCACTGCACCCTCTGCCTCCTGGGTTCAAGCAATTCTCCTGCCTCAGCCTCCCGAGTAGCTGGGATTACAGGCATGCACCACCATGCCCAGCTAATTTTTGTATTTTCAGTAGAGATGAGGTTTCACCATGTTGGCCAGACTGGTCTAGAACTCCTGACTTCAGGTGATCCACCCACCTCAGCCTCCCAAAGTGCTGGGATTACACACATGAGCCACTGTGCCTGGCCAAAGAAGTACTTATTTAGATACTGTATTACACAATCTAACTCTATTGGAAGGATTGAACAGTTAGAAAAATAATTAAGGGCTGGGCATGGTGGTTCGTGCCTATAATCCCAATGCTTTGGGAGGCTGAGGCAGTCAGATTGCCTGCTCAGGAGTTCGAGGCCAGCCTGAGCAACATGATGAAACCTCGTCTCTACAAAAAAATACAAAAATTAGCCAGTTGTGGTGGCGTGTACCTGTAGTCCCAGCTACTTGGGAGGCTAAGGTGGGAGGATCTCTTGAGCCTAGGAGGTTGAGGCTACAGTGAGCCACGATTGTGCCACTGCACTCCAGCCTGGGTGACAGAGCGGGACCTCGTCTCTAAAATTAATAATAATAATTAAAAAGCAAATTATTTTCTCTTGGAAAAATAATTTTCCAGGAACCTCTCAAAGTTCAGGTTTGCTAGTGTTTTTAATGTTTTTATTGCTGTCATTGGTAATGACTTAAGAATTTCATGATTCAGAGACTCCAGGAAGCAGAAAATCGAAACCAGGAGCTGAGTCAAAGTGTTTCATCAACAACAAGACCATTGCTTCGACAAATAGAAAATTTGCAAGCAACCCTGGGATCCCAGACATCGTCGTGGGAGAAATTAGAGAAGAATCTTTCTGATAGGCTTGGTAACTGCTTTAGTTTTTATGCTCGATGCAGAAGCTCTTCCATCTTGTTTATAGAAGTAGAATAGTGATATGAAATTGAAATTCATTTGATCTGATAGTTACATTTTGTGTCTAATATGTAGATTTTTACATTTTCTC
The DNA here is from genome assembly GCF_029281585.2 of Gorilla gorilla gorilla. Classification (NCBI taxonomy): domain Eukaryota; kingdom Metazoa; phylum Chordata; class Mammalia; order Primates; family Hominidae; genus Gorilla; species Gorilla gorilla. The sequence goes on along the minus strand of NC_086017.1, from coordinate 78,921,700 downwards.
TTTTTCTACATGTATTGTTAATACCTTTATTATGTCTCTTTCAATCCATTTTTTCCCATTACACAATGGTATCAGATACTGGCTAAAGTACTTCCATGTCATTCTTTCATTCAGTTCTTTTTTTTTTTTTTTTGAGATGGAGTCTCACTCTGTCACTGAGGCTGGAGTGCAGTGCGCGATCTCGGCTCACTGCAAGCTCCGCCTCCCAGGTTCACACAATTCTCCTGCCTCAGCCTCCTGAGTAGCTGGGATTACAGGCATCTGCCACCATGCCTGGCTAATTTTTTGTATTTTTAGTAGACTGCTGCACTCAATTTTTTTTTTCTTGTCCATTGCTAAATCTGACCCCTTTGTAGCTTGTCTGCAGTAGTGTAGGAGGTAGAGATCAGATATGATTCTCATCACTGGTAGAATTCCAAGAGCGAAAATAGGTCTAAGGAGAGTCAAGATCGACCTTAGAAGAGACATACTAGGGAGTCTTAAGATTCCATATTCTGGCAGGGCGCGGTGGCTCACACCTGTAATCCCAGCACTTTGGGAGGCCGAGGCGGGTGGATCACTTGAGGCCAGGAGTTCAAGACCAGCCTGGCCAACATGATGAGACCCCCGTCTCTACCAAAAATACAAAAATCAGCTGGGTGTCATGGCGCATGCCTGTAATCCCAGCTATTTGGGAGGCTGAGGCAAAGAATCACTTGAACCTGGGAAGCAGAGGCTGCAGTGAGCTGAGATTGCGCTACAGCACTCCAGCCTGGGTGACAGAGCGAGACTCCATCTTAAAAAAAAAAAAAAAAAGATTCCATATTCTGCTTCTTTACAGTCATGCCCCAGGTTGCCCTTCTGTGATGTTAATAAAAAGAAAAGTATTATTCTAAAATGTTTCCCTTCAAGCACAGACAGGTAGTGTATGTATATTGTAGGTATCCCAGAAGCTAGCAAATTCATGAAAAATTCATCTATGCCTTCTACGCCTGACACTAACTGTAATTTGAGAAATCACAGTGTAGTGATAAAATCAGACCTAAATATGAGTCAGGAGACATGGACTCAGGGTATTTTGTTTTGAATCATCCAGCAAAACAGTGTGGAACAAGTCACTTATATTGTTCAACCTATCTCTGTGCTATTCCTTGTGAATCGGGGGGGTGAACTAGATTAGTGACTTTCAAATAGTATTCAGTGGACTCTTAGATACCTTTGGGGCTGCTGTCATGGTGAGAGGGGAGCTTGATAAATAAGAGGCTGGGCTTCTCTAGCTGCTTTAATGAAAATAGGGCCTCCGTTATCTTTTTTTATTGGAGTTCCATGAAAGATTTGGTCTAGAAAAAGATTCATTTACTTAAAAAAATGAACTGAACTAGATAAACCTTCATATATATTTAAATTTATAGGTATAAATGTTAGGTCTGTCGTTTATCTCTGACAGCTTTTGAGAGCAATGTGCTATGAAATATGAGACATCTGAAAATGATATCTTTTGAAATAAATATTTAGCAATAAATGAATGCTAGAAACTGGTACTTTTGTGGTTTTTAGACTGAAGTCTGCATACCCTCAGCAATGTGTGGTATTGTGCTAGCATATAGGCAAAGCCACAGGACAAACATACCAAGGAATGCTATTAAAAAGACCATAGCTATGCTGTGGAGCAGAGTGTAAAATGTGAAATAGAGGTATTACTAGCTCTACTTTGGTGGAGAAAAAATATGAGAATTCTTACCTAGGTTAAATCTCAGAATCTTACCCATTGCTCTTTTTTTCAATTGAAAATTTTTGTTGATATAATGTAGATTCATGTGCAGTTATAAGAAATAATATAGAAAGGTCCTTTGCACACGTTGCCTAATATCTCCAAGTATTAAAATCTTACAAAATTAATGTATAATATCACAACCATGGTATTGACATTGATACAATCTACTGATTTTATTCAGATTTCCAAAGTTTTATTGGTACTCATTGTGTATATGTGTGTGTGTGTGTGTGTGTGTGTATTAAGTTCTAAACAACTATACCACATATCCATTACCATAGTCAAGATATTGAACAGTTCCAACACTATTGAGTCCTTCCTGTTAGCTTTTTTTCTTTTTTTCTTAGCTGAAGATAATCACTCTTAATGTTACCCTTTTGGAAACACACCTACCACTCTCTCAACCCTTCCTCCCTTGTCCCAAATCTCTGGCAATCACTAATCTGTCCTCTGTTTCTAAAATTCTGTCATTTCAAAAATGTTACATAAATAAAATTATACTGTGTATGACATTTTGGGTTTGGCTTTTTTCACTCAGTGTAATTCCCAGGAAGAGGTTCACACAGTTGTTTTCGTATCGGTAGTTTAGTCTTTTTATTGCTGAGTGTTATTCCATAGTATGTACCATGTATATTTAACCATTCACTGCACAAGGGACGTCCAGGCTGATTCCAAGCTCTGGCTATTACAAATAAAGCTACTGTGAATATTCATGTACAGGTTTTAGTGTGAACCTAAGTTTTCATTTCTCTGGATAAATGCCCAAGTGTGCAATTGCCAGGTCATGTTTAGTGTTTTTTAAGAAAATGCCAAACTGTTTACAAAGTGGCTGTATAAGAGTAATATAGTTTCTTCACATCCTTGCCAACATTTTGTGTCGTCCCTGTTTTTTCTTTTAGTTACTCAGACAGCATGTAGTGATATCTCATTATGATTTTAATTTGTATTTTTTCCCTAATGGCTAATGTTATTGAACATCATTTTATGTCCTTATTTTCCATTTGTACATTCTCTATGGTGAAATTTCTGTCTATGTCTTTTACCCATTTTCTAACTAGATTGTTATATATTCCTGATACTAATCCTAGATATATGGTTTGCATTTATTTGCTCTCACTCTGTAGTTTGCCTTTTCATCCTCTTCACATAGATTTAAAAGTTGAAAAATTTTGAAGCAGTTTGTCAGTTTTTCTTTCTATGGCTCTTGCTTTTTGTGTCAAATCTGCTTTGTTCTAGATCCTGAAGACTTTCTCCTCTGTTTTTTCCTAAAAGTTTTATAGTTTCATGTTTTACATATAAGTCTATGATCCATTTTGAGTTAATTTTTGTGAATGATGTGATGTGTAGGCTCTTTGGTTTTTTTGCATATAGCTGTCCAATTGCTCCAGGACCATTTGGTGATCCACTACTCTTTTAATGCATGACTCCATTTTGAAATTAAAATACTTTTGGAAAAGAATGATAAAGCAGGTATAAGTTAAGATTGGTTCATTTGTCTCAGTAGACAGTCCTGCCTTAGGCAATAAATAGTTATCAGTTTTAAGTGTGGCTACTTGCATCATTAAATGTTTGAAATCAGAATTGACTTGGTATTTTGGTCTCTGGGCTGTATGTGTATGTGATTTTTTTTTTCTGTCGTGTAATCAGGTGAATCCCAGACCTTGCTGGCAGCAGCAGTTGAGAGAGAACGTGCAGCTACAGAAGAACTCCTTGCTAACAAAATTCAGATGTCTTCCATGGAGTCACAGAATTCTCTTTTAAGACAGGAAAACAGTAGATTTCAAGCCCAGCTAGAATCAGAGAAAAATAGGCTATGTAAACTGGAGGATGAGAACAATAGGTGAGCATGGTTTCTGAGTGATATTTTTGGTAGTTCCATGACATGCTAAAGCACTTTTTAAAAGTATGTTGTTGGGCCGGGCGCTGTGGCTCACGCCTGTAATCCCAGCACATTGGGAGGCCAAGGCGGGCGGATCACTTGAGGTCAGGAGGTAGAGACCAGCCTGGCCAACATGGCGAAACCTACTCTCTCCTAAAAATAAAATTAGCCAGGTGTGGTGGTGTGTGCCTGTAATCCCAGCAGCTCGGAGGCTGAGGCATGAGAATTGCTTACACCCGGGAGGCGGAAGTTGCAGTGAGCCAAGATCCCGCCACTGCACTCCAGCCTGGGCGACAGAGTGAGACTCGGTCTCAAAAAAAAAAAAAAAAAAAAATTAAATAAGTAAATAAACAAAGTATGTTGTTGGCTTTTAGCTTCAGGGTACCAAGAACTAAATGTAATCACTTTTAGCATTTAAAGTTAGGGTTATTAGTAATAGGATATTATGGCCGGGTGCTGTGGCTCACACCTGTAATCCAGCACTTTGGGAGGTTGAGGCAGGTGGATCACCTGAGGTTAGGAGTTCAAGACCAGCCTGGCCAACATGGTGAAACCCTGTGTCAACTAAAAATACAAAAATTAGCCAGGCATGGTGGCAGACGCCTGTAATTCCAGCTACTCGGGAGGCTGAGGCAGGAGAATTGCTTGAACCTGGGAGGCAGAGGTTGCAGTGAGATTGCACCATTGCACCCCAGCCCGGGCAGCAGAGCGAGACTCCGTCTCCAAAAAAAAAAATAAAATAAAGTAATAGGATATTATAACAAGAAGATAGTACTGGGATTCATTGTCTGGTAGATTGTTGAGATTGTGTGGCATGTTTTGTATTTATTTTTTTTTCCAGGGAAAGGATTTGTACCTTTAATCAGATTTTTTAAAGGGGCCTGTAACACCACAAAATAGTTTTGAGACTACTCTTTGGAGTTACTTTTATATTACAAGGATTTCAGTAGCATAATTTAAGTCTTTTCTAAATAAATTTCTGGGTTCTTGGAAACCATGGGGTGTAAAATCCATCTATCTGAGATTATATTAAGGCAATGGTTAGTATTTTTTACCCTCTGTTCTTCCTTGGAAATTTTACTTTTTAAAAAAGTGTCAAGTAAAAATGATTTCTAAAGTAAAATATCTGAACTTTTATAAACATTTTCATAGAACTCCCTAATAAGCTTTGTGGAAACTGAGCATATTATAGGATGATGGTACTGAAAATTATTTTTATAAAGTCTCTTTTTAAATGAAATCTTAACCCAGAGCACCAATAAATAAAATGCACAAAAGTGGAGCTTTTTCACTTTTGGTTTGGTTTCTGAGTGAAACTCAGATGGGATCTGGAACACACTGTTGGAAAATCACTGATGTCAAGCTGGTAATAAAAATGATTTCTCAATATGTAGCTGGAGTTAATAAAGTACTGAGTTTTTAATAGTCTATACTATCATCTTTTTCATTTTCTGTTTTTTTTCTTTTTAATTCTGCCTTGTTTAATAGGTACCAGGTTGAATTAGAAAACCTAAAAGATGAATATGTAAGAACACTTGAAGAGACAAGGAAAGAAAAGGTATTTCTCTTCGTGACCACTCACCTCTTAGGGCTTACATTAGAGAATGGTTGGGGATGGCAGCAAATTAACGAGATAACAAGATGAAATGGGTGATGCCACTGCTTTTGGAACTTGGTCTTTAGTAGGAAAACAAATATGAGTTTATACTTTATGCTTCTAACTTTGAGATTGACTTATCACGGCATGAATTACTATCACAGAAATTGTCTAACTTTATTTCTCTCCATTAGACATTGTTGAATAGTCAGTTAGAAATGGAAAGAATGAAAGTTGAACAAGAAAGGAAGAAAGCCATTTTTACTCAAGAAACAATAAAAGGAAAGGTATTGAATTTTGTTTTTGTTTGTTTGTGGTGTAACCATTTAGTAGATGCTGTGATTAATCATTGCTTTTTAATTTTAGCTATGCTTTATAACAAGGTTGTCCAACCTGTGGCCCTGGTTGGCATGTGGCTCAGGATGATTTTGAATGAAGCCCAACACAAATTGGCCAACTTTCTTAAATCATCATGAGATTTTTTTTCATGATTTTTTTTTTTTTTTTTTTTTTTTTTTTAGTTCATCAGCTATTGTTAGTATATTTTATGTGTGGCCCAAGACAATTCTTGTTCTTCAAATGAGGCCCAGGGAACCAAAAGATTGGACATCCCTGCTTTATAAGTATCATTTTTTTAATGTCTAAAATCAACATAGTGATGAATTCTAGTATTATAATCAGTGTCCTGCTCAGAGTGGACCCAAAGTAATTTTGAGATTATCCAAAGAGATCTATGATTTTCTAGGACTTGAAATATAAAACCTCTTGCCCTTTTTTAAAATGAATGTGTCTGTCCATCACTGAAACCAGTGCACATCATTTGGTCTATAGGCACTTAAGGAGTAAGTCTGGCTTGTTTTCTTTCTGGTTAATGAGGGTAATTTTTCTGAAATGAGTTTTCTGAGGCTGAGCATGGGGACTCACATCTGTAATCCCAGCACTTTGAGAGGCTGAGGTAGATGGATCACTTGAGGCTAAGAGTTCAAGACCAGCCTGGCCAACATGGCAAAACCCCATCTCTACTAAAAATACAAAAATTAGCCGGGCATGGTGGCATGTGCCTGTAATCCCAGCTACTCGGGAGGCAGAGGTGGGAGAATTGCTTGAACCCGGGAGGCGGAGGCTGCAGTGAGCCGAGATCGCATCACTGCATTCCAGCCTGGGCAACAGATTGAGACTCTTTCTCAAAAAAATAAAAAATAAATAAATAAATAAAAATAAAATGAGTTTTCTGTATTGAAAGAATTACTGTGTACTTGGAGTTAGCATAATTTAAATTACCTATTGAATTTATTTGGAATTTTAAGAATACATTAAAAATAAAATGGATAAGCCAGAAATTTTATGATTTGTAACACTCATTAGTAATTTTATGTTATAGAAATAGGTTTAATTGATAGTATATTGTGTAATATGAAGCTTAACAGAAACATTCTTATTCTGTTATAAAAACCCAACAAATTACATTGTTGTAATAAATGGGTCCTGTGATGATCTAACCAAGTCTAGCTACAGTTTTAATTAGTAAATATTGTACTTTTTGTTTGTTTGTTTGTTTTTGAGACTGAGTTTTACTCTTATTGCCCAGGCTGGAGTGTAGTGGTGCTATCTCAGCTCACCGCAACCTCACCTCCCAGGTTCAAGCGATTCTCCTGCCTCAGCCTCCCGAGTAGCTGGGATTACAGGCATGCGCCACCACGCCCAGCTAATTTTGTATTTTTAGTAGAGACGGGGTTTTTCCATGTTGGTCAAGTTGGTCTTGATCTCCCAACCTCAGGTGATCCACCCTCCTTGGCCTCCCAAAGTGCTGGGATTACAGGCATGAGCCACCATGCCTGGCCAAATATTGTATTTTTGACTTAAGAAGCCATTTTATGGGGAAATGAGAATGAATCTTAAAAAAGTTTTTTTTCTTCTTTTGATTGTATTGAATTCCTTTGTAGTGTGGCTTTTTTAAAAGACTGAATCTTTGTTCTCATTAACCCTAGGAAATGTTCTTGCTTTCTCTGCTTATCTCTTTGCTCTTTAATATGAACAGAATTTTTTTTACTCCCTAAGGAACGCAAGCCATTTTCTGTTTCTAGCACTCCCACCATGTCACGCTCAAGTTCAATAAGTGGTGTTGATATGGCAGGACTACAGACCTCTTTTCTGTCTCAGGTGATGTTTTATTTTTTATATGCGCTTAGTTCTTAGAATAATAATAAAGGAAATATGCAAATGGCAATATTGTCTGTCATCATGACCTTGCCATTCTATGGGTAATTCATCTGAATACTTGTGGAGGAGTGCTGATTTTAGTGAGAGGAAACACGTGAATGATTTTCTGCCTTTGAGAAGACATTTAAAGCAAAAATTGACAGAACCATTTTTGTTCGAACCTGGTAATGGAAGACAAGCTATGATAACTGAGTAACTGTGTAAACTTTCTTAATTAACATAGGATGAGTCTCATGATCACTCATTTGGACCAATGCCTATATCAGCAAATGGAAGCAATCTTTATGATGCTGTAAGGATGGGAGCAGGATCAAGCATAATTGAAAACCTACAGTCTCAGCTAAAGCTAAGGGAAGGGGAAATTACTCATTTACAGGTACTGGAAAAATTAAGTTTGCTATAGAAGTAAATGAAGTTTTGAGGCCTAATAAATAGCACCCTTCATTTCCATCTGAATTCTGAGCAAATTGAGAAACAAGATGACATAGTGGCATGTGAAGCCCAAAATGTATCACATATATCAATGATAAAGGCTAAAAAGAGAAATTAGCTAAGGATAACAGCCAACTGAACCTGTTAATTGCCAGAATTAGGCAGATTCGGCTGATCTGTCACAGGAAATGCTGGGCTGGAGCAGGCCTCCCATGTTTTACAACCTGCCTACATAAGACATAAGCATCTAGGAGCAGAGAATCCCTCCTCCTTTCAAGCAGCTCTTTCCCAACAGAATAAAGGGAAGTCGCTGAGCTGTGAATGCCTCTTCTATTCAGATTTACCTCTTAGATAAGTTGTTCCAACTACCCTGGGAAGGAGGGGTAAAGGGGATGAGATGTTTGAACTGTAACACCCTGTACATGGGAGGAAACAACATGAGTTGTTGAGGGAGCATCGTTCCATCTTACCTTTTTGGCTTTTAAAAAACTTTATGCAGTCAGAAATATTGAAATGTTTTACAGGTTGAGCATCCCAGCTCTGAAATCTGAAATGCCCCCAAATCCAAAACTTTGAGTGCTGATATGCTGCTCAAAGGAAAAGCTCAATTGAGCATTTTGGATTTCCAGATTTGGGATGCTCAACCAGTAAGTACATAATGCAATTATTCCATAATCTGAAAAAAAAAAAAAAGAAATTTGAAACATTCCTGGTCTCAAGCATTTTGAATCAGGATACCTCTTTTCAGTGTTAAACACAATACACTCAGAAGTAGGTAAAAATTCAACTCCCATTATATACTTTTAGTTATATGAAAATATTACTCTATTAAAGAACTTGAATTGCAAAAAGTAGATCAGACTAATCTTAATCCCAGATGTTTGTATAGCTGGTATGCTATACAGGGACCTAATTAATTTCTTTGGTAGTGATGAAAGCCTCTGTCGATACAACCTACACAGGTGGGGCTACGTTAAAGTATATTTTTATTTCTCTGGGTTCTTGTAGTAATTTAGAATAACTGAAATATATGTCATTTCCTTAGATTAGAAAAATATATAGTTGAATGTTTTCAAACAAATAATTGGATTTATCTCTGTTGCACAGTAAACCTTATAAATGGTATACCTCTCAGGAAAGTTGGGACCGTTTTTCTGCCACTGTTTCCTTTACTTAAGAACGAGCTAGCTCAAGGTTATATGTTGACATGTCTATTTCAAAAAAAAAAAACAAACACACATTAAATATTTTTATATTACTGGGAGTATTAAAAAAGATGTTTTGATTTAAACTATTTTGTGGTAATGCTTCTCAGCTAGAAATTGGCAATCTAGAAAAAACTCGATCAATAATGGCTGAAGAACTAGTTAAATTAACAAATCAAAATGATGAACTTGAAGAGAAGGTGAAGGAGATACCCAAACTTAGAACTCAGCTAAGAGTAAGTATTCTTCACCTAAGGAAGAGTCTAAGATATTTTAGTTCATTTACATTAAATCTCCTGTTTTTAATTTATAGTATATGTTAGTGATTTATTTGAAAATTAAAGAGTATTAATATTTGAGCAAAGAAGTTTAAAAATGAATCTTTTATCTTGCTTGTATCTTTACATATTCAAAGTAATTTTCACAATCATGTTTAGTATAGCAAAAGAACTAGATTTCATTTGGCTACACTTCATTTATAACATTGAACTTTGTATGATCTTAGTAATATTTTGTTGATTGATGTTATATGTATCATCACAATTGTCTCATCTGGATGTTAGAAGACACTGTTAAGCCATAAGTGAGAATATGTTTTCTTTTGATCTTTCCTGTGGGCTAAATGCCGGGTAATACTTATACCACCATGGAACAAAGAGACTAAATTTTATATCAAGTGTGCTTACATTAATGGGAGAGAAGTCATATATGGGGAGAATTGTAGATTTAGTGGAGAGATAGGGTAAAATTGATAGCGATCTAGCTTGGTTTTTTTCTTTAATTCCTTTTTTTGCTATTTACTTCAACATAGACTGAAGTGTGAGTTTAATTTTTAAAAGAGATGAGTATATACTTTTATTTAAATTGTAGTGTTTTCATTGTTGACTCCTATGGCAATATAAATATTAAAGATGTTCTGTGTAGTTATTTTAAAAATTGTAAACAAATACATTTTTCAGGATTTGGATCAAAGGTACAACACTATTCTGCAGATGTATGGAGAAAAAGCAGAAGAGGCAGAAGAACTTCGATTAGATCTCGAAGATGTAAAAAATATGTACAAAACTCAGATAGATGAACTTTTAAGACAAAGGCTCAGTTAACTTGTGAAAATTGAATTCCCATCAAACTGAATGTAAGCATTTAATATCTAAACATTTAATGTGGACTTCCAATAAATTCTTTTATAGAATTAGAAAGTGGGATTTACTGTAGAGTGTAAAAATTTTTTTAAAATTGTTTTACACTATGTAGTAATATTTACAGTTAAATTATTTTGTGCAATATTTGAACTTTATTTTTGAAACTATTCTTTAAAGATTTATTTTTTAAAGCATTCTTTTTTTTTCCTTGAATAGCACAGAGATTTATTACTTTATCCTCATATCAGTATGGCTAGAGAAGAAGAATGGTGTTCATATATGTATTGTAGATATACAACTAGTTGTATCTATACTTTGTGTTTATATATATATTAAGAACATTTAAAGAGTAATGTTAACATACTGAAACTTTGAAATCTTTCACATTTAAAATTTCAACATATCTTAATTACTACTCATGAAAATGTACATTAAGTGTTAAAGTAAAAAATTATTAAATCTGTGGCTATTAAATTTTAAACTAATTTTTTTTCCTTAAACGTAAGAGTCACACTGACACTGTCTGAAATTTAAAGAGTGAATGATTTAAACTTAAAAAAAATTTTGATTTGAAAATTTATTTCACCCAGCTTTCACAATTAAGTCTGTACAAAATGTGGTACCTTTTGGTACCTATCCAGAGAAACCTGTACATATTCAATGTTATCTATATGTGATTGGATAATGGAGAAAATTTATTTATAATGATTTTGCAGTGGCATCAATAACATTTAAATGATTTTGAAGAAGTATTATTTTACTACCCTATAAAATGAATCGAAAATAATAAAGTTCTTAACATAATTTATTCTTTAAAAATTACCTGTTCATATTTTGTAAACCCATATTTTTAGCACATTAAAAGTGAATGTTTGATATTACAGAATATTCATAACAAAATGGAAAAATTGTAGGAATTAACGTGAATTTGGCATTTTTAATTCTGTGATTTATCATTTTATTTTTTCGTGAAATTTCAAACACAAGGAAAGCATGGAATAGCTTTTAAAAGTAGCTATGCCTTCTTCCAAATGTTATTTTATTCAAAAAGGTAACCAGGTTGTGTTTTAAACCTGTCAAATATTTTGATGCATTTTATTACTGAAAGTTATTTAACTGCCTTTACTTGCACATAAAAACTCTCATTTACGGCCAGGTGCTGTGGCTCATGCCTGTAATCCCAGCACTTTGGGAGGCCAAGGCGGGCAGATCACCTGATGTCAGGAGTTCAAGACCAGCATGGCCAACAGTTTGGTGAAACCCCATCTCTACTAAAAATACAAAAATTAGCCTGGCGTGGTGGTGTGCGCCTGTAATCCTAGCTACTCGGGAGGCTGAGGCAGGAGCATTGCTTGAACCTGGGAGGTGGAGGTTGCAATGAGCCAAGATTGCGCCACTGCACTCCAGCATGGGTGACAGAGAAAGACTCCGTCTCAAAAAAAAAAAACAAACTCTTATATAATTTTTAGTTAAAATTAATACACTAGTACTTCAGAGTATAGATACAAGTACACCATCTTGAAGAATTTGGAGTTTTTCAGGGCAATTCAAATGACCTCATTTTTTCTTCTTTTTGTATTCCAGACAGTGTTTCTGTCATTGGATCTCTGATTGGTAGTGTTAATAAACATTCTTTCAGTGTGAGCCAGATTCATAAAATTAATTTTCTTCATTTTAGTAGTAAAAAGCAGTCTAATAGCTTTTTGTCAGCTTGATTTTTTTTTTGTGTGTAATATTCAAGGGCAGAATGACAGGACAGATAAGCAATAAGAAATGTATAGAATTAGAAAATATAGTAGTTCCCTCTTACCCATGGGACATACGTTCCAAGACCCCCAGTGAACGTCTGAAACCATGGATAGTATAGACACCTCTATACACTGTTTTTTCCTATACATATATACCTATGATAAAGTTCTATTTATAAATCAGGGACAGCAAGAGATAAACAATAACTGCAAATAGAACAATTATAACAGTGCACTGTAATAAAAGTGATATAAATGTGTTATGTCTGTCTCTTTCTCTCAAAATATCTTATTGTACTGTACTCACCTATAATCAGACTGTGGTTGACCGTGAGTAACCGAAACCACAGAAAGCAAAATCGTGGATAAGGGGAGACTACTCTATATGAAACTTAAGTTACAAAATTCTCTGAAGCATTTGAAACTAGACGTTTTGGAATTATAAAATAGTCCCTTTAAAATATCCACTAGTAGAAAAAAACTTCATTTGCAGAGAAAAGATTGCAATAAAACTCATTCCTAAACTTTTCAATTTTATAAAATTAAACATTCTTTTTTTATCCTTATTAACAATTTCTAGTTACATAGTTTCTAGTTACATATTACCATATATTACTCTTTATCTACAAATAAATAGCTGATACTCACACTGATCATATTTTGATTGTTAAACACTCGGATCTCTCAATACTTCTGTAAGTTAAAGTGAACTTAAACAGTTTCTTGAAAAACTCCAGTAGGTGGCAGAATACCTATTGAGTATTCGTTGCTATACTTTGCTGTTTGTCATTAAAATATGTCTACCCATATTCTTGGAAAATAATATTTATATTTTAATGGATAGGAAAATGATTTGCAATTAGATGTTTCCATTCTTGAAAGAAAAAAGCTGCAAATAACATTTTCAAGAATATAAAAAAATGAGTAAACAAAGGGAAGGTTGTTTGGTCATTTATAGACAATTAAGCACAGACTGTAGATGTCCTTCCAATTCTTGGGAGGCTGAATTGAGTCTACCATTTCTTACATTTCTTTTACCTATTTTTTGAGAATTGCCAGTTGTACAGTGTTTAGCATGTGGAATGTACCAAATATATCTATGTTGTGACTTAAGATATTCTAAATGTGGATAACTTCTGACCTAGGAAACATGAAGTTTGTAGTGAAGTAAGTGAAAAGAATGTTCAGGAAATTTTTTTCTCCATCTCTTCAGTTGGCATTTATTGAGAGTTTTATTTGAATGCTTATTAAAAGTATATGATTTATAGTATTTAGAAAATAGAAGAAAAAAGAAAACTGTAGATGTTTTATCTTGTTTTAATACTGTATGTTTAGTACGTATACATTTATGTTCTAGTGTATCAAAATTTTTCATTTTCATTAAAGTGAATCCAATTTTCCATATTCTAGGTCCATTTTAAACCATGAAAACTTTAATCACATATTTTGTAAAGGGCTGAAAGTATGATTTAAACTACAGATTGATATATTTTAATTCTAAATGAAAGGTAATGTAAATAAGCATGGATCTGATTGAATAAAGATTTTAAAATAGTAATAGTGTATTTCATTTTTAACAAAATTTATAGTGGTCAATAGTAATAAATGAGGAATGAATATTGTTTTATGAAAATATAACTTGTTTACATTTGAGATTAATATTTTAAGAAAATGAAGCCCTAATTTTCTATAAGTTACATTATTAGTATTAAGTGTAGTTTTTTTTTTTTTTTTGACAGAGTCTCACTCTGTTGCCTGGGCTGGAGTGCAGTGGTGTGATCTCAGCTTACTGCAGCCTCTGCCTCCCAGGTTCAAGTGATCCTCCTGCCTTAGCCTCCCAAGTAGCTGGGATTACAGGTGCACACCAGCACATCCGGCTAATTTTTGTATTTTTAGTAGAGATGGGTTTCACCATGTTGGCCAGGCTGGTTTCAAACTCAAGTGACCTGCCCACCTTGGCCTCCCAAAGTGCTGGGATTATAGGCATAAGCCACTGCGCCCGGCCCTAAGTGTAGTTTTTCTAATGAAGATATGTTTTTGGAGAACACAGTGCTAAGAATTTACTTATAACTAGCTGGTAACTACTGTAAGGATAGTTTGTGTCAGTTTTTAATCTTAAGCAATATCAAGACATTCTTCTAAAAGTCTTCTTATGTTTCTGTATTCAAGTAATAACAACAGTTAAAATAAGTTATCCTCTATTTCTGAGTTCATATTGCTTGGATTAAGCTCTGTAACCTTTAAAGTACTTTTAATCTGTTGCCTTTATACATACGCATTTTACCTTTTAGCAAATTTAAGATCTTTTTGTAAGATAGACTGGAAATGAAATGTATTTCTTCTTAGTACTTAAATACCTTTTCTCAAAACAAAACAAAACAACTCAAAATGCTTCAGTAATTCACAAATACGGTAAAGAGAATTTACTCTTAGAACTGTCAGGAATTCCCCACACTGCCCTACTCCCAAGTAGGCTAAATTTAATATTTAGAATCGCAAATAACATGAAACAAGAAGGTAATGGCAGGTTTTTCTGTTTGTTTAATATTAAACATTCTTCTTGCTTTTACAGGTATGGGCACAGCATGGTAGATAGAGGTATTCCTTCCGTTTTTATGAAATGCCATGCTGATTTGTCTCTTTTAAAATTACAATCTTAATTTTTAAAAATATATATTGTTCAAAAATCTGTGGTCAGGTTGGTAATAGGAAATATAGTCTTTTCTTCTTTTTTCTTGTTTTGGGAAACATAGTCTTATTTTGTTCCAAACACTGTGTAAGGAATTCACTTATGTAGGATTATAATCCCATAATCATTGTTCTGAAATCCACAAAGCTCTAAAAACCATATATATTTTAATACATTTGCTGTTAAATCTACTTTGGTGGTGAAGCCTGCACTGCACTGACATAGGGCTATGTATAGTCTTTAACTCATTTGGTGTGAATACTCATACATTTTGCTGCAGAAATACTGTGTGAGATTATGGGGTACTCACCCAGGACTCAATGGGGGAGGTATTAAGTTAAAGGATGGGCATATCTATTCTATTTTTTAAAGTTCAGGCACACACAGGGACCCAAGGATTTTGGAAAAGGAAGTGTGTACCCACACTTTATCATCAAGTCAACCTTTTAAAGTGGATGCCATTATCACCCCCATTTTTAAAAATAAAGATTAAGTAAATTGCTCAAGGTCATATGGCAAGTAAGTGGCAAAGCTGGGATTCTAATTTGTGCAGTTTGGCTCCGGAGTCTATGATTTCAATAATTAATTATAAGGTGCTACTTTTCCCACTGCTTTTCTGTAAAATCATAAGCATATAGATCAGTTACAGCCAAAATTTATTCATTAAAAATGTCAACACCTTTTAATTATGGTCTAACAGTTGGATGAGAGAACCAGTATACTACATTCTGCTGATATTGTTAGCAATTTACTCATTGTAATTTGTTGGATTTGTCTCAAATTTTTTAAGCCATGCATTCTTCCATCTCTGTCTCTCTTTTTCTTAATTCTTGCAATTTCGATGAAGTTTCTTATTTGTAGAAAAAACTAGGTCATTTGTCCTATAGTTTCCCTCCATCTGGATGTTGATTTCTTACCTTTTGTTAGTGTGTTCCGCCTCCTGTGTTTAAATCTAAAGGCAATTATTTTTCAACAAAAATACTTCATTAGGTGGAAGTGTATTCTTCCAGCAGGAGATAGATAATTCCTGATGGTTTCTCAGTTGTGATAAAGAAATAATTGATGATCACTTCTTAAATCTATTAGTTCACAGAGCTTGCGGAGTGATATTGTCATTTCTTTTTCATTTAGTAGTTGGAATGTTTCCATAAAAAAATTTACTTATTTTGTTATTTGCATCATAATTCATATAGGAAAGACAGTATAAATATTCCTGATTCTTTCCCTTTGTTTACCAGTTTTCAGAATAAGAGTTGGTTTCCTTCTGTCATTAAAAATGAACAGTGATAACTTTTTGGCTTGCATGTTTGGTTGATTGGTCGTGTCTGATATAATTATTTAAATGTATCTGTCCTTCATCCAATTACAGTTACCTTTATTTATGTTTTAAATCATCCTATCTTTGGCCAGTAGGAAGGTTTTCAAGGTGGATCCTGGGTCCTTTTGATATGACCCTAATAGCCTTTTGATTGCTTTGCTGCTTCCTGATGTAAGATGTTGCAGGCTTATCTTGTACATTTCCTGCTCCAGACCCAAGATCATCCATTGTTCTATGGAGTCAATGTTTCTTTTAATGGGAAATGGTTTGTAGAGATCACAGTGTGAGCGCAAGGGGGTGCTTCTGCCTACTGGGTAGCTTGTCTCTAGGCCTTTTCAATGGAGCACGTAGGAGAGATGTGTTTTTAAAGATTAACCATACTGTTAATCATACTGAGGCCTCCAACTGAAATTCAGAACTACAGGATGTTTATATAGCCTGATTAAGCTTTCATATTTCTATCTCATGTCAAAAATTTCAGCTTCAAAGGTACCATCATAATTACTTCAACTTGGTGTATCCCATAATACCAATATTGCCACCAACAATTTGGTTACGCAATGCAGTCTACAAAAGAGTTTTTTTGTACTTTAGTCCTGAGAATACATCCCACTAAGTATATACAAATTAAGTTTTAAAGTCACTTGGGATAGCTCCTCTGGGTGATATGCCACAATTGGAAAACATTTAGGTTCATTTAGTTTCATTTTACTTTCAAGGATTGCTTTTTAAAAACAGAATTTTGCTTTATAATGTAACATATTTACATGACTTCAAAGTCATGTCTTCACGCCGGGCGTGGTGGCTCACACCTGTAATCCAAGCAGTTTGGGAGGCTGAGGTGGGCAGATCACTTGAGGTCAGGAGTTCAGGACCAGCCTGGCCAATACAGTGAAACCCCGTCTCTACTAAAAATATAAATATTTGTCAGGCGTGGTGGCGCATGCCTGTAATCGCAGTTACTCAGGAGTCTGAGGGAGAAGAATTGCTTGAACCCAGGAGATGGAGGTTGCGGTGAGCCAAGATCGCACCATTGTACTCCAGCCTGGGCAAAAGAGTGAGACTCTGTCACACACACACACACACACACACACGCACACAAAAACCAAAAAACAAAGTCATGTCTTCTTTGTTCCTCATACCCCTCCTCTTCCCTCCTTGCCCATATAGTCATTTTAAATGTTAATCTACTTGTAAAATAATAATCAGTAAATATATATGTGTATACACGTATACACACATATTCCTCTTAGAAAAATGGTATTTACATATTACATATCCTTTTCCCACTCAATATTCTGTAGTGTACAGAGATATTTCTCAATTCCTTTTTATGCATGCATAGTTTTACATTGTATGGATAAACCATAGTTTATTCAACCAGCCATCTATTGGTAGACACTTGAGTTTTATGTCAGCTCAAAGAAAATTTAAATTCTAACATTGATATTTTGGAGAGAAATTCTATTTGAGAATGGCTGTTGCAGTAAGAGAGACTCAATCTCATGTTCAGGTTTATCATATCTGGTTTCCTGGAAGTCTGAATGACCATTCAATATGTAGGTGTTTAAAATAGCATCACATAGCCAGGTGTGGTGGCTCACACCTGTAATCCCAGCACTTTAGGAGGCCGAGGCTGGAAGATCACTTGAGGCCAGGAGTTGGAAACAAGTGCTGGGAACATAGCAAGAACCTGTTTCTACAAAAAAAAATAAAATAGTACCATGCACATGTCATACTAATTTTAACCTTTTTGTATGTGACAAAAATAGGATGGTAGCAAGTAGGCTGAGGAAGCTTTTTTTTTTTTTTTTTTAATGAGACAGGGTCTCACTGTGGCCCAGGCTAGAGTGCAGTGTCTCAATCATGGCTCACTGCAGCCTCAACCTCACTGGGCTCAAGCGATCATCCTGAGTAGCTGGGACTACTGGCATGAGCAACAGTGCCTGGCTTGAGGAAGCATTTTAAAAAATTACTGTCATTAGTGTGGGATGGTGAAGTATGCAAAGTATAAAATAATAGAGCAGTAATTCTGTTATAGGAAAGGGGTCCCAATCCAGACCCCAAGAGAGGGTTCTTGGATCTCGAGCAAGAAAGAATTCAGGGCAAAGTGAAAGCAAGTTTATTAAGAAAGTAAAGGAAAAAAAAAAGAAAGTAAAGGAAGAAGAGAATGGCTACTCCATAGACAAAACAGCCCTGAGTGCTGCTGGTTGCCCATTTTTATGGTTATTTCTTGATGATATGCTAGACAGGTGGATTATTCATGCCTCCCCTTTTAAGACCATATAGGGTAACTTCCTGACATTGCCATGGCGTTCGTAAACTGTCATGGCGCTGATGGGAGTATAGTAGTAAGGACTACCAGAGGTCTCTTTCATGGCCATCTTGGTTTTGGTGGGATTTAGCCGGCTTATTTACTGCAACCTGTTTTATCAACAAGGTCTTTATGACCTGTATCTTGTGCCGACCTCCTATCATCCTGCGACTTAGAATGCCTTAACGGTCTGGGAATGCAGTCCAGTAGGTTTCAGCCTCATTTTACTCAGCTCCTATTTAAGATGGAGTTGCTCTGGTTCACATGCCTCTTGACAGTTCCCTTAGAGGCAAAATCTTTTCTATAAAAAGAATAAATTAATACTGTAAAGTGCTTTAGAACAATGTTTGGCACATGTTAAACACCACATATGTTTTTGCTGTTATTATTTGAAAAAAATTCCAGATAAGATTCCTAATTTAGCAGGTCACTAATGGAACTTGTAACAATTCTTAAACAACATTACTTTTAAAAACTACGTAAAAAGCATGTAAGCCTTTGGAAACAAACTTGTTTCCTTATGATCATATTATTTAACTTCTGGTGACTTGATTCATTTGAGCATGTTTATTTTGAAGTCATCACCTTCATATAATCAGTTCAACTTTAGTCACTATTTAATGATCAACTCTACTGTGCTGTAGATGGAATACTAGGCCTGGGGGAGCTTAGAGGAAAAGACAGTGGGGGATGGGAGTTCAAATAATTATAAGCAGTAATAAAGTAAATTAACAAAACCATAAAAATTAAACTCCACAGAGTAGCATTTGAACTTGATGAGTTTACGGATAGGTAAAACTATACTGCTTTTAAAATGTGTGTGGACTTCAAAGTATCCTCACCATCACAAAGTGTATTCGGTGAACGATGTTCAGTCCCCAAATCTGGAAGTTAGGGCGGCAACTTCTGCTTGAAATAAGACAAAAGTAAAAATCCACCTCAGTGCAACGCAGAAGACACAAGAGTCAGGTTTTCTACCCACCCCGTCCTAATATCCTCTGAGCGCTTTAACGCTCTCGCTCAAGGAGGCGCGGGCTGCTGCGATGGAGATGGGCGTCCGGCGCCCGCACGTGCCGTCGGTCTTTCCGGCCCTGGTGAGGGAGCTGGCGGACTCGCACGAACGTTCGCGGGAGAACGCCAGGAAGGGCAGATGGTTCCTCGACTCTGAGCCCCTCCCTGCTGCGCTCGCCAGGTTGAGGCCGCTCGCCGGGCTGAAGCCTCTCCGAGCGTCGGGCCCCGCGCCCTGGCCCTCCTGGGTGTAGTCCCGGTCCTGCCTCTGCGGGGCCCGAGCCCGCCCACGGCGCCGGCTGGCCAAGGTGTCCCAGCTGCTCCTTGGCGCCCCCTGGCCCAGCTCCCGCGCCCGAGGTTTCCGGTGAGCGGCAGTAGCCGGTTATGACGACTCCCTCCTCTGGAACAGCCGCCGTCTCCTCCGCCTCCTCCTCGGTAGTTCACGGCTGCCCCGGCTCCAGGTGGGACTCCCCCGCAATCTGCGGAGCCTTCCCCCGCTCTCCTTCCCGCCGCCGCAGCGCTCTGCGCTGCTCTTGCCCCGGGTGGTACCCGCTCCCGGCACGGCTTCCCGGAGGGCTATAGCCTACGCATGCCCTCCGCCCGCGCCTTCCCATTCCCTGCGGGCCGGGAGGCGGGCGTCGGAAGCCGATCCTGGCCCTCCCCGGCCCCGGGCGCCCGGCCCCTTCCCAGCGCCCGGAGCGCAGGCGGGCCCCGGGCCCTAGCCGCGTTGACCAGGTTTCCAGCCGGGGCGGAGCCGCTCCCTGGGGCCCCTCCCAGGCGCGCTGGGGCCCCGGGGCGCCGCGGTGCACGGTGGCGGGCGGCCCCGGGAGATCTCCGCCCCCGAAGCAGTCCCTGGCGGCGCCCGGGGTCCAGAACCCCAGCGCGGCGTCTCAGCCGCGGCGGGGCGCTCGCCACTGACCCCTCAGCCCTTGGCCGGGACTGACGTTCAAGCGGACAGCTGCGCTCTGCCGGGACTGACGTTCAAGCGGCAGCCGAGCACTTCCTGAGCCCTGCCTGGCACCCGCCGAGAGACTTCTGGCACAAGTAGGGGCCAGCCGTTGAGGTGTCATTCGGAGTCTCACGTGTTGAACTTTCCATTTGCCCACTGCCTTCTTTAAACTTTTCCAAGCTCTCTCGCTCTGCGACATTGCCCATTTCGCCCGCTGTGTCAACCCCAGGTTTTGCCTCCTATCCATCATCTTTCAGATGTTTCCCTTTTTTCCTTCCTCATTAGGCCTGTGGAAATCGAATCAAGGGTTTCTGGAGTGGAGTGATTCCAGCTGCTTTGAGCTGAAGGAAAAGTAGCCTGGCCAGTAAAGCGTCCGTGTGCTGGAGGAGTGCAGCCACCCATCCCGGCGGGCCTTGCAGGAGGACCGACACCAGGAAGGCTTTGTGCCAGGCCCAGCAGCCACCCCCAGCCGCCTTATGCAAGTGGGTACATGCCCTCGCCAGACGCCAGCTTTCTGATCTGCGTCTTTAGATTTTTTCCATCGCCTAAGCGTTACTTCTCCACTGATCGGTGAGTTTAGTGATGGCCAGAGCTCACTGGAGGACAATGGACTTGGATAACCAAAGGTCAGGGCTTGGTCATAACAATGACTTTATTACCGGGAAGGACGAGTCAAAAAATAGGAAGGCCTGGGAACCCTCAGGCTCGCCACTCTAGGTGGGTAGCCCTGTGATTCAGCCAGCGGGATTACTGCTGTGAGAATGGGAAAGTTGTTTGCTTCTGGGAATGTTTGATCCACTAAGTATCCTGTTGGCCAGTTCCAGTGGATGCCTGTAGAAAGTGGGCCACCTCCTCCTGTTCCCCATTGGAATCTGGTCCGAGTTGCTGTGTTGGGGGTGGTGCCTGTGAACTCGAGTATAGCAGTGTGGTATTCATTAAGGAAAAGAAAGCGCAGCACCGGCCAGGCCTTCTGGCTGAGAGTTATCACGTTACATTATTTTCTTTCTTAATATTTCCTTTAATTCACAACATCATCTGAATGATCAGGTTTACTTTAGCATCCTTTTAAGGTAATATGTTTCATTTCTGACAGGTTTTAGAGACCTGAAACATCACAGAAGCTTCTGAGTGGTTCTGAAGATTCAAGAGGTATATATTTTTATTACAAGTAGAGTCATTGTTACTATTAATATGTGTTTTTAAATTTTTATAAAACTGCTGTCAACTCATTCTTGGATAAAAGCTCCAAGTGAAAATGTTATTATAATTCAGATCAGATTTACAGCAGATAACACCATCTCTTGAGGGCCGCCAAAGTGAAAAACCACAATACTTAACTACTCCAAGGGGGGAACATGGGGGAAAAAGGATTCCTTTTTGGTGTCTCCACTGTTCACTTAGAATTCCATGGCCTTGGAACTTGAGGTTTGAAGGAACATAGCAGTCAATTTCCTTTTCTTCTTTCTTTCTTTCTTTTTTTTTTTTTTTTTTTTGAGACAGAGTCTCCCTCGCATTGCCCAGGCTGGAGTGCAGTGGCGAGATCACGACTCACTGCAGCCTTGACTTCCCAGGCTAAAGTGATCCTCCCACTTCAGCTGGGACTACAGCTGATTTTTTGTATTCTTAGCAGAGACCGGGTTTCATCACGTTGCCCAAGCTGGTCTCGAACTCAGGGACTCAAGCAATCTGCCAGTCTCGGCCTCCCAAAGTGCTACTATTACAGGCCTGCAGTCTGTTTCTAAAGGCTCCATCTTCACAGCCCATAATCAATGAAGACTGATTTCAGAAGTTGGGTTTTCCGGTATGACCCAGGAAACAGCAGTCGTAGCTGATGAACATCCAGTGTGTATTAAGACTCTGTCATCCAGTGGAAAGAGCACTTAAAAAAAAAGAACAAAGATCCCACTAAAGTGACCTGAGAATGGCAGGATCATTGTCTGGGATATATAGGAGAAATCTGGTCCAAGAGATTTAACACTTATTGGGTGAATTAGAAGTGCAGTGAGGTTTGTGACCATTATCACTGTTCACAATGTAAAGGCATGATGGGAGAGTTTAAGGGCACAGTCTTTGAGGCAGACTGCTTAGTGTCCTGGAGTTTCTAAGTCTTAGCTATTATAGCTGATTATTATACCTACTAGCATGTAAGCTTCACAAGGGCAATGAGTTTAGTTCGTGACTGCACCTTCATTGCTGTATCCTGAGTACAGAAGCGCTCCTGGAACATTGTCTGTGCTCATACCTTGATTGTGATTATAATTTTTTATTCAGCAGACACACACTTGCTCAGAGCCATCCCACTCCCTTTGCTCTCTCACAGATACTTTTCCCCTCCTCATCTTTCAGATCTCAGCTCTAAAGTTATTTAGGCCCCTTCTCTGCCCCACATGGCTTTAAACTTTTATTTAATAAACACTTCCATAGCATTTAGCATGTGCCAGATAGTTTTCTAAACACTTTACCAATAACTAACTCATTTAACTCATGACAGCTCTATGATGAAGGTTTATTATTATTTCCATTTTACAGATGGGAAAGCTTAGGTGCAGAAAGGTTAAGTAACTTGTTCCAGGTCTTACAGCTGGGAAGCTGCAGATTTGCGATTCAAATCCAGGTGGTTAAGCTTTAAATGTTCACCATGCTATGTTGTCTATCATATTACTTTATTTAGTTTCAGGTATCACTAAACTGGATCCTATCAAGCCCTTCCATAATTTTTGTAAGTTAAAAAGTTTTATTGGAACACAGCCTCATCCATTCTTTTATAATAGACCATGGCTACTTTTTTGGACAGAGGCATTGTTGTGTAGTTGCCACAGAGATCTTATGTCTGGCAAAGCCAAAAATATTTACTGCTTCTCCTTTACAGGAAAAGTTTGCTGGCTCCTAGTTGGTTTGATTCACAGGCCCAGTCATCAGCTGAAGTTGTTTATTTGATTGCTTGTTTATGACAGTTGTAGTAGGTTTAAAGGCACCATGAGAGCAAGGCTCTTTCTTGTTTTGTTCACCTCTGTATACCCATTTGCTAACGTGGTGCCTGGCACCAAGCAAGTGCTCAAAAAAAATTGAATAAAGGAACATTATTCAGTGGGATAGCAAAGTGCTTTGTAATTATACTTAGCCCTTGACCCTTTTTTGTTGTTGTTGTTGTTGTTGTTGTTTTGGCTTTTAAAGGAAATTTGTTAACAAAGTTGTCTTCATTTTGATCTCTAGGTTTGCAGGTTGCTATGTTAATGTTGTTTGTCTTTGGAGTCTTACTTCATGAAGTCTCACTGAGTGGTCAGAATGAAGCGCCTCCTAATACTCACAGCATTCCCGGTGAACCTCTGTATAACTATGCCAGCATCCGCTTACCAGAGGAGCACATTCCCTTCTTTTTGCACAACAATAGGCATATTGCCACTGTCTGTAGGAAAGACTCTCTTTGTCCATATAAGGTAGGTATTATTTCTTTTCTCCTTATTTTTATGAGGATGGAATTTCAGCTGGCTTACAGGTTCTGCTTTATAACCTGAAACTGAAGGCAGAATTCTAATTTTCGGTTGTCACTGTATAAGTTAATCATTGTTTCATATAATACTTCTAAGTGACTAAACTGCTTAAAATTATGTCCCATTCATTAGAGAGAAATTTAAAATCTAAATCACTTCTGAAACAAATAAGTAGCCAATACTATTTGTAAACTCTGTAAAGAAGCAATTAGATTTTATGCAGGAAAGAACATCTTGTTAAAAGTAACTAAAGAATTTCACACCTCTTCTTCTTAAACGGCACATAAGAGGATCGGTTAGCACTTAATTTCAGTAATAACACCTCAGCCTCTGTCTCCACATAATTAAGCCTGTTACTGTGGCTTTCTTTCTGTTTTAGAGGAGTTGGAAAGGCCTCAAATAGGAGCCCATTAAGACATCTCACAGGGCCCCAGAGATCAAAGCTGGGCATTGTGAGACACTTCCTTTCCCATGGTGCTGGCACAGGAAGCATATGGAAAAGCAGACTTGGGAATCAGACCAGCATTGCTCCTGGGGCCTTGCAGAAGAGCATTCTGAACTCCTTGGCCAGCAGCAGCTGGGTGGTTCCCAAGGGTGGCAGAGTTGTCCATGTGTTGTGGGGTCTCTGCTGATCTTGATTGCTAAGTGAAGTTGCTGATTGATTCACTTTAGCTGTGATTCCTTTGGTAGCACAAATTCCAGTTTATATGTCTTTTAGGGACTGATTTTAGAATCCGCTTGCTCACTGAGAAAGGTGGTTTCTTAAGCTACTTCAAGAAATTCAAATTCAAGTGGTCTTTGAGCGTCTAGGTAAAGCCCAGACTTTCGGTTAGGGGACCGATATGGTGGGGGTGATGAGTAAGGAGGATTGTTAAGAACCTTGAGACTGCTCTTTTTAGAATTAACTGTAAGTTTTAAATTTATTGTTATAAGAATACATATTATAAATGTAAATGTGAATGCTCTATAATGATTTGTTTTCTTAATGGAAAAATCTAAGAGTCTTCTCTAAATGTCAGAAGAAGGGAAATCAATGTAAGTTTTATGTTCTAGAAACACCTAGAGAAGCTAAAGTACTGCTGGGGTTATGAGAAATCCTGCAAACCAGAGTTCAGGTTTGGTTACCCAGTTTGCAGCTATGTCGACATGGGATGGTAAGTTTCCATATGGAATACCTTCTTCAAGTCTTCCTCTTTCTATACAGTGTATGTTGATGCCCTAATTTCCAGCTAGATTCTTTTGGTTTTAGATAGTAATTCATTTAGATATTAATTTGCTTGCACAGTCATGAATTCAACTTGACTATTTCATACTGGGATAGGAATATCTGTCATTTCCTCTGCCAGAGGGAGAAACAGCCAGGACCATAGATAATTTTTTCCCCCAATGTATACTAAGAAGATAAATGGATGGTTTCTTCTTGATTCTTCCTGGGAGAATTAAGTATAATTAGTACTTCCAATACATGTAGAGTTAATGAGGTAAAGAAAATATGGTAATTAAGAGTGCATCATTGTCTTCAGTTTCAGGTGATACCTTCATACATGTCTGTTATGTATTTTATGATAAAGGAATAATTCTGTGAATAACTTAGTTTCGTAACTTCATTTAGTGAGGCGTAGTTTTGGAAAAACTATGATAGTATACTGTAACAAAATTAAAGTAATAAGGAACCTCTAGCATTTTAACCTTCAGAATGAAAATTCAAGGTCCAAAAAAAGTAAAAAGAAAAAAACACAGAATATTTTTATTTGCAAATAGGACGGACACTCTTGAGTCAGCTGAGGACATATTTTGGAAACAAGCTGACTTTGGATATGCCAGAGAGAGGCTGGAGGAGATGCATGTGCTCTGTCAGCCTAAGGAAACGGTGGGTATTTTGCTCCTTATTAAATAAACTTGTTTATTTAATTTTAATTTTATTTGTTTTTGAGACGGAGTTTCTGTCTATTGCCTTGGCTGGAGTGCAGTGGCGCGATCCCAGCTCACTGCAACCTCTGCCTCCCAGGTTCAAGGAATTCTCCTGCTTCAGCCTCCTGAGTAGCTGGGATTACAGGCGCGTGCCACCCCTCCCTGCTAATTTTTATATTTTTAGTAAAGGTGGGGTTTCGCCATGTTGCCAGGCTGATCGCGAACTCCTGACCTCAAGGGATCCACCCACCTCAGCCTCCTGAAGTGCTGGGATTACAGGCGTGAGCCACTGTGCCCAACTAAGCTATTTTATTTTTATTACTTATTATTGATTTTTAATATTTATCATTTAGCTTGTAATGTAAAAACAAGACAGACGGCACTGTGAAAGGAATTCCTCACTCTCACTTAGTTATTGGCATAGAATTTTATGTAACTTCCCCAAATAGATTGTTTTCTTCCCTTTGGAAACCCTGTCCTCCTTATCCCACATTTATCAGACAGTCATATTTTAAGACAGTCGAAATATTTTTAGGTTTAGAATCTTTCCCCCAAACATGTGGTAATGAAGAGAAATTGATACATTGCGTCTTTACAAATTCATTCTCAGATAGTTTGGGACAGATGATATAACACCACCATACTGCTCTATATTTGCCCAGAGCTTTACAGTTTGCAGAAAGCTTTTCTGTGTGTTATCTCGTTTGATGCTCATAAGCGTTATAGCAGATACTACTGATGCCACTTTATCAGTATGGAAAACAGGGTCCTCAGAGGAGTTAAGCAACTTCTCCAAGACTGCACAGCTGTCTCTTAAAATTAGTTATACATCTAGGATTAAAATGCAGGTTTTTTTCCAGTTTACTTGCAACCATACCATATCGTACCTCAGTGGATCAGATAAACATGTTGTCAAGAGGTGGTTTGGGGTAGTAAATACAAGAGCAGGCTCTCAACTACAATTCAGATCCTGAGTCTTAGACAAGGTACTTAGGCTTTCCTTGTTTCAATTTCCTCTGCCTTAAAGCCATGCCCATTATGTAGCACATGGTAAGGAAGAAATGAGGTTCTGCAGATAAAAATGCTCAGTGCACCAGGGCCTGGTTCCCAGCCAAGGGCTCAGCATTATTTTTTAAAGGTTGATGAAGTTGTAAGCACTTAGGATTAAGGTACACTCTTCAATGATCCTGAACCCTGAGTCTCTGACATCTCAGGGGTCTCCGATCTCCAACCACACTGGAGAACTAAAAAAATTTTTTAACTTACTCACATTCAAAAACTGAGTATATACTTTATAGAGCTATTGGAGGGTGTCACGTAGTAGAGCTTTGAGCATTCTAGCAAGGTGAATGAGGCCTGAGGATGTGAGGCATGCCATTAAACTGCACGGCCGCAGGGTGTCTTTAACAGAGTTCTGTTCTGTCTTGCACATTTGGCTCAAGTCTAGCTGTTCACATGGAAAGGGCAAGAGAATAATGACAACCCCTATCTTGCACTCCTCTTTCAGGGTGGCTTGTAGAATGTTCTTTTGACTAAGATTTACCTTGATTTGCTTTGTGCTAGCAGAGTATGATCCTTATCTTAGTTGTTTGGGCTGTTAGAACAAAATACCATAGACTGGGTAGCTTCTAAACAATATCATCACATTGGGGGTTAGAATTTCAACATATGAATTTGGCAGAGGCACGGACATTCAGTCCATTGCAATCTTTTACCAACTACAGA
Source organism: Gorilla gorilla gorilla (assembly GCF_029281585.2). NCBI lineage: Eukaryota > Metazoa > Chordata > Mammalia > Primates > Hominidae > Gorilla > Gorilla gorilla. Next base: position 78,894,319 of record NC_086017.1, on the reverse strand, counting down.
CTCCAAAACACCATGCAGGTCAAGATTAAGACTTTGTGTTCATTGGGAGTTTTGGGAAAAACAATTAAAATGGCATTTAAATCTATAAATAAAACCCAGAACAGATAAAAGTTTTTGAAGTTCTCAGCATAACCCAGATTGGTTGAAATAGAATCAGGCTCTGGTAGCTGACTCTTCAACTCCTTTCTTCAATTATTTAGAAAATATTGCCCTCGTGTTGCTGTTGAGACAGAGGCTCCCACAAGCTTTACGGTTTGCAGAAAGCACCTCTTATTAAAACTGGCAAACTTCCCTCCCTGGTTTTAATGTCTCTTACATGTGCATTTTTCCTTGTTTCTTTTGGATTTTGGAAGCTGCTTTTTCATATAGCTGTGGGGGTAGTAGTACTGGATCTGGGTACTTTTTTTTTACTTTTAAAGGGGACTGAACTGAGCCACATATACACCTCTTGGCTTTAAAATTTGAGGTGACAGATCGTTTGGGAGTTCTCCATGGTAACTTAAAAGTGGGAAACTGGCAAAAGTATGCTTGGCCAGGGTCTGCTGGGAAGGAGAAAATATCCTTCAGCAGATGCAGTCTTTGGAGAGCTTTCCTTGTCATGTTGTGTGGTTTGAATGTGAGGGTATCCGTGCTGTCAACGTGTCTAGCAAGTCTGGATGAGTCTTTGCTGTGTTAATACTCAGTCATTCTTTTCTTTTGCTCAACCTTCAGAGTGACTCAAGTCTGGTGTGTTCCCGTTATCTTCAGTACTGCAGAGCAACCAATCTCTACCTTGATTTAAGAAACATCAAGAGAAATCATGACAGGTACTTTAGTGGTTAATGTTAACATCTAGTATAAATTCTGAAATATTTTCAGATCCAGGGATTTTTTTTTTTTTTTGAGACAGGGTCTTGCTCTGTTGCCCAGGCTAGAGTGCAGCAGTGTAATCATGGCTCACTGCAGCTGTGACCTCCCAAACCCAAGTGATCCTCCCACTTGAGCCTCTCAAGTAGCTGGGATACAGAAGTGCACCGCCAGGCTTGGCTAATTTTTTAATTTTTGAAGAGATGGGGTCTTCTAACATGGCCCAGGCGGGTCTCAAACTCCTGAGTTCAGGTGATCCTCTCACCTCAGCCTCCCAAAGTGCTGGGATTATAGGTGTGAGCCACCAAGCCTTGCTGAAGGGGTATATCTTGAATTTGTTTTTGATGATATGGCAGAGGGGTTGGGGAATGGGTGGGGGATGGATGACTCAGACAGGCCATGAGTTAATCGCATTGCAAAGTTGGGTTGTGGATACATTAGGGTCCTGATATGATTCTGTTACTTTCATATACACTTGAAATTTTCTATTATAAATAGTTAAATTCTTTTAAAAACTTCAGTTTGGAAATTGGTAATCCACTTTAGTTACAACCCACGTGCTTGGGTCATGAAGACGTTTTCTGAACTTAACTTAATGTTTTGTTATACACCAGATTTAAGGAGGACTTTTTCCAGAGTGGTGAAATTGGAGGGCACTGTAAACTTGACATCCGTACATTGATGTCTGAAGGTCAGCGCAAAAGCCCTCTGCAGTCATGGTAAGATATTTTTAACATATCTGTTTCAGAAATATTTGCCTTTATTTACGGCACTTGCAGATATTAATGGAGACTCTCAAATGGAAAATGTTACTTCATTTGTACATAATTTGGCATGAGCTTCTGGGAAGTGACGGAAACTGAGTGAATCCCTCAGTTGCATCTGAATTATGTATGTGTTTATAATAGTAGATATAGTACTTACTGTTTGCTAATGAAAGAAAAAAATCAGCTCAAAAATCCATTTTTATTAACTCACAATTGCCAAGTTTTATTCACTTACAAAGTCACATAGGTTACTTACATAATGTTAATTTTTGAGGTCAAACGTCCATGCCAAGGCCAGGAATGGTGGCTCATGCCTTTAATCCCAGCACTTTAGAAGGCCAAGGTAGAAGTATTACTTGAGCCCAGGAGTTCAAGGCCAGCCTGGGCAATATGATGAGACCTCAAATCTAAAAAATAAAAATGTGTTTTGGGGAACCCATTTAAAAAACAATACACATATATTAAAATATGTAAAAGCATACAGAAAAAGGTACAGTTTGGATTGTGAAAAAGTGAACCCACCCATGTAACTTTTACCCAGGTCCAAAAATAGAACATTGTCAGCACCTCAGTCTCCCTCCCAGGCTCTACCCCCATCCCCCTCTCCAAAGGTAAATGCTACTCTGACTGTTAACATCATTGGCCAGCTTTTTGAATTTAAAAAGTTTGTATTTTAAAATAATTTTAGACTCATAGAAGTTTAAAAATAGTATGTATTATACCCAAGACTAACTAACTTACAAAGGAAAGAGGTTTAATGGACTCATGGTTCCACATGGCTGGGGAGGCCTCACAATCATGGTAGAAGGCAAAGGAGGAACAAAGGCATGTCTTACATGACAGCAGACAAGAGAGCGTGTGCAGAGGGAACTGCCCTTTATAAAACCATCAGATCTTGAGAACAGCACAGGAAAAACCCACCCCCATGATTCAGTTACCTTCCACCGGGTGCCTCCCATGATGGGAGCTACAATTCAAGATGAGATCTGGGTGGAGACACAGCCAAACCATATCATACTACAAGGAGAACTTGTACATTGTCTAATTCCCTGAGCTTCCTCTAATGATAATATCTCATATAACCATGGCACAGTGATCACAACCATGAAATTGACATTGGTACAGTAGTATGAACTTGTGCAGGTTTTACCAGCAATTACCTGCACTCATTAAAATTTTATCACGTGTGTAGGTGCGGGTATGTAGGTAGGGAGAGAGAGGGGGAGGAGGACGGGGAGGGCGACCACCACAATCAGGATGCAGAATTGTTCCATCATCCCAAAGAAACTCTCCTGCTACTCCTGTATAGTCACATAGGTTACTTACATAATGTTAATTTGTAAGGTCAAACGTCCATACCAAGGCCAGGAATGGCGGCTCATGCCTATGATCACAGCACTTTGGGAGGCCAAGGCAGAAGTATTACTTGAAGCCAGGAGTTCAAGACCAGCCTGAGCAACATGATGAGACCTCATCCCTAAAAAAGAAAAATAAAAAATAAAAATAAATTAGCTGGGCGAGATGGCATGCCCCTGTAATCCTAGCTACTTGGGAGGCTGAGGTGGGAGGATTGCTTGAGCTCAGGAGGTCGAGGCTGCAGTGAGCTATGATTGCACCACTGCACTCCAGCCTGGGCGACGGAGCAAGACGCTGTCTCAAAAAAAAAAAAAGAAATTCATGCTGAGCAAACCTTTTTTTTTTTTTTCCTTAAAGAGGCCTCACTGCCTGGCTGCAGATCATTCAGAATAATGATCTACCACACATTTATCTGGGATTTTGCAGTCTGCAATGCAATGTCTCAAGTCACTTAGCAGCCTTTTACAAGAGGTAGTTTCTATATTCAAGTGGGCTTTTTGATTCCTGGTACTTTCTGATATTTGATTCCACATGGTAGTTGCTCAGGGCATAATTGTATTAGTTACTTATTGCTGTGTGACAGGTTATTCCAAAGTGTACCCTAGGGTTTATTTATATTTATTACCTATTGTTGTATAACAAATCACTCTGAAATTTAGCAGCTTAAAACACAAACATTTATTATCTCACAGTACTTCTGAGGGTCAGGGTTTGGGAGCAGCTTGGCTGAGTTGGCCAGGGCTGTAGCCATCTCTAGACTCAACCTGGGCCTGGAGAATCTGCTGCTAAACTCACTCAGGTTGTTGTAAGCCTCGGCTCCTTTTGGCCAGGGACTTCAGTGTTGATCATATGGGCCTCTCCCTACTGCTGCTCACAGTGTGGCTACTGGCTTTCCCAGGAGCACATGGTCTGAGGGAGTACATGCTCTGAAATGGAAGCCACAGTACTTTATAGCTTAATCCCAGAAGTAACCTACGATCAGTTCTGCTGTATTCTGCCCGTTACGAGTGAGTCAGTGAGTCCAGCCCACTCTTAAAGGGAGGGAATTAACTTCCTTCTCTTGGAGGGAGAGGTATTAAAGAGTTTGTAGACCTGTGTTTGAAACCACCACACTGTTTTGGCATTGTGTTTTAGAAGGATCTATTTGATATTTGTTTTACATGAGGTATGATCTTAAGGAAGAGGTACAGACGATCTTTGTGTTAACTCTAAATATCTCACAGTTTCACATGCTTGGGATTGTCTTCTTTTGTTTGGAAGAAAATTGTGCTATGTGGCTTCCAAAGATGTTTTCCAAGAGATAAATTTCCTTTATTCTGGGACACTTAGCTGTCTCTGCTGTCTTTCTGAGGCACTGGGTGATTCTTGGAATGCTGTCTCTCAGAATCCAAGAAGTCTGTCAAGAGTTTCTCTCGCTCATTGTTCTTATTGAGCCTCGTTGGGAAATCTTTTGAGTCTTCTCATTTTACTGGTAGGCTATTTAGCCAACCCAATATATAAATATCTTCTTTGTGTGGTAAGTTCCCAATCTAGCTATATTGCACATAAGACTGAATTTTAAAATCATTTTTGTTCCTTGTCATTTTTTTTTCTTGAGACGGAGTCTTGCTCTGTCCCCAGGCTGGAGTGTAGTGGCGTGATCTCGGCTCACTGCAACCTCTGCCTCCCAGGTTCAAGCGATTCTCCTGCTTCAGCCTCCTGAATATGGCCGGGACTACAGGCACTCGCCACTACGCCCAGCTAATTTTTGTATTTTTAGTAGAGATGGGGTTTCACCGTGTTGGCCAGGATGGTCTTGATCTCCTGACCTCGTGATCTGACTGCCTCTGCCTCCCAAAATGCTGGGATTACAGGTGTGAGCCACTGCGCCCGGTCTGTTCCTTGTCTTAACATTAAAATTGATATCAACCTATATAAACGTCAGTAAGTTTTAGAAGTTACAGGTGTCCATAGGAGTGTCTGTACCATTTAGAGGTAAAATCTGCCTAATGAACAGATCCTGAGTTACAATGTTTTAATAGGAAGTTTGGGAGAATCAGTTTGAAGTCATGTCCCAATTCATAATTTCAGGTTTGCTGAGCTGCAAAGCTATACTCAGCTCAACTTCAGACCTATAGAAGATGCTAAATGTGACATTGTCATTGAAAAACCAACATATTTCATGAAATTAGATGCAGGTGAGAAATTACTTTGTCTGTTATTTGTGTATTTGTTAATGAGATATTATTCCTTTTTTTGGATGCAGTAATTCTCTATGAATTTTTTGGAAGCAGTATGACAAACAGTAGATTTGTTTTTTTTTTGCTTTCTTCTCTGAAGAAGTAGTTGAACTAGTTTGAACTTCCCATTATTTTATAACTTTGGCATTTTAGAAGAAACTTTCACATTTATATCAAAGGACTTAACCAAAATCAAAGGATGAGAGATGAAGGCATATTTATGCCTTTTGTAACTAAATTTACCTCATCTGGTTTCTCTAATCACTTGGTTTAGATTGTCTTGCATTAAGATGTTTAAAATCAAAAGCTAAGCGGGGCGCGGTGGCTCACACCTGTAATCCCAGCACTTTGGGAGGCTGAGGCAGACAGATCACGAGGTCAGGAGATCGAGACCATCCTGGCCAACATGGTGAAACCTCGTCTCTACAAAAAAACACAAAAAATTAGCTGGGCGTGGTGGCGGGCACCTATAGTCCCAGCTACTCAGGAGGTTGAAGCGGGGGAATCGCTTGAACCCAGGAGGCGGAGGTTGCAGTGAGCCAAGATCGTGCCGCTGCACTCCAGCCTGGTGACAGAGCAAGACTCCGTCTTAAAAAAAAAAAAAAAAAAAAAAATCCAAAGCCATGTGTATAGTATGGGTGGGAAAGAAGTGTCCATGACCTGCGCTGACAAACTTTCTGTATCATTTCCATGACTAAAGTGAACTTAAAATTCTTCTGGAAGTTACCAGTGTAATTTATTCTTGAAATAAAATTAAAATTATTTTATCATTTATACTTATAGCCTCTTTCTCAGCTTGCAAGCGGAGCTTTAACTTTGCGAACTAGTTACACTGGGGAGGAGAAACACAGATTGTACTATGTTATCTCTTTCGTTATGAGAGACAGGGATTACTATGCTAGATCATATCAAAATTCATGAGAGGTTGGGTTTACAGTGAAATATAGAGAGCCTCTGTCACAAATATTTCAGAATTAGTATAATTTATTGATCATAGTTTTAATGTGCTCTGCCTTCTGAAGTCATAGTTCTTATATTACAAGGTATTAAATTCAGAAATCAGACAAGTTTAGGTTTTTGAAATAAGAGCAAGTAAAAATGCTATGTTCCAGGTTTTGACTCGTTTTTAAAACATGCAAATTAAAAAGGGGCAAAGAAAACACTGATCCGCCTGTAAAAGTGGCAAATATGTGTGAGCTATTAAATTTATGCAGATACTTACACAATAAAGTATATAAAGTGAGAATAATAGGCTAGAGTAGACATGTCTTATTTCTTTCCTATATTCATAACTCTACTTTTTTCTTCTAATTTATGCTGTCTTCCAATTTTACTTTTCTTTCTTTAGAGACAGGTCTTGCTCTATTGCCCAGGCTGGAGTACAGTGGCATGATCACAGCTCATTGCAGCCTCAACTTCCTGGGCTCAAGTGATTCTCCCACCTTGGCCTCCCAAGTAGCTGGGACTACAGGCATATGCACCACCGTGCCTGGCTAATTTTTAACATATGTTTTGTAGAGATGGGGTCTCATGGGTTGCTCAGGCTGGTCTTGAACTCCTGGGCTCAAGTGATCCCCCTGCCTTGGCCTCCCAAAGTTCTGGGATTACAGGTGTGAGTAACTGTGCCTGGTTCAGTTTTCCTTTTCATGTTAACTTGTACCTTAGGGAAATGAACATTCTACAGATCAGGACTCATTAGGGGGCACATTTCTCAAGGATGGAGCTTATGTTTTCTTCTCTGTTTATAAATTCTTGCAACCCCAAGCACTGATTGGTGCTTGCTGCATTCCTCAGTAACTGTTAGGAACTCACTAAATGTTATGTGAAAGAGCTCATGTGTGCTCTATGGCTAACCTGGGAAAAGAGGATAGATTCTGATAGAACTTTATTTTTCTTGTTAATTTGAAAATATATTCTTTGCCAGGATTTTTCTGGGTGAAAAAATTAGCCCTTCCAAACAATCAGCTAAGATACCAGGCTGAAAAAAACAGAGTATTTTTATACTGTTATTTCTGGCACACAATGTTATTATTCACTGTGGGAATGAAGTCAGAATATTTTATGATTTCTGCGTTTGAGAGTCCCTGTTTTTCTTTTACTCAGCATTTTCCCACCTTTAAAATGCATGCTCTAAGTGTCAGTTCTTGGAATTTCATCCCATTTAGATTTGTATATTTCCAGGATGAATATTGGGTCCTGCATACCTAAGTGGAGAGGGTGCACATTCTGTTTCTTTTTAATGAATGGCATGTGAACTTACAAATAGTGGTACCCACAACCCTCTCCACTCTATCTGACCTAGTGGGATCCAGCTAGTCTTCATTCAGGTCTTCCTATGTGACTGGCACTGGGATGGGTACTTTAAGATGTATTATCTTTGGGTTTCTCATAATAAAGCTGGCACTTAGGTAACTATTTCCCATTTCTATAGAGAAGCTGAAGCTTAGGGACTTTATAAACTCATCTAAGAATGTTGCGCATGCATGGCTGTGTTGGAATTCAACTTCTTCTTTCTCCAGAATTGCTTCTCTTTCAATCAGAACACAAGACGTTCACTTCTTTTATACAATAGTTGGTTAATGTTTTTCCAGGAATGATACATGTAATGATTAAATAGGGAAAAAAGAGACAGGAATGAAAATTACCAAAATGTTAGTTGCCATCATTGCCAGTACTTCCCTGATGAACAGATGTTGCTTAATTGATTTTTTTTTTTCTGGTTTTTTTTTTTTTTGAGACAGAGTCTCACTCTGTTGCTCAGACTGGAGTTCAGTGGTGTGATCTTGGTTCACTGCAGCCTCCGCCTCCCAGGTTCAAGCAAATTCTCCTGCCTCAGCCTCCTGAGTGGCTAACCACGCCTGCCTAATTTTTGTATTTTTAGTAGAGATGGGATTTCACTATGTTGGCCAGGCTGTTCTCAAACTCCTGATCTCAAGTGATTGGCCTGCCTCAGCCTCCCAAAGTGCTGTGATTACAGGTGTGAACCACTGTGCCTGGCCCCTTAATTGACTTTAAAAAATAACTGATCAAGCTAGGCATGGTGGCACATGCCACCATAGCAAGACCCCACCCCTGATTAAAAAAATAAAGTCAGAAGAAATAATGAGTTATCTTCATGGCCCTGTAGTTCTACTCAGTTTTGAGTTAAATAGACCTACCTTGTTTTTTTCTGGGAACTTAATGATCACTTGTTACTTGGGATATATGGGAAAATGCATTCCTGATTTTAAATAACCAATTTTAGAGTGACTTTTGAAACCCAGGCAGTCCATAAATTGAGGACTACCTATGTATCTAGATCATTTCATGTTTGGAAAAATAAAACAGTTATTTTTTTCCCCATTTATTTAAACTAAAATTCTCTTAAACTGTAAATAGATGGGATAGAATAAAACTTGCTTGATCATGTGCTCTTTGGTGTTAATTAATGTAGTTTCATTTTCCAACACTAGGTGTTAACATGTATCACCACTTCTGTGATTTCATCAATCTTTATATTACTCAGCACGTTAATAACTCATTCAGTACTGACGTGTACATCGTGATGTGGGACACCGTAAGTAAGAATGTGCTCTCCGCTTCAGTACTGTCTTTCCCTTGTGTCAGTGTGTGACTCTGATGTTGTGAAACAGAATTTTCAAAGACACATATATTTCAACATGCACAGCCGCACATAATGCGGATGGGTGCGAACGTATCTGTACATATATGTGTTGACATGTGCATATACGTATAGGCAGATAGGTATGTATGTGTGTACCTTCATTCTTTGAATTTTAGAATGAGGCAGTGGGGAAGGTTTCTTTCTCTTTCTGGGTGGGTGGAGCTCCAAAGGCCAGAGATTCAGTGACTTTGGCTCAGTGTTCCTCTGGGACACACATATGAAAGACTGCCATTCAGCAGGGCGTGGTGGCTCACACCTATAATCACAGCACTTTGGGAGGCCGAGGCAGGTGGATCATTTGAGGCCAGGAGTTCGAGACTAGTCTGGCCAACATGGTGAAATCTTGTTTCTACTAAAAATACAAAAATTAGCCAGATACGGTGGCAGACACATGTTGTCCCAGCTACTCAGGAGGCTGTGGTCGGAGAATCACTTGAACCTGGGAGGTGGACGTTGCACTGAGCCGAGATCGTGCCACTGCACTGCAACCTGGGTGACAGAGCAAGACTCTGTCTCAAAAAAAAAAAAAAGACTGTCATTCACTCAACCTCTATAACCTATGTTGGAAGTGCTTGCCTCTGTTTACTGTTTGGCCTTTTGCATTTACTGTCTGCCTTTGCTTAATAGCAGCTTCCTTGTTACTGTGTCCTTTGTGCTGAATTATGCTGTGTGTTTCAGCTCACTGTGTAGGGCAGGTCTTAGGCATGCACATAAATGCATGTGTTGAGTGACACCTGCTATTTATTTGTTTTTAGTGCAATCTTTTTTTCCTTCTCTCTCTTTGCCTGCCTTTTCCCTGCTTCTTCCCATATCTGGCCCCTCCACTTGCTGAGGAAACCCCAAGATGTACCCCAGAATCTTCAGCTCTGAAATGAGATAATGAGATAATGACATTTACCTAGGTGTCATTTTGAGAATGAACCGTGTAGTGTGTGAACAGTCACCATGCCTGGTACACAGTACTTGTGCTCTGAATGTTAACTGTGACAATTAAAATAAGGAGAATAAATGGTTTGTAGTGTACATGAGAGAGGCTGTCTAAACTGGGAAGTTGGAACACCCACCAAGGGGTCATATAAGGTTCCACTCAACGTTCTGACTCACGACACTCATATGCTCCGCTCTTGGTGTGAGTCTATTCAGGATGACATTGCATGGGAACCACAGCTTGCTGGCAGGGCAGCCTCAGGTGTTTCTTCCAGAGGGAGTGCTAGCAGTTCACACAGCACAGCTCAGGTGCAAGGAGACAAGATTCGCCTGGGGCAGGTACAGGCGATGCCTTGGCTTAAGAGCCTCATATCCTGTAGGGGCCAACATCTCCTGACACAGCTGTGTTGGCAGAGTCCCCAGGATCCCTGAAAGAGACATGCCTGGTTCCAGGAGTCAGTGTACTCAGGGAATCCGAAACATGGCTTTCCCAGTCCAGATGCAGTTTACCCATCAAGCATCTTTTTAGATCAGAAGCAGTGTTGCCTAGGCACACGGTTGACACAAGCTGTCCTCATTTGCAGAGAGCCGACTTAGCTAGTTAACAGGAGGTCAAATTCTCATGCAGAAGGAGAGACAGTTTTGCCGACCCTTAATTTCACTGATAAGAGGCTTGTAGTAGAGCTGTGTAAAAAGGTTTTCAGGATCACTGCTCCCTAGACTTTGAGTTAGATTTGAAGTCTGATGAGACTATAATTCTTGGCATGTTAATGCTTTATTTTCCGTCTATATGCATTTACATTTTCCTCTTGTATTTCAGTTTTGCTGCCACCACAGTTTCATTTCTTGGAAATGTTTTGTGAGCAAAGGGAACAACAGTCCCTTTCTTTTCTTCTTTTTGTATCAGTGAAGTCAGGCCACACTCACCAGCCATTACAAGCCCTAAATTATTAACTCAGGGTTGTTTTGCCCTTTTTAAACAAAACTATTTTTAAATTTTGTAATTAACATAAATTATGTTACTTCATTTCATGCTTATGACCCCCGTGGACTTGAGTTTTCATTAGCTTATTTTACAGACAAGAGGCCGAGGCCTGAGAAGCTGGTGAGTGTTCTAAGATAATGCAGTCAGCGAGGGCAGAACCAAAGTTTCCATCCAGGCAGCCTGACCCCAGACCTGTGCTCAGACACCCCAGTGGTCTGTCGTCTTCTTAAAGTCCTCTGAAGAGGACTCTACCTAAGTTGCCAAACAGAATTTTATCAGATGACAGAAATTTATCAGATGGCTTCCAGAAGCTTCCTTGTACCTGTTGCATGCTTTTCCACATCTTCCTCAAATGGGCTAAGTATAACTTAGTCACGTTAGCTCACTGTAAGTGAGCCAGCTCCTACAACCCTCCCCTTCTCTGTGGCTGCTGGAGTAGGATGCATGGCCACCATGAAGACCCCAGGTTACTCAGTCAGCTGAGCATGAGACATGAGGGCAGTCTGACCTCAGCTCTGGCACAGTTAAGCAGGATGGGTGTAGCCCAGCAGGGTGGCCGCCTGGTGTTACCTCCTTCCTTTGCCACTCCATGTGCATCCATTTTAAACCCGGACGCTTGGTCAAAGAAGCCATTTACTAAGCCAGGTTCTCAGGACAGGCAATTCTGCCAGATTGCTCCAGAATTCAGGCCCACAGGGTAGGTTGGATGGGGATGGCGCTAAGTAAGGGTTTGTGTGGCTGCTGTTTCCCTTTTGTTGGTAAGGACTTAAATTAAGTATCACTGTGACCTGCAGGCTGACTATGACATGAATCCCTCCCAGTGGATGGTGTTGCCAGAGTCCTGATGGTCTTGGATGAGCAGTTTGCCCAGGGAAGAGCAGGGAGGTAACTGTGACTGCAGTTCACATCTTGGTGATATTTTCCAACCTGTCATCACAAGGAAGCCTATGGGGCCTTCCCTCTCCTCCTTGAAAAGCTCTGCAGTTTACTCCCTTCAGCATGTGGCATCTTCAGTGGGATGGGCAAGGCCACCAACCTGCAAACATGCATAGAGGGACCCATCTTCAGATGCCTCTCTGGGCACAGCAGGGTTGCTCTTATCAAACAGAATGAATAAAAGGAGAAATTACTGCAGGCTTTCCACATTTGCTTGTGCTGAGAAGTAGTATAGCTTTATGATTACTTTTTTTCTGTTTGTTTTTGAGACAGAGTCTTGCTTGTCACCCAGGCTCAAGTGCAGTGTCACGATCTTGGCTCACTGCAACCTCCGCTTCCCAGGTTCAAGCGATTCTCCTGCCTCGGCCTCCCCAGTAGCTGGGATGACAGTGTGTGCCACCACGCCTGGCTAATTTTTATATTTTTAGTAGAGACAGGGTTTCACCATGTTGACCAGGCTGGTTTCGAACTCCTGACCATAGGTGGTCCGCCTGCCTCGGCCTCCCAAAGTGCTGGGATTACAGATGTGAGCCACCGTGTCCAGCCATGATTACTTTTTAAATTATGAAAGTAATACCTGATTATAATGAGTTCAAACAACACAGAAGTATGTGAAGTTTTTAAAAAAGTCTCCTCCTTCCTCTCCAATTCCCTGTTCCCCCAAGGGTAACTGCATTTAACGTGCGTGAGTCCCTTGCAGGATTCTCTTTATTTTAGTAAGTGCAAATATGTCACCCAGGCTAAAGTCCGGGAATATGATCCTAGCTCACTGCAGCCTTGCTCTCCTGGGCTCAGGTGATCTTCCTGCCTCAGCCTCCCAAGTAGCTAGGACTACATATGCATGCCACCATACCTGGCTATTCTTTTCCATATATATGTTATATATGTGTTATGATAATACAGTCATAACATATGTGTGTGTGCGTATATATAATATATATTACTGTCTTCTGATTTGACATCTGGCTAATTTTTAAATTTATTTTCTGTAGAGACAAGATCTCGTTATGGTACCCAGATTGGTCCTTGATATGGTTTGGCTGTGTCCCCACCAAATTTCAGCTTGAATTGTATCTCCCAGAATTCCCACATGTTGTGGGAGGGACCCAGGGGGAGGTAATTGAATCCTGGGGGCCGGTCTTTCCTGTGCTATTCTTGTGATAGTGAGTAAGTCTCATGAGATCTGATGGGTTTATCTAGGGTTTCCACTTTTGCTTCTTCCTCATTTTCCCTTGCTGCCACCATGTAAGAAGTGCCTTTACCTCCCACCATGATTCTGAGGCCTCCCCAGCCATGTGGAACTGTAAGTCCAATTAAACCTCTTTTTCTTCCCAGTCTCGGGTGTATCTTTATCAGCAGACTGAAAACGGACTAATACAGTAAATTGGTACCAGTAAAGTGGGGTGTTGCTGAAAAGATACCCGAAAGTGTGGAGGTGACTTTAGAACTGGGTAACAGGCAGCAATTGGAACAGTTTGCAGGGCTCAGAAGACGACAGGAAAATGTGGGAAAGTTTGCAACTTCCTAGAGACTTGTTGAATAGCTTTGCCCAAAATGCTGATAGTGATATGGACAATAAAATCCAGGCTGAGGTGGTCTCAGATGGAGATGAGGAACCTGTTGGGAATTGGAGCAAAGGTGACTCTTGTTATGTTTTAGCAAAGAGAGTGGCAGCATTTTGCCCTGCCCTAGAGATTTGTGGAACTTTGAACTTGAGAGAGATGATTTAGGGTATTTGGCAGAAGAAATTTCTAAGCAGGAAAGTATTCAAAAGGTGATTTGGGTGCTGTGAAAGACACTCAGTTTTAAAAGGGAAACAGAGCATCAAAGTTCAGAAAATTTGCAGCCTGATTGTGCAATAGAAAATAAAAACCAACTTTCTGGGGAGAATTTCAAGTCAGCTGCAGAAATTTGCATAAATAGCAAGGAGCCTAATGTTAATTCCCAAGACCATGAGGAAAATGTCTTCAAGCCATGTCAGAAACCTTCATGGCGGCTGCTTCCCATCACAGGCCTGGAGACCCAGGAGGAAAAAGTGGTTTTGTGGGCGGGGCCCAGGGTCCCCATGCTGTATGCAGCCTAGGGACTTGGTGCCTTGTGTCCTAGCCACTCCAGCCATGGCTGAAAGGGGCCAATGTACAGCTCAGGCTGTGGCTTCAGAGGGTGGAAGCTGCAAGCCTTGACAGCTTCCATGTGGTGTTGAGCGTGCGGTGCACAGAAGTCAAGAATTGAGGTTTGGGAACTTCCACCTAGATTTCAGAAGATGTATGGAAACGCCTAGATGCCCAGGCAGAAGTTTGCTGCAGGGGCGGGGCTCTCATGAAGAACCTCTGCTAAGGCAGTGTGGAAGGGAAATGTGGGGTTGGAGCCCCCAAACAGAATCCTTAGTGGGGTGCTGCCTAGTGGAGCTGTGAGAAGAGGGCCATCATCCTCCAGACCCCAGAATGGTAGATCCACTGACAGCTTGAACTGTGCACTTGGAAGAGCCGCAGACACTCAACGCCAGCCCGTGAAAGCAGCCGGAAGGGAGGCTGTACCCTGCAAAACCACAGGGGCAGAGCTGCCCAAGACTGTGGGAACCCACCTCATGCTTCAGCGTAACCTGGATGTGAGACCTGGAGTCAAAGGAGATCATTTTGGAGCTTTAAAGTTTGACTGCCATGCAGGATTTCGGACTTGCATGGGCCCTGTAACCCCTTTGTTTTGGCCAATTTCTCCCATTTGGAACGGCTGTAATTACCCAATACCTGTATCCCCATCGTATCTGGGAAGTAACTAGCTTGCTTTTGGTTTTACAGACTCATAGGTGGAAGGGACTTGCCTTGTCTCAGATGAGACTTTGGACTGTGGACTTTTGGGTTAATGCTAAAATGAGTTAAGACTTTTGGGGGACTGTTGGGAAGGCATGGTTTGTTTTGAAATGTGAGGACACGAGATTTAGAGGGCCCTGGGCAGAATGATATGGTTTGGCTGTGTCCCCACCAAATCTCAACTTGAATTGCATCTCCCAGAATTCCCACATCTTATGGGAGGGACCCAAGGGGACGTAATTGAATCATGAGGGCCAGTCTTTCCATGCTATTCTCGTGATAGTGAATAAGTCTCGTGAGATCTGATGGGTTTATCAGGGTTTTCCACTTTTGCTTCTTCCTCATTTTCTCTTGCCGCTGCCATGTAAGAAGTGTCTTTCACCTCCCGCCATGGTTCTGAGGCCTCCCCAGCCATGTGGAACTGTAAGTCCAGTTAAACTTCTTTTTCTTCCCAGTCTCAGGTATGTCTTTATCAGCAGTGTTAAAACTGGCTAATACAGTCTTGAACTCCTGGCCTCAAGTGATCCTCCCGCCTCAGCCTCCCAAAGCACTGGGATTACAGCCATGAGCCACCATGCCTGGCCAATATGTTTATATTCTTATGGAAAATATATTCTCTGTCTCATATTGCCACCTTAGTATTATCTCTGGAATGTCTTTTTAAGTCAGTACCTTTAGGGCTATCCTTGCTTTAGATGTTATGTGGTATTCTGTTTAATGGATGTTTTGGAAGTTGGATGCATGCATCAGTGCATGTATTCATTTCCCACTCCACCACCCCATCACATTTAGTTTTGTTTCCAGTTCTGTGCTATTTACTGAAATGTGACTGTAAACACATATGTCCTTTCAATATACCTATATCTTCACATGCTCATCCTAGCATTTCTGTAGGACAGATTCCTATAATTGGAATTTCTAAGTCATAGATTATGTGCATGTTTAAATTTGAGACACACTAAAGGAAATTTTATGTCATCTTGAAGACTATCCAAATATTCTTCAACACGAGTATAGGAAGAAGCCCCTCCTTCCCAAATGGTGGATAATTTGGACTTGGGAAACATGGAAAAGAAGCTTTTGGAGGTGGTTCTTATTCAATAATGTATGACTTCCCTGAGGAAGGATCAGTCAGGATTACTGTATTTTATTACTAAAATTTCCTTTCAAACATATTTTATTTTATCTGAAGTATTTTATCTCAGGAAACCATCTAGAATCACTTCTTTTAATTGCCCTTTATTTATTATTGAGCCAGAACAGGGACATTTCATTTTAGATGGTGTTGAGAAGGGCCTTTATTAGAATGGCATTGGAGGAACATGGAAAGAAGGCTTTTTTTTTTTCCCACATCTAACAGATCTCAATAACTTTGAAATAACTGTAATATGTGCAACATAAAATTTTCAAAATCTGAGAAAATAATGCTATAAAAAGACATGAACATAATGTATAACTGTAGAGCTTGAATGTAGTGCTACAATGCATATTTCTGATTTCTATTGGCTGAATTTTTCAATCTAAGTGAAACCATTTAAAAATTAATTGATCTTCTTAGCTAATGGAGCTCATAATCAACTACTTTTCAAAAAATAAATCAGGCTGGGTGTGGTTTCTGTAATCTCAGCACTTTAGGAGGCCGAGGTAGGTGGAGCACTTGAGCTCAGGAGTTTGAGACCAGCCTGGCCAATATGGTGAAACCCCATCTCTATCAAAAGATACAAAAATTAGCTGGGTGTGGTGGCATGCGCCTGTAATCCCAGCTACTCGGGAGGCTGGGGCAGGAGAATTGCTTGAACTTGGGAGGTGGAGGTTGCAGTGAGCCCAGATCACGACATTGCACTCTAGCCTGGGCAACAGGGTGAAACTCAGTCTCAAAAAAAAAAAAAAAAAGCATGTGGTAATTATACTGGAAAGAACTAATTCCTGCTGAGGGGCAGCTGTCAGATGGAACTGGCAGCACAGGCTGGGTTGAATACCAGCTCTATAACTCAGCTGCTTTGCAATGTAGGCAAATGACTTAAAATTGTGTCTCAGTTTCCTCATCTGCAAAATAGGGAAAATGATATTATCAACTCATTAGGCTTGTGGGTGGCTTAATGTACATTAATAATATCAAGTGCCCAAAAACAGTGCCTGGAACACAGGAAGTATGTAAGATGCTGTTATTATTATATAAAGTTGTTATTGACACCATTAATATTAATGGGAAATTACCACTTTTTATTCACTAGTCAGTGGGTGGGGTGGAGGGACATTTCATAGAATTACATATATTATATATTTTTATTTTATTTTATTTTATTAGAGACAAGGTCTTGCTCTGTTGCCCAGGCTGGAGTATATGGCCTGATCATAGCTCACTGCAGCCTTAAACTTCAAGGCTCAAGTGATCCTCCCACTTTGCCTCCCAAAGCGCTGGAATTACAGGCATGAGCCACTGTGACCAGCCTATATTTTTAATGTTAAACCTTTCTTTTTTTTTTTTTTTTCGAGATGGAGTTTCGCTCTTGTTGCCCAGGCTGGAGTGCAATGGCATGATCTCGGCTCACTGCAACCTCCGCCTCCCGGGTTCAAGTGATTCTCCTGTCTCAGCCTCCCGAGTAGCTGGGATTACAAGCACATGCCACCATGCCCAGCTAATTTTTGTATTTTTAGTAGAGATATTGGTCATATTGGTCAGACTGGTCTCAAACTCCTGACCTCAGGTGATCTGCCCGCCTCGGCCTCCCAGAGTGCTGGGATTACAGCTGTGAGCCACCGCACCCAGCCAGTGTTAAAACTTTGAACCCATTTTCTTGCTCTGAAATTTTTTTCCGAAGTATTTTTCATTCACCCTGATGGTTTTTGCACACTGAGCATAAGAGTGTGTGTAAACAGCGGCATAGTGTGTGTTGTGTGTATCTATAATTTGGATAAGATGTTCACAGGAAAAAACCCTGAACTACAAAGATGTGAGAATAAAAGAAGTTAAGGTAGAAAAATGAAACACTATTAATGGCTAAGAGTATAATTGTGATAATTATTTCTGATGATATTTCATCAAATTAGGCATTTGCTGTGGCCCAAGATGAAGATCCATTTTGCTTGTATGGATTTTATGAACTTGCGTAGGATTGTTAGTTTTTAACACAGGCAAATTCAGGTATTTTGTTGCATCTTTGAAAAGTCATGTTATATCCTTTTATTGCCCTAAAACCTTGTTTTGTTTCTACTTTCAGAGTTCTTATGGATATGGTGACCTGTTCTCCGACACATGGAATGCATTTACTGATTATGACGTTATACATTTGAAAACTTATGATTCCAAAAGGGTACTGGAAATTTTCCTGAAATGTCTGTGAATATTTCTTGAGTGCAGATGACTCACTCGTAAAATAAACATTTATTATGAGTTCCTATTAGCCATTACCACTGATTTCTGAATTTCTGAATTTCTTTTATAATTAGAATCCTCAGTGTTGTTAATCATGCAGCCTTTGAAAACTTTTTTCTGTAATCTTTCCAAAAATATGAATTCTGTTCTCTTTGAATGAAATAGTGTGCTATTCAAG
The DNA here is from genome assembly GCF_029281585.2 of Gorilla gorilla gorilla. Taxonomy (NCBI): domain Eukaryota; kingdom Metazoa; phylum Chordata; class Mammalia; order Primates; family Hominidae; genus Gorilla; species Gorilla gorilla. The sequence goes on along the minus strand of NC_086017.1, from coordinate 78,876,255 downwards.
CAATGCAAAATGGAGATTAATTAAAATCTATTTTTCAAAATTATACGTGCTATTTTTGGTGTGAAGGGTGCAAATTATATCTTCTTGTCTTTTAATGTATCTTTGTTCGTAGGTATGTTTTAAAGAAGCTGTTTTTTCATTACTCCCCCGCATGAGGTATGGGCTGTTCTATAATACTCCTCTGGTAAGCACATTGTCTACCATTAGCATTCATATTTACAGACATAACATTTATACATAACTTGACAGTATCTTAAATTACAATACAGAAGTATTCATTGTAATATGAACCAGTGTTTTTATTTTAGATATCTGGCTGTCAAAATACTGGACTATTCAGGGCATTTGCCCAGCATGTACTACACAGACTAAACATCACACAAGAAGGACCTAAGGTAATGGATACACTGCGGATTCTGAGGTGGGCTTGAGTTTTCTTCCCTAATAAAAATTGATACCACCTTTTCAGAAACAGAAATAATCAGGAGACCATGTTTTTGTGTTAACATTTTCTGGGGAGGCCAAGGCAGGTGGATCACTTGAGTCCAGGATTTCAAGACCAGCCTGGCCAACATGGCGAAACCCCATCTCTGCAAAAAATAGAAAAATTAGCTGGATGAGTTGGCATGTGCCTGTAGTCCCAGCTACTCAGGAGGCTGGGGCATGAGAATTGCTTGAACCCAGGAGGCAGAGGCTGCAGTAAGCCAAGATCATGTCACTGCACTCCCGCCTGGGCGACAGAGCAAGACTGTCCCAAAACAAAACCCAAAAACATTTTCTGACCTGGAGTCATCTGAAACCAGGTGTCAAAAACCTATAAAAGAGAAGCTAAGGGATATTACAAGAATGTGCTTCCTCCTGTCCTCCTTTCCCCCTTCATTGGTTATATCTCCCTCACTTCCCCAAATGTTCATGTAACATACACAACCCCTGCCAAAAAATTCACCCACCCAACCAAACAGACAATGTAATAAACTGGTTTTTGCCTTCAGTGGTTGAAGTGGATACATATTTATTCCCTGAGAGTGGTGAAGGAATCAAGCTAAAAAAGAAGAGTTCTATTAATGCACCCTGGTTGAGTTTCATCTCTTTGTGAAAATCACATTTTAGGTTCAGATGTTTATTCATCTACCCAGGCATATGCAGTGTTATTTTACTGTTTCATTTTGATTACAGGATGGAAAAATTCGAGTCACCATTCTTGCACGGAGCACAGAATACCGGAAAATCCTAAACCAAAATGAGGTTAGTTTTTGGTATGCATTTTTAATGCCTTCATATTCAATTCATAAAGCAAATTGTGTTTTTTTTTCACATTACGTTAAAAGCTTTGGTTTAAAACTTAGTTTTGAGAAAAGTTTGATGGCCTATGCCCAGTTTATTTATTAGATTTGAATTTCTAGTGAGATTCACCAAACCACCCATAGACAAACTAGCTTTGCCTTATAGTAAATTTCATCTGCATCAACTCAGCATGGAAAAAGCTGTCAGAATCTTGCCTTGACTGCAGTAGAGGGCATCCGGACAGACAAGTAGCAAAAATGTAAGACTTTCTTTTGCATAGTTGATGCAAAAGATGGTTGAGGCCATTAATCCTGTGGTATCAGCAGCAGATTCAGTTGGAAGAATCTCTATCCTCTTACATGACCATGTCTTAGAAACTGCATTTTCAACGTCCTTACTCATTTCAGTAGCACCAACTCATAAATTACATTTAACCTCAATGAGATCACCATGCAAGGCTACTACCTACAACATCATGGCGTGAAGATAGCCTCTCAGTAGTAAGAATTTATTCTACAATAGTTAATTGAGCACCTGCTATGTGTCAGGCCATGTTCTAGGCCCTGGAGATAGAGTAGAGCAAAGACAGGGAAGGTGCCTGACCTCATGGAGCTTATACTGTAGAGGTGAGAGACAGATAAGAAGTAAGTAAAAACGTCAATAAGTACGGTGATTTCAGGCAGTGATAAGTGCTTTGAAGGATGAACCAGGGTGATGTCATAGAGACTGGGGATGTGGATGGAAGGGGGTTTGTACTCACACGAGGGCATTCAAAGACCTAATCAGAGAAGAATCTAGCAAGGGAGAGAGCCTCCCGGGCAGAGTCAAATGTATTCTAGTGGACTGAGCTTTCAGTATTCTAGAAACAGAATACCAATATGACTGTAGCATCTTGAGAGAGGTGGGGCGATATCCAAGAAGTCAGGCATGGTGCAGGGGGCCACAGATCGTATCAGCCTCCTAGACCTTGGTGGGAGAGGGATTTTATTCCAGTGTAGGGGAAAGCTATTGTGAAGTTTTAAAGCAGGGCGTTGTTGGTAGAATAATGTCTCTTCCTGCTCCTCCCAAAGGATGTCCACATCCAAATCCCTGGAATCTGTGAACAGGTTAGGTTACGTGGCATAGGGAAAGTAAGGTTGCAGATGGAATTAAGGTCCCCAACCAACTGGCCTTACAGTAAGAAGATTATCTTGGATTATCCACGTGAGTCCAGTAGAATCACAAATGGGCCTTAAACTCCATCTGCTTGAGAACTTTTGCCTCGGCCTGGACAGCTCTTTTTCTTCACTGGATTCTTCTCACTGATCAAATCAGAGTTCATAATTTCCTTAAAAGTGGGAGAGGGAGATATAAGGGAAGTGGGGCCAGAGAGATGCCATGTTGCTGGCTTCGAAGATGGAGGGGGCAGGCCTATTAGTCATGGAATGTGGAGGGCTTCTAGAAGCTGGAAAAGGTAAGGCAGTGGGTTCTTTCCTGGAGCCTGCAGGAGGAACACAGCCCTGCTGACACCCTGGTGTTAGTCCAGTGAGTCCCACGTCAGGCTCCCATCCTGCAGAACTGTAAGGGCATAAATTGTGTTGTGTTAAGCTGCTAAATTTGTGGCAGTTTGTTACAGCAGCAGATAGAAAACAAACACAGAGGGAGAGACATGAATTGACATTTATTTTTAAGTCATTCTGCAAGGAGATTGATCAGAAGTTGTTATTGTGGCCCAGGGGAGAGTGTTTAGCCAAAGTGATGACAGTAGAGATGACATGGTAGATGGATTCAAGACATATTTTGGAGATAGGACCTATGATACTTACTTTTGGAATGTAAAAGTACATTCACATTAGAGAAGGCCAGGAAAGGTATCAAGGATCAAGTGTGACTTGAGGCTTTCAACTTGAGCATATCAGCGGAAACAAACTGGAAAATATTTAGTAAGAGGAAAGTTGGGGAGGCGGGTGGTGTGTGTCATGTTTTGATGGGTAAAATATTTTACACAGACTAATTTGGCTGCCTAACAGGCTGATCAGAATTATGTAATTAACATCTCTTCCTGAGACCCATATGGATTACAGAGGACATGAACATATGGCATAATGAGGTGTTAATTGTAAGCTCTGTGGATGGAAGAAATGAGCAGTGTGTGTGTTTGTATGTGTGTGTTTAAAGACCTAGAAATAAGAATGTATCAAATAGTGCAATGTTGGGAATACAAATGGGAAGCCTCACTAGCCAACAGATCAAGAGTATATATTGGTATAGACCATATGTATTGAGTGCAGTTGGGGGTCAAGCATATTCTTGTGTGCTCCTTTTGTACATTGTGCCCCCCAACCCTCCCAGCAAACCCATGAGGTAGGTATTGTATTATTATCCTCTATTCTAGACAAGGACACTGAGGCTCAGTGGTTAAAAAACATGCCTAAGATCACCCAGCTGGTGATTAGAGTAACGGGGGCGTGAGTCAAGGTAGTCAGGGACTGAAACTGCTTTCTTAGCCAGAGTGTGCTACTACTAAAACAGCAAATAGATTTCAGAGGAGGCAGAATCTACCTCTGGCCCCAGTCCATCAGGAAGGGGCAGGTTGAGGAACAACATCAGGCCACTGCAGAGAAGTCCAGTAGAAAGGTATAGTGCTGGTAGGTGCTTTAGTGCATGTGTGAGGTTTTCAGATCCAGTCAGGCGCATTGCCCAGATGATGGCACCCAAAGGCGAAATTTGATCATTCAGCCCCCAACTCCAAGCCAAAGAGCACCCAACTGGCTGCTTGTTTCCTGAGGATTGGATGTTACTAGAAAGGCAGCTCCTGGGAAGGGAAGAAAGCACCTTTGGCTATACTTTGATTAATAAATAGGTATTTATTAATCAACCCAAATGGCCTCATTAAATCATGGCTTGTGGAATCCTGCCCAACTTTAGGGTTTGAGTAGCCATCGGAAGGGATAGGGCCACCTTTCTCGTGTAACTAGAAGTCATGAAAAAGGGCATGCTTGCCCTGAGACCGTCAGCACACATGATTCCTTTTATGTGGGCAATCTCGTTAAAAGACCAAGGCTTATGCCATCTGCCATCTGTCCTGTAAAACAGAATTCTAATCTTCTTACCCCTTCAACTCTTTATAAGAGTTCAGTGGCTGTCTGGAGAGAGAACTTTCCGTGTTATGACTGTGTGCGTGTGTGTGTGTGTGCGCGAGTGGGAGAGAGAGAGAGATGGGAGGGGATTAAATGCTGGTCACTGCTTGTTGCTTTCTGTAAGCAGGACAGTAGAGTGCACTGGTTAAGAACACAGGTTCTGGGGTCAGAAGACCTAGATTTATTTTTGGCTGTGCATTTGGGAGCTGTGAGATCCTGGGAAAGTTATTTCACTTCTCTGAGCCTATCTTGTCTAATTTGTAAAGTGGGCATAGTACTAATACTTACTTGGTATGATATTTGGTATTTTTTTTTTTTTTTTTAGACAGAGTTTTGCTCTTGTTGCCCAGGCTGGATGCAGTGGCATGATCTCGGCTCACTGCAGCCTCCATCTCTCGGGTTCAAGTGATTCTCCTCTCTTAGCCTCCCGAGTAGCTGGGATTGCAGGCATGTGCCACCACACCCAGCTAATTTTGTATTTTTGGTAGAGACGGGGTTTCACCATGTTGGTCAGGTTGGTCTCGAACTCCTGACCTCAGGTGATCCGCCCGCCTCGGCCTCCCAAAGTGCTGGGATTACAGGCATGAGCCACTGCGCCCGGCCACTGGTGTGATTCTTACGAGGATTAAGTGAAGTAAACCTAACGACACTCTTAGAAATGCCAACACCATTTACATGCCCCATCAATGATACTTGCAACTGTTGATGTTGCTGTTGCAGTGCAGTGCATGCCAGAAGGCAACATGACACAGTTGCAGAAATTTCTGAATGGTGGTGATCCCCAGTGGCCTAATTGTGAGGGACAGAGAACCATGACTATATTTTTGATAATAGATTAACAATGCTTTGTTACTTTCTGTTTGCTAGAAGAATAATTGTTTTTCTATATAGAAGGACTGAAAATGTTTTTCTGCCAAGACCTTAGTATTTTCAGAGGATGAGGTTCAAAGCACTAGTGGTTTGTCTGAAATGAGATAATGGATGGGACAAAAACTCTTAAGGTAAAGTCTAGAACATTTTGGGCATTCTGGTGCCCAAAAATGTGTGTTGAAAGTTGAGGGAATAATAAGCAAATGGTAATAACAACAGTTAATGGTTAGCTATTTCTGTGCCTAGCACTTTACTTCCATGAATTGTCTTCTCCTTTCAGCCTCACAACAGCACAGTGCATTGGTATCTGAGGGAGGTAGAGTTGTGTGTTCACAGGTGGGGCCTGGATTTGAACTTAATGACGGTTCAGAACTATTGACCTGAATGATATTTATTTATTTTCTTTTTATTTGTTGTTGTTGTTACCAAATGATATTTAATATCTGAAATAGTATATGCAAAAAAAGAAATTTTAGGACTCATAAAGGAAAAGCAGAAGTGAAAGAAGGAAAAGAAATGCTAAATGTTTCTCTTTTTTTCCCAGCTTGTAAATGCGCTGAAAACAGTATCTACATTTGAAGTCCAGATTGTTGATTACAAGTATAGGTAAGTAATAGCCAATCTCAGCAGACACTGTCAACTTTTGCTTGGATGAGGTCAAGGGGGCTAGAAAGCATTTTTCCAGTGGGAGCCATTGGCATTTGTAGGCCCAGAAGGGACAAGTAGACACTACAGATGAATGAAATGGGCAGGTGAAGGCCCTGGGAACAAGGGCAGTTACTCTTTGGCTTTCTGGGGCCTGATGTTGTCACTCCATCTCCTTATTCAAAAGAAGTGATGAATTCAGATTTTCATTTAAAATTTCAGAATTTTTTGTTTGTTTGTTTGTTTCTTTGTTTTTGAGACAGAATCTTGCTCTGTCACCCAGGCTGGAGTGCAGTGGTGCCATCTCAGCTCACTGCAACCTCCACCTCCTGGGTTCAAGTAATTCTCCTGCCTCTGCCTCCCGAGTAGCTGGGACTACAGGCGTGTGCCACCATATCCGGCTAATTTTTGTATTTTTTGTAGAGACGAGGTTTCACCATATTGGCCAGGCTGGTCTTGAAGTCCTGACCTCAAGTGATCTGCCCGCCTCTGCCTCCCAAAGTGCTGCGATTACAGGCATGAGCCACCACACCCGGCCTAAAATTTCATAATTTTAAAAAATTGGCAGACTGGCTGCAGTGGCTCACGCCTGTAATCCTAGCACTTTGGGAGACTGAGATGGGCGGATTGCCTGGGCTCAGGAGTTCAAGACCAACCTGGGCAACATGGTGCAACCCCATCTCTACTAAAAAATACAAAAAATTAGCCGAGTGTGGCAGCGTGTGCCTGTAGTCCAACTGTTCAGGATGCTGAGGCAGGAGAATGGCTTGAACCCAGGAGGTAGAAGTTGAAGGGAGCTGACATTGCACCATTGCACTCCAGCCTGTGTGACAGTACGAGGCTCTGTCTCAAAAAAAAAAATTGGCAACTGGTTCAAAATTTAGCTGTTACAAAATTTATCAAATATTTGATAACATTATCAAATATTTGATAACATTATCAAATGTTTGATAACATTATCAAACGTTTGATAACATTATCAAATGTTTGATAACAAAAAAGTTATCAAAATTTAGATGTTATAAACCTAATTTGCCCTGCCTGCTGCCAGATTTCAACATCTGACTGAAAATTATTTATATGGGGATACTTTGAGGGTCAGAATAACATGAAATTTTAAAAAATCTTACCAAATATTTACATTTCTTTTAAAACTCTTAACACAACTAAAAGGCTTAGAAAGACAGAATATGCCTATTATTCACAGTTTAGGTAATTCCTGTTGGTAGAATTACATCTTCTTGGTAAAAGTAGTACATGTTTCTGGTTGAAAAGTCAAGCAGTATAGAAAAGATCAAAAGGAAAAGTGAAAACTTCTGTCTCCATGTCCACCTACAATCACAGCTGTGTTTCCCAAATCTAACACTGTGAACACTTTCCAGTTAAAAGAAGTATACATATCCCAGCATGTGGGTATCTAATATAGATACACTTAATTTCAGAGAATGTTGGCATGGGAGCTTTGCACTTCATTCATCATACATTAGTTCATTTGTGCAATAAATCTCTACTGGGGACCCATGAGCTGGTCACCAGTCTCAGCAGTAGGAATCCCATTATGGCGGATGGCATAGCCCTGGTCTTGAGGATCTCAGACACTGAATAGAGATAAATAGCAATTGTAAAAACAGCTACTATTTATCGAAATGTACTTTTATGCTTACTTGCTTTATCTCATCTCATGCTTTCAACAGTCTTCTGAGTTGGCCCAGCTAGTCCCATTTTACAGATTATGTAAAATCTGCTGCGCTGAAGAAATGTTGTGTCAGTGTTGCTTGAAGAAATGAGTGAGCCAAGATGGGGCCCCCACATCAGTCCCAAAACCATTCACCTAGATGAGGCTGGGAAGAAATGGAAAGAACTGGGCAGGGCACCTCTGAGGCTGTATCATTGACTGGCTTTTAAGGATATGTTGTAGTTTCTCAGATAAGCAAGAATGATAATGAATTCGTACCTTGCCAGTCTGCGGGAAATATTAGTAACATGTTGGCATGGGGATTGGTGAGTGCTGACCACAGGCGTTTCCACAACTGGCAGTGCAGGGTTATGTTCACCTGGGTGAATGGCCGTCCTTCCCTTGGCATCAGTTCACATTCCTGGAGAAACTGAGGCACATGTTCTCGTTGTGATACACATACACATGGAGCTGTCTTCTTTTTCCTATGCGGAGTTTTTGTTGTTAGCTGGTGTAAAAGGGAATTTAGCTTCCCTTTGTAGATCCAAAATAATCTTGATCATTTATTTTTCTTTACTTTGGGTAAAGTGGGGCTGGGAGACCTCATTTCTTTCTGTTTATTCAGAGTGTCACCCTTATTCCAGCATTTCTCCCTAGCCTCACCTCAGTGAATTGTTTGGGGACTGATTTTTGGTTCAAAGTTTACACACTGGTTAGTGTCTTGGATTTAGAGAACACTTGTACAGTCCTAACATGCATAAAATTGTGGATTTGTCTGTTCCAAAGGCAGGATAATGCCCTGGTGGTATCTGAGATCATTTTGGAGGTACCCAGAGGGCATTAAAAAAACTTAAATCACACAAGGAGAAATGTTTCTTTTAAAAAAGTGCTTCTATTGTCCTAAGGAAATAGTTTTTAATTTAGTGCTAGTGTGTCACAACATCTCTTTAACACTTGCCAATTTCTCTTTTTCATGAAGAAAGAGCAGGCCTCAGGCTCTGAGCTTTGTCTTGCAATAGTATCTACCTCGATTTGAACACTACTTAGTTTGATTATATCAATTTTTACAGTTTTGTTGATGTCATATGTCACTGCTTTTCCATTTAAGACAGATATTAAAGTTTCCTTTAAAAAAAATACTTAAACCTAAAAGGATAGGTGAGCTTACTTAGAAAATATTTTAAATTATTAAGAAATTTATTAATTACTAGAGTGCACTTGAAATTGGCAAAAATGCTTCTTAAAAATGGAATGTGGTTTAAAATACACTTTTATAAATATCCTTACTGTGAATCATGAACTAACTCAACCTAATACTTCTCTCTTCTCCCCATCTCTCTCATGTTATTCTGTATGTTCACAGAGAACTTGGGTTTTTAGATCAACTAAGGATCACACACAACACGGACATATTTATTGGAATGCATGGAGCTGGTCTGACCCATTTACTTTTCCTTCCAGACTGGGCTGCTGTATTTGAACTGTAAGTGTTGGGAGGCAGTTTTACACTGAAGCAACTGATAATGCTTTTTATGCATGCTAAGGCTTTCATTCTGAGCATCAAACGGCTTAATATTTAATCATTCAAAAAGAGAAGTCACATCATATAGACATCTGGAAAGAAAAAAGGCCTGAAGCTAAAAATACAAAGTCTGCAGCCTGCCATTGCACTTAGTAAGCCAACTACCCCTTCATCTCCCCATCCTGAGCATGATATGGAAGATGTGAATCTGTGGTTTCCTTATTCTGAGTTTGTTCCTGCATACCTCCCAAACTCTGAGCGTCTTCTTGCAAACAGTGTAGTTATTGTGTTAAAAGAAAGCATTTATGTCTCATGCACAACATAGCTTCAAAACACAAGCCAACCACTTAACTTAGTGCTTGCTGATCCCATACACAGGGAAACTGAGGCCCTTGGGTGTTAATGATTTGCCCAGGGCATACTTTTAACTCAGTGGTTGGTTTATGGAGACATGGCCTTCCCTCTCATAATAATTCTGCTGTTGGCACTGTGCTCCATTTTAGTTCTTGAGACACTAATAGCAGTTACTGTTACCTGTTTCCCCCCATTATGTCTAAATATATGGGTTCTATGGTTTCATTTTAAAAATGATTTGACTCTGTATTTAAATAGGAGGCTATTTAGGAAAAAAGTTGTCATGAACTTCCAATGCCCTGCAAAACATTTCAAAAATATATATGATATATGTAGAGAAATAGCCAGATAATGGATTCTATCTCTGTCATTTCTCTTATAGAGAGAGAAGGAAGGATGGAAGAAAGGAGAGAGAAGGGAGAGAAATGTAACTGCGAAAACTCAAGCCTTATAGTCTAATGGACCTGGGTTCTACTTTTGCATCCTTCACTGTTTAGTTATATGACCTTGGAAGTGTTACCTATCCCCCTTGCCACTTTCATACATTTAAAGACAGAGGTATTATAAGGTCATGTCAAGTCCATAGGCAGCAGGCCCTATTGAATAAGGTTAATTCTCTCCATTCCATGACCCTATTTTGTTTTTTAAAAGTTAAGTTCATTTAGTTCAGAGAATATTTTTACATTCTCTTCCTCAGTCTTGTTTACTGTCTTAGTCTTGTTTACACCCTTTTGCAAGGACATATTTGGGAGCTGCATTTTATTTTCGCAGAGAGTTGTTGATTTGGCAGAAACCTTGGACAAAAGCCTCATGTTGTGACACCCTTGTGTCCTTAGGTATAACTGTGAAGATGAACGCTGTTACTTAGACTTGGCCAGGCTGAGAGGCGTTCACTACATCACTTGGCGACGGCAGAACAAAGTCTTTCCTCAGGATAAGGTAAAGTTCAATCACAAAACTTACCTTGCTTCAATTTTAATTGGTTTAAAGTATCCAATTATTGATATGAAAAATGGTTATTGAACTTGAGTGCTGCAAAGATAAACTGTTCTCTGGAATACTGAATTGTTTTATTTTATATTTGCAAATAGGAGAAAAAGGGGAATTAAGCAACCTATATCTTTAATGTTACAAAGGCAGCTTCTTGAAATTTGGGCTTAGAAAGATCTATTAGATTATATATAGAGACGGGATCAACAAGCAACAGCCCTGTGGGCAAATACAGCCCATGACATGTTTTTGTAAAGAAAGCACAGTCATGTCTGTCTGTTTATGCACTGTCTCTAGTTCTTTGTGCACTTCAATGACAGAGTGGAGTAACTGTGACTGAGACCTTAGAGTCAGCAGAGCTGAAAATATTTATCATCTGGCCCTTATCAGGAAAAGTTTGCTGGTCTCTGATGTAGAACATAAATTAGTTGCCTTAGCCAAAGTAACATAATTTTCCTGCTGTAGAGAAAACCATGCCCTCAGTGAGTTATGGATTCGTGTTTTGGTTTATTTTCACAGGGCCACCATCCAACCCTGGGGGAGCACCCGAAGTTCACCAACTACTCTTTCGACGTAGAAGAATTTATGTATCTTGTCCTTCAGGCTGCAGACCACGTATTGCAACACCCAAAGTGGCCATTTAAGAAGAAACATGATGAGCTATAAATATGCTGAGTCTGTTTGCAAAAAGAGAGTGTTTAAACACGCCAACACCCAGACTTAGAATTAAATCAGTAAAGCAATCTGTTATTTCCTATCCCCGAATTACCTTTTCTATGCCAAAACGTACCTTCAGGATATTGTTATGTGTTTTATAGATGTTAAGTGTTTCATGTGGTTTTTGTGTCATTGCTATTTATCAATAGCAATAATTTTGCACTGAAAACTTTTTATAGTTCAAAAATTAAGCATGGACCCCCCAGTATACTTTAACTTTCTTTCTTTCTTTTTTTTTTTTGGAGACAGAGTCTCACTGTCACCCAGGCTGGAGTGCAGTGGCATGATCTCAGTTTATGCAACTTCTGCCTCCCAGGTTCAAGCGATTCTTTTGCCTCAGCCACCTGGGTAGCTGGGATTACAGCCTGCATCACCACGCCTGGCTAATTTTTTGTTGTTGTTGTTGAGATACAGTTTCACTCTGTCACCCAGGCTGGAGTGCAGTGGCGTGATCTCAGCTCACTGCAACCTCTGCCTTCTGGGTTCAAGTGATTCTTGTGCCTCAGCCTCCCAAGTAGCTGGGATTACAGGCGTGCACCACCACGCCCAGTTAATTTTTGTATTTTTGATAGAGACGGGGTTTCACCATGTTGGCCAGGCTGGTCTCGAACTCTGGGTTCAAGAAATCCTCCCACCTTGGCCTCCCAAAGTGCTGGGATTACAGGTGTGAGCCACCACGCATGGCCCTGAACTTTCTCTTTTTAGGAATACCAAAGTTTTCAGCTTTTTCAGCTTTAGAATTTGTAAATATTTTTGTAGAATATCATATGACTGTAATTCCAGAGTGTTCCAACTTGTTTATGATATATTTGGGTAAATTTACAACTGTTCTTTTATTTGCCATAATCTGGTTATAACACTGTTTGTGGTAGGAAAGGAAAACATGCAAAACATACACACACACACACACGCAGAGTTGTGATTCTCAGTACCAAGCTATAGGACCATGTTATAGATCAGCGTTTAGTCACCTCCAGGTTATATGCATCAAGAACCTGAATAAATCATGCCACTATATTGATTTATATTACATGTTTCATATTTAAATCATGTTTTCCTAAAATGTAGCAACTACATGTGATAAAAGCAAATTAGAACATTGTATAGGACTGTTTTGCATACCTTCTGTCTGGTTTCCACTGATTCCTTCTTAGCCATGGAGAGCATTTGTGATGAATTAATTTATATATGAAATAATGGTTTCCATTTTATGCGAGTATTTGTAACTGCATGTACCAGTGCGTGTGCATCTACCTCTGTCAGCATGAAAGTATTCCAGTCTTTAATTTCAAAAACTTCAAGTTAGCCTCATGAAGAGAATTTTTCCCTGTGAAAAGTAAGACCAAGAAAAAACAAACTAAAGACATGTGACTTATTCAATGAAAGTGAAAAAGAAGCTCTAAAAAAGTGTCATTGATTGAAAAGAATATCTGGAATGTAGCCCCACTCTTTGAGTGGGATTCATTTCTTACTGCTTATGAACTTTCAATTTAGTAGTCAGAAACCATGGATTTATTTTACTGCACAATGTGAAGTTTACATTTTATTAACACTTGAGTAGTCTGATTTAGAGACTAGTTACTTCTATTTTTTAAAATAATGGAGTAGCAAATTACAGAATAGCTAAATAATTTTTTAAAAATATTTCACAGTTGTAAAAAATATCCATCAGAAAAATGACACACAAAACAAAATATCTGGACCTTTACAGAAGATGTTTGCTGACCCCCACTTTAAAGGATTGGAACAGTCTTCTAGAATTTAGGAATATTTATTAAAATACCTGTAAAGAAAATAGTGAAGCACTGTAGCAATGGCTTTGATTCAGACCTTAAAATCACATAAGAAGAATTACAACATGTTACGGATTTTTAAGTGGCAGGTATTGTAACTGTTTTTTTGTGCAAAATACTGAGTAACCACTGGGAAAATATTTCAGATGAAAGGGATGACAAAAGCATGTTGCACTTTGCATCAGCAAGGCATTGACTTCTGAAAAAATGATCTGAAAAAAAAGTTTCACCTTTTGTCTTCTTACCTCATTTTAAGAAGCGTGTGAAAATGGGATGCTATAGACTAGTGAGAATTTCAGAAATTGAGAACAATTTCATAATAAAACGGCTATATTTGAAGAGAGAATACATTTTATATAAACAGGAGAATACATTTGACACTTTATGGAATTTTATGAGACTGTGTGGGAACAGAAGTTCTTCAAATTGTAAAATGTAAAGATTGCTCTTTTTATTAAGTCTTTAACAGGGATGTATTTCATTGTATGTTTTGGGTATGGCTTTGGAATAAATCATTTTATATTTTATTTGAATATCAGAACCATTTTTAAGGTTTTCTGTGTCTGAATGTTTCTGTGCTTCCTTTTTGGCAATCTGGTAGCTCTTAGATTATAAAAATTAAGTACCTCTCTGATGAAGAATTCAGTTTGATCAAAAATACCTTTTATTTAGCAGTTTATTACATAATGCTTCTATAAATGTTATATTGTATAATCATTACCAAAATGACATAAGAATTATGGTTCCTGTTTTTCATGTGAAGAATGCTTCCCTAAAGATCACAAGCCTTCTGATTCCACGTTCACAGTCTTCCATTCGTTTAGGGAAGTCTTCCATTCCACTTTAGGGAAGTTATGGGACTTCCCTGAAGATCACAAGCCTTCTTCTGATTCCACGTTCACAGTCTTCCATTCGTTTATTTACTTGTTCATTCAATAAATATTGATCGGGCTGCAACTTTGTATCAGTTACTATTCTAAGTTCTGGGAATATAGCAAAGAAAAGAATAGATAAAAGTTATTGCCCTCATGGAGCTTACGTTCTGATGGAGACAGACATTAAACAACATAATGGAACTTACATTCTGGTGGAGACAGACATTAAATAACATCAATAAGATGTACAGTGTGCCCCATCCTGATACATGTTATGGAGAAAACCAAAGAAAGGGATGTGGAGTCTGGGGTGGGGTGGAGTCCTGCACACTTAAGTAGGGGGTCAGGGAAGCCTTCATTGACTCAAGACTAGAAGGAGGTGAGGGATGGAGTTATGCAGATAACTGGACAAGGAGCATTACAAGAAGCTAGAAGAACATGTGCAAAGACCCCAAGGCGGAAGCATGCCTGGTGTGTTTGAGGAACAGCAAGGAAGCCAGTGGGGCTGGTGTGATCAAGGGCAGAGGAGTAGGAGGCAAAGTCGAGATAATGCAACAAGGGTGTAGATGGCAAGGTTCTGATGAGATGGAAGCCATTGAAGGGATCTGAGTAAAGTAGCAAAGACCTGCCTTATCTCTAACACGCTAACTCTAGCTGTTACGCTGAGAATAGGGTGTGGAGGGATGTCTTAGGAAAACAGATTCTGGGATGGAGATTTGAATGCAGATAGTTTTTGGGGGGGAAGGTTCTCACGATCAACACCTGTGAGGATGTAAGGGGTCCAGGCTTGGGCAGAGGGAGAAATTGAGGGGCAATGCCAGGTGAGGCCTCAGCGGGGTGCTGTAGAGCTGGAGTGACCTTTCAGTGAGGTCCCCAAATGAGGCAAGAAATGCACGTAAGTTCAAATAGGGGCCATCCCAGAGAGGGGTGGGGCCTTAGCAAGGCCACTCCCTTCAGCTGAGGGCAAGGCCTGGTGAGGAGCTCAGCTGTGACCCATCAGCAGCCAAATTTCAAGCAATCTGGGGACTGAGTGCTTCAGTCTGAAGGGGATCTCAGCGGCACATTCACTAGCGGGTGAGGTGGTGCCGAGGTGCCGTTAGGCTTGTCTTACTCTCCCTTCTGCTTCCTGTCAACTGAAAGTTGGATCTAAAGTCTCCTTAAGATTCAGATTGAATGTCTATTTTTAAAGAATACTTATAGTTGATACCGTGTACTGCTGACTGAATATTTTAGGCTTTGTGGGCCACATATGGTCTCTGCTGCATATTATTATTTGCTGCCCTCCTCCTGCAATCTTTTAAAAATGTAAAAACCGTTCTAAGATGTTTAAATAGAGGTTAAGGAACTTGCCCAAAGTCACACAGCCAGTAGCAGAAGGATTGGATATAGGGCTTTCTTGGCGAAGGAATTTTGAGTTAGATAGGGATGTTTACATGTAATGCAGGAAGGAAGGAGGTCGGGGAGGAAGACAGGGAGGAAGGAAGGAAGGGAGGGAAAGAAGAAGGAAGGGAAAGAGAAAGGAGAAATTAGTTGGGGGACATAGAACATGGAAAAAACAGTCCTGGAGGTGGGCCTTTTCTTGCCGTTAAAAAACGAATTTTTTGTTTTGTTTTTTAGTTTGTTTTCCGACAGGTCTGTCTCTGTCACCCAGTTTGCAGAGCAGCAGCGCAATCATAGGTCACCGTAGCCTCAAACTCTCGGGCTCAAGTGATCTTCCTGCCTCAGCTTCCTAACTAGCTGGGACTACAGGCATGCACCACCAGGCCCGGATAATTTTTCATATTTTGTTGAGATAGAGTCTCACTATGTTGCCCAAGCTGGTCTCAAACTCTGAGCTTAAGAGATCCTCTGGTCTCAGCCTCCCAAAATGCTTGGATTACAGGTGTGAGCCTCCACTCTTGGCCCAAAATAGTTCTTTTTTGAAACCTAGTCAGTAGAGAGAAAATATGGAAAATAACTTGCTTTTTCTAAACTAGGAGCATATACACAAATCAACTCAGGTATGATTGCCCTGGAGAAAGCAATTGTTTAAAATAACCTACTCCCAAGCAAGGGCTGTTGCCAGAATACTTTAATACCTTGTTCTCTTTCAGCTTACTGGGGCATGTCAAAAGATGTTATAACCATTCTTGTCAAAACAGAAGAAGTGGGTTAGAGCAGTTTGCTCACGGTTTGTTTCTCCCTGGCTGTGTGCCCTCGCCTTGGCTGGTAGTGCACAGGACCACAAGGTGGCAGTCAAGCCCTTCCAAATGGCCTCTTGGGTGGTCTGAAGCCCGTGTCTGAATCTCATTGTAGATTCCAGGCACCCGAGTGTTAGGAGTAAGGCCTTGCTTCTGAGTGTGATGGATTTTGTTATTCCTGATTTGAGGGAAGGTGGGAAAATGATAACGGACCGTTTTCAGGTTTAAGTGTGGAATTGCTTAGCTGCCGCCAATAGCTGGATCCTGTATAGTATCTCCTGATCATCTTGGGGGAAGAGCACTTGGTCCCCAGAAGATTATTTCTAGTGACAGCAGCTGCTTAGGGGAATGCATTCTTTTTGACTTGGTAGAGAATTTGATGAAGACTCTAGCTCTATTTAGGATCTATAGATGGCACATGAACTCTTCAGTTCTTCTTCAGAGCAAATTTCTTTACGTTGGTCTTCTCGGTTATATTTTCTTACTTGTAGATTGGTGGTAATATACATTAGGCAGCGTTCATATAAGGATAAAATAAAAGAATAATGTCACACTTATTTAGTGCCTGGCACAAAACATGTTTAGTAAATGCTATTATTGTACTATAACATATAGAGTTATTATTTAAAGGTCTAATACCTGGGGAGCATTTAAATTCTGATCTCCAGACCTCTCCTCAGACCAAGTAAATCAGAATACCTAGCGGCACAGTCTGGCTGATTATATTTTGTTAAATGTCCCCAGGTGGTTCTGATGTACAGGGGTTGGGAACTGCTGTTCTGGAGACACTGATGAAGCTGGTGGCAATAGACAGTTCATGAGGTCTAAGCCAGAATTTGCCAAAGTATCTTCCACTGAGTGTCCATAAGATGTTCCACGAAAAATGGGTTACAGCTGGGCGTGGTGGCGCATGCCTGTAATCCCAGCACTTTGGGAGGCTGAGGCAGGCTGATCACGAGGTCAAGAGATCGAGACCATCCTGGCCAACATGGTGAAACCCCGTCTCTACTAAAAATACAAAAATTAGCTGGGCATGGTGGCATACACCTGTAGTCCCAACCACTTGGGAGGCTGAGGCAGGAAAATCGCTTGAACTTGGGAGGCAGAGGTTGCAGTGAGCTGAGATCCCACCACTGCACTGCAGCCTGGCAACAGAGCGAGACTCGGTCTCTAAATATATAAATAGTTATTTGATAAATGCTTCCTTAAGTCAATTTAAAGCAAGTTTATTGCAGGACTTCTCAGCACCTTTGATGTATGTGCATTGTGAATCTCTAAACAGGAAGATGTCATATGCACTGTATGCAAGTTTATTTGACCATGGAATCTTTTCTTCAAGAGGTATGAGGATTGGTGTTGCAAGAATCCCACTCCAGGCAGGCTACCCTAAGCATTTGCCATGGCTAAAGCCGCCTTCTGGGGAAAGGGGGACCAGGCAGTGCCTTCACCATGCAGTTGTTCTGGTCAGTTGCATCTTATTTGTTGAGTTAAATCAACTGTGATACCTGGTTCTTGTTAATTGGCCCAGGAATCAACAGCTGAGCCAAAGTCTATTCAATCAAGAGGCTGTGAGATAAACGGTAAATAAATGACCCATCCAGAGCCATTCTGCTGGGGACATTTGAAGGTGAGGTGCAAAGAGAATGCCAAAGTTCCTGGGACAAAGACACCAGATCTGAGCTACTGGGGCTCCTCCTCTATGGGGTACAATTATGAGTCACTTTCCAGTTATCCATGAAGCTGCTAGTACATTTAGGTTATGGATTGGATTAGCTCATCCTTACAATCTGGAAGAACTTCACTGCTACAGCAATGCCAACACTGCAGGTATTATTCTCCCCATACTACACCATGGAGGTGCAAGCAAACTAAGGTTGAGGGATTTAGACCTTTGTTGTCTTAATCCAAGTTGAATGCCAGCCAGTTACATCACTGTGTTGTTGCCTCTCAAGCTGAGGTCATTCAATCAGCAGGACAAGAGTAGGTAAAAAGTAATTGTAGTTTCCAGAGAAATCTGGAGAGTAAATGGCAAGGACACAATTCAGCTGAAGTGTCTCCTGTCTTGGGTGGAAATCCAAGTCGGGCACAGTGTTAAGTAAAGGTGGCAGCAAAATCAGGCCAGTTTGATATAAGGCCATTGGATGAGGAATCAGCAGGTAGGGGATGAAGTTTAAGGTGACTGTTGCAAGTCCCAGAAGAAAACCCGAAGTTAAAGTGGTATAGACACGTGACTAGTGAAGCAGGTGACTAGTGAAATGAGAGTAGTACTAGGGACACATTGAACAGACCTAAGGCGAGGAAGGGAAAGGCCAGGATTAACATTTGAAAGCCAGCTAAAATAAGGCAGGATGAGGAGGAAAATAGAAAACTAAGGAAACAAGTAAACATCGTCCATAGCAACCCTTCAAACCCTTAAGGCACGTGGAAAATGGGGAGAAAAGAAAGCAAGTACTTATTCACAGCAAGGGCAATTCTACATTGATGGAAAAATGTAAATCCTCTAGAAAAATATCTTTGTCTACATATCGTTTTTCAAATATTCAAGTGATATTCAGCAATGTGCTGGGAGAGAGTTTACACATGAGGCTTTTAGGAGTGTTTATGGTTCACCTTGCAGAAATGAGACTGAGAGGTTTTCCTCCAGTTGCTACAACTGCTTTTCTGTAAAATTAGAAGTAAGATGTGATGATGGAGCATCTCATACTACATTATTACCGGATTCTGAGATGGAATTTTGGTTTTCCCTCTCAGGTATCTCTATGCAAATAAATCGCCTTCAGAAATCGCTTTGTTATTCTATCATATTTACTTTTTACTAGATTATATGTTACTGGAGAGTCTTGCTCTTGCTATTCAGATAGCAGTCTATTGGAAAGAAGAGTTTTATGGTGGAAGCTACGTGGTGCAAGCAATAAATCTAGAGGACAAGGGGATAAAAGTCATACCCATAGAAAGGTGCCCATTCTTTGATGGTTTTGCTTTTAAAGTAGTGAAAAGGGCCATAGCTGGGAAATATGCTCTCCTTCTCTTTGTCTTTCTTCTCCTTCTTCTTCCTTTCTTCCTCCTCCTTCTTTTTAATTCTAATAGCATTTAAAAGTCTGTGGTGTAAAAGTCTGCTTTCCTGTTGGAACTTGATAGCACCCATCAGCCAGGAATCCTGCAGAAATGACTTGACTAGTTGCTTCTTAGGTAACAACATCTTGTCCAAGTGAAGACCCCTGTGGTAAGACATCGTAGCAGAATTTGGATTTGCTCTGTTGGGATCTGTGCCTGACCCTTGGAAGAGAACCCAAGTTAGCCTGAAGATAACACCCGCTTCACCCATTGAGACATCTTGACATCCACCGAGAGTCTTCCATAAGGTAGTGATGTTTGGCAAGTGCATGCAGATGACATCTTGACAGAAATTAGAGGGGTTTTGCAGACTCATGAGGAGTGGCAGTGTGGGAGACGGGTGAAAGTATAGGCTCTGGCCTCAAATGCACCCCGTGCTGCTACTTTTTACATGTACACCTAAGGCAAACCACATAAGTTCGGATGAGCCTCAGCTTTCTCATCTGTAAATGGAGGGTATTAAGGGACCCAACCTCATCAGGTGGTTGTGAGGAGCTATTTGTTCATTCCAGGTATGAGGCACTCTGCTGAGAACACAATGGTAAGGAATAGGGGAGACTGATATTAGTCAGGTAATCACACAAGTGAGAGTATGTAAGGATAACGGGAGAGAAGTACCCTGAAGGGAAAGAGCATGTTGCTAAAAGGCAAACCTTAGCCACATTAAATGTAACAGAGTTTAATTGAGCAAAGGACATTCGGGAATCAGGCAGTCTCCGGAGCCACAGTAGGCTCAGAGAGACTCCAGTGCAGCCACATGGGGGAAGATTTATGGACAGAAAAAGGAAAGTGATAGACAGAAAGCCAAAGTGAGGTAAAGAAACAGCCAGATTAGTTACAGCCTGGTGTTTGCCTTGTTTTACCATGGTTTGAACAGTTGGCCCCCTTCGATTGCCCCTGTGATTGGCACAAGAGTAGGCTACAATTTGTTTACACCTCCATCTAGGATACAGTTTCCCATCTACGTAGAAACCTTTAGGCTGAACTTTAAATACATGAGATGGCAGCTTTAGACTAAACTTTTTTTTTCAGACAGGGTCTCCCTGTGTCACCCAGGCTGGAGTACAGTGGCACGATCACTGCTCACTGAAGCCTCTACCTCCTGGGCTCACGTGATCTCCCATCTCAGTCTCCCAAGTAGCTGGTACTACAGGCATGTGCCACCAAGCCCGGCTAATTTATTTTCTGTTTTGGTGGAGATGTGGTTTCACCACGTCGCCCAGGCTGGTCTTGAACTTCTGGACTCAAGCCATCTGCCTGCCTCGACCTCCCAAAGTGCTGGGATTACAGGTGTGAGCCATCATGCCCAGTCTAGGCTAAACTCAACAATGTTCCTGACCAGGAGAAATGCTTTAGACTGAGGGGTAGAGTAGTCAGCGGAGCTTCTTCCCAGGGAAATGTAAGAAAGCACAATTAATGCCTGGCATCTGGCAAGGCCTCAATAAACAGTAAGGCAGCAGGGAGAGGAGGAAGAGCAGGAAGAAGATGCAGACATATAGGAAGCCAAGGCCATGTGCCCATGTACCCCAGAGAAACCTTTGTGTAGGTGCCAAACTTTAATCTGAGATGCCATGATGCCAATGGCCACGGAGGTCTACAACCCCAGAATGTTTGGCCCTGTAATGGGTTGACAGTCTGAGAGGTAGACCCTCAGTGGGAAGGGTGAGAGCAGATGGCAAATGATGCCCCCCTGGGAAAACTGGCAGATGCTCCAGGGCTGCAGGACTGGAACTTTTGCCTTGTGGTAGTTTTATCAACATCATCTGAGAACTTCACTAACTAAAAAGGCTCTGTCTGCCAACCTTCCTCCCCAGGCCTCAGCATTCTCAGCTTTTCAGTGAGTAGTTTGGACACGTTATCTGAGCTCTAACTATCTTGTCTAGACTTCTGCTCATCAAGTCTATGATGAAATGACAAATTAAATGTGGATGTGTGCAAATATACGCACACATGTGAACTCATGTTATATAAAATAGCCACTTCGTGGCTCTGATGGAAAAATGGTTCTTCTGTGCCTTATCCTAAAGTCTTTATATAAAATGCATGTGTTCTTAACCCCGTGTTAGTGGGGGGATTATTCATCTACTTGTATTTAGAGATGGGCTGAGACAGAAAGAAAGACTCACATAATCCAGTGTTTTCAATTATAGTAGGAAAATGACTACCAAGAGAGGGGAAACGAAAACTGCCTTTTTTTTTTTTGAAATAACAAAATTAAGAAAATTAATTGCTGTTTAGTGGAGGGGGAGGGGAACTCCTGAAGCAGGTGTTATTACTATAATACTCACTACTCGGGTGAATGTGGTACAGAAAGCCCCTACCTGGAAACCAGAGAAGGCCCTACCTGGAAACCAGAGTCTTTTTTTTTTTTGTAATTATATTTTAAGTTCCAGGGTACATGTGGACAACGTGCAGGTTTGTTACATAGGTATACATGTGCCATGTTGGTTTGCTGCACCCATTAACTCGTCATTTACATTAGGTATTTCTCCTAATGCTATCCCTTCCCCTGCCCCCCACCCCATGACAGGCCCCAGTGCGTGATGTTCCCCACCCTGTGTCCAAGTGTTCTCATTGTTCAATTCCCATCTATAAGTGAGAACATGCGGTGTTTGGTTTTCTGTCCTTGTGATACTTTGCTCAGAATGATGGTTTCCAGCTGTGTCCATGTCCCTGCAAAGGACATGAACTCATCCTTTTTTATGGCTGCATAGCATTCCATAGTGTATAAGTGCCACATTTTCTTAATCCAGTCTATCATTGATGGACATTTGGGTTAGTTCCAAGTCTTTGCTATTGTGAATAGTGCCGCAATAAACACACATGTGCCTGTGTCTTTATAGCAGCATGATTTATAATCCTTTGGGTATATACCCAGTAATGGGATGGCTGGGTCAAATGGTATTTCTAGTTCTAGATCCCTGAGGAATCGCCACACTGACTTCCACAATGGTTGCACTAGTTTACACTCCCACCAACAGTGTAAAAGCATTCCCATTTCTCCATATCCTCTCCAGCATCTGTTGTTTCCTGACTTTTTAATGATCGCCATTCTAACTGGTGTGAGATGGTATCTCATTGTGGTTTTGATTTGCATTTGTCTGATGATCAGTGATGATTAGCATTTTTTCATGTGTCTGTTGGCTGCATAAATGTCTTTTTTTGAGAAGTGTCTGTTCACATCCTTTGCCCGCTTTTTGATGGGGTTGTTTGATTTTTTCTTGTACATTTGTTTAAGTTCTTTGTAGATTCTGGATATTAGCCCTTTGTCAGATGGGTAGATTGCAAAAATTTTCTCCCATTCTGTAGGTTGCCTGTTCACTCTGATTAGGTAGTTTCTTTTGCTGTGCAGAAGCTTTTTAGTTTAATTAGATCCCATTTGTCTATTTTGGCTTTTGTTGCCATTGCTTTTGGTGTTTTAGTTATGAAGTCCTTGCCTATGCCTATGTCCTGAATGGTATTGCCTAGAGGAAACCAGAGTCTTAATGAAGGTCCAAGACTGCCTTTTAAATGCAGGAAAAAAAGTTATTTACACAAATGGTAAGTGCCTAATGCATTAATGCCTAGCTCTGTGGATTGTGACTTCTGTCAGTATTAAGCATTTTGTAGCTCCAGTTCTTAATGTTACTAGGGGCTCTGGACAAGTTTGCTCAGTGGGTCTTACAGCCTTCAGGAGACATTCCCTTGGCTACAGTGGTTCAGATTTGGCCTACCCTGGAGATGCAGAGAAGGATGATCATGCTTTAGGAGCAGAGTATAACTTGGGTATGTGTATATGACCCATTCTAAGGGAAATGGCCCCATGGCTTTGATATGAGTACCTTCTTTTTGTCTTTCTTATCTCTGAGCCAGGGGAGCTGGGCTTCTGAGTTGAGTGCAGTAGCAGCAAATAGCTTCCAAGCCAGAAAAAAATCAAACCCCAAACCTTTCCCACGTAAAAAGGCAGAATTCTTGGATGGTGTTTCGTTGCAATTATGTCGAAATGTGAATGTGGAATTGTATGTTTTCTTGTTTTTCTTTTTTAAGATGGGGTCTCATTCTGTTGCCCAGGCTGGAGTGCAGTGGCATGATCTTGGCTCACTGCAACCTCTGCCTCCTGGGCTGAAGCCATTCTTCCACCTCACCAGCTGGGAATACAACAGGCACACGCCACCATGTGCAGCTAATTTTTTGTATTTTTGGTAGAGAAGGGATTTCACCACAGCCCAGGCCAGTCTTGAACTCCTGAGCTCAAGTGATCCACCTGCTTTGGCCTCCCAAAGCGCTGGGATTATAGGCATGAGCCACCAGCGCCCAGTTGGAATGATACGTTTTTAATTATGAGGTGTTATCACATGCACCACAGTCGTGTCTGACCTTAATGATACCTCTGACCTTGCCTCCATTCTTCCCTCCATCCCTAAACCACCGTCCTCCTCTTCAGCAGTCCCTGAGCCTGCCCTCATCCTCCTTGATGTTATTCATCACCCCTGAAAAATGCTGCATGGAGCCCAAGAGTTACGTGCGATGGTGATGTCAATGGGAACAATTCATTATTCTATCAAGCACTTGGCATGTCAGACAATGAAAAAATATGTGCTTTAGAACTGACAGCTCAAAGTAGTCTTTTCAGCTATCAGCATGCCAAGATCTTGATGGTATAATGAATTATTCTTTAAACCTATCATTTCATCCTATCAATTTAGTCCTATAGTCTTTTTTTGGGGGGAGGAAGAGGGGGGGAACTAAATTATAGAACTTATCTCAACTAGCAAGCAAAATAACTTTGCACCTGGGAAGAAAAGACTAGAGGTGTGAGACGTAGAATTAGAAAGAATATTCCTCAGGGATGACATTGAGGTAAATATATATTACAATTCACAGAAGTATGGGAAAAGTCCCTGATTTTTATTTGACTCTTGGGCGTAAAACATAGTTTATTCTCATTGACCACCTGTAGAATTTTCATCCTCATTTTCCATAACAATGCACTGGAAAAATCAGAGACAATTTATTATTCTGTTTACATTGTTATGCAAGCTTGCTGAGCAATATAGTTCCTGATTATTTAGGACATGCAGGTGTTTAGAGCAGTCTTGGATTGGACTTTGAGTTTGGTTGGAAGATCAATTTTTCCCAGTTAATCTCCATATGTAGATAACTTTTCCCACACTTGATGTATGGTTTCCTTACTCTCATGTGGCTAATTAATTCTGTTCATTCTCAAATCTGACCTCTTCAAAGATCTGCACCCATCTCTTCTCCCCTGAGTGTTTTGAGACCAGAGTGAGAAATTCCACAGCTTGCTGGCTTTATGGGGAGTGTTTAGCACGTTGGCATGCATTTCGGGTGACTTCTGAACACGGCACAAAGCATGTTTAGGTTTCAGCTGTTTGCTTTCATCCGAAAATGTCAGCTTTATTTCTAGGAACAGCAGCTGCCACATTTTTTTTTTTCCGGAATATCTCTGCTGAAATGCTTGATGTAAATGGTTATTTTCATTCCTGTTAAATAATACCTTGTTGCTGCAGCAATGGTCATTTTATATACCATCACAAAATAACAGCGACACCAATTTGTTCTCAGGATTGGGTCCTAATTGTTCATCCATTGTTTGAAAATAGAGAACTGCCTCATTAATCCACTGCAGAATATTAAGCGTTTCATTAAAATATTGCCCAGAAAGGAGAGTTACTTCAAATCCCCTTCATGTGTCCTTCATAGCCAGCAATATTATCTATTCTGCATTTTTAACTATCAACCTGAAGAAAAATCTGGGCATCCATGACCTTTTAATTTGTGCTTCAAAGAAAACATTTCTTAATGTTATGTAATAAATCAATCATTACTTGCTTAATAATCTTAATGCATGTCTTTGAAGTCAGCAATCCACAAGAGAGGCTGGGATTTTTAAAAATTGACAACTCTCTGGTCATTTGATGTAAACTGTGTTTCATTGATTTGCTGTGAAACTGTACTTGATATTAGCTGCATGTAAAGGCATGAGATCATGAAGAACAATGAAAAATGAAGAGAGATACACACATACACACATATATACATTTTCATATAATTTCTGTAATGCATAGGAAATATGACGTTTTAGTACTTAAGTATTTGAAATGTGTCAGATAATACTAACTCCACTTTAAGTCCAACTTATTTTTGTACCTACTATGTATATAAAATGTATAAAATGGTTTGTATAATCTTGAAATGACAATTTGCAACTGTATTTTCTATGATTCTATAGATGCATTATTTAAGATGCAAATTTATCCAACTTCTTTCAGTCATCTTTTGTTTATTTGCCTTGATTTCTTTTATCTGAAGGCTTTTTCAATTTAGACATATTTCATCCTAGGAAGAATATCCTAGTTGCTTGTTATTAATGCTCTGTTTATTAGACCAAAATAAGAAGCCCTGGATTTTTATTTTATTTTTTAGAAGGGCTTCAGATAACACAGTTGCAGATCCACTGCTACTTTAATGACTAACTGCTGAATTATAGGTTTCCTGATTTGACCTGTATTTAGAAAAAGCAACAAAATGCAATTAATCTGATAGCAATAGGAACGGAAGTTAATATTGGCCTGAAGCTAAATTGCTCATTGTAAATATCTAGCCTGAATAATTTAGAATCACAAATGCTTACTTCTGGTTCCTAAAAATGTCCCTCAGTTGCTGCCTGTACAACTCAGCCTGTCCCCATTTTTCAGAGAATTCTATCCAGACATTACCAAGGTGTTGTCTTGGTCACTGTAATAGTGACAATGACTTTCTTTGCACTTTCATGGGTCCTTCTTCTCTTTGCAAATGGAGAGCCCCGAATGGCATCTCAGGGCATGCCGTTGGTGAAGGGCATCTCAGCTCACAGACTGCCTGCTATATGACCTTGGGCAAGACATTGAACCCCCCACTCCCTGGGCCATAGTTTAGGAAGACCTACCTTAAAATAATTTCTGTTAAGGATCAGCAAATAAAACCTGGTCTGTTACAGGAACTCCAAAAAACTCTGGCACTCCAAAAAAGGGAGAGAAAAATGTGCTATAATATTTCACTGGTTTGGTTGGTGAGGGGAGCACATCTCACTTGTAACTCCCAGGCTCAGCTTGGGAAATTATCACCAATTGCAGGGTGACTCTTCACTCCTCTCTGCTTCTTTCCCCATTACCTTTTCCATCATTTCTACTCAATAATTAATATGGAAAGGCTTTTCTTTATTGAAACAATGCTCCCAAAAGGTTTTTTACATCTTCTCTAGGTTGTTTCACTTGCCTTTTATCTGAACACTTGAAACACATTTAGACAGAATAGGGTTTATCTGTTATTTTTGTTCCTTTTTATTTTGTGTGTAGCTACTACTTGTAGTAGTATTCCATTATAGAAATATATAAAAATACTGCTAGAAAAAAAATCACCTAAAGGATACCATATTTCTCCATCCAGACCTAAGCTGTGCACACACACCCCTCCACAACACTCCCTTAAACACATACATTTACACAAATTTTACACACATATATGTATGTAGAGGTAACTTCTTTCATGTGAGGCTATATATATGTGGGTGTGTATTTGTGTATATGTGTAATAATATATTCATTAAATGCATATTGTGGATAACCTGTTTACTAACAGGATTTAATGAATACCTCTCCACTACCATACAATTATTTGCATCAACATTTTAAATTTCTGTGGATAATTTCATTAAGCCAATCCCATATTGTTGGACAGTTAGATTCTTTCTATTTACTATTAAAAAAAACACTGCCCTCAATATCCTTGCATAAAAACCTTTGTGCATCTGTCCAGTTACTTCCTTAGGATAAATTCCTAGATATGGCACTACTGGGTTCCAGGGCATGCACACTCTTAGGGATTTGATCACATATTGATAAATTTAAATTTCCATCCAGAAATGTGGCACTTTTTTTTTTTTTTTTTTTTTTTTTTTGAGAGAGAGAGTCTCACTCTGTCACTTAGGTTGGAGTGCAGTGGTGTGATCTCAGCTTACTGCAATCTCTACTTCCCGGGTCCAAGTGATTCTCCTGCCTCAGCCTCCTGAGTAGCTGAGACTACAGGCATGCACCACCATGCCTGGCTAATTTTTATATTTTTAGTAGAGATGGGGTTTCACCATGTCGGTCAGACTGCTCTCGACCTCCTGATGTCAGGTGTTCCTCTCGCCTTGGCCTCCCAAAGTGTTGGGATTACAGGCGTGAGCCACTACACCCAGCCAATGTGGCACTTTTAATCTAACCCCTCAGCAGATATGTGAGCATCCAATTACCCCCCCCCCCCCTTATTCACTGGATATTCTAAGTTGATGGACGCAGAGTAGCAGAATAGCTTTTACACAAAATATTGTGTGAAATATGGAAAAGATTTCACATATGGGATCAATCTAGTTTCCTATATTGAAACAATTCTAAATACTCTGGTTAGCAAGGCAAGTTTCAATGCTGATGTACAAGACAAGGATCATGACTGAATAGAAAGTATATCTAGCTCTACAGGGCTGGACCACACATCAGGAACTATTGTTTTTGATTGAATAGATCAAATAAAAGAGCAGTGGCGTACATTTATTTAGACAGCTCAGTGGCTGTCACTTCTCAAACTAGGTTAAGTAAAAAGGGCTACACAGGTTAATTAAAAGATAACACCATGCAGTTGGACACAGTGCTTGGGTAATTGTTTCTTCCACTAAGATAAGTACGCAATGCATATTACAGAGGTTTAGGAAAAAAAAAACTTGTGTGACAAAAA
This sequence comes from Gorilla gorilla gorilla, assembly GCF_029281585.2. Lineage (NCBI taxonomy): Eukaryota > Metazoa > Chordata > Mammalia > Primates > Hominidae > Gorilla > Gorilla gorilla. Next base: position 78,848,363 of record NC_086017.1, on the reverse strand, counting down.
TGGGACCTTTGTATTTAAAGCTGGAGTGCTCTTCTTATGTTAGATATTTATAACCTAGACACATAATGAAACATTTTTAAAATTATCTACAAACATTGAATAGCAATACTGATCAGTGGACTTGGATTGTTTGTAATTGCATAAAAAAGATGACATTAAAAAACCTTTTTAGGGGCCAGGCACAGTGGATTGCACTTGTAATCCCAACACTTTGGGAGGTCAAAGTGGGCAGATTGCTTGAGCCCAGGAGTTCGAGACCAGCCTGGGAAACGTGGCAAAACCCCATCTCTACAAAAAATATGAAAAAATTAGCCGGGCATGTTGGCATGACTATAGTCCCAGCTACTCAGGAGGCTGAGCAGGGAGGATCCACGGGCCCAAGAAGTCAAGGCTGCACTGAGCCATGATTGCACCACTGCACTCCAGCCTGGGTGATAGAATGAGATTCTATCTCAAAACAAAACCAAACAAAAAAATCCCAAAACCTTTTTATATGGTTAGCTTCCAAGATACGCAAAAGTAGAGTGAATAGTACAATGGGCGCCGACATACCCATCACTCACTCACAAGTCATCAATATATGGTCACTCTTATTTTATCTATACTCCACTCCCTCCTGCACTGGATTATTTTGAAGGAAATTCTCAATGACATATCATTTTATTCATAAATATTTTAGTGTATAAAAAGGTGATTTTGACAGATTGATCCCAGTTTAGTTTTCTGATCCAGCCTTATCAGAATATCTTTGGAAAACATGATTAATTATAGAACCTCAGAAAAATCATTTGACTTCTCTAAGTCTCAGTTTCCTGTTCTGTAAATGAGATACTGAGACATCATAGTGGTGATACAAGGATTATAGGAGATAGTTCAAGATAACATAACATCAAAGTGATGAAAAAATTTAAATAATCTAAATAATCATCATTGCCATTATCATCATTGGAATTCAGATTTTATAGGTAAATGACACAGGAGAATTGAAAAGTGGAATAATAAGATGTAGGGGCTTAACCATAAAAATGAACAATATAATGGCATTCACAGAAACCTGGTTGGAGTTGGAGACCATTATTCTAAGTGAAGTAACTCAGAAATGGAAAACCAAACATCGTATGTTCTTGCTTATAAGTAGGAGCTAAGCTATGAGGATGCAAAGGCATAAGGATGATACAATGGACTTTGGGGACTCAGGGGGAAGGGCAGGATGGGGGTGAGGGATAAAAGACTACACTTTAGGTACAGTGTACACTGCTTGGGTGACAGATGCACCAACATCACAGAAATCACCACTAAAGAACTTTTCCATGCAACCAAACATCACTTGTTCTTCAAGAACTATTGAAATTAAAAATAAAAAGCAAAGTATCAAAAATTTCAAGCCTGAAAAAAAAAGATGTGGGGGCTTAAGAAGCTTCCGGGGGAGATGAAGATGGAAAATGTGGCAGATGTATTTGAAAAAGATGGGTGAAGTAAGATATACATGATGAAGGAGCATCAGTGCAGACAGCCAACGTTCAGGCATGGGGGAGAGTAAGGACATGAGTGACTGATGGTGGTGGTCACTTGTCAGTGCTCTGCTTCTAGGCAATAGGATAAGAACTTGGGGAAGTGAAACATCAGTGGAAGATTGACGAGGAAGAGACAGAACTTGGGTTTCACAAATGTTAAATTCTATTAAAGGTCAAATTCTATCATAGTAATAAATACTACTATAATGGAGAAGTTGAGCTATATATGGAAACAATTTTTAAGTCTTGCCTGATGGATCCCTCATTTCCAGAAATGATTGATATCACAAATTTATATGTGACCGATAAATTTAAGTCATCCTTTGGAATTTAGTTTTGGGGGGATTTAATTGGTACTCTATTATGCTAATCTTATCAAATGAAACTGGCTAAATTATTTTGAAATTTTGGATCCTAAATGGCTGTTTACACTGGCCACTGGCCACCTCTTTCTTCTTCTTTTTTCTTTTTTTACTGATATCAATAACTTTTTAATTCTTCATCAAAAAATGACATACAGAATAATTTCACAATACAGAATCTTTCCAGATGCTTGTATATTTTATGTTCACCAGCAAGTTATTTTTATTTGAATATATCAGAAATGGCTCCAGACACTAACTTAGACAACCCTTGCCTTTTTTGAAAACTTATCTATCCTATGACCAGTTTCAAAAGGACTGAATAGCCACAGAGGATACTTTCATGAATGGCATAAAAAATTTAATGGCTGCTAACGGGTTAACTGGGGCCATGCCTCTCAGATACCATTTGCAATTAACAAGGACTTCAGGTGCCTTAACTAGAAGGAATGGATAATATGGACATTTTATTGGCAATGCTAGGGAGAGAAATGTGTGGGGCAGGAGGGCATTTGGTGTCTTTAAATCAAATCACACAAGAACAACACTTATAAATCACATTAAGGAGTTTAGATTTTATCCTCAACAGTATGCCTTCCAACTAAAATGGGAAGCAACATAATCATATTTGGATTTGAGAAAGGTCACTCTGGACTGTAGGGGAAATAGTAAGGAGAAGAGTGTAGAAGTCCATGAAGCAGAAGAGTGACAGCGAGGACAGAATAATGCGGTAGATAATAGCAGTTAGAATTGATAGGCCTTTGTTATCAGTTGGCTGCAGAGGGTGAGGGAGAAGTAGGAGATAAGGATGCTACTCAGGGTACAGATTTGGGAAACATGGTGGATGGTTGCATAGCTTGCTGAGATAGCAAAGGCAAAAGACAGGCAGGTTTGGAAGGAAAGATGGCAAGTTCCATTTGGGATGTGCTGAATTTGAGGTGCCTGTGAGGTATCCAAATGAATATTTCTGGTGAACTCAGTCTGGGAGCTCAGGAGAATGAATGTCGTGGGCATAGAAATGGTAGCCGAAGCCACAGGAGTGGACAGGATCAAAGACAGCAGTAAATCAACGAAGAATACAGATGAACACACAGGTGCCGAGCACTGCTTACATCAGCCCTCTCTGGTTTGGACTTTCCCCTGGTATAAGCTTTTTTTTTTTTTTTTTGAGAAGAATCATTCCCAAGGTCAGGGAAGAAACCAATATCATTGGGCTATCATTGGATATTTGAGTTGGAAGAGATTCTTAAGGTCAAGTGGCATATTAAAGATAGCCATAAATTTCTTGACATTCTTTCCACCTACAAGGTGGAGTGTATTTCTTGCCCTCCCACGTCTTAATTCTTGGAGGGCTCCACGGATGCTTTCGCCAATTCAGTATGGCAGAAGTGACCCTGGGCCAGTACCCAGGCTCAGGCATCAAAAGACTGGCAGCTTCTCATTCCTGTTGTTTGGAGTATTTGCTGTTGGTGCCTGAACCGCCATTGAGAAATCTGACTACCCTGCTGGAGAGACTGTGTGGCCCTTGGACCCATGTAGACAGAGAGAGACCCAACCGAGCCTAGCCTTCCAGCTGTCTCACCAGGGCACCAGATGTGTGAGTAAAGCTGTCTTGACCCTCCAAACCAGCTACCAGCTGAACACCACAGAGCAATTCCTGTGGTCCCAGTCAACAGTTGCCATATGGAGCACAAGAATTGCTTATCGGAGCTCTGCCTGAATTCATGCCCCACTAAGTTGTGAAACACAACAAAATGTTTGTTGTTTTAAATCACTGAGTGTCGGGTTGTTTACTCAGCAATAGAGAAGAGAAACAGTTGTTTGTACCATATTCCCTCGTAATCCAATTTTGTAAAACATTATAGCATCAGTAGAGTCCTCTGTTAAGCCCAAAAGACCTATATGATGTATTCAAACCTGTGTTTCCATCTGTAAATCAAGGATAATAATACGTGTCATCCCTGCTTCTCAGAATTATTTTAGGGCTCAAGTGAGATAATATATGTGAATGCACTTCATAAATTATAAAGCACTCTACAAATATAGATGAATTTAAATAGAATTGTAAAGCACTCTACATTTTAAGTTTAAATATTTAAGTTTAATTTAAATAGAATAAATAGAATTTCATTATAAAACGAAAGTTTTAAACTGATGAAGTTTTAAAACAGTGTTAAATATACAAAATTAATTAGCGTATTTATAATTTTAAGTTAAGATTAATCAGAGTCATTTTAACTCTCCATAAGTTGTTTCAGAAGCTTTTCATTAGTGTTTTCTGCTTATTTAGTATTTTGATTCTTTGCAGAAGAATGGAAGTTCATTTTCACCTCTTCTTTCACCTTGTGTTGGTCCAAAGAACTTTATTTACTTGAGGAAATTGAACAGATTCATTTTGGTCAAGAACAAGGAGATTTGTATCCAAATACACAGCAGGTACGAACTTCCTTGGATGACTTGGTTCTAGCTACAGATGACTAGCTTTTAAACATTTGTCACATTACCTCATTAGTAAATTGAATTATAAAATTAGCATCAGTTGCTCAGCAATCTGGTGATCTGGTACTAGTTTTCTTCAGGGTAATTGAATTAATTTGTGTAGTTTAAATGAACACCAATCTTGCAATTTTTCCATCATGATGCATTTGAAAAAGTGGGTGGATGGAGAGTTCAAATTGAATTGTGATCCTTCAGAGGAACGTAGTGAGGGATGCTTTCTAGTGTTTATCTTTAGTTGTTTGACTCATGCCTGTAATAGCAAATTCGAAGTAACAGCAAAATAAAGTCAGGCGTGAGGTGGGGGTCAGCCGTGGTAGTTCCTGAGTCTATAAGATTTTTCTACTTTGGCACTATTGACCATTTTGGGCCAGATAATTCCCTCTTGTGGAGGCTGTGCTGTGCATTGCAAGTTGTTTAGCAGCATCTCTGACCTCTAACCACTAGATTCCAGCAGTAACCCCCGACAATCAAAAATGTCTACAGACATTGCCAAATGTCTCCTAGGGCCCCAAATTGCCCTCTATTGAGAACCATTGCTGTGGACAGTCGAGTGTGTTTCTCATTCTAAAGAGCAAACAAATTTTGCCCCAAACTCCTCCTCACTTCCCATCCCTACCTCCCTAATCCACAGCTTTACACATTACGTACATTTCTGTTTGATCAGCCCATCTCTGGTGGTATTTTTATGGGCAATGATCTCTTGTTTATCCCCTTGATATTTGACAATAGGCTGCTCTTCCTTAGCCCCACTTGGAAACTGACATCCACATTTGAAGGTGATTTTTTAAAGAAGCCATCCTTTAAAAGGTCATAAAACACTTGGCATTAGGTCCTTAGAGTGTGTGATGAATATTTTAATAGTTAAAAATGTAGCCAGGCAGCACAAAGAAATGATTTAATGTTGTAAATAAATCTCTTTGTGGGATTTAATGTGCAAAAATGGACAGCAATGGCTTTAAAAAATCATTCCCCAAATGATGAGATCTATACAATGGCATACTCTGTATGTTGGATCCATATCTGGGGAGAGTGTTCACTCTATCTTTCTTAGATATTGGAGGAAGACACTAAGATCATTTTCTCTCTTAGGACCTCCATCTCTTTTTCTCAAAACTAGAAGCCCATAAAGTTGACTTTCTGGGAAATAATACTGATACCAGATCTCTGGAGAGTGTAGCTTTCATCATGGTCCGCTAGATGATAATAATAAATAACAACATGGAAGTAGTCCTTATGTTGCGTCAGGCACTTATCTAAGAGCCTTACATGTGTTATACTCAAACTTGCAGACTACGTCAGGAGTTGACCAGCTTGATATGGCCCAATGGCCAAATGTGGCTACTACTTGTTTTTGTACAGCCTGCGAGCTAAGAATATTGTTTACATTTTTAAGTGGTTGAGAAAAAGGTCAAAACAAGGATATTTCTTGACAAGTGAATATGATATGAGATTCAAATGTCAGAGTCTATTCAGCAAGTTTGATTGGGACATGTCCACACCCATTGGCTTACATATTGCCTGTGGCTTCTTCATGCTACGAGATGGAGCTGAGCAGTTGCCACTGAGCCCATGGCCTGCAAAGCCTAAGGTATTTCGTGTATGGCGTTTTACAGAATAAGTTCATTGACCCTTGAGCTAGGTATTATTACTGTCCACATTACAGAAGTGAAAAGAAAAACACAGAAAAATAAATAGTTTGTTCCAAGTCATGTATCAGAGTTGTGGCAGGGTCAGGACTTGAACCCAAATAGCCTGGCTTCAGAGATCCTTCAGTCCACTGTGGTATCACAATACAGTGATGATAAAACTTCCCACTACAGAACTCTGGCTGAAAAACAAAAACAACTCCCCGTAATTCAGCTCCCTTTATTATACTTTCTAGCCAGTTCATCTTTATTTTTGTACTTAGAGTCCCTGAGCAGCGATAGCTGAATGAAGTGCAGGGCCTTTTGCACTCCTTAGGCTGTATATATATTCCCTTCCAAATTTCTAAGGATGAGTGTTTATAATTTTCCTTTTATCTAGGGGGATCCTGCCGTAAAAGGAAGCACCCCTGAGGTGCAGTGAACAGAGAGCTAGGAACTAAGGCAAATAGCTGGCTTCCTGTTGCAAAGGAACAAGTGAGGAAGGAGGAAATGTCAAGGACAGAAGGACAATTTCTAGGTCTGCTGTAATGGACGTTTTAATGTCTATGTAGAACAGTTAGGAACTTAAAAAAAAAAATCTCATCCAACAGCTTGGCCCAGAATTGGCCTTGCTTCATTCAATTTATCCATTTTAGAAGATGAAAGGCTGCGTTGTCTGCCAGGATTTAGTGTCCAGTCCCAGGGAATCATTGTGTTTCTAATCTGATGTTTGGGCCACGACGCCAACCCCTTTGCCTGCTGGTCAAGATCAGTTCCTCTTTTTGTTATGTTGTTAAAAGGCCCATGACACAGATTGGTTTCAAACAGCATTTGGCTCCGTAGGGGACCAACTCACAGTCCTTCGGTTTTATTTTATTTTTTTTCTGGTATTTAGAGAGGAGTTCATTCCTACTAGCAGAGGACTGTAATAATACTCATTTTTAAAAACAGCTCCCCCAAAATTGAGTACGGAATGTTCTAGATCCCGACTGGGGTGTGGTTGCATGGGTGTATACATTTGTCAATGCTCATCTGAGCATTTTACCTCAATTATAAGGGCATGAGAGGAGAAAAAAGCATGAAAACTAGATAGAAAAAAAGAAGAAGAATGAGAATAGTTAATTAGAGCACCTGTCTGAGGCTGGGTAAACCTAGAATTACTCTATAGTAATCACTTCTAATTCTTAAGATTTCTTCAATCCCAGATCAAGGTATCCCCTTGTGGGAGGCTTACATTCATTCCCCCTAATTTGTGTTCTCCATTCCTTTGAAAGCAGTCATTCTAAGGCCACATAAGGATAACTGATATTTATCCCTATAAATAGTTAGTGTCAGAAAGGTAATCTTTCTCTGCATGTCTCTTTATTATGTCACACTGGACTTAGAATTAAATAAAGGTAGAAAATCTATCTACTTGAGGTGGGGGGCAGTGAATGAATTTGGCATTTATTTCCTCAAACTTGTAAGGAAAGTGAAAGTGTAAAGATAAGAAATATGACTTTACAATAAAAAAGTCTTTGGTTGTAATCATTCGTCATGCCTCTGATACAGATTTCCAGTCTTAGATATAAATATTTCAGGATCGAGACGCTTTCATCTTTCTCTGCCTTGCAAGAAGGGAAGATTGGAAACAATCTTCCTTAAAGTAAGCAGCTTTAATCATTGTTTCTAAATCAACTGAACTGTGTAGGGAAAGAAAGAAGATGTAAGAATCCTATAATCCCTGGTTTAGTTGTAATGAAAATGTCCAGGCTGAGAAGGGAACAGATGGATTTTGATTAATTTCTACTAAGACCAGCAAGTATCAACCTCAATATTCTTTATAAACTTGTCAGGGTAAATGTTATGTAGTCATAAGAGAATGAAGAAAAAAAGATTTATAACTGGGTTATGAAGAGTTACAGAGGATATACTTAAAAACACGATCCTTAGCAACATGTCAAAAATGCAGATTAATTGAATCACGGCAATTTTTTTCAGAGACTGTTTCAGATTTGTTCCTTTAAAAAGAAGTTGATGTTTTTAAGAAGAGGACTTGTACCCATTGCCTTGGGTATCCAGTGCAGTGGGCCACAACATACCCACTACATAGGCTTAATGGTAAGAAGAATGCAAACAAGACTCAAAGAACTGAGAAGCTGCACCCTGGATTCGACATTTGTGATTCCAGGATGATAATTGAAAACAAAGATGAACTTTACCAAGACATAATTTGGAACGAACTTAGACAATTCAGTTGCCACAGTTCATTAGTTTTATGGTTGATATTTAGGGTGCTGAGGGGCAAACTCTCAGCTTCCCTTGTCCTTTGCAGAACCTCCTCATTCCTCCAGTCAATCAGAGAACCAACTGGGAAGAAGTGCAGAAAAATTCAGGGGCTTAGAGATTTAAATTCGGCATTAACTTGCAATTAGAAATGAAGTTTCTAAAAAGGCAAAGAAACAATCTGAAGTAGCATCAGTCCCACATTTGGGTAGAGTATGAGATGTTTACCTCCAACAGAAAATCAATAACTGCTGATTTTAGATTTAAAAGTACTTCTGCTGTCTAGCTTTGTCTTCTTCCCAGTGTAATTTCACATTTTCCATTACTTTCTGCCTGGTCTATGAGACGGCCACAGACTGAGGGCCAGGTGAACAAATAGAATCTTAAATATAACCTTCAGTATTATCGATACTTAACAAATTGCCAATTAAAGGCAGTATTCGTCATTCAAAAACTTCTCAGATCTCCTTTAAAAACAAAACAAATTTCAACCAGGAGCAAAAATGTGATCTTTCTTAAAAAAAAAAAAAAGGATCTTTCTGAGCAGAGAACATATGGAAAATGTTCTCTCCTTCCCAGGTATAGAGTGATATATTTACATAGAGGAAATGGAGAATTATTAATGAACTATGTGATCGTTGTGCCTCCCATCACTGGAATGTGGTGAGTAGTAAATGAATTAGGCATTAATTCAACAGTAGATACACCATTTTTTTCTATTATCTTGTCATCATAGCTGTGACTTGGAAATAGGATCTACTTAGGGACAAGGATGCTGAGCTCACTATAATGGAAACAGGCTGTTTGGGAAATTTGATCCAAGGATCATGATTTTAACTTGATAGTAACCCACCTTCCAGGGAGCTCCTGTTCATTTTCTGTCAGTTAGGCCTGTGGGTTGAAGAGGATGCATCCATTAGAATGGCCTCCTGTAGAAAATAACTGGAGCCAACTTCTCCATTAGGCACAGTAGGCGCAGTGCCTAGGGCCCATGGAATATTTTAATTTCTTTTGAAATTGGAAAAAAAATGATTATAATCCAGTCTGGATGACATGTCTTTATATCAACAGAATCATAAAATATAATTTTCAATAGCTTTAAAAAGTTCTTTTTTTATTTTTTATTTTCAATAGCTTTTTTATAGAGGAAGGAAGTCATGTAAGTAGGAGTGCCAAGGGCCCACAACAGCCATGATGTAGGCCTGGAAACTGATGGCAAACTCTAAGATTTTAGTGGAAGAGAATGATGCAAAGGGGCTCTTTGCAAAGGCATGGCTTGAGTGAAGAAAACCAGGAAGGGGCAGTGAAGCCCTTAGGGGTTAGAAATCATGGGAAGCTATCACCACCTGTGGGCCTGAAGCCACAAAAGAAGACACCTCATTGGCCAAACCCAATTAGAAACCAGGGGTGAGGGAATCTAGAGGTTCAGTCCATCAGCTCCAGAGGACAGAGAGCCAAGCAGAAGCACAGGCAAGAGCATAGAGTTGGGAGATGGAGTTGTCAATGAAGAATAACCAATTCAAGGACCCATATTCCAATTACTTCCTGTCTCTGGATATTTTTTTCTTTTTTTTTTTCCTTGAGACGGAGTTTTTGCTCTGTCACCCAGGCTGGAGTGTAATGGCATGATCTCAGCTCACTACAACCTCTGCCTCCTGGATTCAAGTGATTCTCCTGCTTCAGCCTCCTGAGTAGCTGGGATTACAGGTGCCTGCCACCACACCCAGCTAATTTTTGTATTTTTAGTAGAGATGAGGTTTCACCATGTTGGCCAGGCTGGTCTGGAACTCTTGACCTCAAGTGATCCACCCGCCTCGGCCTCCCAAAGGATTACAGGTGTGAGCCACCATGCCCGGCCCTGTCTCTGGAATTTTTGAGGGGGTAAAACTGCCTTTGTGAAGGATTAATAGGATTCATGCATGAATTGTAAAAGTAGAAACTTATTTTCACTTTCAAAAAGAAAAAAAAACGGATTTGAGAGGATGGTACCTACCCTTCAGGGTGCAAAGGGCCCAGGCTTTCTTGCTTGAATGCTTTCTTTTTAAAGAATCTGTCCTTTAGGGGTTGTGTTTCCTAGCCCTTTCCAATCAAGGCTCAACCTTCCTTTCTAGCCCAGTGAGGAGATGGTTGGAGAATTGGTCAAGAAAAGCCTTCAGAATCAGACTGCCTGGCCCAGCTCCATTACTGAATAGCTGTATCACCTCAGTTTCTGTATCTGTAAAAATAGAATAATAACAGTACATGCTTCATAGGATGGTGGGGAGGATTAAATGAAATAATAGTAGCAAATATTTATAGAGTGCTTATTATGAGCTAAGCACTATTTTAAGCATGTTATGTATGTTAACTCATTTTAACCACACAGAAAAACAAAGATTAAAACCTGAAGAGAGACCAGTTTGTGATGGTATTATTTGGGTAACAGGATATGGCTGTGCTTGAAACTAAACTGCCCTGGGTTTTCATATATGTGAATCAATAAATATTCTCTTATTTTTGGGAGAGTCTCTAAGCCAGTAACATTGAATTTCTGTTATTTGCAACCAAGACAATTCTAACAAAAGAGATAACATATAGATATAGATATGTATGTTGATATGGCTTGGCTCTATGTCCTCACCCAAATCTCATGTCCTGTTGTACTTCTCAGTGTTGGGGGAGGGATCTGATGGGAGGTGTCTACATCATGAGGGCAGATTTACCCCTTGCTGTTCTCATGATAGTGAGTGAGTTCTCACTAGATCTGGTTTAAAAGTGTATAACACCTCCCCCTTCACACACTCTCCCTTTCCTCTTCTGCCATGGTAAGAGGTAATTGCTTCACCTTCATCTTCCACCATGAGTTTAAGTTTCCTGAGGCCTTCCAGCCATGCTTCCTGTACAGCTTGCAGAACTGTGAGTTAATTAAACCCTTTTTCTTTATGAATTACCCAGTCTCAGGTAGTTCTTTACAGCAGTGTGAGAATGGACTAATATATATATACACACACATATATATGTATATATTTATGTATATTGTATATATGTACACAAATATATATTCATTAGCTAAATAAGGAAGAAAAGTGATAGAATTCATAGGTAATGTTGTTAAACTTGTATAGACATTGCTATAGGAAGTCTCTCATTAGAAAAACTAATAAGGCCGGGCGCGATGGCTCATGTCTGTAATCCCAGCACTTTGGGAGGCTGAGGTGGGTGGATCATGAGCTCAAGAGATTGAGACCATCCTGGCCAACATGGTGAAACCCTGTCTCTACTAAAAATACAAAAATTAGCTGGGCGTGGTGGCACACACCTGTAGTCTCAATTACTCAGGAGGCTGAGGCAGGAGAATTGCTTGAGCCCGGGAGGTGGAGGCTGCGGTGAGCCAAGATCGTGCCACTACACTTCAGCCTGATGACAGACTGAGACTCCATCTCACACATACACACACAAAAAAAACCCCAAAAACTGATAAAAGTGACTTTAAATTTGTTCATTACCTTTGGTGCCAGGTGATTGTATGTATATTTTTCATCCACCCTATGAGGGAAGTTTTAATACTATTCCCACTTTATAGAGGAAGACAGGAAGCACCAGAGAGCTGGAATAACTTTTCCAAAGCTGAGTCAATTGAGCCAGGATTCAAATCCCGATGCCTAACTCCAAAACCTGTGCTATGTTATCATAGTAGACTTCCTCCCTGTGACATACTCAGAATGTATGAGGGGATGGCCCATGGGTTTGAGCCAGTGTAGTTTTTGCCATCTTCTTTTGTTCCATCAGAGAAGGCTGGGATAACCACAAGAACTGCAAAGGAGGATGGGATCAGAGCTGCCGTGATGAACACAGCTCACCGTGAAAAATGAACTCTGCATCAGCTTTGGAAAGGTGACCCTCTCTCCTTCAGAGTAATTGAACTGACAGAGGCTTTTCTCTACCTGTTGGTCACATGCTGTGTGGGCATTAATAGTAAAGCCCCTGACACTAACTTCTGCAGCGATAGAGCAATTGTCTTGCCATATTATGTGCTTTGGCAACAATAAGAGTCTGAAGTGGTACCCGCTGGCCCAAACCCAGAAGTGAACTCCTTCCTAATGACTTTTTATTTGTTACCAGTCTTCCTGCCCTTACTGAAGCAAAAGGGAGGCCCTGATCATGGGTGGAGGCCACAGAGAAGGGAGGACATTTCCCTGGACGTGAGCATGCAGCTGCAGCCTCTCAGTTCCCTGGAGAGGGGCTGGGGTCAGGGCTGGGGCTTGAAGGATGGAGGAACATCCTCAGTCCTTTTCAAGCCTATGATTCCCATCTCTTGGGGTTAATATCAAATAATTGCCTATCAGGCTTTCTCTGACCTTCCTTCCTCAGGTCCAACTTCTTTCTCCTTCCTGTGTGCTTTCATAGAGCATTTATTATATCACACTGTAATACTTTTTCCTTTAAAAATGTATTTCCTCTTCTTTATAATACAAAAGTCATTATATTCTAGACTACTGGAAAAAAATACTCATAATTTCATCACTTAAAAAACTCATTCTTAGTATGTGTACTTCCTTTGTTTCAAAAATATTCTAGGTTTTTTTTTTTCTGAGACAGAATCTCACTCTGTTGCACAGGCTGGAGCTCACTGGCATGATCACAGCTCACTGTAGCCTAGACCTCCTGGACTTGAGTGATTCTCCCTCTGTGCATAATTTTAAAATTTTTTCTAGAGGCAGGATCTCATTATGTTGCCCAGGCTGGTCTCAAACTCCTGGGTTCGACTGATCCTCCCACCTTGGCTTCCCGAAGTGCTGGGATTACAGGCATGAGCCACTGTGCCCAGCCGAAAATATTTTACTTTTTAGTTAAAAGCTTATCACTCCAAAAGGGCCATGATCTCTTCGTATTTTAGGTGGCTAGTGCATAGTAGGTGCCTGGACAATATTTGCTGAATCTGGCTGGCACAAGCCAAATGTTGATTTTAACTTGCTTTTTAAAAAATTTCCAATTAGTCACATCAAAGTTGTCTGGAAACCTCATTAGCCAACTTAAACCAGTGAGAAAAAAGCTTCTTTTAATGATGGAATCCTATGTCTGTCTCAGGCTCTTGGTTCTTTTATTCTAACTTTTTAATTCTGTCTCTGCCTTTTTTTTTAAAACAACTTTACTGAGATATAATTCACATACCATAAAATTCACCCCCTTTAAAGTGTACAGTTCAGTGGCTTCAATATATTGACAGAGTTGTGCAGCCATCATCTCTACTTAATTTTAGAAAATTGTCTTCACCCCAAAAAGAAACCCTATGTATATTAAGAAACTGTAATAAGCAGTCACTCTTCAGTCTCCTTTCCCCATCTGCTGGCTACTAGTGTCTTTCCTCTCTCTGTAGATTTGCTTATTCTGGATATTTCATAGAAATGAAATCACACAATATGTAGTCCTTTGTGATTGGCTTATTTCATTGAGCAAAACGTTTTCAAGACTCATCTATGTTGGAGAATGTATCTTTTTTTTTGAGATGGAGTCTCACTCTTTCGCCCAGGCTGGAGTGCAGTGGTGTGGTCTTGGCTCACTGCAGCCTCTGTCTCCCAGGTTCAAGCAATTCTCCTGCCTCAGCCTCCTGAGTAGCTGGAACCACAGGCACCCACCCCCAAGCCCAGCTAATTTTTTGTATTTTTTCTTTTTTTCAGTAGAGCTGAGGTTTCTTCCTGTTGGCCAGCGTAGTCTAGAACTCCTGACCTCAAGTGATCTGCCCACCTCAGCCTCCCAAAGTGCTGGGATTACAGGCATGAGCTGCCATGCCTGTTCCATCTATGAGTTTTTTTAAAACAACTTTTTACTGTTGCTCTGCATGTTTTTTTCTGTCTACTTGTCCTTCACATTCTTTGAGAGCTCCCTAACTGCCTATGTGTTCAGATGGCCTCTGTTATCTGATATTTGCCTTCTTTGTCCAAGCAGTGTGACATCTCCTGTATCCCATTGCTCAAGACTCCAAAGATCAAATAACAACCCTATTGGAATTTGCCAGACTCTAAAAAACACTGTTTATTTCAGCTTTATGTAATATATACTTCTATAATTGGATGTCTAATGACTAGAAAGCAAGTCTATTTGAAAGTAACAATCTTACACACACACACACACACACACACACACACACACACACAGACATACAGGACCATTCCAAAGACTACATAGGCAACTGGGAAAAGAAAAATAAAATTTCCAGAAGAGTATGTCGAACAATTCATTTTTAAAAAGTATATCCCTGCAAAAGAATTTTAATTAACTGAAAGAAGGATTGGCAACAACTAGGTTCTAGGAAATAGAAAAGTTATATGATGTTCTAAATTTTCCAAGTTTTATTATAACTGAGAGGAATTGGTTCAAGGTTTATCTGGAGCTTTAAAGTCTAAACCTCAAATCAGTGTCAATTACCTCAGCATACACTGCCAAGAAGATCACTTATTATTAATGGGTGGTGAAATGGATCACTAGGAAGTTAAGATAATTGTTTGTCGTGAGTTCTGTCTCTGAGTACAATTGAGTTGTTTTTCTAACTATATTTCAGAGGTCTAGAATATGTCTGTATCTAATCAACTCATCACATTTTCCTCTGTGTGTTATTAAGGCATTCATTAGCCTTCAATAGCACTGCAGAAGCTGGCTTTGGTTTAAAATTGTGCCCATGGTAGGAATATTTCCATAAACCACTTAAAACATTAGTAAGCTGTACTCTTCTCCCCCCTCCCCAGAATTTATTTAATCTCATTAAACTTAAAAAATAGTCAAAGCAGTGGGTAGCATTTTCTTTCTTTCTTTTTTTTTTGGTGAATCAAAACGTGAAAAAAGAATGCAAGCATTAAGAGGTAATGAACATTGGATGCACTCTATTCTAACTGTTCAGACTTAAAGCAATATAAAATACTTAGATGTCATTATCTAAAATACTTATGATGAGATTGTTTTTCCTCGATAAGAAATTAATTGGTAATAAATCTGTATTAGAGGGAAGCTGGAAGTAAAAACAGACTGTGCCAACTTCATTTGGCTTTAGGAATAAGAAAGAAGCAGATGTTGGAATTAGCACTTTAGATGGTAACCCTCCAAACCAGCATTTGGAGACAAGATTGGTTGTGGAATTTTTCCTGGGAACTGGTAGATTCACCCATCTGAGGTCCATAGCTTTGATTACATTTTGGGACCTCTGAAATTTATAGAAAATTGTACTTAGAAATAGGACTCATAATTTAAAATTTTCTTAACACCACAGTGCTCACAAATTTGCATGTCATTTGTGAGTAGGGGGCATACTATACTAATCTTCTTTCTCTGGATTATGTCAATTTTGGTGGTATACATGCTGCCAAAGTAAGCACTAATAGCAAAAAGCCCAGGACTCAAGCAAGATGGGTTTTAGCATTCTTGTAAAATAATTGTGTTGCCATAGGCAAGTCGTCTAACTTCTATGACATCAGTTTTCTCATCAGTAAAATGGGGACAATTGGTAGCTGCCCTGCATGTTTGGTAAGGTGGAAAGTACTGTGGAAAGTTAAAAGCACTAGAGAAATAAAATGTGTATGTTAAGTCAGAAAACTATGACTTACACCACTGAGATAGTAAATATTACAGATCCAAACCCCAACATCAGAAATTTTTTGTAATAAAACAATCAAAGAAATATATGAAGATATTCATCAAAACATTACCAATGATGGTGCAATGTAGGGAGTAATCTAAATATCCAACAATAACAGATTGGCAAAATAGATTATGTTATGGCTATAGTAAGGAAAACTATACCTCTATGAAGTTTCACGACATGTAATCTGCAAAAAATTGCAGAATATGAAACAGTATTTTATTATATAACCCCAACTTTTAGTTTGTTGAAATAAAATATATAGGAAAAAATGGAAATAGATAAAACATTAATGATTAGCTCTGAGTGGATGAAGCATGGTTGACTTTTTATTTTGAGGGGGATTTTCTGCATTTTTGAAGTTTTCTGTATAAAGCACATATAACTTTTTTATTAGAAAGATATACATGTATGCGTGTAATATATATCTATGTCTCATTGATTCCCAACTGGGGCTAGTTTTGAGCCCCATCCCCACCCCCAGCGAAGGTTTGGCAATGTTTAGAGCTATTTTTGCTTGTCACAACTGTGAAATGCTATTGGTGTCTAGTGGGAAGAGACCAGGGATACTGCTAAACACCCTACAGTGCACAGGGAAGCCTCCCACAGTAAATAATTATCTGGCCAAAATGTCAATAGTGCTGAGGTTGAGAACCCTGAGCACTTCTTCCTAGGTCAGACCTCTGTTGTTGGTCTCATGAACAAGGGCTGAAGGCTAAGGGAGATTTGTCCAAAGTGGTCTCCCAGGTAACGCTCACCCCTACCTGACTTTCTTCTCTTCGAACTGTCTTCTCTTGCACTCAGCCCATGGAGTCTGTACCTAGTCTAAAGCTAGAGGGGAGGCTATTTTCCCCAATCTATTGTTCAGGGTGTGCTGTGGCTTTTTGATATTCAAAAGCCTGGCTTCTGGGGCTCAGAAACCCTTTCAAAACTATTATCTCTGGTGTGGGTTTCAGCAGCCTATTTTGAAACTCATAAGCCATGGCTTTGTCTCTTTGTTCTCAGAGTTTTGCTTTGGTATTTTTTTCCCTAGGGCTGTAAGCATACTGTTTAGCTGCTGCAATTTGTTGAATGCAAGAAGGAAAGAAGGGGCATGGAGCAAAAGGAAGTACAAGGGAATATTTAAAAAATCATCTCAGTGCATTTATTTATTTTTTAAAATGTATGTCAGTGTGTTCTAATAACCTTAAAAAATAAAATGCTGACATAATGAATCACACATTACTTTTTTGTTTTTGTTAAAAATCTTATGAAAATGCTAGAATGTTTTGAATTTGCTAGGGGCAAAATTAACTCAATTTGGAACCTTGTTTATCAAGACTGGGTGGGAGTGTCACTTTGGGATGTCGCCATATTCAACCTGATACCCACTTTTTTTTTTTTAAAGAGATAAGGTCTCACTCTGTCATCCAGGCTAGACTACAGTTGCCCAATCATAGCTCATGGCAGCCTCAAACTCCCGGGCTAAACTTATCCTCCTGCTTTAGCCTCCTGAGTAGCTGGAACTACAGGTGCCTGCCATGACGCCTGGCTAATTTTTAAATTTCTTGTAAAGACAGGGTCTCATTATTTTTCCCAGGCTGGTCTTCCCAATTGCTGGCCTCAAGCAATCCTCTTGCCTAGGCCTCCCAAAATGTTGAGAATACAGGCATGAGGTATGGCGCCCAGCTGATACCCACTTTTTGATATTCTCCAGGTCCCGTCTTGTTCTCTTCAGCCTGGTCCTTCAGACTTGTATTAATTTGCAAGGTTTGTTTAGAGATTCAAATGGTTAAGGCAGATTGAATTTTTCAGACCAGGCATACTATGAGGGTAATGGAAAGTGAGCATGGCAGGAAAATGACCAAATCCTAGAACACAAACTGCTTGAGGTTCCTTCCATCTCATGACACCTAGAAGCATGGTCACTGTGAACCTCTGTAAACTCTACCTCAATCTTGCTTCTGTTGATAGAATACTATAGTAGTCAGCGTTCTTCAGAGAAACAGAACCAATAGGATATATATAGAAATAAATATGAATATAAATTATATATATAAATTATAAGTATAGCTTATATAAATAAATATAAATTATATAAAAATAAATTTAAATACAAATTATATAAAAGTAAATATAAATATATATTATATATAAATATACATTATTAATATATATTATATATAAATATACATTATTAATATATATTATATATAAATATACATTATTTATATATATAACAAACCTGAGATTTTTTTAAGGTAATTGGCTCATGCAGTTACAGAAGCTGAGACTCCATGATCTGCCATCTGCAAGCTGGAGACTCAGGAAAGCCAGGGGTGTAGCTCAAAACACTGAGAGCTCTATAGCTGATGGTGTAGATTCCAATCCAAATCTAAAAACCTGAGAACCAGGAGTGCTGAAGGCAGGAGAATATCGATGTCCCAGCTCAAACAGTCAGCCAGAGAGTGAATTCAAACTTTTTCTGCCTTTTTGTTCTATTCAGGGCCTCAATGAATTGGGTAATGCCCTTTCTCGTTGGGGAGGGCCGTCTGTTTTTTACTTAGTTTACCTATTCAGATATCAATCTCTTTCAGAAATACCTTCACAGACGTACCCAGACATTATGTTTAACCAGATATCTGGGCATGCTGTGGCCCAGTTAATTCAACACATACAATTAGTCATTACTAGTATATAATGTGTAGAGCCTTGCACAGAGTGAGTGCCCAGTAGATGAGGCTATCACAGTAATTCCGTAACTGTGTACTTTCAGTTGACAGCCTCATTTCCCTCTGTGGCTGCAATGAGTACCTCTAAGCATCTAAGCAGATGATTTCCAAATCCACGTCTCCAGCCCAGATCTCTACCACTCAAGGTTCTGAGGCAACTTGGAGTAGGGGAAAAGCATTCTTGACTTAGAGACTTTCTAGCTTGAAACAAGTCACACTAAGAAACATCAAATATGTTCTCTGAGCCTCAGTTTATTCATTGGTAAAAATGGAGAAAATAAATACCTTCTAATGGAGTTACTACAAAGAGAAAATAAGACAATGTGGGTAAAATCACTAAATATATTAGCCTTTTCTTACCTAGATATTCTACTCAAACACAAAATTTTCAAGCACTGAAGCTCCCAGTAAACTGAGTCAGCTACTTCCTGAATATCTCTTTTAGAGTTGCTGTGGTCTCAGATCTCCAACTCTGTAGACTGGCTTCTTCATAGCTTCAATTGCACATCGTCCATAATTGTCTGTCATGTCTTCTACTTTATTATGACATTTAGTTCAACTGCCCCAACCAAATGACTCAGTCTCTAGGGCCCCCATTTTCAAATTCCAGGAAGAAAAGTCGGTTTGGCTCATGCCACTTTTCCAGCCAGGTCACACAAATCAGAGGCGCTGGATAGGTGAATTGTACCTGGTTTAGGACCTCAAACATAATTTATTTAGCTTTTGCCACGTGGGTTGGGTAATACGGAACATGGTTAGTTGTTCAGTCAGGGCAGTGGGTAGGGCAGATTCCCGCAATGGACACTAGTGAGCATTGTCCAATGTTCCTTCTTTTCTAGGAATTTATAACCATGTAACGATAGTGGGGCTGCCATTCACCACCGCCCCCCCTTGCCCAACCTGGGCATGGGCATAGACTTGTGAAACAAGCTGGGCTAGATTTTTAAAAAACTGAAGTCAGAGGAGAATTCTTGTTGCCTTTAGGGTCACATGGCTGGAAGGGAATAGCTTGGGATTATTGAATAACATTTCCTTTGCTTTTTGGACGTAGCCTCTTCTTGGTAAGAGAATGAGGCCAACAATAAAAAAAGAAAAAAAAAAGCCAAGAGATGGGGAAATTATACATACACATACATTCCTTCCCTGAGTACTAATATCCAACCACACTTCTGGAACTTCTCAGCTATGTGAGCAGATAGCTGTCCCTTTTTGCCTATGCCAGTTGTGTTGGGTTTCTGTCACCTGCAATCAAGGGTTTTGGCTAGGACACTTTCTCGGGAGATGCTTGGCAGGCAGGCAAATGTCTAGTACTGCATCCAGCTTGAAATCCATGGGATTTGAGGTCTATGGATAGATTTAGCTTCCCTGATGAGAAAGTCCCTGATTGAGAGTATTTCAAATGTCAGATGTCCAAGTGAAGCCTCTTAAGTCCTACTTTAACATTCATGACCTTTTACAAAATAATGTTGCTCCAAGGTAGAGGCAAAAAACTCAAGTCCAAAAATAAAAGTCAAATGGCATGTGGTTTTTGTTGCATGTGTTAGAATATGATAGTTAGAAAAAAAAACTGGAATAAAGCCCAACTCTTATTTTTCTGTTTTCTCCAAAACTTTGCATTAGAATTCTAGGAGATTAGATAGGACAGGTAATGACCACCAGCATGGTTTCTCTTTCCACCTTTATTTTGTCACAATATCAACTTGCAAGACACAAACTCAGCATGCTCAGAACCCAAGTTCCAAAGATATTTAACTGTCAGCCCATTTTTGCCACCATCCTCACTAGATTGAGTCGTTTCGGGGGAAGCTGAGTTGGTGAACAGGGAATTAAGAAATTCTCAGTATACATCATCATTCAGCGTGAGGCAAAGTGGCTGCCCCTTAGGGTTGCAGAGCTAGAGAGAGAAGAGAACATTAAGGATGGAATCAGGCTAGGCCCATGGTGGAATATGAAGGCACTACAAATCCTGTGTTTCTTTAGAATAGCATTCTCATCGGCCATTTCTGCCAATGGAGTCACTCCTATTTTCGTAAATCTCAGCCCCCTTCTGATTGTGTTATGCCCCACCTTTCCAATTTTACCATTTACTTAAATTATTATCCATATATTTTTCTTTAATTGGAATCACCTTTGAATTTAGCCTCATTCCAAATAGCAATATCCATGAAACCACAGGTTTGATATTCTCACTTAACTTTTTCCTGATGTACATTAAAACAATGAAAACTATTAAAAAATTCTTTTGCATTTCAGGTAAAGTCATTTTGCAACCCTTCTGTGGAATAAAAACCATATTTTGGAGAATAATGGGTAAATATATTGTTTCTTGTGTTACCACACAGACATGCTACAAATGTGGGAGGGATAACAGTTAGAAACTTTATTTATATCTGGAAATGATTAGCAGATTTGATACGGTCACCTGTTACAGTCTACAAGGTGAAGGTACAGAGAACCAGTAAATTTTGATGGAGCAGATAGAGGTTAGAGAAAAAATAATTTCTTTCTTTCTTTCTTTCTTTCTTTCTTTCTTTCTTTCTTTCTTTCTTTCTTTCTTTCTTTCTTTCTTTCTTTCTTTCTTTTTTCTTGAGATGGAGTCTCACTCTGTTGCCCAGGCTGGAATGCAGTGGCTCAATCTTGACTCATTGCAACCTCTGCTTCCTGGGTTCAAGGGATTCTCCTGCCTCAGCCTCCTGAGTAACTGGGACTACAGGCACACACCACCATGCCTGGCTAATTTTTGTATTTTTAAAATAGAGATGGGGTTTCATCATGTTGGCCAGGCTAGTCTCAAACTCCTGACCTCAAGTGATCTGCCCGCCTCGGCCTCCCATATTGCTAGAATTACAGGCGTAGGCCACAACACCCTGGCCTAGGGAAACAATAATTTTTTGTTTATTATCTTTTTTCCTTGCTAGACTGGTAGTCCTGTGAGAGTGCAATCTGTATCTACCTTGTTCACTAATGTGGGCTCATAGGTAGCAGAGAGACTGGCACATAGTTGGCACTCATTAAATATTTGTTGGAGGAGGAAGGTATGAGCTGAATAAAGAGTCTCATCCAGGTCATTGCGGTATATATTTGTAAGTTCTTTGAGGTCTAGGATTATGGATTTTTCTTTTACAACTGTATCTCAAGTACCTCATACAATATCTAGCACACGCAAATAAAATTAAAAAATTTTTTTGACCAAAATATGTTTAGTCTAAGTTTGGTAATTTGTGATACAAATTGAATCACATCTCCATTTTCAGCTTTAAAAATTTGATATTTTAGACATTTACAAGAACTTCCATTAGTTTTTAAAAGTTATTTTAAATTGTGGTGAAATGCACTTAGTAATAAAATGTACCAGCTTAATGATTTTTAAGTGTACAGTTCAGTGCCATTAAGTACATTCAAACTATTGGGTTACCATCACTTCATCCATCCCTGAATTCTTCATCTTGCAAAATGGAAACTATACCCATTAAACACTAACTTTCCATTCTTCCCTTCCTCTAATCCAAACTCATCCAACCCGTGGCCTGTGGGCCGCATATGGCCCAGGATGGCTTTGAATGTGGCCCAACACAAATTTGTTAACTTTCTTAAAACATTAGGAGATGTTTCTGTGATTTTTTAAAAAGTCCATCAGCTATCATTAGTGTTAGTGTATTTTATGGGTGGCCCAAGACAATTCTTCTTTTTCCAATGTGGCCCAGGGAAGCCAAGATTGGACACCCCTGCTCTAGCCCCTGGCAACCACCATTATACTTTCTTTTTTCTTCTTTGAGACAAGGTCTCACTGTCACCCAGGCTGTAGTACAGTAGCATGATCATGGCTCACTGCAGCCTCGACCTCCTGGGCTCAAACAATACTCCCACCTCAGCCTCCCAAGTAGCTGGAACTATAGATGAGCACCGCCATGCCTGGCTAAGTTTTTAAATTGTTTTCTGTAGAGATGGGGTCCCACTATGTTACCCAGGCTAGTTTAGAACTCCAGGGCTCAAGCGATCCTCCTGCATTGGCTTCCTGAAGTGCTGGGATTATAGGCATGAGTCACATGATTCCACTTTCTGTCTTTATACATTTGACTAGTCTCAGTACCTCACATAAATGAAATCATACAGTATTTGTCTTTTTGTGAATGGCATATCTCACTTAGCATGATGTCTCCAAGGTTCATCCATTTTGCATCGTGTGTCAGAATAGCCCTCCTTTTAAAGGTTGAATTACATTCCATTGCATGCATGTATATATCACGTTTTATTTGTTCATCTATTGATGGACACTTGGGTTGCTTCTTTCCAAAAAGTAATGTTGCTATGAATGTGGGTGTACAAGTATCTCTTTAACAAACATAATGTTTAAACAAATTAGCAAAAGAATCAATGAAAATAAAGTAATGAATGATATCACCAGCCTTCTGTGTAGCTGAGTGCTATACGACCATATTGGGAGACGCTGGAGTGGAAGGGATGGACAGAAGAGAGGGTACCAAAAGGAGCATTATTTCTTTGATGATTCTATCTGTGGTTGGTCCTGCTTGGAACCTAGCTTGTATTGCTCTGTGCAACAGCTCTTGTATGATTTCTAAAAGTGACCTCCCACTGTGGTTTCATAAATCCTTCTTATGCTAATTTGCCCTGAAGTGCTGATCTTTTCCAGGGTGTAAATTATTGAAGCAGTTGTGGTCAGCAAAGGGAATGATAGTGAAACCCACCTGAGCCTTCCAAAGCAAATATCCAGACACCTTGTCTGAGTTCCAGAAGTCTAAAACAAGTCTGACCAAGCCATCCAAGGCAGGAAGTCATTTAACGGCTAAAACGGCTACCCACTTCCTGGGCAAGGTGAGGGAATCCAGGATCCAACAAGAGAAGCCTGACATCATTTCACTGTTGCAAGTTCTCTGGGCTTTTTCCCTGATCAGGACTGTGGGGAAGCCACGAGAATAGAAAGTTATTCACAAAGACTGGCCGAAGCCATTTTTAGATGTTCACTCTCAGGCAGGAGGATCTATTAGTATCTGTGTAAAGCGGGCCAGAGCTGGTATTGCAAAATTGTGTATAGCATTTGGTCTGGCAAGGGACGTGATGTTCTTTACTATTTGAATAAGGGGAGGGACCCCTTAGTGTTGGGACACTGTCAATGTATGAGATAGGATGTCTGTCAAAGTAGGCTGAGTGCTAAGAAGCTGGACTTACATTTCCTTAGAGGGTGTTGAAGAATAGACAGGCTGAAAACAAAAAAAAAATTATATATATCAGTTATTTCATTTATAAAGTCCCTGCAGTTCCTAGTTTGAAGCAAGGGAAAACAAAGCAAATATCCTGCCAGAAAAGTGTACTAGAAAGCTAGAAGGCTGGGGTAAATAAAAAAAAGTTAGAAAACGGTGCTTTGAAAATTTCAAAGACAAATGTAAAGGAATAGACAGATGCTTTAAAAACATTTAAATTTATTTTTATATATTTAGGAGGCACGAGGGCAGGTTTCTTACATGGACATGTTGCATGGTGGTGAAGTCTGGGCTTGTCATGTACCCATCACTTGAATAGTGAACACTGTACCCAACAGGGAATTTTTTAGCCCTCACCCCGCTCCCACCCTCCCACATTTTGTAGTCTTCAATGCCTATTATTCTACATAGTATGTCCATGCGTACCCAGACAGAGGCTTTTTGCTTTTTCTCTGTTCTTTCTTCACTTGTTTCACTGTTCAACCACTCGAACACAGAGCTGACAGTAAGCGAGACTGTTTCAAGGCATAAGTCGGCCATTTAAAGGTGGTTTCAACCATGGGCATATTAGCCTTTTTGGAGTGTCAGTTTTCTCATCTGTAACATGGAGATTATAATAAGAGAATTTACCTTGTGTTTACCTTTACTTATATTTACATGGATTATAAAGATGATAATCCGTGTGAAGTACTTAGTATAGTGAGCCACACACAAGCCTCCAATTAAGTTAGCTATCATTCTTATTAGTCGCCTCAGAAAAATTACTAAGTGCAAAATTGTGTTGCAAATTTTTAAAACTGAAGCTTCGCTAGAAACAAGAGGATTTTTAAAACAGGCCCAGGAGAGTCAGGACGTTCCTTTCAGGCATAGTCAGTCATCAGCACGTATTGATGAAGCACCAGGACATGCCAGTAGTGTTCTGGATGTTATACAAATGAGGAAAGTAAACACAATGTCCAAGTCACGTGGTGTCACTACCAACAAATACAGAGGCACATCCAGGGGTGTTTTGTGAATGTGTGGTGTGTGCAAAATACTGTTGGCGTGACCTTCACAGGTTCTTACATAAGAAAATAAATCATTTGACCCCATTTTTAGGAAACAGATGTTGATTGATTTTACACAACCTCAAAGGATGCAAAATGGGTCGCAAAGAGAGAGAGAAAGAATGTTACCGAATGAATGACAGGAATGTTTTCTTATAAGAGGAACTACTGTCTCTGCCTGGAACAATTTTTGCCCAGATATTCGCTTGGATGGCTTTTTGTCAGTTAGGTCTTGACTCAAATGTCACTACCTCATAGGGACCTTCTCTAGGCAGCCAATCTAAATTAAACCCATCCTCATATCCTTCTAACGCTCTAGCCTTCTTTTATTTTCTTTTAGCACTTATTCTGCTCTGAAATTACCTTATTCATATATTTGTTGAATTATTTACTGTCCAACCTTCCCCACAAGAATACACGCAAGTCACATGTGCCTTGTTTGTCACCATATCCTAGAGCCTGGCTCACAGCGGGCACTTGATAAATAGCTGAATGAGGAAACAATTGGATAATTGGGGCTTAGTGGCTATTTCTTTTTTTTTTTAATATAGCTTGCCTTTTTTGTAGTGATTTGGTTAGTAAATCTCAATTTATCAGATCATTCTGGCTTCTTGCTACTGCACAAGAGACATCAGGTCATTGGAAACTTACAGATGAGTCCCTTAACTGTACTATCTTACTTTAGAAACAAACACACTTTTATGCTTGTATGAATTTGCTAGGGCTGCCACACAAATACCACAAACTAGGTGGCTTAAACAACAGAAATTTCTTGTCTTACAGTTCTGGAGGCTAGAAGTCCAAGGTTAAGGTGTTAGCAGGGTTGGTTCCTTCTGAGGGCTGCAAAGAATTTGTTCCATGCCTCTTTTCTCCCTTGGTGGTTTGCTGGCAATCTTTGGCATTCCTTAGCTTGTGGAAGTATCACTCCATCTCTGCCCTATTTTTACATGGTGTTCTTCCTGTGTGCATGTCTGTCTCCGAATTTCCCCATTTTATAAGGACACAGTCATACTGGATTCGGGCTCATTCTAAAGACCTCATTTAATTTAATTCCATAAAGACCATATCTCCAAATAATGTCACATTCTGTGGTACTGGGGGTTATGAGTTAAACATATAAATTTTAGGGAGACAAAGTTGAACCCCTAATAGTACTGAACATCCAGGATGGAAGAACATGGTATTTGGTTGAGCCAAACACAATTGCTTACGTTTTGTTTTTCCTCACCAGGACAAGAAACCCCCAGTGCAGGAAAATTGGAGACATGAAAAACAGGGCTTAAGTAAACATGCAGATCTTTGCCAGAACCATGTTTGTCACACAGTATGGAAGCAACAAATATTTGGTGAACAAATGAATGTGCACTTGTTCTTCTAAATGACTTGCTCCCTCACTTCTTCCAAGTCTTGGTTCAGATAATACCTTCTCAGTGGGAACTAGCCTAACTACTATTCTTAAAACCACCATCTCCCAAGTACTCACCTTCTTTTCTGTTACTTTCTTTCTCTCTATAACACTGACCACTTTCTATCAAACTCTGTAATTCACTTATTTGTCATGTTAATTGCCCATCTCTCCCTACTAGAAGATAAGTTCCATGAACTCAGGAACTATTCACTGTTGTGTTTCCTTCTCTATGTACCAGCACTTGTTACAGCGCCTGACACAGAGTAGGCCCTCAGTTTTGCTGAGTGAATGAATGAATGAATGCTGTTGAGAAAGAGCTCTGAAATCTCCTGGCATGCTATTTCAGGTTTTGCTTGGATCTCCCCTTGGCCGTCACAGAACTTCAATGCTAGTCTTTAAAGGAAATCTCAAAGATCAAGCCCCTATCTCCAAAGCTTGAATTCTCTCTTAAACTGGTGACATCTTGATAACAAATTGCCTTTGAATGTAGAACCCCCATTTTAATAATAAGAGAATAAGAGATTGAAACTGTTTAACAAGTAAAATGTGCTATGGTATGTGTGGTACGGGGAACAGAAGCAGAAGGCCTGCCATAGGTTAGTTCAAGGTGTAGAGTCAGAGAAGGGTGAACATACTTTGGAGTGCAGCAGGGGTAGGATGGCACATATAATTGTATGTCAATGCAGAGTAAAAGGACCAGAAGATGATAAGCCAAGCCAATGACAGTGAGCAGCATAGTGGTACAGAGCAACGTTTTCTAACTTTATGCATGCACCAGCCACTTGGGCATCTTGTTAAAATGAAGATTCTAGTTCTGGGGTGGGGCCTGAAAGTCTGCAGTTCTAAAGTGTTCTCAAGGGACCGCTCTACGACGCCATGCTTTGCATACTAAAGAGCATGGATTTACTAGTTACCTGTGTAATCTTCAGTAAACGATTTAACTTCTCTGTGCTTCAGTTATCTCATCTATAAAATAGAGATCAGATGAAGTAATCCCAGTAAAATGAATACCATTAAGTGACACTGATTATCAGTTACTTCACTTGCGGAAGAGTGGAGGGCATGACTAGGGATGGGGTGGGAGGAGGGAGTCAAAGAAGTCTTAGCTGTATTTTTTTTTTTTTTTTTTTTTTTTTGAGACGAAGTCTCGCTCTGTCGCCCAGGCTGGAGTGCAGTGGTGCGATCTCGGCTCACTGCAAGCTCCGCCTCTCCGGTTCACGCCATTCTCCTGCCTCAGCCTCCCGAGTAGCTGGGACTACAAGCACCCGCCACCACGCCTGGCTAATTTTTGTATTTTTAGTAGAGACGGGGTTTCACCGTGTTAGCCAGGATGGTCTCGATCTCCCGACCTCATGATCCACCCGCCTCAGCCTCCCAAAGTGCTGGGATCACAGGCGTGAGCCACCGCGCCCGGCCCCAGCTGTGTTTTATACATTAAAAAAGAAAAGTATTTAGGTATTGATACGTGGGCCGAGTTTTCTCTTCTCTCATACAAGCACATTACACGCGAAGCCAGATTAGTTCATGAATGTGCTACTGCACAGGGTGGCTAAGAAATCCTGCTTGCAAACCGCTTTGGGTCCTGCGTGGAGAATGGTTTCGACTGAGAGCCGAACCCTAAATCCCTCTTCCTTATGCGGAGCTCAACGCGACTCTCAGGTATTCAGGAAGAATACCTTTTGCTTAGCACCTGCGGAGTGGTGGCCACAGCGAGGCGCTCGGGAGAGGCGCCTGGAGGCCGGCAGTGGGGGCGCGCCGCCTGAGCAGGGGTGCGGGGCGGGGAGAAGTACGGCCCACGTGGACCGCGGGGCCAGGCAGGGACAGGAGCAGCCGGGCGGCCCGGCCAATCAGCGCGTTCCGCGGCGGGCCCGGCCCCTCCTGGTCAGCGCGCTAGCTGGGCTCGGCCCCGCACTGCTAGCTGCGCGCCGCCCTGGACGGGGCGCACCGACTGCGCGCGCGGCTGCGGGCAAACATCGGGAGTCCTGCCTCAGCTGCCGCTTCTCCAGCAGCAGCAGCTTCAGGCTTCTTCCGCAGGAGCTTCGGGCTTTTCCTGGTAGAGACGTGGGAACTTTTCTTCTCCTGGCGAGGCTGCAGAGGTGATGGGCCGCTCCCGGGGCTCCCGCGGGGAGGCGGCACGGTGAGCGTCCTCGGGCTCCGGTGCGGCGATCAGTGCCTAGTTCCGGACGCGCCGGTCCGACTTGGATGCCGGCTCTAGTCGAGTAAGAAGGGTTGGAAGGGATAAGGAGGGGCGAGGGGATGGGGTGGGGGTGGATTTGGACCCTGTATTTAGGTGCTGTCTCGTGGGCAGCCGCTGCCTCTCGGCTGGTACCGAGTTAACTCAGCTCGGTGCAGCTCCCCTCCTCCCGGCTCTCTGGGGCGCTGGGGAGAGTGCCTGTGCTGAGGTTGGCGTGCAACCCGAAGTTGGAAGCGGCACTCCGAAGTAAGGATGTGTGGCTGGAGAGAGGTAGCGGCCGCTTCCAGTTTCGGGGTTCATGTCTGACAGAATCCCCGGGGGTGCTCTGCTGATGCGGATGAGGCCACTGGATGAATTGGTATAGGGGGTGGTGAACTCACCGTGAGCTCTTTTCTGGACAAGTCGACCTTAGCTCTTCATCCCTTTAATCTGAGCTAGGATCTTTCTAGGAGCAAGCAGGTGGGAGCCGGTCAGCGTCCCCCCGCCCCCAACCCCCACCCTGAAGCTCTGGTTGCTAGGATCTTGCTTGAAGGGCGCAGCGAGCGCTCGGGAGGCGTCTTCCAGCTGGGAGCGCAAAGCTTCCCGCCCAAGTGGAGAACTGGAGCGGGTCTGGAAGTTGCGTCTCTTTCCGCGGGAGGCATCTCAGATTTGCCCACCAAGGTGGCATCTCTACATTTCTTTCGCTCGTTTTCCCTCTTTGCCCTGTTAATCCGCTCCTAGAAGAGAGCGCATCCTTGACCCTACGCAAGGAGCTCGGGGGAGGATTGGAACTGGAAAGCTTGATCTCCTGCACCTGGTGAGGCTGCCCAAGCCAGACACAGTGCCGCTGGTGCGTTTTCTTCTCGAATCAGCATCATTTAACGTTTAGGGGCTCCACGGAGCCTTAGTAAAGCTGTGAATCAGCTCCTAAGCAGTATGTACATGCACGGGTTCACGGACTCGCCGAGACCTAGCCTGGTGCCCATCCCCCGTCACCGAGATTCAGGGACCTCCCCTTTGGTTTAACGTCTTTATCCCTGAACTCTTTTCCCTTTTAACTTTTCAATGGTCTTTCCTCTGAGACAAGCAAGGTTGATGTGATGTGACAGGCGATCCCCGTGTGTGGGGATGGGCGCCTTCGAAGCCTTGGTCTGTTTCTGTCTCTAATATCCTTGGCATAAAGCTTGTCCACCATAACCCGTAGCTGCCACCTGCAGACTCGGTCACCCAAACTTGTGCACATTGATGGCTTAGCTTCCTAATCACACACATCTTCGTTTGGCCCCCTCTAGAACACTCGCTGAGGAGGGAAGAGGTGGGGGCAGTTTGTGTCTGAGCCCAGTTCAGGAAGGCCTTGGATTTTTTTAAAGGCTAAAATAATTTAGGAACAGCCATTTTGCAATATAATTCGTGTTTCCACTCAGTCACTGAGAACAAATGTATGACTTGAAGAATTCTTCAATAGCTCGCCTGGGTTTTATAGTGAGAAGAATTTCTGCTAAGTTTATAGTCATATCAGTGTGAAAGCCCAACACTTCCTCTAGATGGGAAATACAGGCCTTAATAAGGTAGTGTGAGAGCAGTTTTCAGAATCATTATGACTAATGATGACTTGTGTCCTCCCAAAATGACCGAGTGAGTTGGCATGGCTCATTTGTGGAAGAAGCTTTCTTCATATGCACGGACATTTCTTAATCAATATTCTCATAGCAGAAAGCCGTATTTCAAGGTTCCCTTCCTAAGTTCTTCTGTCTCATTGTTCTGCTTTGCGTGACTTCGCTTTCATCCCTCAGTACCATCTTAACTGCCCTTTGACACTTTAAAATTCATTATAAGGCTTCAAGTCACAATTTGACTTGGCCTCTTTTCCCTGCTAAAGATAAGTAAGTTGCCCTGTCCAGAAAAGCAGTGGCTGCCAATTTCTCTATCTTTGAATGACTTTAATTGTATTACTTGTTCCCTTAGCACATACAAAAACCCCTACAAATATCTCTGCTTGATTATTGGATATTTTTCATTGAAGGCAACCATTTTTATATTTCTAGTACTAGAATGTTCTAGGTCACTTGAATTTCAATATTCATTTTCTGATCTTTTTAGACATGTGTATTGTTTGACCTAGTTCCATTTAGTAATTAAAAAAGAAAAAGAAGAAACTCCTTTGCTACCCGCTACCACCTCCTTTTCAGTGGTACATAGCCTTTTCCTAATAGCTGCTTTTTTCTGCACCACTCATTTATTGTTACACTTAATATAATACTTTGCTATGTAAATGGCATGTTGATGCATGTGATATTAAAACTGCATTCACTGGGGATTAACCATTGGATATGACATCATCAGCAGCCAATCCTTGATCTGATTTGAACATGCATTGACAAAAGTCACATTATCATATTGAGCAAGTGATTCTATATTGCCTGTGATGAATAAGGGAAAGAAGGAAGTCTTTTTGGCACTTTCTAACTCTCCATTAGCTGCCCAGTTTGAGAGTTTTGGGTATTTCTATACTAAGAGGCTTAGCTTAATAATAAAATTCTCAGATTGCAGTTTTATAGATCTTTTTAGAATTTACGTAAGTAGATTTTCCCCCTTATGCTTTCTTCCTCTTTGGGAGTTTTTCACCCTGGGTTCTGGCTCTGTTTCTTTACAAATATGTAAAGGCATCATAGTAAATGGACTAATATTTTGCTTTTATTTTTTGTCCTAGAGATAGCCTTGTAGGTGATGGGCTAATTTGAGTACATGAGTTCATTTCTTCAGGTGTTGGCTATTAAATCACTCAGGATTAGCAAGATGACTTGAAGTCCTGAAGCCAATCAATCATAAATGATTGGGAGGCCATACAGTGTGTTTATCCTAATTTGTCAAGATTCAGGATTGAGGGTGGGGGATTGAGGCAATAGGAAACAAGATTCAGGATTCAGGCAATAGGAAACAAAGATATCCACAAAGGTATTGGTGAAGTGATCTTGGCCACATTAATCACTTCATAATTATTTGTTTTGAAAATGCTATTTCTAAAAGCCATATCAGAACCTAGACAGCCCTGACTTCGAGACTTAAGTATGGTATGGCAGCCCTGACTTAGAGACTTAAGCTGTAGTATGGCACTGCACTTTGTAATGCCTCACTCAATTTGTGACCTCCTGTAACCCACCTCTCATAAGATAAAATTGACCTTGACTTCCCATCTATTTGATATCTGCTGAAAAATAAGAGAAATTCTTCCTGTTCTACAGTTGCTATTCAATTCATTTCCCTTCAGTCAGTCAAAAGGGCTCTCTTTTTTTTTAAATAAACTTAATTGTAAAATCTGGTTTAAGGAAACGCTCAAAGAATTTGAAATCTAGAAAGTACCTCAGATTTCACCTTTCTAGAAGATCAGGGGTAGGAGGTGTTGTCGTACCTTGGATCTAGTATGTTATTTAAAAAACCTGGGATTAGAATCCCGGAGTCCTAATTCCTAGCCCAGTGCACTTTCCAATGAAGACTGGGAGAGAATGACTCCTGTGATGTGGTGGGACCCCTTCCCTTGGCTGTCTCTGCAGAGGAGGGCCACATTGGCTTCTTGCACCATCAGTTTGCTGGACTACCATGCTGTTGAGCCCACCTCAAGGATTGGACAGCTGTATACACCAGCTAGCTTGGGTTACTTCCTAGTAGCTGCGACAGTATCCACAGTTATAAATGAAAGGTTTAAAGGGGAGCTGGCGATGGAAGAGGATTGGGCAGCGTGACTCAATATGAACCTAACTGAACACATGGAAAGACATGGATGTTAAAATGATGGTCAGGCAGTTTAAGATAATGATTTATGGTTTATTTGTGAAAGAACTCAGAATATCATTCTATTAAGCGATAGGCTGCCCTTTCATACTTAGTGCCTTTTAGTTGCTATAAAAGCCAGTAGTAGCCAATAATTTGGTATAACATTATTTTCTGGCATGGTTGTGAATAATGATAATGGTACTCCACATTTGTTGAACACTCAGTATGTGCCAGCTGTAGAGTGTTGATGTTATGGAAACATTCTGGTTACTAGATGGCTTTCTTTATATGGATGAGCTACTGATTTTCAGAGTTATGAATCTAAGGCAACATTGAATCTTTTTTAGTCATTCTTTTTAATTCAAAAGCTGTCAGGATCTTAGAGTAGCAAATCATTAACACAAGCATAAATAATTTTAATTCAGAAGTATGGTAGCATCAAATATTAGGGAGTTCTTGTTAATAAAATGACAAGACACCATTTAGAAAGATAATAAAGACATGGGTAATTTGTTTCCTTTTATGAGATTGTGGTATTGTTAGTCCAGAAGAGTAAAATATCCTTTTTGGAAAAATAGGACGATATCGTTGTGTTTCTTTTTTCTTTTTCTTTTTTTTTGAGATGGTGTCTCTGTTACCCAGGCTGGAGTGCAGTGGTGTGATCATAGCTCTCTGCAAACTTGACCTCCTGAGCTAAAGCAATCCTTCTGCCTCAGCCTCCTGAGTAGCTAGAACTACAGGTGTGTACCATCATGCCCAGCTAATTTGTTATTTTTTCTAGAGACAGAGTCTCAGCATGTTCCCCAGGCTGGTGTCGAACTCCTGGGCTAAAGCAACCCTCCTGTCTCAGCCTCTCAAACTGTTGACACTACAGGCATGAGCTACTGTGCCTGGTTATCCTTGTATTTCTTATGAAGCAAAGAGAAAACACTAAGCTTTTTTTAAAAAGATAAAAATATGGCAGTACACACAAACTACTCTGTTGGCTTTGCTAGTGCTGTAAGTTCATTTTAAACTAGAAAGCAATAGAACATTCTACAGTATTTCAGTTACGTTAACAAAAGGTGATGCTGTCAAAAGCTAGAGTTATTATTTATTCATTTTTTTTAATGACCACTGTGTCTGTTTGGATTCTTTTAGTTTCACATCTGTGCCATGTGTTCTAAAGTTTTCTCTGAAAATTAGTAGTTTTATTTCTTGATTTTCTTCATTTCCATTTCATCCTTTTCTCTAGTGTGATGAAAATATTGATAAGTCTGCGGTACACTGTAGTTACTAACCTGGGAATCATTGGGCCTAAAACCACAGACTTTAAATACAGCTTCTAAAAATTAACAAAGGTTTTCAGCAAGGAAGAAACTTACAGACCACGAATTGCAGGGGAAACTTAAAATTGCTCCAATGGGGGGCAATTTTGCTCCCCAGAGGAGTTTTGGCAATGTCTGGAGCCATTTTTTGATTGTTACAATTTGGGGCAGGATGGTATGGGAGAGAAGTGTCTCGTGGGTAGAGGGCAGGAATATTGGCTAAATAAACATCCTGTTGTGCACAGGGCAGCTCCCACAGCAAAGAATTATTATTTTTTATTTATTTATTTTTTTGAGACGGATTCTTGCTCTGTCACCCAGGCTGGAGTGCAATGGCGGAATCTTGGCTCACTGCAACCTCCACCTTCCAGGTTCAAGCGATTCTCTCACCTCAGACTCCTTAGTAGCTGGGATTACAGGCACCTGCCACCATGCCTGGCTAATCTTTGTATTTTTATAGAGACGGGTTTCACCACGTTGGCCAGGCTAGTTTCAAACTTCTGACCTCAGGTGATCTGCCCGCTTCAGCCTCCCAAAGTGCTGGGATTACAGGCCTGAGCCACCACACCTGGCCGCAAAGAATTATTTGATTCAAAATGTCAGGAATGCTGCAGTTGAGAAACTCTGCTCTAATGGCAACTTTTAAGGTCCAGAGTAGTGAAAAGTGTCTTATCCAATGTCCGCAGCTCTTTATTTCTGTCGGGGAACCCAAGTATCTTGATGCATAGGCCACAGTTCTTTTCATCACCCTAGGCTTCTGTTTTGAAAATTTCTTTTCTTAATTTATAAAAATACTACATACCTGGGGTAGAAAAATTCAAACATTGCAGAAAAATATAAAAGGAAAGTTAAAAAAAAAGAAACCCACCCAATTTTGCCACCCAGAGACAATTACTTTTTAAACTTCGATAAACCTATTTCCAATTCCCTCCTGCTGCTTTTATTCACATATATTTAGACCTGATTTTTTTTTTTTTTTGGGAGACAGAGTCTCTGTCGCCCAGGCTGGAGTGCAGTGGCATGATCTCAGCTCACTGCAACCTCCCCCTCTTGGGTTCAAGCAATTCTGCCTCAGCCTCCTGAGTAGCTGGGAGTACAGGCGTGCACCACCATGCCTGGCTAATTTTTGTATTTTTAGTAGAGACGGGGGTTTCACCATGTTGACCAGGCTGGTCTGGAACTCCTGACCTCAAGTAATCTGGCTGCCTCCGCCTCCCGAAGTACTGGGATTACAGGCATGAGCCACTGTGCCCGGCTTAGACCTGACAATTTTGAATAACGGGGTTCATACATCATATGATCTGTGTCCTGCTTTGTTTACTCAGCAAAGGCCCATTAGAGGGCTTTTGATGAACCTGTGGCTAGGGAAGGAGGCCGACATTCCTTGCCTGTAGAGACCTCCTACGTTTTGGTGATCATTTTACATGAGACCCAGATGTGCTCTGGAGTGATTCCAGGAAGGATGACAAATCAGCGAAGAGAGCTATATGTCATTCTTTTTCATGGCTATATGTTATTCTACCTAAAAATTTATCTTAATATTAGTCATAAAACATCCAAAAGTTAAAAGGGATTTTGAGTTTCTTTGTAATGCATCCTGTTTACCAGACATCAAGTTTCATATGTCAGTAATGGAGTAAGTCCTTCAATTCTACCTTTTAAAGTGGTGTCTAGTTTAAGATTTTAAGTAGTTTGGAAGCCATAAATATTTTGTACAGTGCGATGTTTAATTAAGGCCATCCAAAGAAAAAATTACTGGGGTGAATTCTTCTCTATATGTATCGTTGGGGGCAACAAATCACTGGAATAGTAATCTTTGTTACTATTTAAATCATTTGGCAGCTCTTCCAGTAGGAGCCAGATTGTAATGTAAACATCTGTTACCTTTTCTCTGCCTTCAGAACTGATTATGCAACTCGGCTTCACATCAGAGTCGCAGCTTTCTTCATCTATATTTTTGGATTAATTCCTTCTCAACACACACTCACACACACGCACACACAGAGATATCAATGGACACAAATCAAAAGAGCCATAAAATTGGTTACCATGGGCTCAGTCCTCCCAGGACAAAAACCTCACATCTTCTTTGCACTCTGTCCTGCTCTTTGCAGACTCTAGGTCTGCTTAGAAGCACGGAACTCCATTAAGCAAGCCAGAGGATGGCTGTGAGTCTGCCCCTTGGTACCAATCTCATTCTCCTTGTATGCGGAATTTCCCCCACCTCAAAGCTTAGGTGCTGATATGCAGCTGAGGAGATGTAGAAAACTCATTGGTTAACATTTAAACATCCCCATGAAGGTCAAGGAGTACCTACCAGTGGGGGTTAGAGAGGCAGTGGGGAGTGGGTAAGGAGATGTTCAAATGGAACTGAACCTTAGTTAGCAAGTGTCTCTTTCATCAGAGCTTTCTCTGGATGCTGGCCATTTTTACGTTAGAGAATGTTTGTTAATATTTGCCTTGTTGAGCTTTAAAAAAATGATAATAGTAACAACAGTTATCATTTGTTGAGTAAGGATGTTGCTGGGTGTTATACTAAGCATTTTTGTTTCAGTTTGGGTAAAAAACATAAAATGTATCATTTTAATCGTTTTCAAGTGTACATTTCAGTGGCGTTAAGTACATTCACATTGTTAAGCTACCATTGCCCATTCCATCCACAGAACCCTTTTCGTGGTGCAAAACTGAACTCTGTACCCATGAAACATGAATTTCCCATTTCCTCCTTCTAGTTCCTGACAACCACCTTTCTACTTCCTGTCTCTCTGAGTTTCACTCCTCTAGGTACCTTATATAAATGGAGACATACATTATTCGTTCTTTTGTGTCTGTCTTATCTCACTTAGCATAATGTCTTCAAGGTTCATCCATGTTGTAGCATGTGTCAGAATTTCCTTTTTAAGGCTGAATAATCCATTGCATGTATAGCCCACACTTTATTTTTTATTTGTCCTTCAATGGACATGTGTTTTTTTCCACCTTTTGGCTATTGCACGTCATGCTGCTATTAACATAGGTATACAAACATCTGTTCAAGATGCTTTTAGTTCTGCCTTTAGTTCTTTTGAGTCTATACCCAGAAGTGGAGTTGCTGGATTGGATGATAATTCTGTGTTTAATTTTTTGAGGAACCACCATGCTGTTTTTCTATGGTAGCTGTGCCATTTTACCGTACTAAGAATATTTTTGTGCTGATTTAATTCTCCTGAAGTCCTACAAGGTAGACACAATCAATCATCTCCCTTCTTTGCATTAGAAAAATGAAGCACTCAGGGTGGAAGCCACACTGGTAGTTTGTGGCAAAGACGCAGTTTGAACCCAAGCAGTGTGGTCCAGAGACACAACTCTTAGTAGATTATTCATTCTTTGAACTCAGGAAAGGTTGGACAAACTCCTCATGCATATGGCCCAGGCGTGGTTGGGAAGAAGAGGTAAATAACAAGTGTGTTTACCCGAAGGAGAAGCTCTAACAGTCCTCCTCCTGCCACACAAAGGAATTTCACTGAGATCTGGAGTCCCTGTAGGTCAGATGTTCATTGTGAAATTGGTATTTTATCAAAATAATAACAGGCAATAAATACACACTGTGGCTATTGAGGCTGTTAATATTAGTGCTGCCTCAAATCCTTTGTCAATTAATAATCATGCAGCCCATGGTTTTTTAAATGCCATGACAATTTTTGCTTCTCGTTGGAGTTGCTGGGGAGAGGTGGGTTGAGACAATATGAGGAAATAATCAAGATTAAGATAAGCCTTAGGTAGGATCTGACTGATGATTGCATTTTTGTTTTACAGAGACAGTAGGCAGAGGACGTGGGCATCCTTCCCACCCAAAACACAGCTTGATGGAGTTATTACAAAGGAAGGCACGTTTAGTCACTTTATAGAATTAACAATTGATCAGTTTTGTGGTGCCTCAGTCCTTTCTAAGCACCCCATGTTTATTCATTATTGTGATTACACAGTGGAAGCAGCTCTGCTTGATGTGATGAGCAATAGCAAGATGTGAAGACATTTAAATATACTTGAAATTAACGTTTGCACAAATAGGTGTCTGACAGGGTGTTCTAATTTGATTCTAAAGACCCAGAAATAAGCCTGTATGGGGAAGGGGAGTGGGAGAGCTGGGCCTCATGGAATCCTGAGTCAGATGTGTGTAGTTTATTTGCCAGGTTTCTTTGCTATTTTAAAGGAAAATGGCAATGGTTAGAACCATGTTCCTCATGGGTGAGTTGGGGGAGCAGACAGTGCCAGTAAGCTCTGCCATTGATACTGGCCTAGCATGTTAGTTAATCCTTTTACAATGGAGCACCAAGCTCTGGTGTTCTCAGTAGTAGGGGAAAAGTCATGAGCCAGCTTGTCCTGATGTACACAGGTACAAAATATACTAATCTTCCTATGAAGTATTAATCAGGAAAGGAAAAAATTCCTCAAGACTGAAAGTTATGGTCATCCTGAGAAAAAGGACTGGCAGGATTCCTAGAAAACTGTTTCTTCAAGACATTTTGATTCCAAGTTTACTCTTTTCACATTTACAAAAGACTCAGGATCCCAAGTGTAAACTCAGATTCTGGTTTGATGTGCAAATATTTCTGAACCACAGCATAAATAGACATGAACTTACAAGCAATTGACTATATCCATATGTAAGTTTCATGATCCTCATTTACTTAGAAGTAAGGAAGGAAGGGAGATGAATATAGGGTTTATGCTGATTGCAAATTTTTTTTTTTTGGTCCTCTGCAAATTCTGAATTTTGTTGGATTTTAAAAATAGATTTTACATGATCGATCTTGTTTGGTATACCGGTCCCCAAATTCCAGTATTCTTGACATTCCTAATATTATCCTTTAGACCAATGCTGGAGCACCTGGAAGGCTTGTTAAAACAGATTCTCTGGCCTCACCTCAAGAGTTTGTGATTCAATAAGTCTGGGATGAGGCCTGTGAATTTCTGTTTCCAGCAGGCTCCCATGAGGTGCTGATGCTTCCAAGCTTTGGACCACACTTTGTATAACACTTTCTTACACAATACATTTTTCAGAGTTTAAAAATTTTAATACAGAGATTTTTATAAAAATAAGGTTGTTTTGATTAGGTTGAGAGTTTCCCATTTTGTCATATGTTGGTAAGCTTGTCTAAATAGTATGATTCAGAAGGTTGATTTAAATTACTGAACCAAAAGTACAAATTAAATGTTCGTTGGATCAGTGTTGTGCCTGAGAAACTGATTTTGATAATGTCTTGACGTTTCTTTTAGAGCATAAGATGTGTTTTCTGTAGTTGAGGCCTTTTAAAATAAGAATTGCATAGTTGTTTAAATGGATGTTGAGGCAGGTTTGCTGTACGTAGCATGTAACCAGCCTATTGCCAACTTCCGTCATCTGACTGATGTCTACATTGGACTAGGAAAAAACAAGGCTTCGATTTCCATATACTTTTGAGTCTGATTTAAATTGTAATCCTATCGGCAGGTGACATACAGGAATTCCGTTTTTGTTCCTGTATAGTTAAGACTCAGCAGATGTTAAAAGCTGATGTGGATTTAAGATTTCATCCGTTCTGGGAATAATCGAAGATTTAGTCAGGACCAGAAGATGGAGTTGCAGACAGAGTTATAGGACTTGAGGGGGTATGGAAAGTTTTGCACAGATGCCTGGCTTATTGCTTTCTCCTGCCACTTGGAGGAATAAATTATCTTCTGCGTTTGCTTAAATGAAAAGCCTTCAGTGGATTTCACTTTGTCTTGCACTGTCTAAATAAATTAAAAGTTTGCAAACTGAAGTCTCTTTTGAATAAGAAAACACATGTAAAGAGCTTGCTTTTTTTTCTTCACTTGTTTAAAAAAATTGGAAGTTTGTGAAATATTTTGGAGATAATCTGAGCTATAGAAATGTGTGGGTGTTGGCAGGAAGGTTAGAATTGGCAACCAACAAGCAGAGCGGATGGACTGGGTCAGAGACATTTAACCTCTTTCGTCTCCAGAGCTGTGTTTTAATTACATAGCTGGTTTGTGGAACTGCGATCCCCTCTTGCGGGCAGCAGGGTGTTGTGTGTGACTAGG
This sequence comes from Gorilla gorilla gorilla, assembly GCF_029281585.2. Classification (NCBI taxonomy): domain Eukaryota; kingdom Metazoa; phylum Chordata; class Mammalia; order Primates; family Hominidae; genus Gorilla; species Gorilla gorilla. The sequence continues at coordinate 78,808,791 of NC_086017.1, read as the reverse complement.
TTTGTACTAATACTTCCTTAGGACCCATCAGTCACTGTTGTCCCCTCGGCAGGTTTTCACGTTGGTCATCTCTGCCCAACTGTCAAGATGCTACAGTTCTCCTCCCTGGCTGCCGACCCTTTTGGCCTTTGTCCCCCCAGCACTCAACCCCAGACAGTTAGAAGATGAGGTTTCCAAGTTGAGTGGCAGACGAAGGCCCTGCTGGAGATGGCTTCTGTGGAAGACTAAACAGCAGAAGCATCCAAACAACAAAATTGTCCTAATTTTTTTTAAGAACAATATCTACTTTTAGAAAACCATGGTCTTTGATTTACTGTAGAACATGGCATGTGTGGGTGGTACTGTCTGCTGGCTGGGAATGGCTGCTTAGTGTTATTACAGCCACTTAGGCTGCATTGTAGGGGATAGTGGTGCCACTGGTCATAATACAGGGTCACAGTGACTTTGTAGAACCCCTGCAGGGAATACACAAGTTGTAAAAAAAAAAAAAAAAAAAAATTAGAGAAAAAGTAAAAATCACTTCTAACTCTCTCTACAACCCATTTCTATCTCTCCCTTCTCAGATACTATGAAGAGTTGGGGCTTCTGCACATATTTAAAATATTTAGTATACATTATGTTTCAAAGAAATCCAAACATGAGCAGGAAGAATGGACTGATGAAGACCTGGTAGATTCTCTCTTATCATTTGAAGTTGATTTGTATCAATGCCAACTAATCAACAGAAATAGGAAGCATATTTGGCATTTAACTTTTTTTAAAAAGTATAATGTGAAAATATCAAAATATATTAAACTTTGCTATTTATGTTAGTTATGTGTGGTTACTAAATATACAGTCTTGTGTGTGAATTTTTTCACTTAAGTAGTGTCATTTTATACATCTGATTCTATAGTTTGTATTTTTTTGCTTACTGGTGTCTTGGAGATTATCCACATTTATACATACACAGGTCTCACTCATTCCTTTAACTACCATATAGTGTTCCACTATGAATGTACTGCATTTTATTTAGCTGTTTCCCTACAGATGGGCATTCAGATTTTTCCCAGTTTTTTCTACTACAGAGAGTATGATGATACCATTCTTGAACAAAGTCATATATGGTGTTAACTGAGATGTGGTGTTTACTGTTTAAAGCCTTCTCATAATTACAGTCTCTTGGTACCCATGTGTTTGCATTTTTCTAGGGTAGAAGTGTAATTGCCTGGTCAGAGGGTGTGTTTTAGAGCATTAAAAACACCAATGCACTAGTGGCTTGGGAATGTGTCTAGAAAACGTGGGGACTGCAGAAAGTCTCTTATCATTATGTTCTCTTGGAATTAAGATATGTTAACTCCAGAACAGGTCAAGTCCTAGACATTATCAATAAAATCTGTAAGTAGAATCTTACAAATTCCTGTATGTTTCAATAGACCTTCCCTCTGATGGTGGAAATGTTCCAGACTTCTTGCTGTTCACCGTGAGAGCCACTAAGCAACATGTCACTTTTGAGTACTTGAAATGTGGTTAATGTGACTCAAGAAGCAAATTTTAAATTTTCTTTAATTTTAATTAATTTAGCTTTAAACTTAAATAGCCATGTATGTGTAGTGGCTGCCCGATCGGACAGCGCTGGTGCAAGGTATGCATCATCATAAAAGGTAAGGCCATTGTAATTTACTACAGTCCCAAAAAGTTTGAGAGAGTGACTCATGGAGAAATGGAAGTGTAGTCTATTTTGTTCAATCAGGGGCTCAAGACTCTTGAGCTGAAAATAAGGTGATAAGTAAGTGAATGAAAACAAGACGATGTCATTAAGATTTATCAGGCATTTTCCTCCTTGTTTAGAGACTCCTGTCTGCTCTGTCCTGACGGGGGCTGCCTGCTGGAGCTGCACAGTCCTACTGGGGCAGTTCTTTGTAAAGTGAATTGATGGCTATGTAAATACAGCCATTAACCTTAAGCACCTCAGACAGCTCCTTGGGCGCTGCTGTTTTCTTGCCCTTGAAAATGCTGGTTGATGGATGCCAAGATGTTTTTTAAAAATTGTTTTTCCTAACTGGTTGAAGCAGTGGACTTGGGAAGCTGCAGGGAAGCTGACAGAATTGAAGGCCTACTAAGTGTGAATCCTATGGCAGGGGTTTGGAATTTCGTTCTTACAGAGGGATATTTTGAAGGTTTACTCTTGGTATACAGGAAATAGGATGCTGTATATGTCTGTGTATATGGTATTTTTAAAAAACACACAAAGTGAATTGCAATTTGAAAGTGCTGGTTACAGAAAGTTTATAAAAATCTGGTTTTAAAGCAAATGGAAGAGGCTGGGCATGGTGGCTCACACCTGTGATCCCAGCACTTTGGGAGGCCAAAGTGGGCAGATTTCTTGAGCCCAGGAGTTCGAGACCAATCTGGGCAACATGGTGAAACCCTGTCTGTACAAAAAAATACAAAAATTAAGCAGGCATGGTTAGATGCATGCATGTAGTGCCAGCTACTTAGGTGGCTGAGATGGGAGGATTGCTTGAACCAAGGAGGTCAAGGCTGCAGTGACCCGTGATTGCACCAGTGCATTCCCGCTTGGGTGACAGAGCAAGACCCTGTCTGGAGCAAATAAAAATCAAATGAAGTTTTATAATTTAGGAATTTTGTATATATTTTAAAATTAGACATAGCTTGCAGTGAAAACAACAGCTTCTTTTTCGTTTCTTGAAAGACATTTTTAGAAGTAGATTGAGTGAGGATGACAGAGGCAGAAGATGGATAAGATTCCCATGTTGAAAATCTATCTGGAGGTAGGACAAGCAAAAGTTATATTAGAAGTAGGGTCAGAGGATGACGGTTGACAGTGCGCTGATTTTTTCTCCAGTGTCATTTGCGACCTCTCCCCCTTCCTCTGAGGTAACCACACTGACCATCTCTCATTTCTTACCATACAGTGAATGTGTTCCTTCCTTGTTCGGTGGCTCTGTACCTGATTTCCTTTCCCTGGAATGTGAAATATGTGTGTGTGTGTGTGTGTGTGTGTGTGTGTGTGTATGTGTGTCTGGCTTCCTCTCATTATTTAAGTCTCAAATGTTGTCTCATGAGAGAAAACCTTAAGTAATAAATCCCTAACCTACTCAAAGCTACAACGATCTGGCCTGCTATAAAGTACTGATGGGAGTTTCCAATTGATGACTATGTGAAAATACTTTGAAAACTACAGCTCATTGTATAAACGCACATTATCATTATTCCTAAAGATCTGCCAGAAGCCACGTTGCCATCTACCAACTTGTCCTGATCGTCCATAAACTGGGTGTCAGAGTGAAAACTCAGAAGTGTTGAATTCAGAGCTTAGGTTTCTACCTTCCCACTTGGTTCTAGGTAAATACCATTGTTCCTGGGAACTTTCTTTTTGTTTTGTTTTGTTTTTTTGAGACAGAATCTCGCTCTGTCGCCCAGGCTGGAGTGCAGTGGCGCGATCTCAGCTCACTGCAACCTCTGCCTCTCGAGTTCAAGTGATTCTCCTGCCTCAGCCTCCCGAGTAGCTGGGATTACAGGAATGTGCCCCCACGCCCGGCTAATTTTTTGTATTTGTAGTAGAGATGGGGTTTCACCATATTGGTCAGGCTGGTCTCGAACTCCTGACCTCGTGATCTGCCTGCCTCGGCCTCCCAAAGTGCTGGGCTTACGGGTGTGAGCCACCATGCCCAGTCGTTCCTGGGAACTTTCAGTCTGTTCCACACCGACACACAGGGGCGGAGGTCTCTGATTCTGCTTTGGGCTTGGATGATGTAGAAACACCTGTGAGATTTTAAAGCCCTAAAAACTCAAACCGTAGAACCACCACAGTCTCATAGTAAGTGCAGTTGAGGTGCTGTTTATATCTGAAATCTGTCATTACGTTAAGCTGATGAGGAAATATGCAATACACCCCCATGTCCAATCTGAGAAGTACATCAGTGTTTCTTCACTAGGGGTGAAAGTTGCCCTCCAAGAGGTTGGGGTGGAATCTTCTGGAAGATTCCCTTAGGTGATGAAAGGGCCCATGCTGGAGACATTTCTACATTTCTTTCAATTATTTAATTGTTGGCGGTCCATCTATACAAAATGGATATATGCAATACAGGGTGGAAGAGATGCTAGCTACGTACGTCACATCTATTCTTCCCCCTTCCTTAGTAATTGGAACCCTGATTTCTAGTAAGACACAGGCTGTACAGAATCAGGACTATGTTTTACAGACTCTCTTGCACCAGGGTAGCCATAGGAGATATATATAGGAGTTTTGGGTGGTTATTTCTAGTGAGTCTTCTAAAATCCAGGGGTAGAGCCCTTTCTGGATCTTCCTCCTTTCTAAGTCCTGGAATGTGATGTAATAGTTGGTTCTCCAACAGCTATTTTGGGCTATGAAGTGACCTTGAGGATAAGAGGCAGAAGGGAAAAAGGCAGAACAGAAAGACAGAAGCTGCCTGAGGCCCTGGTGATTCTGTGGTGCTGAAGTACCTGCCTTGACCGTTCTACCACTAGGCTTAATTTTTGCAAAAAGAACAACATTTTTGTATCAAAGCTTTTATTTTCTAGGGCATTGTTACATGTGGGGTGAAATGATACAGGCAGAATGCAGTCATAAATGAAGTTGCGACCTAGTTTTAATGAGGTAATAATCTGTAAATCCAGAATACTTCGAGTTACATGTAGATCTAACTTGAGTTCTGTAAAATCCGAGTGATGGGAAAGGAAACCACACAACGGATTTGGAATTGGAGGGATGGATACTACGAAGATAGATACTGAGGGCCATTTCTGGGAAGGATCAAATGGAGAGATACTCAGTGGTTTCGGGGCAAGAAGAAGAAAACTGTCAAGGCTATTAAAAGCCATCAGAGAATCCTCCAAATTGCCAATATTGAAGTGAGTTACAACTTATTCTCAAATAAATTGAAGTCTTATCCGTTTGATATGTTTGGACAGGAAACTTATATTTACTGCCTGAAATGACTTCAATTGCTGAGCTCTGAACCACAGTATTTCATAAATGATTAACATTAGATGGAGTCAGTGGGAACCTCACAACTTTTCTTAAACAGCATTCCATAAGAAAGAATTTCTCACAATTGTAAGGTATTTACCCTATTTCCAAAAGTACACATTCACACTGGTAGGTTTTGAACTTGTCTGTCAAAAATAGTTATTGCCTTTGCAGATAGAAAAATAGTCACTTAAAGTCTAAGGAGATGAGCAGATAAATTCAGCATATCTTGGTCAATTCCATATTTATTGAATGGAGATAGAAATTTCTCTTATAAATTTTTCTTCACTTCATATGTATCTTAAGTGCCCGTTTTGCACAAAGTGGTGGGCTGGGTATGATTATTAATTCTAATATGGATTTCATATTCAGTGAACTATCAGTTTAGTTAGGGAGATTTAGCTACAATGGAGACAGGAGGAAGGATATTCCCATGTGGAGGAAAAAATGCGGTCCCATAAAGTCACCTCCCTGTTCTAATTCTTTCTTACTAAGAGGCTATTGTCAAATACCCACCGTGATTAACTTCTTGGCTCCAAATTCTGAAGCCTATTGAAAGTTCAGGGGTGGGAAAATTCATCTTCCATCACCATTTTGAGAGTTAAATTTTCTTATCACCTAATTAGCAGCCCAATTATTTTCTGTCTGTACATTTCCAACAATGACCCTAAATGTTTCTACTTTAAAGATGCAGTAATGACTTGAAAACATAGAAGAGGACTCTACAGTTGGTTGGTTTTAAAGCAAGAACTAACTTGAGAGCACAGTAAAAATTCCAGAAAAAAAGGACGCTTTTTCAGTGTGGTACAAGAGACTAACTCATAATGTTTGCTTGTGATAGTTTGTAATTGTATTGTCTTTTTTGGCAAAGATCTTGTAATAGTGTTCTAGTTGCCATTGGGCCAGAGCTTGTCCTAAGAACTCAGAGCTTGGGCACTCACTGGGCTTCAGAATTTGGAGCCAAGGAGTTAATCATGGTGGGTATTTGAGAATAGCCTCTTAGTACGAAAGAATTAGAACAGGGAGGTGACTTCATGGGACCGCATCACTGACAATGATGAAAGGTATCCATTTGAGCAGCAGGGGTTGACAAACTTTTTCTATAAATGGCTATGTAGTAAATATTTATACTTTGTGGCCCCATGAACTCTGTTATAGCTACTGTTATAGTGGGAAAAAGCCTGGGATGGTATGTAAATGAATGTTGCATGACTATGTTATAATACATTTTATGAATACTGAAATATGAATTTTATTTAACTTTCATGTATCAATAAATACTATTCTATTTTCCCCCCAACCATTTGGGAAGGTCAACACGATTCTCAGTTTACAGGGTGTACAAAACCATGCAGTGGGCTGGATTTGGCCCATGGACAAAGTTTGTTGATCCCTGCTGGAATAAAGGACTGTGTGCCCACTTCTCCATAGTCCAGTGAAGTCCAAACGTCACTAATTTGCACACCGCTTCCATTGTTTTTTTTACTGCATTATTTATTAAATATGCTAATTGAAGTAGACATATTTGGTCTCATCTTAATAACGAGTTTGATGTTGTAGCTTAATTGATGAAATGCATCACGGATGCATCACAATTTAAATAGACTTTAAAACTCTTAGTTACTAACTTTACACATAAGGTCACATCACATATACTGATTTAATACCTTTTGCTAATTAAAAAACTTGAGGTGCAATTTACAATAAAGTGTCCAAATCTTAATTACTAGAGCTTAGTGAATGTTCACATAGGTACATAGTCATGAAACCACAACTCACATAGCATGCAGAATTTCCAGCACCCAGATGGGTCCTTTGTAACCCTCCTAGTCATACACACCACTACCCGTAGAACTTACTTTTTTCTCTTTGACAGCTTCTTATAAATGGAAATATATAGTTTATACTCTTCCCTAAGTTTTTTGCCCAACTCTGTGTCTGCTGTTACCTGTAACAGTAGTTCTTCTTCATTGTTGCATAGTATTTCATTGTAAGAATAGGCTACTTTATTCTAGTGTTGAACATCTATTTTTTTCCCCTAGGTTTTGGCTAGGGAAATAAAGCTTCTGTGAACACTCTCATACATGTTTTTGGCAGATGTAAGCACTCATTTTTGTTGCACTTCCTTGTTTTTTTCAGACTGTTGGAGTCAGGACTACTTTTTGCTAGAATTGATAATTAAAAGAAAACATAGCTACCACATATATAGCACTTATTTTATGCCAAGCACTATTTAAAATCCTTTAGATGTATTAACACACTTAATTGGGATGGGTAGGATTATTGTCTTCGTTTTATAGGTGAGGAAACTGAGGTATAGAATGATGAGGTATTTTGCCAGGGTCACACCTAGTGAGTTCTAGAGCTCGAATTTCTTTCTCTCTCTCTCTCTCTCTAATTGAGACTGTCTTTCAGACATTGATCAGATTAGTAACAGATAATTTCTCCAAATGGTTCTCATTCTGTAGGACTTGCATGCTGGAGAGAGGGCAAGCAAGGAACAAACAGCACTGTAAATTGAATACCAGCAGCTCACGACTCGAACTGCCATTGGAACCCAGGTGGTCCAGCTTCAAAGGCTCTGCTTTTAACCATTCTGCTAAATAAAACACATTTTGTCTTTGGCAGCCTTTCCCTGCCCCTTCCATCACATCTTTCCCCTTCTTCTTGGGCACTTTGCTGCCCTAGCTGGCGGTACCACCTCCTCCATGCCCTCCTTTCTGTTCCCTGATGGCCAGCTTTATTTTGCAACTCCGCCCAGCCACTGGGTATACAAGGAGGTGGAACTGGGTGGCCTTTAGAAAACTGGCTCTGGAGTCACTCTCCTGGATTTAAATCTTGGCTTGAGTCCTATCTGTGCAACCCTGGGCAAAAAATCTTAGCTCTTTCAGGTATCCTCTGTAAAAGGAAGAAAATAACAGGTGAGGATTAGATGGAAGATGCATGTACAGCACACAGCACAGTGTTTTGACACAGGAAGTTTTCATTAGGCAGAAGCAGCCATTGCATTCATTATTTATTTTGGTGGTTATTCATATAAGTAATTAGGGCAGTTTAAATGAATTAGCAGCTAAAGTCTTTTTGTGTTAATTCCTCTAGGACAGGCATTTCCTAAATAACCCCAAAGAATTGATCTCTAATAGTATAACCCAGTTGGGGAAATATTTTGGGGCAGAATTCCTACCCCCACATCACCTTCAGTAACACTTCTTCCAGCAGCCGTGCTCTATTCAGGAATCTGGGTAAATACCTTGAGCCTTAGAGTAAAATCTATATCTTACTTTTTATTAACATCCACCTAGAGGAAAATACTAGAAAACTCAGTTTTTTTCTTTTGACTTTGTTGCTCTCCAGTGGTTTTCGGAAGCCCCAGAGAGGGTATTCTTGGGGCTTTGCAATTTTCAAGCTATCACAGAAGTAAAACTGAGTTTGATCTCTTGGGGCTTAAAAGAACAGCCACGAATCTGGGAGCACTTGAACAGGAGCCAGCAGCACCTTGGTCCTCCCGGTTTTCAGCTAAGCCCGTTATTAATTCTCTTTGAATGCAGCGGCACACACAGATGAGTAAGACTTGATTAACGGCATGCCGCTCGCTCGCTCATCTGGTCCCCAACACTGCGAAAACACGGCAGGATCGGGGAGGGAGCCAAGGGGGGGCTCATTTTGCAGCAAAAAATAAAAACCCAATATAGTGTGGCTCATCCCATTTCAAATTAATGCTCCTGTTTTGCATTTAATTAGCGGCCAGTAGTGAAGTCAGGCATCTAACATTTTGGTTCTGTCCTTGAGCTGCAGCAGTCTTTTAATCATGGCTATTTCCCTCTTCTCCCCAATCTTTCTTTTGATGTACTATTCTGCAAGCAAATAAAAAGACCCAGATTAGATGAGACTGGTAAAAGTGGAAGGGGGATTTTGGTTTTCAGGTCTTCCCTGTGGTTTCATGATTAAAGGGGCCCCGGCAGGTGTAGAAAAGCAAAACTGGCTCATATTCCCCTTTAGGAGTGGGCTCCTCTTTCGTGGGATACAGACAATGGGGAAAATAACAGAATGACTCTCCCAGTGAGTTGGGGGGTGGTGTCAGGTGAAAAACAGAACCAAAGTACGGGAAATATTCTGTGAGCTCGGACCCAAAGAATGGAGAAGGATCAGTGATTCACTGGAATGCAGAGGATGAAGCATTGATCCAAGGGGGCTTATGAGGGGAGTGATGCTTCGGAGGTGAGGTGTGGAGAATTGAAATGATTTCCCAGCGCTTGGGCTGATGATCTTGGCACTAGAGCCCTCCGTGTGGGTCGGAAACATATTACCACTAATAAGAGCTTTGAGCCCTGGCAGCCCCACTGGCTGACGCACACCCAAACATATGCACACCCTTCCTAGGAAGGTTTGTGGCATTTTATTTTTGTTTGACCGTTTCTGACATACCGACTTAAATTAAGCAGTTTTCCCTCCTTATCCCCTCCCTGCTAACTCAAGGTTACAGGTGAACTTGTATTTTTGTGTCTCCCTTCCTGATTTGTTCTCTGATTTAGGTATAAGCCATGAAGTGGCTGGTGGTGTCCAGCCCATAGAAGACTCAAATATTTTTTGAACAAATGATTGGTTTGGGCGATTTGTGTGGCCTTGAGCAAATCATTTAACCTCTCTCACAGCTTCCATTTCTCTATCTGAGTTGATCATACCCATCACCTGGGGTGTGTGAGGTGTAAATGAGCTAGCATGGGACCTTGTTGAGCACAGTGCTTGACACATAAGTCTTTGTTAGTGTCCTTTCCATCAAAATACACAGGGAATGTAAATCTCTTGGAAAAGAACATTTGATTCTAATTGGACAGCACCTTTCTGTGGTTGATATTTTGTCTTTGCCTTATGAGAAGATGATAGAAACATGAGGGAAAGCTGTTAAGTCTCCAAATGCAGTCTTTTATAGGAAAAAAATGGATCATGGAGGATTCATCTTTACAGTTCATTTTATCGATTGGCTTGGCATAATTGCTGTCCTCCCAGACGTCAGCAGTGTCTTTGCTTTCAGCAGCGAGCTGTTTGAATGTGAACAGTGCCCTTCACATGTTTTGGGGCTACAGTTATTGAAATGTAAATTCAGCAGAAGAGAAAAATTCAAAGTTTGACCCTCTTTTGGAGAATGCAAAATTAAAATGAACTAATATTTCAGGCAAAATCTATCATATCTTTTTTACATGCTTTGTAGTTTAATAGGAGGTAAGAGTTGATATTTATCAAGCACTTAATTAAGTACCAAGCATTATGTTAACCTTTTATTGATGTTTTATTAGAACAAACCCATGAGGTTGGTACAATGGAATCTGATTGCACATGAGATTTGGTGCTGAACTATGCAAAGAAAAATCATATATAGTCAGAATAACTCCCTGCAAAATCCCATAAAATATTTTTGTGTACAACCCTGCAGAACAATTCTTAGTCCTAAAGTTTGAGAATTGCTGAGCTAGTCCACAGGAAGGAACAAAAGGAATGTCTACGTGCAGAAGTCTGGGCATTCAAATTTGTTGAATAAATGAATGTTGAATGAATTCTGCTTCTATCAAAGTTCTATAGAGTGGATGATGGCTTGAGAATTCTTAAGTATATCTCTGGCTTAAAGGGTTGGCTCGCCTCTCTTTTAATCTTAAGCCTCTTTAACCTAAATCTATCTTACTATATTTGTTGTTGTGAGGTTTCAATGCTATTGTGGAGACAGACCTGACTCTGGTTACATCCTAAAGTGAGTTTGCATATTAAGAGTGCCTATCATGATTCCACTGTACTATTGGTTGCCTCATTTTTATAGATGAGAAGCTGGAGTGTGTTAAGTGACTTGCTAAGGTCCCTGTCACAGACAGATACCAGGGTGGGCCCCTATGATCCCCACATCTGAGTGTTCTCACATTTGTATAATCACCTCCCCTTGAGATGGGTGGAACCTGACTTGCTTCTAACCAATAGAATACAGCAAAGGTGATAGGATGTCACTTCTATGATTATGTTATGTAAAACTCTGCCTTGCTAGCTGCCTAGCTCTAGAGACTCTATGATGGCTTGAAGAAGTGAATGTGTGTGTTGGGGATGCCTATGTGGTAAAGGACTGCAGGTGACCTTTAGGAACAGCTTAACCTCTGGCTTAGAACCAGCAAAAACCCCGGAAGCTCTCAGTCCTACAGTCACAAGGATGAAGGACTGAATACTGCCGACAACCCTGTGAGTATGGAAGTCTTCCTCCCCCAAGCCTCCAGGTGAGAAAGCAGGCCTTCCCAGTGCCTTGAGTGCAGCTTCTTGAGACCCTAAACAAAGCATCTAGATAAGCCACATGCAGACTTCCGACCCAAAGAAACTGTGAGATAACAAATGTGTATTACTTGAAGTCACTAAGTGCATATAATCCATTATGCAGCATTAGATAAGTAACACAGTCATGTGAATTACATGTCAGGATTTGAACCCAGTCCCATCTGATAGTAGAGGCAAAAGGCTTTTAGCAGATCTGGAAAGCACTTAAAAGCCATTTAGTCCAGCTACCTTTTGGTGGAGCCTGGATCTTCAATAGTATCCCTAGCAAGTTGTCAGCCAGCTCCTTGGGGCTCCTCCAGATTGGGGAGGGGGGGAATTCATAGTCTTTTGAGGTATTTATTTTCCATTTGGACAGTTTCCTATTTCATGGGTTGATTGAGCCATTCACTCATTCAGTAGATATATTTACTGAGGGACTACTTGGTGCCAGGCACTGTGTTAGGTGCTAGGTGGTGAGTATGGTGACGACAGGTCCTGCCCTCATAGAATTGATATTGTTGTAACTGTTAAGCTGTTACTTCTTCAGCACCATGGATATTCTCTTACTGTAATTTCTCTAAGTCCTAATTCTGCCCGGTGGGTTGCAAACAATATTTCTAATTCCTCTTCCACAAGACAGAACTTCAGATACTAAATTGTGTTGTCATTTTGTCCCCAAATCCCTTTTTTTTTTTTTTTGGGTTTGCCATCCTTTGAGTTACTTCCACCATTTGGCATATGGCGTTGTCTAGAGCTGTGCAGCCTGACTTGGTAGCCCCAAGCTACAAGCAGATACATAAATTTAAATGAATTAGAATTAAACAAAACTAAAAATTCAGTTCCTCAGCTACACTAGTTACATATCAGGAGCTCAGTAGCTACATGTGGGTAGTGACTACTGCACTGGAGATAGAGAATGTTTCTTTGTGGTGGGAAGTGCTGTCAGATGGGGCTGGTCTGGCCCTTTGACCATCTGGGCCATGGATGCTGAATGAACCCTGGATTGTTGTCATGCTTATTAAATGGAACTGAAAAATAGGATATTGTTGATTCTGGTCTAGCTACTTCGGAGTATAACTGAACTAGCCCTTCTGTAGTTTTGAGTAGTATACTTTTGTTAATGAAATATAAGATGAATGTTTTTACTAACCATACTGTATGACTTACTCATCTTGAATTTACCATCAAGACATTTTATGTGCAGTCGTTTTCCATGCGGAGAGCAGTGTTTCTTCTCTCCACTGTTTGTCCACTTATAGTTTTAAACTCATGCTTAATGTTTTGCATTTACCTCTGGAGAATTCCATCTTACTTTCAGTTAATTGGGCACCTTGATGGATTTTTTTTTTTTTTTTCAGTTTTGCTTCTGATTTTTTAGAGTGGCTGTTTCCCTTCTTAGCTTCAGGTCATTCCCAAATTTAGTGGAATGATGGCAATATCGCCATCTGAGTTATTGATAAGAACGTGAATAGGACAGGCTCTGGATAGAGCCTTGTGGCTTCCCACTAGAGATTAGGGCTGATTTAACAAAGCCCTGGAGCTGTTGTTAAGAGAAGGACTCTGGAGGCAGACCCTCACAGGTTTAAATCCCAGCTTCCCTACTTATCAGCTTTGTAACCTTTCCCGAAATATTAACCTCTCTGTCTCTTAGGGAGTCTCTAAGAGGGACATTCTAAATTGATGTAGATATGGTTAATCAGTACTTTTAGAGGGTTATTTAGTCTACCTATTTTCATTACGTCCAGTCTACATTTTAAAATATTTCTGCATTGGAGTCAGTTATATGAAAAACCTAGTCAGAATGCCTTGCTGAATTCCAGATTTTATAACCATAGTAATCTCTTGATCACCAGCTTCAGTGAGTATGAAAAAATGGAATGAGCATTGTCTGGTATGAATTATTTTTAGCGAATCCATGCTGATTCCAAGTAATCGTTGCTGCATTGAGTGTTCACCCTGTCCCCCTTGTTAATAATGCATTACAGCAGTCTGTCTGGGATTGGCATGATGCTTACTGATATGTGATTGGCACAACTTGTATTTTTATTCCTTTTTATTCGCTGGTACATCTCCTATTCTCCTGGATTCTTTAGAGTTTACCATCGATGTTGTGGCTACTTCAGACTTCATGCCATGAGTAGCCTGGGCTTTAATTCATCAGGGCCAGGAGCTTCAGACTTACTGAGAGAGGGCAGGCACTCTGACAATCGTGGTACCTTGTTTTGGATCTCACTTCCCTGAAACAGTGTCCCCTCTCCCCTCTATGGAAAGCATCTCCTCTATCTTGAGGGAACACAGATGCAGACTGGAGGCTGAGTAATTGCACTTGCTGTCACTGTTAGTATCACACCACCCTCTCCAGGCGTCAGACCTATGTCGTCTTGTTGTTCTCCTTGCCCTGAGCATAACAAAAATAGCCCTTTTGTAGCTCTTTGCATTTTCTGCCGGGCTCAGCTCATTCTAGCCTTTTGCCTTCCTGACACTTGTATCAGCAGCTGAAGAGTTTCCATATGAGGATCCAGGCATTCTCCAAAGCAGGGGACTTTAAAGAGCTGGCTAGAAACAAAGCTATTCTACTGAGAATGACAGTTGGTGCATATCTTTGCCTCCACCTTCTCTTTGGACAACAAGCATTAATTTCTTTGGCTACTTTGGATATTAGCAGAGAATCAATTTCTCTAAATCTTCTCTCCCTTGCTTTTTTGCTTCCCTCCCTCTTGGCTAAAATCACGTTATTGAAACCTTTTCATGATGGGTGTAATGTACCATGGAAACTGGTTTTTAGACAGCAATGAGTTCTTTCTCCCCTTCCACACCCGGCTTTTTTTTTTTTTTTTTTTTTTGAGACGGGCTCTCACTTTTGTCACCCAGGTTGCAGTGCAGTGGTGCAATCTTGGCTCACTGCAGCCTCCACCTCCCGGGCTCATGTGATCTTCCCACCTCAGCCTCCCAAGTAACTGAGACCACAGGTATGTGCCACCATGCCCAGCTAATATTTTGTATTTTTGGAAGAGATAGGGTTTCTCCATGTTGCCCAGGCTGCTCTCAAACTCCCACACTCAGGTGATCCACCCGCCTCGGCCTCCCAAAGTGCTGAGATTACAGGAATGAGCCACCATGCCCGGCCCAGTTGACAGTGAGTTCTGTACAAGATAAAGGGTGCTGTCTACATACAGGCAAGTTTTAAAGGCAGCACCTTTAAAACACCAGCGCCATGGAAAGTCCACTCTCTGGTTGACACTGATTTAACAAAGTCCTAGAGCTGTTGATAAGAGAAGGACTCTGGAGCCAGACCCTCACAGGTTTAAATCCCAGCTTACCTAGCTATCAGTTTTGCAACCTTTCCCAAATTATTAACCTCTCTGTCTCTTAGGGAGTCCCTGTCTCAGAAGGCTGTTGCAAGATTCAAATGAACTAATGTAAACAAGTTTTCAACATAGTATTTGGTACATCGTTAGTGCTAAATAAAAGCTGTCTCATAGTAGCTATTATTATTTGCATACTGAGTCCCTCAAGATTAAAAGACCCCAAATAATTGAAATTAAAAAGCAGTCAACTGGCAAGATCTTCAATTCTAATGCCCAGGGAGGGACATGTGTAATCAATACCTGATTTTCTGTTACGCCAATCAATGTATCATCACCCAGGACATGAACAAGAGACAGAGAGGCAGTGCCAGCTTTGCCATTTTGAGGGACGACACTTCTTCCTTTGAAGAATGTCTACTCCACATCCTACTTCCACATCTGACCTGCTGTGTACATACAACATTATTTCACTTCATGTCTATGCATTCCCACTTGCTCCTTTTCTTCCTCAGATGGGAATTTACTTTATTGTTTACTTTTGCTTTTACCTTTCCCAAATGCCCTGGGACTCAGGCAGTTTGGGATTTTCACTTCGGTTTAGGCCCAGTTAACACAGTGAAACTTCACGTTCAGTGATCCGTGGATGGCAGTTTAGCAAGAAACAAAGAAAGCAACAAAAGCTTTGGCTTGCTTGGAAGCCTGCTCCAGGAGAGGACCCTTTTTCTTGTACAGATCTTATCACCATCTGAAAATAAATTTCCATGGTACGTTTATCCCCTGACCAGTGAAAACTCCTTTTTATAACAGATGTTCCCTTCTCCCTACCTTGTGGGAGATTGCACTGACTAGTGATCTTTACACCTCAGGGCCTTTGAACATGCTGTTCCCACTGCTTAAATGCTTTTCTTCCACATGTCCCTGGTCTGTCTCCTCCTTGTCATTCAGGCTCCAACTGAAAATGACAATCCCTGACTCCCCTTGCTAAATTATCCTCTCTGTGTGCTTCCCTTTCCTCATCACTCTTTCTTTGATCTAATTTTAAAATCAATATCTGACATATTAATTTTTTATGAATTTAAGGAGTATGAAAGCAGAGACCGGCCGGGCACAGTGGCTCACACCTGTAATCCAAATACTTTGGGAGGCCGAGGCGGGCGGATCATGAGGTCAGGAGATCGATACCATCCTGGCCAACGTGGTGAAACCCCATCTCTACTAAAATACAAAAACTTAGCTAGGTGTAGTGGCAAGTGCCAGTAGTCCCAACTACTTGGGAAGCTGAGGCAGGAGAATTGCTTTAACCTGGGAGGCGGGAGGCGGAGGTTGCAGTGAGCCGAGATCGCACCACTTGCACTCTAGCCTGGTGACAGAGCAAGACTGTCTCACAAAAAAAAAAAAAAAAAAAAAAAAAGGCAGAAATCTTGCCTGGCTTGGTCATTGTGGTGTCCCAGTGTCTGGAGGTAGTGTGTAGCACATAGTTGGGGCTCAAAAATATTTGGAGAGTGGATGGATTTTAAAATTTAATGCAGGGGGAGCTGCTATAGAGGAAAAAAAGCTTACATTCCGCATTTGGTTATGGGTAGCAGCCACCTGTGTTACCTCATGTTACATCTCCTCAGCCTCCACTGATTTTGGCCACAGCTGCAAGGCCAGTTCCCATCCCTAGCATTCACCAATTCTCTTGCCACCTTCCTCACTGGGCATTCCCCAGGGCACTGGTGGACCAGCAAAAGTAGCCCATGAGTTAACTGCCATTAACCTGGAAGTTAATGCCCCTGAGTCAGCAGAAGTGAGGAGTTGATAAATAAATGGCCTCACCTCCTGTCCTTCGGTGGATGATTCTGGGAGCATCTCTATGATTCTTGGGAGCCCCTGGTGGCATCCAGCTTCCGTTGCTCATATCAGCAGTCTTGATCATGCATTCTTGTGTTAAGTCCTTGTCCCAGGCTCTGCTTTGGGGAAAACCTCCCCTAAGACCCCATTCATATTGATAATTTCACTTCGTTGTTGCCTGTCCTTTGTCATAGCCTGCGTAGACACTTGCAATATAAATTGGGAAACTTTTATGAACCTCTTTACTATTATTTGCCTGCTTACGCATTTTATCTTTCATAATGACAAAGATCTCTTTGTCTGTGGACTTCTGACACCTGTCATCCTAAATATCTTAGAAACGTCATCTCCTTTTTCTCACAGCTCTTTACTGAGCAACTCGCTAGACTATGGCTCTCCCGGTTTCCTTCTTAAAGATGCAATCATGGAATCAAGCTTGCTGTTGCTTTCCCAGGGCATGCGTATTTATAGCACAGGCTTTTAGATTGTGGGCTAACTTTCAGAGGTGCTTGCTTTGAAATAGGCTTTCTGAAGGACCTCTGTGGGGATAATGAGGCCATTTCTACAGTAGCAAGTTGGAATACATTATAGGATAGTGGTTGCAAGAGGCACTTGAAACGATGGAGCTTTCTATACATGGCAAATTGTTTTTTTTTTTTTAACTTTCTAAAAACCATTCTGCAACAGTTTTTTGGTGCTTTTGTGACTGGTGTATGCCTTATACAGAAGTCATTGCATCATCTGTCAGTTTTCTTTCCAACTTCTGGAAGGATTAATGGGTTATAGGTTAGGCTCACATGGGATGGAAAGGAGGAAAGAGGGAGGAGGCAGCTGTGATATTGCACATCAAAGGTATAGTTTTGTCACCTCCAAGGATGGAGAGTCCTGAACCTTTCCTGTGCCATCGGTCCCTTTGGGAGTTTGATGAAGCCAGTGGATCCTGTCTCATAATAATGTTTTAAAAACACATAAAACAGGGTGATGAAATAATCTGTACACCAAACCCCTGTGACACACAATCCACTTATATAACAAACCTGTGCATACACTTCTGAACCTAAAATGAAAGTTTAAAAAACCCACGTTAAACAAAATTCATTGGATTTCAAAGGAAGCCATTATATGGAAATGTAATGATCAAAACATTAAAACATTTTATGATATAGAATATGTGTGCTTCTGTATTCATTTAACAACATGATCTTCAAGCAAGCCCGTTAACTACATATAATTATGAGGTTGTTGATGGACACACATTTTGAGGTCTTGCTGATAAACTTTAATGAGATTTGAAAGTACCTATGATTTCTATTTGCGGCCAAGTCATAGGAACTGCTAAATGGTTTGTTGCTGACATTTATAATTGAAGGAACAGATGAATTTCAAATAGAGGCTCATAAATATTAAGACGTCATTTTTTTTTCTCATCCCAGTTTATGGACCCCTGATTCTGTGCAAGGACCCCAGGTTCAGAATCCCATTCTCGAGGCTGGCAGTTGCTTTATAGCCTATGCTGAAGCTCCTGTTTTCTAGGTGGGTGGGTGACCCTTCGCTCCAGCTTCTGACTACCAAGAGATGCTAGGAAGGAAGACATTGGTTGAGTAAAAGCATTGGCTAGCACTGTGCCTGCCATTGTTACAGGACAGATAAATGTTAACAAGAAGAGGGAGGGTGCTGGGATGCTCTCCAGAGTCCTGTCCCTGATTTTTTTTTATTTTTTCAGTTCCTTTCATCTATTATAGAAATGGCCATTGATTGGGAGAACCGGTGATGTCTGAAATTACTTATTAGATTGAAAATACTTTGGAAAGTGATTTTACTAACTTGGGTTGTCAGGTTTTCTCAAGCAGGATCTGTTTGCTGATTGCTACTTTGCATAATGTTGTAGGATGAACAGGCCTGCTTCTTGTTTGGATGTCAAGTGTTTTCATGTCTGATAAGGTTCTGGTTGTTTCTCATACCCATGTACAAAAATATATACATATAAGGGAAACATGTTAAAAGAGGAAGACAAAAAGACAAGGTTGTAACTAGAGTGTGCATACAAAATACGAATGAGGCTGGACACAGTGGCTCATGTCTGTAATCCTAGCACTTTGGGAGCCTGTGGTAGGTGGATTGCTTGAGCCCAGGAATTCGAGACCAGCCTGGGAAACATGGTGAAACCATGTCTTTACAAAAAATGCAAAAGTTTTTCAGGCATGGTAGCATGTGCCTGTAGTCTCAGCTATTCTGGAGGCTGAGATGGGAGAATCACTTGGTCCTGGGAGTTCAAGGCTGCAGTGAGCCATGATCATGCCACTGCACTCCAGCCTGAGCAACAGAACAAGATCCTGTCTCCAAAAAAAAAAAGTGAATGATATAGGTATTATCTGAAAGAAAATGGTGGTATGGGTAAAGGAGAGGGAGGAGTGAATGCATTGATTGTGGAATACCCGCTTTGAGATCTTAGAAAGACAGAGTTGCCCGATGGTTAAGAGGGCAGACTTGGGAACCTGGGTTCATATTCTAGCTTTGCCACTTGGTAGCTGACCTTGGACAAATCACATCACCTCTCTGCCTCCACATATCCTTCTTTGTAAAATGGGGATACTGATAGCAACTGCCTCAAAGTACATTAGAGGGGATTAAATGAGTTAATGCATTGAAAATTCTTACAGCAGAGTTCTTATATAGGCTCTAGAAATGATTTTAACTGCTGCTGTTATTAATGATAACAACTATTGTTGGTACAGGTGCAATTTACAGAGTCCTTCACTATACCATGCCTCATTTGAACATTGGAGTGACCCAGGTAGTTATTTCCAAATCTATTTTCAGATAAAGAGCTTGAGGTTCAGAGAGGTCTAATGATTTGCCCACTGAAAGGATGTAAACAGTGAGGACAAGAACCCAAGCCTTGGGTTGGCAAGATCTGCCCTCCTTCCAGTGTGTTCCACTGTGTTTGGTATCAGCCAAAGTCGGCTTTTGCAGTTTGTTTCAGATTTTACAAATAGAGAGGGCTTATCCTTCAAGGATCTAGTGCTATTCAATATAACTTTCTGCAATAGTAGAAATAGATGTTCTAGAACGGTACTGTCCAATATGACAATATTACCATATGGAGCTATTGAGCACTTGATATATCGTTCCTGGAACTGATGAACTTGATTTTAAATTTTACCTAGTTAAATTTAAATTTAAATAGTCATGTGTGGTTAGTAGCTACTAATTGGGTAGCGTAGACAGAGTTTCCCTTGTCTCAGAAGGCTTGGGTATAAAGCCCAGCTCTACAACTAATTAGCTTTGTAACTTTGGGAAGGTAATTTCTGGGGGCTCATTTCTTCCTATCTATGAAATGGGCTAATTCTATTTAGATCATTACAGAACTCCAGCGAGGCCAAGCAAAGATAAGAATTTTTTTTTTTAAGTGAAATAGCTGTAGGAGTTCTTGAGGAATTCAAGGGAAGGCACAAAGGCAGGCCAAGGAAAGTCTTGGAACTAAAAATAGAATGACCTTCAGGGACCTGGATCATCCTCTTCTAGTCTTATTTCTGTTTTGTGTGCATCTGTGTCACTCTTGTCTCTGTGAAGTCTGGCTTTCTTTGTACCCCCTGCATGGATGAGGGAAAGCTGGCCACCTCATACCTCCTAAATTTATATATTTCTCCCTTGACAGCTAATTCTGGAATTATTAGCTGTTTCTCATTCTCAATTCTAAGTTGCAGGAAGAGGAAACTTCCCTTGGCTTGGCTTGAATTAGCCATGGGTGGCTGAACTACATAGCAAACCATGCTGCCCTGCCCTTTCTTAGAAGGTTTGATGGGGGCTGGGGATGTTCCTTAGTGAAAGCAGTAGTTGTGAATTGGGTCAATGTCTAGGAAAGTATCTTTGGTTAGAAATTTCACTGCAAGGTGGAAACTGTGATTGCAAAACCAAATTTATTAGGTAAAGGAAATTGGATAGCCTGATTAAGTTTAGGTGTTCAAATTCATTCATTGATTCAGCAAGTATTTGTTGAGTGCTTTGAACTTGCTCTGTTAATGGCTAGAGATGAGAAACAATACTGAGAGAAGAGGCCTGATCTTTGCCCTCACAGAGCTCCATTCTGATAGGGAATTCTCACGTGAGTATAAAAAGGCAGTTCTAGAGAGTACCAAGAAGAAAAGACTAAAATTTGGGATTTTAGCTAGTGAGTAGAGAGTGCTTCTCTGAGGCAGTAATATTTGCCCTGAGATATGAAGGATGAGTAGGAGTTAACTTAGTGGAGGACAGAAGAATGTGTTTGCCTCTGAACAGAAGGACTGCCATGTGCAAAGACTCTGTGGCAGGAAGGCTGGAAAAAGCTGGATACTATTGGAATTATATTGCTTCTGTTCCTTCTGGCCCCAGTTACCAAAGTTACTTTGGAATTAATGGTTTCCAGGCAGCTTTATTATTATTATTGTTATTATTATTATTATTATTATTAAGAGAGAGTCTCGCTCTGTCACCCAAGCTGAAGTACAGTGGTGCAATCTCGGCTTACTGCAACCTGTGCTTCCCAGGTTCAAGTGATTCTCATGTCTTAGCCTCCCCAGTACCTGGGATCACCACACCCAGCTAATTTTTGTGGGGTTTTTTTTTGTGTGTGTGTAGAGACGGGGTTTTGCCATGTTGCCCAGGCTGGTCTTGAACTCCTGAGCTCAGGCAGTCCCCTGCCTCAGCCTCTAAAAGTGCTAGGATTACAGGTGTGAGCTACCATGCCAGGCCTATTATTTTAATTAAAGGTTAAATGTCTTTTAGGTGGTGAAAATAAATTTGCTTTCCAGATATTAATTTTTATGTTACACTGCATATTATGGTGATCTGAGTTTTTATATGCATTTCTTCTTTTGGAGATGAATAGTACATTTAATACCTTGAAGGCATAAACTAGGAAGAGAGGTCATTCTCCCTAGTCTCTTGTGTTTTTCTGCTTTGGAAGTCTCCTAAAGTGTGTGGTGCATCTCTTGTGTGTTGGAGTTACGGGATCGTGACCTAATATTTCCTTATATAGGTATACTTGCTGCCAGGATGTTTCCCTGATGCTGAACAAAGCCTTGATGAGTGAATTTGTGTTTGAAACTGTGGACTCGACATAGAAATTTCTTAGGCCTCAAGTTCTGGTTGTAATGCATTATAAATGTGAGCTGCTGCTTTTTTAGATCCTGAATAGGAGGAATGGCTTCCTAGGCCTTTATGTGAGTCAATGATGTCAAACCATGGAAGAAGTTTAAGAAGCCTTCCGTAAATGCCAAAACTTTTTTTGAAATGAAGAAAAAAAAAATCCAGGGTATATTATTGTCTGTGGAAAACCACTTTTGGTTATACCAGTGTGCCTGAATTTTATGTTTAATTTTCATATTATATTTTATTTAGCTGGCTATGTCTAAAATAATATTTCTACATGGAATATTAAAAATTATTAATGAGGTAGTTCTTTTTTCTACTAAGGCTTTAAGATTTGGTGTGTATTTTACACTTAGTATCTCAGTTTGGATGCTAAATTTTCATTGGAAATATTTTAAAGGTATTTCATTTATTTCATAAAGTTTACACATGAAAAAGTAGATATGTGGCTGAAATTTTTGTGATGTATTTCCTACGCAACTATGGCCAGTGTTGGGAAGACTCCATCTTTAACAACTGCATCCTCAACCCGAGAAATACTCTGAGTTGGGTTTTCTGTAGTGTCCAAACTTCAGTCTTCGGAAGGTCTTGGCTGACCACTTACTACCCTACTTCAATTCCCCTTCTTGTTTTCTCAAGTTTTTTTCTGGTCAACACTCCGTTTTCTTCCCAGGTAGTGGAATCTCCCAGCCTAGTTTGGAATCCTGAGTCTACCACTAATATTGTATACTTGGGTAAGTAAACAGGTTTACTTATTTTCTCCCCTGTTAAACAGAGATGTAAACAAAACAAAACAGACTTCCTTACAGGGTTATTCTAAGGATTCAACAAGGTGAGCGATAAAGTGCTTGATTGGTCCAATATTTGACCCAGAGTACACATCTGCTAAATTATTATTTTTTATTTTTTTGAGATGGAATCTCATTCTGTCACCCAGGTTTGAGTGCAGTGGCACGATCTTGGCTCACTGCAACCTCTGCCTCCCAGGTTCAAGCCATTCTCCTGCCTTGGCTTCCCTAGTAGCTGGGAGTATAGGCGCATGCCACTATGCCTGGCTAATTTTGTATTTTTAGTAGAGATGGGTTTTCACTATGTTGGCCGGGCTGGTCTCCTGACCTCAGGTGATCCGCCCACCTTGGCCTCCCAAAGTGCTGGGATTACAGGCATGAGCCACAGGGCCTGGCCCACATATGCTAAATCATTATCATTATAACAGATTATTTGATTCTCTTCTCTTGACTTAAACACGAGGGCAAAACAATCAGATATGCCTTTCAATATTTTCTAGGGCCTGTGAAAACTTTTCCGGATTCTTGGATCATACATAACAAGTTGATTTTAATCTCAGATGAAGCGACTGGTTGTGAATCACTGCTGGTCAAGACTGACCTTTGCTCAAGCTATAAAATGTATCTCCTTGGGGTCCCTTCCCATCTCACCCCCTTTTCACCTTGTCCTTCTCCAGCTCTCCTGATTGCACTCACTTCCCTGTGCTACATGTCCTGGACCTTGTTCCTCCCATTTGTATTTACCTTAAACCAAACCTGACCAGTCCTTTGTCTCATTCCCTTACAACCTTGCTGTCTACCAGGAAATCGGTCAATGAATCCCAACGTGATCTGTTGTCTGTGACTTCCTGTGATGTACAGTCTGGGTAACATTTTTCATTTGGAAAGAATGCTTTCACCTGAGGTAACCATGTCAAGGGGGAAGTTTTGAGTTTTGTTCTGGCAAGTAGGTTGGGTAAAGAAAAGGAGAGTCAATGAAGAGACTCTTAGGACAATCTGAACTTTGGACCAGTTAGTGTGTGGTGTCTTGTTGATATATTCATTTATTTGTGTATGTCTTCATCAAAACAGATTTGAGAGTGACTTTAAGAATAATCATTGAAATGAGAGATAAAGGGAAAAATAAGTTTTTTTTTTTTTTTGAGATGGAGTTTCGCTTTTGTTGCCCAGAATGGAGTGCAATGGCATGATCTCAGCTCACTGCAACCTCTGCCTCCTGGGTTCAAGCAATTCTTCTGCCTCAGCCTCCCAAGTAGCTGGGATTACAGGCATGTACCACCATGCCCGGCTAATTTTTGTATTTTTAGTAGAGATGGGGTTTCACCATGTTGGTCAGACTGGTCTCAACCTCCTGATCTCAGGTGATCTGCCCTCCTTGGCCTCCCAAAGTGCTAGGATTACAGGCATGAGCCACCGTACCTGGCCAAAAATAAGGATATGCAAAATTAAGCATAAGATTAACATATAAAAGGCATGGTGAAAGGTCCTGTTCACTTACTGAAGATGAACTATAAGTTTGGCTGTCAGCTTCCTAGTAGCCAAAGTGAAGAGTAAAAAACAATAGATTAGGCCAGGTGTGGTGGCTCACACCTGTAATCCCAGCACTTTGGGAGGTCGAGGCGGGCAGATCACTTGAGGTCATGAGTTCGAGACCAGCCTGGCCAACATGGCAAAACCCCATCTCTACTAAAATACATAAGTTAGCCAGGCATGGTGGTGTGTGCCTGTAGTCCCAGCTACTCGGGAGGCTGAGGCAGGAGAATCACTTAAACGTGGAGGTGGAGGTTGCAGGGAGCCAAGATCGTGCCACTGTACTCCAGCCTGGGTGACAGACTGAGACTTCGTCTCAATAAAAACAAAACTAAACAAAAACAACAGATTGTATGAAGTACAGTGTCCATAAGATAAAAATGAGTATTATTGAAACTTGGACCTTATAGTTAGTTCGGTAGTTTTCTCCCATATGGTAGTTTGCTCCCACATGGAGTGTCTGAGATACCCAGCAGGGATGTGAGAGGACCCCATTTAGAGACCTGGGCTTCACAGGTACCTTCCTCTCCAGATAGCTGGCCAAATTCATTCTCTGGTACTTCTCGTCACAACCTTAGTCTGCGAACAAGCAGTCAGTAAGGTGTTTTGCCACTTTTTCTTCTCTTGAGGCCATCTATGTCAGTATTTGTTGTATTTGCCCATGAGACAGGACACCAGCTCTAGAGAGAGGTTAAAAAACCAAAGGCATATTGCAAGACTGGTAATAACATTTTGCTCACTTACTCAAGCATTCATTCATTCACAGATTTATTGAGAACCTGTTGTGTGCTCGGTGCTACTTTTGGCCTTGGAAGATCAGTTTTTCTGGGGCTGTGTTGTCACCATCCTGCTCCAAGCCATCACCATCACTTGCTTGGATGGCTGCAGTAGACTCCCTGTTTCTGATCCTGCCCCCACATCAGGACATTCTCTACCCAGTAGCTGGAGGGGACTTGTGAAAACCTAAACCATCTCCTGTTTCTCTCCTGCTTAAAACTTTTATACCACATTTGGAATAAAATTCTAACAGCACACTGTGGCCTACAAGCTTCTGCCTGGGCTGTCCCTGGATACCTCTCTGCCATCACCTGCTACCTAACATTACCTCCTACCTCTCTTTGCCTTGCTTACTCCCCTCTGGCCGCCCTAGCTACCTCTCCGCTCCTGAACACACCAAGCTTATTTTAGCTTCAGGCCCTTTGTGCTGTCTATTTACCTGGAATATGCTTCCCTTGGAAGGTCACATTATGTAATTCACCATGATGTCACAGTCACCTTCTCAGTGAGGCCAGGCCATCCCTGAACACCCACTCCAAGTAGCTAACCTCTTTTCCTCCAAGCTCAGCTAGTCTCCATCACATTGTTCACTTTTGTTTTCTCTGTAATGCTTCTGTCAGTCCACAGTTAACCTTATTTATGCTTGTTTACCTGTTTGTCCCCACATGCTATAATGCAAGCTCCAGGACACTGGAGATCTTGTCTACCCTCTGTGTCCAGTACTCAGCACAGGCTCTGGCACAGAGAGTTGATTAAAAAAAAATCCTTGTTGAATTAATCATGCAGAGGTGACCCATTGAACACAGAAATAGAGCATGGAGGCTGTGCTAGCTCTTCTGTCTAACTTCCCTGTGCATAGCTAATTCCCCCTACCCACTGTATCTCCCCTTCTCTTTTCTCTACATGAGTTCTGTGGTTTCCTTTAGTGGCTCTTCCACTTCCCCCACCTAATCAAATCAAAACAAAACAAACCCATGCACATATACAGACCTTTTCTGTCCTAAAGAACAACAAACAAAACCAAAAACAGCTGGGCACGGTGGCTCACACTTGTAATCCCAGCACTTTGGGAGGCCAAGGTGGGCGGATCACCTGGAGTCAGGAGTTCACGACCAGCCTGGCCAACATGGTGAAACCTCATCTCTACTAAAAATACAAAAATTAAGGCTGGGCGCAGTGGCTGACGCCTGTAATCCCAGCACTTTTGGAGGCTGAGGCAGGCAGATCACCTGAGGTCAGAAGTTTGAGACCAGCTTGGCCAACATGGTGAAATGCCATCTCTACCAAAAATACAAAAGTTAGCTGGGCATGGTGGCGGGCGCCTGTAATCCCAGCTACTCAGGAGGCTGAGGCAGGAGAATTGCTTGAACCCAGGAGGCAGAGGTTGCAGTAAGCCGAGCCTGGGCGATAGAGTGAGACTCCATATAAAAGAAAAAAAAAAATTAGCCCAGCATGGTGGTATGCACCTGTAATCCCAGCTACTTGGGAGGCTGAGGCAGGAGAATTGCTTGAACCTGGGAGGTGGTTGTTGCAGTGAGTGGAGACCACGCCATTGCACTCCAGCCTGGGCAACAAGAGTGAAACTCCGTTACAAAAAAAAAAAAAAAAAAAAACAACAAAACAAAACCAAAAACACCCTCAAACTTCTTTTACTCCTTTCCATCTTTACTTTTACTGTTCTGTGCTGTTGCCTCTTCCAGGAAGTTTTCCTGGATTACAGCAGTCCCCAGTGATCTTACCCTTTTTCACATGGTTGAAGTCTTCGTTTTCATTATGCTAAAACACACTGCCAAATATTGAATGGCCTACTCTGTTGGCTGCTCCTTGTGTGTTTTTGTCTTTTCCAGTTAGATTTGTCTTGAATTGACAAGAATCAGTCTTCTTAATTTCCCCCAGCATGTCCCAGTATAATGCCAGCGCTGAGTCTACTTTCAGTACACACAGGCTGGATGTTTGAACATCTTTAAATAGCTTAGGACCTTTGATAGTTTGTAGCATAGACTTGTGTTATAGAAGTAACATGGCCAGGCGTGGTGGCTCACGCCAGTACTTTGGGAGCCCAAGGCAGGAGGATCGCTTGAGCCCAGGAGTTCGAGACCAGCCTGGGCAACGTGGCAAAACCCTGTCTCTACTAAAAATACAAAAAATGAGCCAGGCATGGGGATGCATGCCTATCATCCCAGCTACCCGGGAAGCTGAGGTGGGAGGATCACATGAGTCCCGGAGATGAAGGACGCAGTGACCCCTGATTGTGCCACTGCACTCCAACCTGGGTGACAGAGTGAGACTCTGTCTCAAAAAAAAAAAAAAGTAACAAGTAACAGGAAGAACCAACAAATACTGAATCCTATTAAGCCTGCATTTATTATGTGTAGTATTCCATAGAAATAATTACCATTTTATTTAGAAGCTGTTAGTATATTTTGATTTAACTTTTTCTTTTGGTAATACTATTTAGTGTGATAGTGTTATTTAAATTATATCTTTTGTTTATTTAAGGATAGTTTGCATTCTATTTATAAATATGGCTTTACTAAAAATTTAAAGGTGTAATTTTTATAACAAAAACATACATATTATAAACCAGTTAAAAATGTTAGCATAGTCAAAAGATTTCCTTGTTTTGTCCACAGGAGGGCACCATTGTCAAACAAAAGATGATTTTAAGGTTGAACTGTAATACAGGTTTAGATTAAGCTTTTAAGAAGCCTTTATCCCACTAACAGATTAGAAAGGCCAATATTGTCTGCGACGGGCTTTGTCTTGCCATGTAATCCACTCATGGCTGAATTTACTGTGTATATATGTCCATGAGCTGTTTGTTAACAGTAGCTAAATCACACTGTACTTTTCCTAAAATGCTCTGCGAGTTATTGTTACAGCTGGAAGGCACCTTGGAGATCATCCGATTAAACTGTATTTGTTTACAGATGAGGAATTTGGGAAGCATAGAGATTAAATGACCATTCATTTGGGAGTGAAACTGGGGGCTTACATTTATTCATTTATTAACAAAACATATTTAACTTCCATGGTATGCAAGATATTATACTAGCAGTTGGGGTAGAAGAGAAATAAGACATTATCCTCCCCTCAAGAACTTTACATTCTGGTTATAAGTAAATAGACTCTCACTTGCCCATAGTAATGATGATAGTATTAGAAGACCCGTTATTTAATGTTTACAAATATTTTTTATGTAGAAGTTAGATCCTATCATGTAAAAACTTTTCAGATAAAATTCAAGTACTTGGCAACTTGTAGATAATCTCCAAAATTTATGTTGGCTATTGATTATGTTAAATAAAATCCTTAGACATTCTGTTTTGAATATTTGAAAAATGAGAAATGAGAGGAAAATTTCCAATTAAAAAGTGGTCTAATTAAAAGAAAGAAACCCTCTGCTGTAAGGATAATTGGGCCTTGAGAGATTTATGGCTAAATTGTCATTACCGTTAACATTTGTTCAGCCCCAGACCTGGGCAATTTCACTTGGACAACAAGCTGTGGAGCCATGCTGGGTGCTGCTGATTTTGGTGAGCGCATTTTATTTTATGTAACTTGCCAGCTAAGTTTTCAGTTTTATGTATACCGGATCTCAATTATCCATTATTACTTACCAGTGATTGCTTTTGTACTTTTTACTTCACGGTCACTTGAAGGCTAGAGTTTTTCTTCATTAACGAAATGCGTGGTTTGACCATATATCCATTAGGAAGGAATTTATCAGTGCACTTAAATGAAGATGCTGTGTGGTTTTAAGGAATTTCTCAGTTCTTAAAGTGACAGAGTGTAAACCATATATAAACATAGCATGTCTATTTATTTAAATCATCTCTGACTAGAAGAGCCTTTTTTAAAAATGGGAGAAGAATCTTATTTCTTTCTTTGTACATATTTATGGGCATATGTACAGTTTTGTTACATGTATAGATTGTGTAGTGGTCAAGGCAGTGCTTTTAGTGTATCCATCACCTGATTAATGTACATCGTACCCATTAACTGATTTGTCATCATCCACCCCCCTCAAAGCTTCTCACTCTGCTAAAACAACTCTCTACCACCTAATTTAGATGAGATGGTATTGGTAACACTTGAAATTAAAATGCCATTTATAAAATTCTTTAATATTTAATAGACAGTTATTGTCTTTAATGGCTCATTTACGACATACTTTAGCATGTTGTAAAATGGTTCAGTAGTAAATTCTTCACTGATGTTTTTAAGGAAGCAATAAAAAGCAATTTATGACAGGTATATACCACATATTGGTGGAAAAACATGTCTGCTTTAACATGTAACAATGAACATTCTCTAAATTACAAAAGTAATTCCACATATGTGGTAATTATAAATGATGGCTCAGTGGAGGTTCTGCCGTGTATCAGTGCTTGAAATATATTCACATAAACGTTGGTAACCTGTTAAGCACGTTTACTTTCATCAGTACACTCTTTAATATAAGAAGATCATTAATACCTGCCTTATTTCAGGATATATTTGTCAAGAGAGAAGTTACATTTCATTGTGCATGCTTTGGTGGAAAAGCTGTTTGCAGATTTCTAAAGACAATTCAATGTGATTGTGTTATTTAAGCAACTGGAAATGGAAACATCTTACCTCATTTCTGTCTAGAGAAATGATGAATGGTTTTATATAGGCAAGTTCTGCTTCGAGATTTCTATTGATTATCCCAGAATGGAAAGACATCACTTAGTGGGATAGTCTCCCCCCATCCCTACCCTTCCACTCATAAAACCCTCTAGTTACTCCCCAAACCCAGATTGCTGCTTTCTGAAACATTTCTCACTTCCATCATCTTCTGTCTGGGTGGAAATTAGTGTGGAAAAATGATTTACCACAATGTCTAAACTCTTTAGGGTGTCACCTCTTACATCATTAGCTGAAAAAATTATTCCTACTTGTGACCTAGTACCCAAGGGGCTGAGTACAGAAGGCACCAGGCTATCCCGGTAGATCCCAGCCCGGGAGGTCAGAGATGAACTGATGGTGAGTCTGGAAATAGCTAATTATCCAAACCTCCTCACTCTGGAGGTGATGCAAGATGCGCTTGGAGGTTTCCCTGGTGAGTGGGCAGGCGGAAGAGGGCAGTGTGGTTTAGTAGCGCTTGGGCTATTTGTTTGTTATTAAGCAGATTCTGTTTTGCTGTGTACTGTTGCAAAAATGCTTTTGAATTCAAATGTGTTAGGAGATGAGTTTGAGTGGATGCACAGACAAAAATCCATTTTTAATGTTTTGGTGCTGAATTCCTTCATAGAAATCAACCGAAGTAATTTAGCCTTCATGTATGATGTTCTGGCTCTGGTATATCTTCACTGAAACGTTTTAGAGAGTTCTATTCAGAAGTGCAGCTGTTTTCCATCTGTTTAAAAAAATGGTGGTGAAGGCACTCAAGCTGTATATAATTCTTGCATACTTGGTCTTAATTTGGGAAATGACATTAGTAAGCCTTTAATAAATCTGTAGCAAATGAGAAGCGTGTGCTACTGTTTTTCACTAGCTTTTCAGAGATGAGGCAATATTTATTTAGGCATTAATGTAACCCATCATAGGCACAATCCGAGCATCTGCTAACAAATTCAGTCCAATTGTCTACACAAATTCAGCCACAGACAGAATTTTTAATGTCAGATTGATGGCCAATGTCTTCAAGTCCTGAAGAAAGACAGATTTATTTTCCTCCTGTTTACTAAAGCATGAAAAGGGACTGGTATTTTTTGGAAATACTTTTACTAGAACTGAAACTGTAGGTACCTTGGTACCAGACAGCATAAATTAGAATCTTGGCTCAGCCACTTACTAGCTAAGTGAGCTTGGACAAGCCACTTCTACCTATGCCATATCGTGATGTAAATAAATCCTTCTTTTAAAGTGAGTTTATATTTTAAAATGACTAACAAGTGCATGGTTCCTAGCAGGCGCTATGTCAGTGTTTTTAAAATAAAAACAAATAAACCTTCTCTGGAGGCTTGGATGAATGCTCAGAGAGTTGAATTAACCAGAACATTCAAAGTTTCACTCCCCTTATTGCTTAGAATTGGCAATAAGCTCTCAATCATTTTAGTATATTTTATAAACTGAAGGCTTTTAAGTACGTATGTAATGTCTTAATTTGGTATAATTTCCAACTTAATGAAAAGTTCATAGAAGAGTACAAAGAATTCCCATATACCTTGTGCCCTGATTCACCAATTGCTTATCTTTTGCTTATTAGTTTTTGCATTCATTAATTCCCTCTCTCTTCTTCGTTCCCTCTATCCTGCTCTTCTCTCTCTCTCTTTCCTCTTGACTTCTTCCCGCCCATGTCTTCTTAAAGTCATTTGAAAATAAATGGGAGGCATTTGCCTCTTTATTCTTAAATATTTCAGGATGTATTTAATAACAAGCGCATTTTGTTTCTTAACTACAGTATGAGGATCAAAATGAGGAAATTTAATGTTGATAGAACACTGTAATGCAATCTACAGGCTATATTCAGATACTGTTGATTTTCTCAATAATGTCCTTTATGGCTACGTATATGTGTCCTTGTTTTTGTGTGGGCGTACAGTTCATTCTGAGAATGACTATTTTTTCCTGGTCCAAGATCCAATGTAAGATCACAGTTGCATTTGGTTGCCATGTTTCTTGCCTTTATTTGAGACAATTCTCATGGTTATTTTAATTTTTTTTGTCTTTCATGACCTTGATACTATTTAGGAATGCAGAGAAATTATGTTGCAGGATGTTGCTCATCTTTGAGTTCATCTGATTTTCCTCATAGTTAGATCCAGGTTTAAGGTCAGTGTGTCTTTCAATTTTAAGAGGAACTGGTATTTCATCATCGTAGAGCTTTAGAGTGAAAAGATGGGGGAAATGTGATGCCCTGCAGATTCACATGTGGAGTGAGGTGGGTGTAGCAGACCGAAGAGGTATTCTGAAGGTGCTCATCTACAAGTGAATGACTGTATTCTGAAAGAATAGTTCTCTGAGGGAATTCACCTCACCAATAATGGAGGCAAGTAGATCAACAGACGAGGAAGGCACAGCCTCTCTATTTTCCTTGATAAGAAATCAAGTGTAGGTAGAATTCTTTCTTGTGTAACATGGAAATAAATTAAACATCTGAAGAATGGGCTCTTCTGCCTGGGAACCTCAAAGTTTCTTGGTACTGGGAGACATAAATAGGCTTTCTGCTCTTTTGTAGTAAATCAGTAACTGTCTCCACATAATACCCACACATCAGGCAGAAGGTGAAAAATGCAGCCCAGCATCTACCATCTTTTTAGTTCATTCCGAGAATGACCAGACATGTTCTAAAAAAATTTTTTTAGTCTAGATATGGGCAATGTCTTTCATCATTGAAAACACTGAGACTCTTTAAAAACAAATGACTTTTGAAGCAGACTGATAGGACTGTGTTATAGTTGGGAACAACAGAGGAATAAAATGATTGCAAGTAAATGCTTTCTTTTGGTGCCATGCACAAAGTTATTGATCTTGAATGTACTGAAGTTAGAAGTGACACAGTTTGGTTTAAATGTGCCTTCCAAAACTCATGTTGAAATTTAATTGTCATTGTGATGGTATTAAGAGGTAGGATTATGAAGAGGTGGATTAGGTCGTAAGGCCTCCACCCTCATGAATGTATTAATGTCATTATCTCGAGGGCTGTGTTCCTTATTGTGAGAGTGGGTTGTTATACAAGCAAGTTCAGCCCTTTCTCACTCTCTTGAGCACTCTTTCCCTTCCATCTTCTGCCATGGGATAATGTAGCAAGAAGGCCCTCACCAGATGCTGGCACCTTGATATTAGACTTCCCAGTTCTGGAACTATGAGAAATAGATTTTTTTAAAGGTATTCTGTTTCAGTTTCAGGTATTCTGTTACAGCAGCAGAAAACAGACTAAGGCAAAAAATTGGTACAGAGAATGGGGTTATTGCTATAACAAATACTTGAAAACGTGGAAGTAGCTTTGGAGTTGGGTAATGGGTAGAGGCTGGAACGGTTTTGAAGTAAATGCTGAAAAACTGTATTGCTGTGAATGGAGTGTTAAGGGTGGCTCTGGTGAGGGCTCAGAAGAGAATAGCTGTAGGGAAAGTCTGAGACTTCTTAGAGATCACTTAAGAGGTTGTGATCAGAATGTTGTTAGAAATATGGACGGTAAGGGCCATTCTGATGAAGTCTCAAGCAGAAATGAGAAACATGTATTGGAAACCAGAGTAAAGGCAATCCTTGTTTTAACATGGTAAAGAATTTGGCTGAATTGCGTCCATGCACTAAGGTTTTAGAAGATGGAAGTGTTTTATAAGATTCCATTAGAAGATGGAATTTAAGAGCAATGATCTAGGATATGTGGCAGGAGAGTGTTCAAGGTGCTGCATGGCTTCTTTTGGGTGCTTACAGTAAAATGAGTGAATAGAGAAATTATTTAAAGGCAGAATTTACAATTAAAGGGGAAGCAGAACAGAAAGATTTGGAAGACTCTCTGCCTGGCCATGTGAAGAATAAAACAGCATATTTGGGAGAGAATACTAAGGGTGTGATCAGGCAAAAGAGATTGCTAAAATGATTGATACAGCTGGAATGGAGCCAGGTGCTTGCTGTTCGAGACAATGAGAAAATTACCCTGATGATATTTCAGAGATCTTTCAGGCAAGCTAGCACCTCGAGGGCAAGATTTCAAGAGGGGTACCTGTGGGACCTCAGCATTCAATGCCCTATGCAGCCTTGGAATTCTCCCCAAATTCCAATGCAGCACCCCTCAAGCAGGCCCAGGTACAGCTAGTGCCAGAGCTTCAGAGGGCACAAGTGGTATGCCTTGATGGTGTCCACATGGTCTGATCCTGTGGAAGTTCAGAGTGCATGAGCCTTGGGGCCATAGTCACCTCCACATAGATTCCAAAGGATGTATCAGACAGTCTGGGGTCCTGGCAGAAACTTGTTACAAGGAAGGAGCCACCACAGAGAGCATGTACTAGAGGGCAGTCATGGGAGCGAGGCTACCTCAGAGACTCCCAAAATGTAGAGCTGCCGGTGTACAACTCCAGCCTGGGAGAGCTGCAGGCATAAGACTCCAACCCAAGAGAGCTGCTGAGTGGATCAGGTCCAGCAAAGCCACAGGGGCAGGGCTGCCCTTGGCATTGGCAACCTAATTCCTGCTGTAGCATGTCCAGGATGCAGGACGTACAGAGCCAAAGGACATTATTCTCCAGCTTTAAGACTTGATGTTGTTTTACTTGTTGGGTTTTGGACATACTGAGAACCAGTAACTTCTTTTCTTTTTCTATTTCTCCCTTTTGGAATGGGAATGTCTGTTTTATGCCTGTTCTATCATTGTGTTTTGGAAGTAGATAACTTGTTTTGATTTTATAGGCTCACAGCTGGAGGACATTTGAGGTGGGATGAATCTTGAGTCTCATATCTGATTTAGATGGAACTCTGGACATTGGGCTTTTGAATTGATGCTTTTGGGCTATTGAGATGGAATGAATATATTTTGTATGTAAGAAGAACATGAGTTTTGGGAGGCCAGAGGTGGAATGTTGTGGCTTGAATGTCTCCTCCAAAACTCATGTTGAAATTTAATTGCCTTTGTGCTATTGGACTTCCTAGCCCCTAGAACTGTGAGAAATAAATTTCTTGGTAAATTACTCAATTTCTGTTCTGTTACAGCAGCAGAAAACAGACTAAGACATGACAAGAAAGAGTTAATTCTTTCAAGTAAGTGCCTCAGGTACACTCTGGGAAAATATGACTGAATGAGTTACTGCTCAGCCTAAAATTAAACTCCTGGCTTCTTGTCTGGCATATGAACTGTTAGATCCCATTACTTTCCACTGATGGATCTATTTTTTTAATGAATTGAAAAAAGAATACCCAGTGGTTCCTTTTGTGTGAAGAAAATAAGATAAATATTAGCCAGGAAAGGTCATTTTGGTTTCCAATATGTGGGGAGTTCATTATGATGGGTTCTGATAAATTATATTGTGTAGTTCTTTCTGATAGCAGAAGGTCACATCATGCCGTTGGGTGGACGTAAGGACAAACATACTTAATAAAGTTGGAGGATCTGGGAGATGAACATTTTCAAGTTGTTTTTTTCTGAGCAACTCATGTTTATACAGATATTTAAAGCCATTTCTCTCTTGTTGAACTAATTACTCAAGGCCCATACTCTCTTACATGCAGCCCCAAAGTGGTGAGTCTTCAAATTTATCACCGAAAGTGTTCTCTAATCAAACTTGTGGAATTATCTTTGGGTTATCTAAGAGAAAAATCTCAGTTGTGCTTGGTGGTGGATTCTTAATTGGTTCTACAGGATTCTAAAGTAATTAGACTGCATTTCAAAAATCATTTTATGTTATATTTGCAACTTGAATATTTATTAACACATATCATAATTTTTCTCTGATCTTTACCACTGGGAGGGATGTATTTAACTTAGCATCGTTACAAATGGTATAGTTTCATGTTCTGTTTTTTTCTTAAGATGTCTTTGCTTTAGGGTCATCTGAGTCCTTTTACAAATGTGTTCACTAAGTAGAAAAATCCTTTTAGGTTTATGCATTGAGGGAGTGTCAACTACAGTATTCACAAGTGTTCTTTATATTTTGGTATGGTGGATTATATTGGAAACACTTTTTCTCTTGGTGTCCTATTAATATTTTTTCAAAAAGCAACCTCATAGATTGTCTAGCATCATCTTCAGGCTTATGTCACACAAATCCAAGAATTCAGATCTTCGTGCTGGCTTTTCCACTGCTCCATGGGCTTGGGCAAATTGCATGTCTTGGGAATGCATTATCTCCAACTTCCATTTTTCCTGATGGTCAATGAAATGGGAGAGTGAAATTTGTGCATTTCAAATGATTTGGGACCCTCTGTTAAATTTTGAATACCCTTCCTGCCGCAGAAAGTTCTTTACAACTATATGGTGTTAACTAATATGTGGCTAGTTAATGACTGTAGAATTCTATATCTTTTCCTCCCTAACAGTAGGACACCTTACAACTATGGATATGTTTGGCTGTCTGCCACTTGCCTGAAACTGCATGTGTCATGGTTAAAAACCATTATTTTGCTACTGGAAATTAGTTTCATTTTAACATTAAAATGCTAATTGATTCCTTTTTTTTGGCCTTTTTAACATAGGTCTTCTGAGCTACGATAATTTTTTGGAACGGCAGAAATGATTGGTTCTAGCAACAGATGGGAATTTGGAGTCACTCTGAAATATATCCTGGAATAATTGTGTTTGACTAGAACCACATCTTATGAGGTCCCCAAGGTAAGATTATTTTAACGTTCGCCTGGACATGATATCTTTACAAAGTATTGAGAATTTAGCAAAAGTGAGTATCCTGGAGTTGATGATCCTTTTTAGAAGCCTGCTTTTACACTTTTTGGGAATTTGGGGAAATGTTGATTTTTTCATTTTAGCTTTCATCTGTGAAATGAAAATTATTTCAGTTTGCAAAATAGTACTTTGGTTTATTCAGTAGGGGAAAAAATGAGGAAATACAAATCTATTGCTGAATAGCTTTCTGGCCCCACCCCTACCACTCTGCCCTGGCATTTCTCTGGGGGGATGGTTGTTGAGCTATTGTTAAGTGAATACTTGTTTTAGAGTTGCTACTAATCCAGCAACTTGTTACATAGAATTGTCCACGTAAAAAGAAGATAGATTAGGGATCATTGCCCAGGATTTGGAATGTGTGCCCTTGAGACTTTTGATTTAAGGCATTTGTTGTTGGAATCCAACCAGGAAAACAGAAACCATTCTGCTGGCTTTTTCACTGCTCTGTGAGCTTGGGTAAATTGCATGTCTTGGGAATGAATTATCTCCAACTTCCATTTTTGTCCAGTGGGAAGTGAATTCAGGAGACTGGTTATACATATGATGGGAGAGTCAGAGAAACTGAGCAGAAGATACACAGGAAGCCACTGCCATCCCCTGGCTGGGAACCATGGAAGCAGTTAGACCGTGGGGAGGCAGTGCCTAGAAGAAGGAAACTAGAGTGGAAGCTAGAACCACAGTGGGCCCTTCTGGCAGGAACTGGAGCCATGGTGGAGAGATGGCCACCCCACAGATCCTGCCAAAGACAGAGAAGGAAAGGAGAAATGTCCTGGCCTATCCCTTTTCCTATTCTCCAGGCTCCAGCTGTTGCCTTTCCTTGACTGAACCCAGCCAGTAACCAGCTGACCTGGGAGCCTGGGAAATGCAGCCTAGAGGGCCCTCTAGCCCTCAATATAGGGGAAGTGGGAGGAATGGATCTGAAGGCAAAACAGGCCCAGGCTGTCATATAATTCATATATTTAAAATAAACTTTTGTTTCTTTTTAATAAACTTGTTTATTTTCATTTTATAATATCACTTTCATTACTGAAGAACATCCCATCTTGTGGCTGTGTCATAATTTGTTTAACCAGTCTCATACTGTTAAACATTTGGATCATCATTTTTTTTGTCTTTCCCTCCCTGCCTCCCTGCCTCCCTGCCTCCCTGCCTCCCTGCCTCCCTGCCTTCTTTTTTTGAGACAGGGTCTCACTCTTTGCTCAGGCTGGAGTGTGGTGGTATAATCATAGCTCACTCCTGCCTTGAATTCCTGGCCTCAAGCATTCCTTCCACCTCGGTCTCCCAGTGTGCTGGGATTACAGGCATGAGCCACCATGCATGGCCAGATCATTTTTAATAGTATAAACACTAAAAAAAGTCCCATACATTGCTGGTTATTTCTTTAGGGTTAAATCCTATAAGTGATCTGCTGGATTGTAAACGTTTGACACACATGATCAAATTATCGATCAATTTATGGTTTTAT
Source organism: Gorilla gorilla gorilla (assembly GCF_029281585.2). Lineage (NCBI taxonomy): Eukaryota > Metazoa > Chordata > Mammalia > Primates > Hominidae > Gorilla > Gorilla gorilla. The sequence goes on along the minus strand of NC_086017.1, from coordinate 78,771,320 downwards.
CAGGTTAAACTCTTTCTCTTTGTATTAGAGATATTGCATTCAATTATTGCCAACAGTGGGACATTATTTTAAATATTTTAATTGCTTTCCTTTGAGTGTGGGTGGCATTGTGGTTTTGATGAGTTTCACATCTTTGATTAAATTACACCTGTAAGGAATAGATGAAGGGATTTCACAGGTGTTTTTAAGGTTTCACATACACTGAATTTAGTTAATCAAAAGAGAGACTATCCTGGGTGGGGCTGACCTAATCAGATAAGCCCTAAAAGGGGACTGAGCCTTTCCTGGAGGAAGAGATTCAAACCATGAAGGAGCATGTGCAGGGGCCATGTGGCAAAGACATGAAGGGCTTGAGAGCAGTTCCTGGTCGATAGCAAGAATAAGGGGAATACAGAGAGTCCCAGGAAAATGGCTTTTGCCAACAACCTGAGAGCACTTGGAAGTGATCCTTCCCCAGTTGAGCCTCCAGATGAGGACACACCCAGCTGACACCTTGATTTTAGCCTGTGAGTTTCTGAGCAGAAAACCCAGCCAGAACATGCCAGACTCCTGACTTATAGAAACTGTGAGATACTATATCGGTGTTGTTTCACACTGCTCCTGTCCAAGCACTAACTAGGCCCGACCCTGCTTAGCTTCTGAGATCAGGTGGGTTGAGGGTAGTATGGCTATAGATTGTTGTTTTAAACTTCTATGTTTGGTAATTTGCTTCAGACGTTGCTAACATTGTAAACTTACACAGAAACATGGAGCCTCTCTGCTTTGAGGGGCCTTTCGTTTCTCAAAGCATGCCTTCCATCTCCACCTCAGTGTACACACATGAAGGGGACAGAAACTCTAGAAACAGCTTGAAAGGTGGCAAAGAAAATAATACGTGGATCTTACCTGAGTTCTAGATGCTATTATCAATCACATAATTTGGGGGAAGTCCAGAGGCTCAAATTCCGGTATTGGATGATTTTTTTTTGTTAATGTAACACTCTGTCTCACACATAATGTTTTAAAATTCCAGTTATTACCCCAGTATCAGCTATCAATCTATTTGTTACAAAGGCTTATTCCTCTTACCCAAGGATCAGAAGTTCAAATGGCCACATGTAAATGAGTTGGGCTGGTTGGGCCCAAGGTACTGACTAGTGGGAGGGACTGTGGAGACCCTTCTAGGGGCAGCTGCGACCATGGCAGCCTGTTACTCCCATGTGGAAATGTGAGCCCAGGGATGCCAGGAATAATTTTTCAAGAGAATCTGGATTCTGATTTGCAATCTGGACATTGTATGTGTTGGCAACCAATTCAATTTATTTCTTTTTTTTTTAAAGCACAGATCAAACAAAACACATTTGCAGGCTGGATCAGATACCCTGGCTTCCAATTTGTCATAATTAGTGGCCCCAAAAGGGACAATTTCAAGGCATCACATAAATGAAAGATTAATTTTCTATTGCTGCATTGCAAATTACCCAACATAGCCGTTTAAAACCACTTTGAAACAGTTTAAAAGGGCAAAAAGAAGCCAGTGCTTTTTGTTACCTTTAACACCAAGTTCTTCAAACATGATTGGCCTGGCTACTTAAAAAGCAGACCAAATCTCAAATCAATGAGCAATACACCTTTTAACAAGATCTATTTGACAGAATTGTGAGAGGTCACCGAGAGAGAATGTTGGCAGCAGAATACGTGTGTGTCTCGGCGTATGGTGTGGGCATTCAGTTCCCCTGAGGCTTTGATGTGTTTTCGTGGAGTAGGAGACTGGGACTTTCGTAGAGGCACTGCTAGGTTGCTGGGAGCTGGAGATGCTTCCTTATAGGACTTCCTTAGGGGTCTTGCCTATAGTGTGACTCAGGCAAGAAGCCAAACTCAGGTACCATGTTTTTATTGTCGGCCCATAAGTGTGTATACATTTGCATATATTAAACGGGGGTTTCTTTGATCCATTGTGGTAATAATAGATGCCATGAGGCATGTGTGAGGAAGAACCTATTATCACCGGAATTTCAGATGCCAAATGCAGTGAGTTTTGCTTCAAAAGTTAATATAAAAAAAGCAAACAAAAAAAGTTAATCAAGTTCTATCTACTTAATTCCCTTCTGATGTTATAAAATGGCAGAAAATTAGGCAGCTGGGAATAATGTTTTTGATATCTTCCTTTTTTTACTCTTTTGTTTTAGAATAGACCATGCAACTGAATTGTCATGTGAACTGAATTGTCTTTGAGCAACTGTTTTGATACTGTCCATCATACAAAGTTAAATTTATTTTATATTCACCTGTATTTGCCCATACTTCTCCCCAAAGGAGGAGTTGAGATTGGTTTAATCAACTATGAACCTAGTCTTCCAGACCAGAAAGCCTTAGTGTACAGTCAGAGAAACCAGGAGAAAGTTCGTGGACCACATGTGCAAAATCTCCATGGATTCTTTCAGATCCAGAAACCATATATATTTTATTTGGATCTGGCTCTAGTGTGTTGCTTTTACATCTCACGGTATAAAATAGAATAAAATCCCCATGCTCTATTAGGGTAACTCAAGCAACAACTTGCAGATTCATAAATAAGCTTCTCACTGATGCATAGTGCTAACTTGGAAAACTCTTAATTATCAAAGGTTTTTATTGAAAATTTAGTTAATGCTCAGTGCAAATAAGGTTTGATTGGTCTTCTGTTTTCTTGGGAGAAAGGAATTCCAGCTCCAGGGATCTGCCCCTGCTTTCTCCCGCCTTCCTAGGATGGTGCTTGCCAGGGAGTCTGGCCTTCCTCAGCCCTCACTGACTCCAGCCCTGCTTTTCCTCCAGGATGAGAGTCTGTGCTAAGTCAGTGTTGCTGTCGCACTGGCTCTTTCTAGCCTACGTGTTAATGGTGTGCTGTAAGCTGATGTCCGCCTCAAGCCAGCACCTCCGGGGACATGCAGGTAAGCCCTTTAAGCTCATTATGCACTGCTGAGATAATAAAACCCCTCCAAATGTCAGAGTCCACATTTTAGACACAGATAACTGATGTGAGCTTCTGATGGTGTGTAAATAACTAGAGGAAGCATGAAATATGGCGGAGTAACACAGTTTAATGGTTTAGTGCTTTAAGAGTCCTTTAAAAATATTTTTCAGGCTTCTAAAAACTTTTGTTTTCTTGGGCACACTTTTATTTTTATAGCAGTTTTTCTCAAGGAATCCCAGAAAACCATCAGCAATTTGTGTGGTTGGCGTGTGTGTGTGTGCATACATGTCAGTCCATCTGCCCTTCCATCCATCCACTCCTGCAGCTTCCTTAGAAGTAGAACATCTTTATGATAAACTTAAACTAACACTTATAGGGCTTTAGTGAAGGGAATAGTCAGATAATTTAAGATCTTTTTGAGAGATGTGGAGAAAATATGCTACATGATTTTTTAAAAAAAGAAAAGAGAAAAAGCTGTGGTAACTTTCCTAAGGGACTTAAAGTGGGTGTTGTCTAAAGATTTAGAGGCAGTCATTCTGATAACTTCTAGTGAAACTCATATCTCTGCATTGCTGATTTTTAACAGCGAGATCAAAACCGTCAGCTACCGATCAGTTTGTGTGTTTTTGTGTGTGTGTTTCTGTCCTTTCTTTCTTACATCAACATTTAAAGTGACACAGTGGAAACTCCCCAGTAAATTGTGTTTTCCTGAATAATTCATATGTGTCAATGGACTTGTCAATTAATTTACTCTCTCAGCTTTGGTAATCTGAGGCATGGCAGTGCCAGAAATGTTTTGACTTCTTTGGGAAAGAGTGATGCCTGAACCCTAAATCACGTATGGGTCAGAATTATAAATTCTGTCTCCAAAGGTCTTGTGTATAGAAACTTCATGAGATATTGTTACCACCAAATATATAACATGTCATACTTTCCACTTCGTTATTCTGATGTTTTAAGGTTAGTCATAATTTAAGGCTCAAGATAATTTTTAAAATCTCACACAACTCAATTTTCCCTCCTCAAGTGACGGTTCCAAGAAGATGAGAAAAATAATGATTGAAGTTTCAGCAAATCAGCATAAAATCAATACCATTTGGCTGCTGTGAAGTGCCCACAGCTAGTTGGTTATTGTGCTGTGCCTATTTTTATGAGTTTGTTCACGAGGATAGTGTTTGAGGTGCTCAATCTTATCTCTCTTCTTGAGTGGAGTTTAAGAGTCAGATTAGTTGACAGGTGAAGCATTTCAGTGGGATTACCACCCACTCCCATTCATGCTATAAATTTTCTCTAATGATCTTCAGGGAATGAAAGTCCATGATCCTTGCAATGTCCATGTGTCATTTTTGTCCCAGTTTAGTGCTCAGCTGATGGAGAACTCAGGATCACCAGAATTAATTGGGGCAGTGCACCGAGATCCTGAGAAACTCTGGTCAGATTTTCACTCTACTGTGGGTATATTATAGGAAGTCTGACAGCAGGAGCAAGTTGCAGAGTGTTACCCGCAAACGGCTGTGTCTGAGTGTCCAGAGAGGCTCCTGGCACTGTCCCATGGGCTTCATGGTTAGTGCTGGCCAATTAAAGAAATGGTGGCACTAGGAAACCCTAGTTAGAAGTTGGATGCTTTTTATGGCTTGGATTAGAAGAGTGGATGTTGATTGCTGTGTGTAAACAAGGAGGTATTTTACAACCCTGTCTCCACCTACCTGGCTAAGAGACACAGAAGGAAGGTGGGAATCTCCCCCCAGTTTTGGGAGATGGGTGTTATGGTAGGTGTGTATCAGAGATGTAATTTTAGTTTAAGCATTAAAAAAACCAAAATGAAAACCCACCCTATTTTCACAGGTTGGGTGGTGAGACTCTTTCTTGAAGACAAATGGCATTAATACATTTCCACAGAATCCAGAGGTAGTATTTTTAAGCAACTAAAAAACACAAAAGACGGCTTTTGTTGTTTTTAAAGTCTATTTTCCATGATAATTGAGCAGGAGATCACGTACACATATAGGACTGTGTAGCTTCAAGCTGTAGAAAAGGTGAAGGGGCCAATTGGCAGGTTCGTTTCTTTTAAAAGGAGGCCAGGGTAACTCTTGTTATTTCTTCAGCTAGCAATTTGTCCTTTTGTTCCTTTTTTTTTTTTTGGCTGTAAGCAGTGCATCATTTCCCCACAAGAGGGTAGCAAATATGTTTTGTGCAGTGGAAAGATGCCTTCTGGAAGGAAGTTTCGGAAACTCAACTCCTGTGGAATTAAAGATTTAGGGATCTTCCTAGAAATTTCATCTGGTATAGACATGAGTAGTTGGGACACAAAGCATCTTACAACTTTAAGATTTATTCCTGTGAATACTAGGAGACTTCAAAAATTCAGATTTTTGTCCTTTAAAGATGGAGTCATAGCTAGTTTTCTGATGGAGCTGAGAAAGTTGAGAACTTGGGTGCTATTGATTTATACGTTCATTTTAATAGTTCCATTTCCCTAGAGAACTTTGAATATAACCTGGACTGCACTATTTCAATTCCACAAAATGCTGTGGTGCTTGGTGACTATTTAATAAAATCTGTTGGCATAAAGCCCCTGGAAAAACTGGGGCACACCTGGAAATGAGGCAGGAAAGGAAATCAAATGTTGGGGGGTCTAAAGTCAAACCTAATTCTGGTTCTGGTACATCCTGGCTGTGTGGCCTTTTCCAGGCCACTTAACCTCTCTGAACCTGTTTTATCATCTGTAAAAATGGAATGATATCCATGCCTATTTTATTTGGAGTTATTGGGATAACTAAATAAGGAAAATAGGTGAAGGGATTAGCACATAGTAAACATTCCATAAATGGCAGCTGTTTTCACATTTGGAGGCATCTAGAATGAGTGTGGAAAGGTTCGCATTCCAGGAACGGCTGAAGACTGTGAGCATGGGTAGGTAGATGTGGTCAGAGCCTTCAGGGTTTGAAGATCTCTCATGCATAAGAGAAAAAGGCTTGTTTTTTCATTGTTCTAGTAAGCTGACTGTGGCGAAGAAAGTTGCTCTATGAAGACTGAGGTTTCAGCTCAACCTTAAGGAGAGAAAGGCTTCAACAAGCTGGAGAACAGAGTGACCCAGAAGGGTGTTGAGAGCCCTTTTATTTGCTGGCCTTGACCTAAATCTGCTGTAGAGAGTATGTCTCAGTGATTGGGAAGTAGTGAGATGTCAAGAATTGTGAAGGGTCTGAGCTTTTACCCTCCTTGCAAGCTAACAGGTTAGCTGGTCATAGTTTCGTGGATGCTGGGCAGAAGGCATGACATGCTTGGGTCAGAGACAAAAGATTTTATTTTATTTTAATTAACCAATTAATTTTTTGAGATGGAGTCTCCGTCTGTCACTTATGCTGGAGTGTAGTGGCGCAGTCTCGGCTCACTGCAACCTCTGCCTCCCAGGTTCAAGAGATTCTCTTGCCTCAGCCTCCTGAGTAGCTGGGGTTATAGGCACCTACCACAGCGCCCAGCTAATTTTTGTATTTTTAGTAGAGGTGCGCTTTCACCATGTTATCCAGGCTGGTCTCGAACTCCTGACCTCAAGTGATCCACCCACCTCGGCCTCCCAAAGTGCTGGGATTACAGGCCTGAGCCACTGCGCCCGGCCCCAGACAAACGATTTTATTACTCATGGCAGAGGAAGCAGCACGAGCTTCAGTTTTGCTTCAGTTCTTTTTTCATTCTTGGGCAAGTTATGAAACCTCTTCGGGACTCAGCCTCTTTCTATGTAAAATGAGAATTATAAAAATAATAAAAAATAAACCTCACGGTTATAATAAGGAATCAATTAATACCTGGGAAATGCTGAGAACTGTGTTTGCTTAGTGAGTGCTCAAATGCTAGTTATCCTTATTTAGACCTGTCTTCTTCTTTTGAATGTTATCTGTTTTGTAGAGGTTCCGTACTGTTCAAATTTATGGAAATTTAGGTTTTCTGTTTTTTTTCCTGTTATAAATGATTATGCAAAATATTCATGTTGTGATTGTGTGTTTTGGTGATTTATGTTATTTTTAACTTAGGGTAAATTTTTTGAAGAGCAGTTGTTGCATCCAAGTTTGATCCCATGTTTTCTGTCCCCTATGATGGCGGAAATTTATAGGAACCCTGCAAATACTCTTGACTAAATAGCATACGCTGTTTTACTTCTAATTTTCTACAATAAACCTGGTAATTTCAAAAATACTAACAGAGTGGGGCATATAACATCTACTACAGGAGTCTCTCTGAGGCTTAAATTTGAGATAGCATTTGTGAAAATGATAAAATTGTATGTACAGGCGGCTATTTGTACTTTGCCGGCAGAAATGAATTGTACTTAACGCAGATGAGTTTGAAAAATGATTTGCCTGCATTGCCTAAGTTCTGACACTAGGGGGTAGGCAAGGCTTATCATAGCTAAATAGAGCCACATGTAATTTTGCATGTTATAAAGCTGCGCTGAAAAAAGTAAAAGGCAACAGAGGAAATTAATTTTACTAACACATTTCATTTAACCCAATATATTCAAAATATTACCATTTTAACATGTGACCCTAGCCACGTTTCAAGTGCTCAATAGCCACATGTGGTTAGAGCCTACTATGATAAGTACCATGAACTAATAATGAGTTAGGTCTTAATGTTGCTTTTTTAAAGATTGGAATTATGGGTTATTTTAATTTTCATGGGTCAGTCATAGAGCACATTGTTTTATCTCTCTTTATTTCACTTAATTTATGTTTTATTTAGTTATTTAGTTCTCTCTCTCTCTCTCTTTTTTTTTTTTTAAACAAATGACTACTAAATTTAGAAAAAGTACCAGGTAAGTGGGATTCGTAACCTCAAGTAATAAAGAATGGGGAAGAGTTCTGTTTCCTGATGAATAGCTTATGCTATTATTCTCTGCAAGAGCATATTTTTAGGGAGAGGGAAGTGGCAAAAGTAATTTGACAGTGTGTGTGTGTTTATGCATGTGATATCAACCATTAAGTCTTAAAGTTACCCACTAGCAAACTTATTTTGATCAATAATGAGCACTTACCCACTGGGGTAAGTGAAACCTGACGATACCGTTTTAATATGGTTTCTCCGGTACTTTTCTCCATCTTCGTTCTTCCTGTCCCACTTCCAGTGAATGGTTATTTCAGTAAATCTATGGATGTATTGCTATGCAGGCAACTCCACAATAGCCTACGCTATTTTATGAGCAAGAAAAAGAAAAGACTGTGGAATGGTTTAAAGGGTCTATGTTTTGGTAGCAATGGAAAAAGGCATCCATAAGATAGCGGTTACTTTACTCTCTCCCTGGGGAGTTTTTGCACTAAAAACACAGAGGGCCCACTGCAGCTAGATTCCATCTGACCCTTACAAAGTAGAGTGCAGGCACCTGTATTATTTAACAACCGTACTATTGATTACTCAGACCTGCAGCCAAAGATGAGAACAAATGATTCAGAAGTTAAAAAAAAAAAAAACTGAAAGTTTGACTCTAGCTCCTATCAAGGTACAGTTTGATGTGAGTGGTGATGAGTCTCCATTTCAGTCTTGCTATGACACGGTTAGGCTGAGGAGAGGTGTCACCCTGTCAAGGTGACCTCCATTTCCACCTCTTGGGAAGGACTGTGAAAATACTCATTTTGTACCAGCTCAGCTTTTTGAATGCTAAAAGCTTCCATCGTGAGGGATTCTACTAGCCTCCCTTGTACCCCATATTATATTTCTTCAGTGCCATCTTGATGGGCTCAGCTTTTAATAAGAAGGAAACAGTTATATTATATTATATGAACACTGCATATAACAGTATAGTGGTCCTTCAAAAACTAAAAATAAAAGGACCATTATGATCCAGCAATCCCACTGCTGGATATCTATCCAAAAGAAAGGAAACCAGAATATCAAGGAGATAACTATACTCCCATGTTTATTGCAGCCATATTTACAGCAGCCAAGATATGGGAACAATGTAAGTGTCCATCACTGGATGAATGGATAAAGCAAATGTGGTACATATATATAATGGAATATTATTCAGTCATAAAAAACAATAAAATCCTGTCATTTGCAGCAATATGGATGTAACTGAAGGTCATTATGTTAACTGACATAAGCCAGGCACAGAATAAATACTGCATGCTCTCATTCATATGTGAGAGCTTACAGAAGTAGATTTCATACTGTTTGGCTTTATATGCAGTGTTCATATTTGGCTTCTTCTCACCTCCTCAGCTGCAAGTTCAAGTCCCAGTGCCACTGGCAAGTTCAGCTTTGCGAAATGTCTGACAAATGAGCATGCTTTACATCCTTTGTGTGTGTGTGTGTGTGTGTGTGTGTGTGTGTGTGTGTGTGTGTGTGGAAAGAAAGGGTTGTATTACTGACGGGAGTAAAGAATTTCAGTTCCTCAAATGAGCTTGTGAGCCATCCTACTTGGCAGAGCAGGCATTTTCACCCTTCCCTCTTTGAGTCTTTAGGGCAGAACAGGCAACTGTCTTTGAAGAGTTCCTCGGGTAGTTTGGGAAAAGATTCTCCTTACCCTTGAGAAGAAACTTCCCTTTTTCTTCTTTCAATCCATGGCCTTAGACTCATCTAAACAAGGCCTACAATTTGGGGTTTAAAAAGCTACAGGTCAATACCTCATCTGTATGCCGGTGCTATACGAGGAAATTGGAATCATTTGTTCCATATAAGGAAAATAAAATCATTGGTAAAAAGAAACAGCAGGGGTAGAGACGGGGCAGGAAGAAAAATGACGTTTTGTGTTTTCCTAGGTGTTGCTTGGATGCTTTAAATATTTTGGTCCATATGGTAGTCTCAGAATAGAACACTGGAAATAATATTTTTGAAGGGACATTTAAAAACCCATTACAAAGGATTGATTGTGAGAAGACTGTGTTTGCAAGAGTTAAAAACAATTTGACTACTAAGGCCAAGTACCATCAATGCTTATATTTTAGGGTATGCCTGAAATCAGATAAGAACTATAACTAAGTCCGACAGGGTTAGAAGGGCCTGAGGTTGTTGGGTGTCTCCAGCTGGGCTCTGTTTTTTTCTTAGCTGTTGGGGATTGGGTAATGGGATCCTAGAAGCAGAGAGGGAACAAAAGAGAAATTTGTTTCAGGAAAAATATAATATAGGCATGAAATGAAAGAAGTGAATAGCAACAGTGTTGTTAGCAGCAGGCAATTTTTCAGTAGCTCATCACTGACATTGCACAGCTACCTGGGAAAGGGTTGGGAATAAATAACAGCCATCCAAGGGTGTGGGAGATTTCAGCAATCCAAACTTGGTTGTGCGTAAAGGAGTCAAGAGGTGTGTCTTCTTCCCCAAAGACAAACAGTTACAGATTTTGGAAAAGTCTCCTTTGCTCTGGAAAGTCTTATTTGTTGTTTAGAAAGCATTTGCAAGAAATAGTGGGAGGCTTGTCTTTCAAGTGGCACTTTCAAAGGCTGGTTGGATTTGAGCTAGAGAAATGAACATGTGAACATGTTGCTGTTTTCTGCCCTCCCTGCGAGTGTCCTGTGGTCATTTTAAGGCTTTTCAAGTAAGTGTTACCCGTGGAGGACAGTGATTTCTAACTATGCATAGTCTATATGTTTGAGCTGTTGCCGGCTAAACATATCCAATAGGAAATAATACCCACATTGAAAGGGAGAGAGCAGCTATTAATATGTACTACTTGTCTAGTTAGTTGCTTTCAGGATACCATCTAGAAATTGGAAACATTCACAGAATGGCTAGGTCAGCATTTTTCTGGCCCAGGGTGTGAGTGTGTGTGTGTGTGTGTGTGTGTGTGTGTGTATGTATGTCTGCGTGTGTCTGTCTGTTGTGTGTGTGTCTGTGTCTGTTTCTATTTGTCTTCTCCTGGAAAACAAGTATGACATTGTTTGATCTCTCCAGGTGAGAGCAAGGTTGTTAGCCTCTCCTACCTTATGTTGTACTGATCTGGAATTTGTTTTCTAATGAGCCTGATTCATGCCTCATAGGTGTGTGACACATCAGAACCTGGATTGTTTCTATAAGTCACTGAGACCTGAGTTTGAACCCTACTAATTTTAGAATTTGTAATGGAATGCGTGATGAAAGATCAGCCTTGAGATGATACGGCTGATATTTACCCATGCTGTCTATGAAAAGGGATTTGCTAAGCAAATAAATGGTGTAAATATATTTACCAAGGAGCTGTTCACGTTATCTTAAAAAATCGTCAAGTGCTTTGGGAAGCATTTATTTAACATGAAGTCAAAATGCTTGTGCCTTCTCTCTGCAAAGTCCTACCTATGTGACCCTGGGCAAAGTTATTTAATCTCCCTGAGCCTCAGTTTCTTCTTCCTGGAAGTGAGTATCACAACATCCCCTACCTAAAAGTATTTCTGTGACATGAAATGAGACAATTTATCTAAAGAGCTTGGTATTATGTCTGGAATTTAATGCATTCTCTTATTTATTATTGCTACATAATAGTTGTGCATATCTTTGGGGTACATGTGATATTTTGATACATATATACAATGTGTAATGATCAAACCAGGACAGCTGCAACATTGATCACCCCAAACGTTCACCCTTTCTTTATGTTGGGAATATTGTGATTCCTCTTCTCTAGCTATTTTGAACTAAAACTAAATTATTGTTAACTATAGTTACCGTACCATACTATTGAACACTACCTCATATTTCTTCTCTCTAACTGCATTTTTTTAACTATTAACCTCTGTTCATCTCTCCCTCCTCCCAACCGTTCCTAGCCCCTGGTAACCACCAATCAACTTTCTACCAGTATGAAATCTACTTCTGTAAGCTCTCACATATGAATGAGAGCATGCAGTATTTATTCTGTGCCTGGCTTATGTCAGTTAACATAATGACCTTCAGTTACATCCATATTGCTGCAAATGACAGGGTTTTATTCTTTTTTATGACTGAATAATATTCCATTATATATATGTACCACACTTGCTTTATCCATTCATCCAGTGATGGACACTTACGTTGTTCCCATATCTTGGCTGCTGTAAATATGGCTGCAATAAACATGGGAGTATAGTTATCTCCTTGATATTCTGGTTTCCTTTCTTTTGGATAGATATCCAGCAGTGGGATTGCTGGATCATTTGGTCCTTTTATTTTTAGTTTTTGAAGGACCACTATACTGTTTTCCATAGTGGCTGTACTAATCTACATTCCCCCAATGATGTATGAGTGTTCTCCTTTCTCCACATTCTTGCCAGCATCTGTTATTTTTTGTCTTTTTGATAAAAACCATTTTGACTGGGGTGAGATGATATCTCATTGTGGTTTTGACTTGCATTTCCCTGTTGATTAGTGATGCTTAGCATTTTTTCATATACCTGTTGGTCATTTGTATGTCTTCTTTTGAGAAATGTTTATTCAACTCTTTTGCCCATTTTAAAACTGGATCGTTTTTATTTTTTGCTGTTAAGTTGTTTGAGTTCCTTATATATGCTGCTTATTAATTGATTGTTGGATGGATAGTTTGCAAATATTTTTGGCCTTTTCATAGGTTATCTTTTCACTTTGCCGATTGCTTCCTTTGCAATGCAGAAAATTTTTGCTTTTGTGACCTGTGCTTTCGAAGTCTTACTAAAAAAATTTTTGCCCAGACCAATGTCTTGAAGCATTTCCCCAGTTTTTGCTTCTAATAGTTTCATAGTTTCAGGTGTTAGACTTAAGTCTTTACTCCATTTTGATTTGATTTTTGTATATAGTGAGAGATAGGGGTCTAGCTTTGTTCTTCTGCATATGGTTTTTCAGTTTTCCCAGCACCATTTTTTGAAGAGACTGTCCTTTCCCCAATATAGGTTCTTGGTGTCTTTGTCAAAAATGAGTTGGTATTGTAAATAGTGCTGCAATAAACATTCGTGTGCATGTGTCTTTATAGTAGAATGATTTATAATCATTTGGGTATACACTCAGTAATGGGATTGCTGGGTCAAATGGTATTTCTGGTTCTAGCTCCTTGAGGAATTGCCACACTGTCTTCCACAATAGTTGAACTAATTTACACTCCCACCAACAGTGTAAAAGCATTCCTATTTCTCCACATCCTCTACCGCATCTGTTGTTTCCTGACTTTTTAATGATCGCCATTCTAACTGGCATGAGATTTTGGAACCAACCCAAATACCCATCAGTGATAGACTGGATAAAGAAAATGTGGCATGTATACACCATGGAATACTATGCAGCCATAAAAAAGAATGAGTTCATGTCCTTTGCAGGGACATGGATGAAGCTGGAAACCATCATTCTCAGCAAACTAACACAGGAACAGAAAACCAAACACCGCGTGTTCTCACTCATAAGTGGGAGTTGAACAATGAGAACACATTGATACAGGAAGGGAAACATCACACATCAGGGCCTGTCAGGTGGGGAGCAAGGGGAGGGAGAGTATTAGGACAAATACCTAATGCATGCAGGGCTTAAAACCTAGATGGTTGGCTGATAGATGCAGCAAACCACCATGGCACATGTATACCTGTGTAACAAACCTGCACATTCTGCACATGTATCCCAGAACTTTAAAGTAAAATAAAAATAAAAAAAATGAGTTGGCTGTAAATGTGTGGATTTATTTCTGGGTTCTGTATTCTGTTCCGCTGCTCTATGTGTCTGTTTTTATGCTAGTATCATGCTGTTTTAATTACTATGGCTTTGTAGTATATTTTGAAGTCAAGTAGTGTGACGCCTCCAGCTTTGTTCTTTTTGTCCGGTTCGGATTGTTTTGGTTATTTTGGGTCTTTTATGGCTCCACATGAATTTTAGCATTGTTTTTTCAAGTTTTGTGAAGAATGTTACTGGTTTTTGATAGAGATTGCATTGAATCTATAGACCACTTTGGGTAGTATTGACATTTTAACAATATTAATTCTTCTAACCCATGAGTATGGGCATGTTTCTTTTTTTGTGTGTCTTCTTCATTGACTTTCATCAATGTTTAATAGTTTTCTTTGTAGAGATTTTTTGCATCTCTGATTTAATTTATTTCTAGGTATTTTATATTCTTTGTGTCTATTGTAAATGATATTGGTGCCTTGATTACTTTTTCAGATTCTTTGCATATAAATGCTATGGATTTTTGTATGTTAATTTTGTATCCTGCAACTTTACTGAATTCACTTATCAGTTCTTAGTGTTTTTTGCTGGAATCTTTAGGCTTTTCTAAATGTAATGTCATGTCATCTATGAACAAGAATGATTTGTCTTCTTCCTTTCCAATTTGGATGCCCTTTATTTCTTTCTCTTGTCTAATTGCTGTGGCTAGAACTTCAAATGTTATGTTGAAAAAAAGTGGTAAATTTGTGCATCCTTGTCTTATTCCAGATCTTAGAGAAATGTCTTTCAATTTTCCCCCAAGCAGTATGTTAGCTGTGGGTTTGTTACATATGGCTGTTTTTGTTTTGAGGTATGTTCCTTCTGTACCCAATTTGTTGAGAGTTTTTATCATAAAAGAATGTTGAATTGTGTTGAATGCTTTTAAAACATCTGTTGAAATGATCGTATGGTTTTTGCCCTTGATTCTGTTAATCTGATGTATCATGTTTATTGATTTGCATATGTTGAACCATCTTTGCATCCCTGGGATGACATTGATTATTTGATCATGGTGAATGATCTTTTTATTGTGTCATTGAATTTGTTTTCCAGTGTTTTGTTGAGGACATTTACATCTGTGTTCATCAGGGATATTGGCTTGTAGTTTTCTTTTCATTGTGTCCTTATCTGGTTTTGGTGTAAGGGCAATACTGGCCTTGTAGAGTGAATTTGCACATATTACCTCTTCTTCATTTTTTTGAATAGTTTGAGTATAATTGGTGTTATAAGTAGTTCTTTAAATATTTGGTGGAATTCAGCAGTGAAGCCATCATTTCCTGGGCTTTTCTTTGATGGGAGATGCTTTATGACTGCCTTAATCTCATTATTTGTTATTGATCTGTTTGAGTTTTCTATTTCTTCCTGGTTTAATCTTGGCAGGTTGTATGTGTCCAGGAATGTATTCATTTCTTTTAGCTTTTCCAATTTGTTGGCATATAGCTGTTGATGATCCATTGAATTTCTGTGGTATCAGTTGTTATGTCTTCTTTTTTTTCTTTCTGATTATATTTATTTGGGTCTTCCCTCTTTTTATTCTTAGTCTAGCTAAAGGTTTTTCAATTTTTTTATCTTTTCAAAAAAACAACTTTTTGTTAATCTTTTGTATTTTTTAAAGTTTCAATTTCATTATTTCTGCTCTGGTATTACTTCATTCCTTCTACTAATTTTGGATTTGGTTGGTTCTCTTCTAGTTTCCTGAGATGTATCATTATTTATTTGAAATTGTTCTACTCTTTTGAAGTAGGCATTTATTGCTATAATCTTCACTTTTAATGCTGCTTTTTCTGTATCCCATAGATTTTGGGATGTTTGTTTACATTTTCATTCCTTTCATGAATTTTTAAATTTCCTTCTTAATTGCTTCATTTTCCCATTGATCATTTAAGAACATGTTGTTTAATTTCCATGTGCTTGTATAGTTTCCAGAGTTCTTATTACTGATTTCTACTTTTATTCCAATGTGGTCAGAAAAAAATACTTGATATCATTTTTAGTTTTTTGAATTTGTTGAGACTTGTTTTGTCACCCAACATGTGACCTGTCTTGGAGAATGTTCTATATGCTGATGAGAAGAAGGTGTATTTTGCAGCAGCTGGATGAAATGTTCTGTAAATGTCAGGTCCATTTTGTCTAGAGTGTAGTTTAACTCTGATGTTTCTTTGTTGATTTTTCTGTCTGGATGATCTGTACATTACTGCGGGGAGGGGGGTGTTGAAGTCCTCTACTATTATTAGTCTCTCTCTCTTTAGATCTGTTAATGTTTGCTTTATGTGTTTGGGTTCTATGGTGTTGGGTGCATATATATTTACAGTTGTTATATCCTCTTGCTGAATTCACCCCTTTATCATTATATAGTGAACTTCTTTGTCTCTTTTACAGCCTTTGACTTGAAGCCTATAACTGGTATAAGGTTAGCTACTCCTGCTCTTTTCTCATTTCCATTTGCATGGAATAGCTTTCCCTCCTTTCACTTTCACTCTGTGTGTGTCTTTATAGGTGAAGTGAATTTCTTGTAGGCAGCTTATAGCTGGGTTGTGTTTTTAAAAAATCTACTCAGCCACTCTATGTCTTTTAATTGGAGAATTTAGTCAATTTACATTCAAGGTTGTTATTGGATATGTAAGTACTTACCACTGTCATATTGTTATTTTCTGGTTGTTTTGTAACTCCTCTCTTTTTTCCTTTGTTACTGTCTTCTTCCTCTGTGGCTATGTGATTTTTTTTCTCTGGTAATATGTTTTAATTTGTTGCTTTTCATTGTTATTGTATCTATTATAGGTTTTTGCCTCGCAGGGGTTACCATGAGGCTTACAGAAAACTTCTTATAGATATAACAAGTTATTTTTAATAAACGATAAGTGATTACAAAGAAAAGAAACCAACAAATGAAAAACAAAAACTCTGCACTTTAACTTCATCCCTTCCACATTTTGACTTTTTGTTGTCTCAATTTTCATCTTTTAATATTGCCTATCCCTAATAAGTTGCTGTTGTCATTGTTATTTTTGATAGATTTGTCTTTTAGTTTTCACATTAGTGGCATGAGTGGGTTACACACTGTAATTACAGTATTAGGATATTTTGAATTTATCTGTGTACTTACTTTAGCAGTTAGTTTGTTACCTTCAAATGTTTTCTTTTTGCACATTACTGTTATTTTCTTTCAGATTGAAGAACTCCATTTAGCATTTCTTGTAAGACAAGTCTAGTAGTGCTGAATTCCCCCAGCTCTTGTTTGTCTGGGAAAGACTTTATCTGTCCTTCATGTTTGAAAGAAAGCTTTTCTGGGTGCAGTATTCTTGGCTTATGGTTTTTTTCTTTAGCAGTTTGAATATGTTGTCCCATCTTTCCTGGCCTGTGTGGTTTCCATTGAGAAGTCTGTTGCCAGACAATTCAGAGCTTCTCAATATGTTATTAGCTGCTTTCCTCATGTTGCTTTTAGGATCCTCTCTTTTTCCTTGACCTTTGAGAGTTTGATTATTATATGCTTTTCTGGTAGTCTTATTTGGGTTGGTTGTATTTGGTGATCTCTGACATCCTTGTACCTGGATATTTATATCTTGCTCTAGGTTTGGAAAATTTTCTGTTATTATCTCTCTGAATAAGGTTTCTACTACCCCTTGCTCTTTCTCAATTCCCTCTTAGACACCAGTGATTCTTAGATTTGTTCTTTTGAGGTAATTCCTCATATTCTGTAGGTGTCCTTTGTTCCTTTTCATTCTTTTTTTATTTTTTCTATTCTGACTGTATATTTTCAAATAGCCTGCTTTTGAGCTCACAGACTTTTTTCTGGTTTTATTCATTCTGCTATTGAGAACTTCTAAAGCATCTTGCGGTCCAACACATGTATTTCTCAGTTCCAGGATTTGTTTTTTGTTGTTGTTATTGTTCATCTGATACACTTCTGAGTTTTTTTTTTGTGAGTTTGCAGAGTTTTTATTTTTTTTAGAACTGCTATTTTGAATCCTTGATCTGAGAGCTCACACATCACCATCTCATTAGGGTTCATCCCTGGCTGCTTGTTTTGTCTGCTTAGGGAGTTCATGGTTCCTTGTTTGCTGTTATTTCTTGTGAATATATGTCTATTGCTTTGTATGGAAGAGTTAATTATTTATTTCTGTCTTTGCTCCCTGGCTTGTTTTGGTCTTTCTGGGGTATGTTTGCTTAGAGGTTCTTTGCAGTTGCCTGTTGAGTTCCCTTAATCCTAGATTGCTGCTTCCTTTTTGGCACTAGATGGTGCCTTAAGCCCAGATTTGCCTCTACTCTCACTAAGGTTCAGAGCTCTGCCAGTCTTGAAATGGGAGTGTGGGTCCCAATGGGGATATCCTGCCATGTGAGAAGTATGGCTAGGGGTTCATGCCCAGAAGAACTGTGGAATGTGCCTTCTACAGTGTGGTGCTGCTGAACAACCACTCTAGTTTGGCATCTTTTTTGGCTAAGATAAAGGGCTGAGTTTTGTGAGCTGAGGTTGCTAGTCTTACATCCTCTGTTTGTTTCTAGCACCCTCAGGGGATTTTCTCCCTACCGGCACTTGCTGTGTTTCCTGTGGGTTGAAGCAGGAATGGTTTCCCTGAACAAGAACCCAAGATGGTTTGGAAGCTGGCTGTCCACCTCAGTCTCACTTTTTTCCAGTGTAGAAATCATAAATCTAGGTGAATTTTTTTGCACATGGTGCCTGGCAGATTTGAGGGAGGTGCATTGCAGATAGAAAAGTCCATTTCTCTTACCATCTGTCTGGAGTTTTTCACCTGTCTGTGGTTTCAGGGAACATCTCAGCCTCAAATTTGAGCTCTAGCTGATGTGGTAGGTGCCTATAGTTCCAGCTACTTTGGAAGCTGAGGCAGGAGGATCACTTGAGGACCGGAGTTTGAAGCAGCAGCACACTATGATTATGTCTATGTGTAGCCACTGCATTCCAGACTGAGTGTATTCATCCATTTTCATACTGCTATGAAGAAATACCCAAGACAGGGTAATTTATAAAGAAAAAGAGGTTTAATCAACTCACAGTTCCACATGACTGGGGAGGCCTCACAATCATGGCAGAAGGCAAAGGAGGAGAAAAGGCATGTTTTACATGGTGGCAGGCAAAAGAGATGTGCCAGGAAACTGCCCTTTATAAAATCATTAGATCTCGTGAGACTTACTCACTATTGTGAAAACAGTACAGGGAAAAACCTGGCCCCATGATTCAATTGCCTTCCATCAGGTCCTCCCCATGACACATGGGGATTATGGGAGCTACAATTCAGGATGAGATTTGGGTGGGGACAAAGCCAAACCGTATCACTGGGCAACATAGAGAAAGCCAGTGTTTAAAGAAAAATTAAAAAAAAAAATAAGTTGTGGGATATTACTGGTGGTAATCTGAGTGCTGAATATTTGTTTTTGGTTTCTTGTGGAGTAGAATGAAGCCAGATTGCTTCTGCCATTGTCAATGCACATATTTTATTTTTGTTTTTTAACAGCTCTATTAAGTAAGGTATAACTGACATAAAAAAAACTGCACAAATTTGAAAGTGTACAATTTGTTAAATTTTAACCTATTTACACCCATGAAACCATCTTAATAATAAAAGTAATGAATAAACCCTTCACCCCAAAAGTTTCCTTATACTCTTTTGTAATCAGCTCCTCTTTCCTTCCCACCATCCCTAGGCAACCACAGATTTTTTTTTTTTTTTTTTTTTTTTTTTTGATCACTGTAGATGAGTTTGCATTTTCTAGAATTTTGTTTGTGGGATCATCATCTCTTTCATCTGGTTTCTTTCTGCATAATTGTTCTATGATTCTTCCATGTTGCTACATATGTATGGGTTCTTTTTTTAACTAAAACATTTTAAGTTGACACACAAGCTCATTTCTTCTTATTGCTGAGTAGTATTCCATTATATGCCAGACATTGTTTATCCATTCACTTGTTTATAGACACTTGGAGTTTTTCTAACTTTGGCTATTACAAATAAAGCTGCTGTGAACATTTCGTACAAGTGTTACACAGACATATGGTTTCATTTTTCTTTGGTAACTACCTTGGGAGAAGAATGGCTGCTTCATATGGTAGGTGTATGTTTGACTTTTAAGAAACTGTTAAACATTTTTAAAATGATGTACCGATGCGTGTTCACCAGCAGTGAATGAGAGTTTCAGTTCCTTCATATTCTTGACAGCACTAAGTATTGTCTGTATCTTTAATTTTAGCCATTTTTAGTAGGTGTGTGGTGATATCATATTGCAGATTTAATTTGCATGAACCTAATGGATAATAATGTTGCACATCTTTCATTTGCTTTTCACCTGTCTATCTTCTTTGGTGAAGTGTGTTCAAATTATTTGGCCACTTTTTAAAGTCACATTGTTTGTTTTCTCAGTATTGAGTTTTGTGAGATCTTTTTATATTCTTGATATAATTCCTTTATCAAATAACCAAATTGCAAATATTTTCTCCCAGTATGTGGCTTATCTTTTCACTCTCTTAACAATGTTTTTTGAGGAGCAGAAGTTTTTATTTTGATAAAGTCCAATATACTAGTTTGTTCTTTTATGTATTTTACTTTCGGTGTCTTAGAAATATTTGTCCCAATCCAAGATCACACAGGTTGTTTTCTGTTTTCTTTGAGACAGTTTTTAGTTTTTGGCTTTATATTTAGGACTGTGATCCATTTTGAGTTAATTTTTGTATATAAAACGTAATGCATTTTTAGTAGGTAAAAAATTGCTCATTATACATTGTTCTCTTGTTACTTAGGTGAATTTGCTGAGAATACTTGGAAGTAATAGATTTATTTTAAAATGCCTTAGGCATTTTAATAAGTCAGATTGGTATTCCCAGACTAATTAGTTTGAATTAGTGAATTAAAATAAAGGGTGTAATAATTTCAGCCATAGAGCTTTTCAGATAAGAATATTTTAAACAGATCACATCTGTGCAGCTCTGAATAATAATATCAACCCAGAAGCTGGAAGATTGGCACTTCTTCCACAATAGTTGTGTAGACTATGAAAAATTACTACAACAAATTGTTTACTCTCTTGGTCTCAGTTTTTACAGCTGTTAGATGAAGTTTTAAGTTCACAGCATGTAGACTTTGGACTATTAGGGATGGGGCAGATTCTTAAGAGTCCTCATGTCCATCTTGGGATGAATAATTGACTGGATTGGATAAAGTGTCTCTTGTCTATACATTTCTCATTTTCCAAGCATGTGTTGATGGCATTTTGATGGAAAAAATACAAATAGACTTAAAAGGACTTATGACTTCCTATCAGTGCTGTATCATTTATGCATTTTTGAAATCGGTGTTTAAGAATGCAACTACTTTCTTACTGGAAATATACTGTGAGCTTTATCTTATTTTTCTATCTTTTTTTTGAGACAGGGTCTCACTCTGTCACCTAGGAGGCTGGAGTGCAGTGGTATGATCATAGCTCACTGCAACCCCCACCTTCCCGGGCTCAAGTGATCCTCCCACCTGAGCCTGTTGTGTAGCTAGCTGGGACTATGGGCACGTACCACCATGTCTGGCTAATTTTTTTTTTTTTTTTTTGTAGAGATGGGGTTTTGCTATGTTCCCCAGTCTGGTTTTGAACTCCTGCTCTCAAGCGATTGGTCAGCCTTGGAGTCCCCCAGTGCTGGAATTACAGGCATGAGCCACTGCGCCTGGCTCTTGAACTTTATTCTTACTAGTAAAATGTATTCTTACTCATTTTAGCTGGGGAACCTCCAGCAAAATGATTGTGTGTGTGTGTGTGTGTGTGTGTGTGTGAAAATTGTTTTAAGCTTGGAGGCTGAATGAGGCCATGATGTAACAAATTGCTCAGCAGTTGTGGCTAGTGGTGGTTTTAGTAGCACTGAGATAGATGTCAGTTTCCAGACATCTCAGATGGTACCAGCCCAAGGGGGTTTAAATGACTTGACTCTGCTCCCAGGCCCTTGACAGTGGTCCTCACCCTGCTCAATCATGCTGTTGATAGCTCAGAAATTGGCAAGGGTGGTAGAGTGGTGCACATCACTACTGGAAATACATTTGTAGTTCAGGCCTTCCTGAAGGGGTAGAAGAGGAATCTCTGTCTATGACTATCCTATGTTATGTGCTAAACTGGAAATGCTCAGGAACATGTTAATAAGCAGGTTAAATAGGCTAAAAAGAGACATCCTCATGAGAACCATTATGTGGTATGCTGCTAAATGCTTGTTGGCATGAACAGCAACACATCTGTCTACCCGCAATCACCCTATAAGTGGCATTTATAAATTGCTTAGATTCTTAACTTGGAGTATTTTAATGTAACCAATTTCCTTTTCAGTCCTATGAATTTTGTTTTATGCACTTACAATATGTGTTTGGAGAAGAAGTTCATAGGTTTCACCATGGCATAAAAAAATGAAGAATTGCTGTGAGCGTTTGCAGGAAATCTTAGCCTACCTGCCTTTAGCAAGTCCCCTAACTTGTTAAGTGTCGGTGGTGGCCCAGACATCTAGTGGCATCATCGGAAAACTATTTCCCCACAGGAAAAGCATGTGGTGGTCACTTGGGAAGCTGTCCTGTCATAACCTCAAGTTCACCAGCTTACCTATGTGGCTGGAAAAAAGGGAGAAGAGGAAAATATGGTCAGCAGGAGGCAGATGTGGAACAAATTGCATAATATTGCAGTGTGGGGACCTGGAGCTTGCACGTGAATGATGTGGGGATATGTTATTGAAGGTTTTGTGGCAATATCCCCTCTCCCCAACACTATGTCTAGTAAATCACATGTCCATTACCCACATTCGTCTTCTCAGTGTGCATTTCCAGCCATTGAGAATCCAATGACAGGTTACAGGAGGCTTGATTTTCCACTGCCTTCTACTGCCCGTTTCTCCCTGCTTGTGGAGTGAAAAGTAAGTGAATGTTTGAAGTCTTCCACGGCTGTGGTATTTTTATCTGACGGTGTTGAGCTGGGCTTGGGGGGGTTGGCTCACTCTGCTCTGGGGTGAATTCAACCATGTCGTCCTTTCTCTGTGTCCTCTGGCACAGGCAGCACCTTGGGTGCTTTGACTACATGGGTCCATGCATCTTTTGTGGTCTTTATTATAATATTATGTGAAGAAAATAATTTGTGTCTGTCTCCCTTCCTGGACAAGAGTTTCTAAAGGTTAGGGGCAGGTGTCTTAGTTTTGTTTCATAAGATGCCTGGCAAAAGAAGATTAAAAAACGAAAACTAACTGAATGAGAGAATATTGAATCAAACAGGACATTTTTCTTTCCTAAAGTAGTTTTTCCTGCAGCCTGTCATCTCAGCTTTTCATATACAAGTGGGAAGGTTTTTCCAAGTTAGTTTTTGGTAGTGAAGGATGTACTAAGATTCCAGTTGCTGCAGAATACTTCACAGTGAACACTCATCGCGGGTAACTTCTGGATTCCCTTAGCAATGGACACTTAGGTTGCTTCAGCTCCCCACTGCCCCCGAGAGAAAGACAAATGGAAACAATGGCAACAACAAAAATGCTTTGGTGATCATCCATGTAAGTGTCCCTTTAGGAAACTGTTCAGGAATTTTCCTGGGATGCACAGATGGGAAGGATTGCTGAGTCCTGGGGGCGGTGTGGGGGGTGCATATTTAACATCACAAAATGCTAACAGATGGCTGACCACAGTGACCATTCCACTTTAGAGTCCCAGAAACTGTGTGTGAGATTTCTTCTTTGAAAGGAAGAAATTTAAAGGCAAGTATTTTAGAAAATAATTTCTCTGCTTCACTTAGTTTTAGGGTCACAGCCCAGTGATGATGTGATTTAGCTTATTGGGTTAGGGACCTACGTGTTAAAGAAGTAATGTGGACTTGAACTATTATTTATTTTTATTTTAAAATCTTCATTTAATTTTTATTTTTAGCTTTGAAATGCATTTTTTTTGATTCTTGGAATTCATCTTCCATGAAATTTTTGAGTAGTGTATTTTAAATTAAGCTCAAAAACATAACTGCAACCCAGTAGCAATACATATAAGTGGTTTCCCATTCAAATTTACAAAAGCATTATTTGTTAGTAACAAAAATATAGAAGGGATTCAGTTTTCCTTTTAATCCAGAGTTTTTATTTTTAAAAGACCATTTACCAACATCCTACTGTAGATAGTTCAACAGAGAGAGAGAAGAAAAGGAGCACTACCTAACATAGATTATTATAGCTGCATCATCCAAGTTACCCAGTAGCTTGGTGGGTGGATATTTCAGAGTCCACTGTGGTTTTAAATGTTTTCTTAGCAAATACATTCATTTGTATGCTAGATTTTTAATGTTTTATAGGTGAAAACCTAAAGAGTGACAATAGTGCCCTTGATATTCATAACTAATAATTAAGTGAATAAACCCTTCTGTTCATTACGTAGGTGCCATGTGGAACAAGCTTTCGCCTCATCAGTTTACTTTGTTTTCAGAGAAATTGATACACTAATGACACAATAATGGGAACATTTCAGCAGGTTACCAGGAACTATTTCAAGGGAAAAGGAAATCGATAAACAATTACAAATTGACTCTGTCAAATTGTAATTTGACAGTTATAATTAACAATATCTTAGGTTAAAAAGCTCCAACACTAAGTTGGGACCTTAGGTCCTAAGGCCAACTCCCCAGTATAAGATGTTCAGGAAAGGTCCCACTTCCTAAAAGTCACAGGTACAATGGAGTACATGTTACTGAGAGTTGAACTGTCTTGCAGAAAATTCTTTAAAACCACAGGATTCGAGGATCTTACCTAAATATTAGCCATACAATTTTAATTTTGTAGTATTCTAAGAAAACCTCTTGCTAGGCATGCAATTGGTGGATATTCATTATTTGTGTTTGAAACACTGGTTCCTCCTTTTGTTAGCATTCTGTGTGTCCATACTGGTTGGTGAGCTCTCCTTGCCAAACCCGGGCCACAGCCTTAGTGCTGCTTTCCCTGCATGGCATTCAGTTCAAGGTTGATGCATGGCTGAGAAGTTCTCAGCCTAAATTATTTCCATTATTTCCCAAGTCTCAGTCCATTAACCAACTTGGTCAAAAGGCCAGAAGAGAAATGGCATTCTCGAAATATTATTAGCATTTTGCGGTGAATGCTAACTACTGTATATTTACAGCTGATTAAGTTTTGCCCTCTCTATTTTATTATGGATTATGACAGGGATTTTGAGACTGAGTTCTGTTAAACAATAAACAGAACTAGCAAGGTCATTTTCTACCTGACCAAAGGAAAACTTCGCAGCAAGAAGACATGAATTAAGAAACAGGTTAAGTGTCTCAGGGGGAGGAAGGGATTCAAGTTTTTCAGAGCTGCTCAAGCAGATATTTGCAATGAAATGTGAATATTACCAATTATTTATTGTCAGTGATACATAATTTTTCCACAGAAAATTTGTTCAAGGCCTGGGTTGAAGCAAAGCTCTCAAAGTGGTGGCTGATAGGTAATGTAGGCCCACAGATATGTTTTGTTTGGCTCAGATTATGTTTAATAACTGTTTTTTGAATTGGTTGCATTGTGTGAAAATCACAAGATTTGACATAATAATCCTAAATTGGCACAACACTGAAATAATAACAGATTATTTCTTTTTTTTTGTAGCAGTCCACTGCAGCTGGCTTCTGGCTGCCCCCCAGCTCCCCACCCCAACTCTTGCAGATGGGACATTTTTCATTCTCTATGTCACCCTCAGGCCTGTCTCTCTCATTTACATTGACCCCTTGAAACTGCAAGTGAATTTGAGACCTTTGACTCAGATATTCCAGAATGAAGATAAAAATAATTAGATTATATTTCAAATTTCAAGTTTCTTTGTCACCTTAGAACACAGTGGTTAAGAGTTTGGGCTCTAGGGTCAAAATAGCCAGGGATCAAGTGCTGGTTCTGCACAGACTAGCTGTGTGACCTTACACAGGTTGCTTAACCTCTCTGAACACTAGTTTCCTCAGTTAAAAGGGGACAACAGTGTACCTACATTTTTATGTGGTTGCTGTGAGAATTCCACTTGCATCTATGTGAATGCATATGCCTTAAACACACACACACACACACACACACACACACACACACGTCACTTGGAATAGTACCTAGTACATGCTAACCTGTCAAATATTTTTATATTTGGTTGAAAAAAAATTTTCAATTGGTCAAAAAGGAAAATTGGTAAGTAAAGTGATGATTCCTCTTCCTTTTCCCATCAATTGGGAAAAGCAAGTAACATTTTGCTTTACATAGACATTCATTAAAATAGGAGGTACACTGCGTTAACGGTGTTATTAATCTGCATTCCAGCATTAATAACTACAAAAGAGAAGTTGTGTAAGCTGATGGATACTATTCTGTTCTTGATGTTTTTCATAGCAGAGAGACTTGAGGGGATGGTGCATGTAGAAAGGATGCCATGCATTTCCACGATGCATTTGCTCATGAGTGAGCCTTCTTTCTTACGAGTGAATCACATGACTTCACTTGTTCTTAGCCAAAAGGTGGAGAAGCGATGAATCAGATGACTTAAGTGCTGGCTCCTTGGCTCAACCTGGAAAGATGGCGACACTGCCATACTGATTGCTGAAGTGAGTGGCATCTGACAGTCCACAGAGGGGAGGAAAAGCAGGGCCACTCTCCTTGGAGACTTGATGTTTGATAAGCAGATGGAGAACCAGAAATCAGATTTAAATTACTGAATGATGGGATGAGATGGAGGTCAATTGGCCTGCTCTAGGCATTACAACCTCTCTTAACTAGGATCAGAGCTTAATATGTTGTATTTCTTCAGGTAATGTGGGTTTCTCCCACCTCCTCTTTTCTTTGTTTTTTTTTTTCTTTTTGTTTTTTTGTTTTGAATGATGTTAGTTTCCAAAGCTATTGAGTGCTAAAGCCATGCCCAGTGAAATGTGCTTACATTCATTGGTCGGAACAGTCTTGAACACTTTGGAGCAAATTACGTTTGTGATGGCCAGTGCTATGTCAGAGTGGTCTTCATCTCAGGACTTGTAACATTCAAGGAAAATTAATAACACTTTAATATATGTATATGTATTTACATTTCACAATGTATTTCTACATGTATCTTTAGATAATGATAAATTAGTAAAGTATTCATGGTTTTAAAAAGCTGATTGTAATTTCAATGATTTGTAATCATTTTGATGGCAATTAAGAGCATTTTCTGGGTGATCAAAAGTTGCCATCCATTGGTCCTCATTACCTAACACCTAGCATTATTTCCTTTTTATCTTCTTTTCAAATTATCTCCATCCTCTAGGATACAGGCATTGTTTTTCTATGTTTGCAGTGCTCCATGTGTGCTTAATGTACTTAGCCAATCAACAGGCCATGATAGTCCCTTATTAAGAGGAACTATTGTCCTTTAGACATGCTGCAGTATTTAACATTTGTGCCACCCAGATAGCTGCATGTTTTCAGAAAGCCTACATGACAACATTTGGCAGTTTGCACAAATTGGGAGAAATCGTTAAATGCTGTTTTGAAAGGGAATCTGATTGCCACATTTCGAACATATAAGGATAACAAGAATGCTCAGGAAATTTAATTCAAGAAAAGTGTTTTAAACATGACAAGTTTAATAGTAATTATTATTTTAGTATTATTAACAGGCACTGGGTCAAATCCTCTACCCTGCGTGTTGTCCCATTTGACTTTATCCTTGATCCTGGAGGTCTGTTCTATTATCCTGTCATGGTTATGTTGAGGCTCAGACCCATTCTGTGTGTAACTCAAGGTCACCCAGCCAGCAGATGGTGGAGCTTGGATTCCAGGTGTACCCATTTTCTTCCAAAGCTTTATCCTTCCCCTCCATACAACAGTGCTGCTCCAGCGATAGGTTTTGTTTCTGTGTTGTGGTTCCTACCTGCATGTCCCTGAGTAGGAGTGAGGTATAATTCTTGTTGTTATTCCTTCCATATGAATGTGGAAGCTATAACTTGGGTTGAGTGACTTTCCATGTAATCATTAGTGCTAGAAGTGAAAGTGGAACCTGTAATATCTGCTTTTTATCTCAAGGTTTCTGCCTCATTATCACTATTATGGAGCTAATTTAAAGATCACGTGAAGGTTGTTGTACATATGGAGCCTGCTGAAGTTACCGCAAGAGGCTGCCTAATGGGTTAAAAATATATGCCAAGATGAAGACTGAAAGACTCTGGAAGTCTTTTCTAAGAGGGAATAGGTAAAATGTTTGGGAATATAATCTTTGGAGAGTAATGTTGTATAAGCAACTGTGGTGCCTATCTTACGCTTTTGTGCCATTTAGACGTGGAATTTCAGAATGGCATGCCTACTTTATTAATTTAAAAATGACACAAATAATAAAGCATTCTTATTTTAAAACATTTTAGAAAGTAGAGAAAGCTGCCTTAGACCTCTCAATCTTCCTCTCCCGCCATGCTCCTACCTAGTTTTCTCCTCAGGGGTAACCACTACCCTGTTTGGATTGTTAATCAATTAGGGTTGTGTTCATCTGCATGGAATCAACTGAGTAGTTTAACCAAATCAGCATGTTTTTTCCTTACACCACGGAGTCTGGGTGAGGGTAGTTGTACCAGCTCTGGACGGGTAGTCCAGAACTGGTACAAATATTAAGGATCCACACTCAATCTTCTTTTCTGCCTCACCATCTTAGTTTGAGACTTTTGTTGTGGTGGGAACACAGCTCTTTAGTTTTAAATATCGTGTCTGCATTCCAGAAAGAAAGACAGGAAAGGGCAAAGGAAAACAGGTACACGGCAGTGAGCTTGGCTCTTTCTGTCAGGAAAATGGTAGCTTTGTGGAAGTCAGGCCCAGTGAAAGCTGAGGGCATTCAGTGGTCAGAACAGGGTTACTTGACCACTTTGGAACGAATCATGTTTCTGCTTGCAGTGAAGATGGGGAGAAGGGATGTTGGGTTGGCATTTACCTGTGTCTGTTTGTCTACTCAGTCATTTTCAGTGAATTTATATACACGTATATACACATATAGAAGTCTCTCTTTTAAGATACATGACGTCGTTCCCCCTCTCCCTCTCCCTCTCCCCACGGTCTCCCTCTCCCTCTCTTTTCACGGTCTCCCTCTGATGCCCAGCCAAAGCTGGACTGTGCTGCTGCCATCTCAGCTCACTGCAACCTCCCTGCCTGATTCTCCTGCCTCAGCCTGCCGAGTGCCTGCGATTGCAGGTGCGCGCCGCTGCGCCTGACTGGTTTTCGTATTTTTTTGGTGGAGAAGGGGTTTCACTGTGTTGGCCGGGCCGGTCTCCAGCTCCTAACCGCGAGTGATCCGCCAGCCTCGGCCTCCCGAGGTGCCGGGATTACAGACGGAGTCTGGTTCACTCAGTGCTCAATGGTGCCCAGGCTGGAGTGCAGTGGCGTGATCTCGGCTTGCTACAACCTCCACCTCCCAGCCGCCTGCCTTGGCTCCCCAAAGTGCCGAGATTGCAGCCTCTGCCCGGCCACCACCCCGTCTGGGAAGTGAGGAGCGTCTCTGCCTGGCCGCCCATCATCTGGGATGTGAGGAGCCCCTCTGCCTGGCTGCCCAGTCTGGAAAGTGAGGAGAGTCTCTGCCCGGCCGCCATCCCACCTAGGAAGTGAGGAGCGCCTCTTCCCGGCCACCATCCCATCTAGGAAGTGAGGAGCATCTCTGCCCGGCCGCCCATCGTCTGAGATGTGGGGAGTGCCTCTGCCCCGCCGCCCCTTCTGGGATGTGAGGAGCGCCTCTGCCCGGCCGCGACCCCGTCTGGGAGGTGAGGAGCCTCTTTGCCTGGCCGCCCCGTCTGAGAAGTGAGGAGACCCTCCGCCCGGCAACCGCCCCATCTGAGAAGTGAGGAGCCCCTTCTCCCGGCAGCCGCCCCGTCTGAGCAGTGAGGAGCCCCTCCGCCCAGCTGCCACCCCGTCTGGGAAGTGAGGAGCGTCTCTGCCCGGCAGCCACCCCTTCCGGGAGGGAGGTGGGGGTCAGCCTCCGCCAGGCCAGCTGCCCCATCCGGGAGGGAGGTGGGGGGGTCAGCCCCCTGCCCGGCCAGCCGCCCTGTCCGGGAGGTGAGGGGCGCCTCTGCCCGGCCGCCCCTACTGGGAAGTGAGGAGCCCCTCTGCCCGGCCACCACCCCGTCTGGGAGGTGTACCCAACAGCTCATTGAGAACGGGCCATGATGACAATGGCGGTTTTGTGGAATAGAAAAGGGGGAAAGGTGGGGAAAAGATTGAGAAATCGGATGGTTGCTGTGTCTGTGTAGAAAGAAGTAGACATGGGAGAAAAAAAAAAAAAAGATACATGACGTCTACTCTAGATATTGTTCTACAACTTTTTTTCCCCCCTACTTATCAGTTTGTCTTAGGGATCAAACGCTACGTCAGTACATGTTTATCAGTTTCATTCTTTTCAGCAGCGGCTGTTTTTCCATAGTGTGTGTGTACTGTAATGCATTTAACCCTTATTCTCTTGATGGGCATTTTGGGTTTGCTAAATTTTTACTATTATACAGAATGTTTGAAAGTACATTCTTATAACAGTTGTGGAATTAAATGAAAAGTTGACCCCCTGACATATGTTCTATGTTAGCAATTTATCTGGCTTCATTATCGAAACCAAATTGTCTTCCCATTATGTATAAAGTACAAGAATAAATCAAGGTGTTCTTACTATATACCAAAACTTTGCTGATTTTAACCACTTTGCATAGAAGTAATCTAGATTGTATTTTTTCTTTTTTGTAAATTAGAAGATACAGAACATAATTGAACTCTTTGGTGTTGGTTACTTTAGAAACATTTAGTTTTGAGTTGAGTTGTATAAGCCAGCATAGTTCTGTTGTGACTTACATTTTTTATTTCTTACTTAGCTTTCATACAGTCATTTGTTATTTATCATTGTCATTGTTCTGGCCCCTAAGAGTTCCACTGTCCCCTATTATGATTTTTACTCTGCTGTGGGTTTGGAACCAAGGGTGTTAGAATTATATGTTAACTAAGAGTGAACTGCTGTGTATCCAGACAGGTACAAGTAAAATATAGAGGCTTTGTGTTTGGAAGTTGTGATTGATTTTTGGAGATCTCAGTAAAATATTTCTTTTCTGTTTTTCAAGTCTGTTTTCCAGAAGCGTAAGGTTGTTGGAAAGCACACCTCTGTGAAGGTAGAATTACTGTTCAACTGTCTTTGCAAATTGGTTAGGTAAAGAAACAAACAAATTAAAAAAACTAATAAAATACACAACCAGAGAGAAGAATGTATTAGAGGGTGCTTGGTGATTTAAAAAAAAAAAATAACGAAAACAAAACCAAGTCAAATGAGAGGCTAAGGCCACTCATCCAATTGGTAAGGCTTTAACCATATATTTGTTCTTTATTCTGTGGAACTGTATGACATTTCAAGACTCTTAAGACTTGGTGCTTGCCCAGAAAGGAGCTCAGATAACTCACAAGAGCAGCTGTGAACACACGGCCTTTTGACCATTAGTGAAAATGTATATGAATCTAGAACATTTTCCACATAGCTGATCATGTCACCTCCCCTGCTTGCAATCCTCTAGTGGCTCCCATAGTCCTTAGAATAAAGTCCGTAGTCATTTCCATGACCTCCAAGGCCCTGTGCAGCCTGAGTCCTGGCTCTATCCCTGATGTCTTCTGCCATTCTCTTCTTGTTCACCTTGTTTCAGCCACACGAGCCTTCTTGCTGTCAGAGAACATTCTCGTCTCAGGACTGTGTTCCCTCCACCTGGAGCCCTCTTTCATGGTCATTCCTCCATTCCATTGAGAACTTGCCTTAAATGTAAATGTCATCTCTTCAGGTGTCTCCTCTTCCACCAAGTCACTCTCCCATACTCCTGCTTTATAATTCTTGATATAAATCATAATTATATGACATCCTATTATATTTTCATTTATTTTTCCAATGAAAATAATTATATTTTCATTTATTTTTCCAATGAAAATAATTATATTTTCATTTATTAGTTTCTCATTGAAAGAGGATTTTCCTAATTATATTCCCTGTGCTTCATACATAATAGGTGCTCAGTAAATATTTGCTAAATCACTGAATGAGTTTGAAAATATGACAGGCATCATGCCCTGTTTATTTCTGTATGCTCTGAGCCCAGGAATATGCTTAGCAATAATAGTAACAACTGCACTTTGGGAGGCCGAGGCGGGCGGATCACGAGGTCAGGAGATCGAGACCATCCTGGCTAACACAGTGAAACCCCGTCTCTACTAAAAAATACAAAAAATTAGCCGGGCGTGGTGGCGGGCGCCTGTAGTCCCAGCTACGCGGGAGGCTGAGGCAGGAGAATGGCGTGAACCCGGGAGGCGGAGCTTGCAGTGAGCCGAGATCGTGCCACTGCACTCCAGCCTGGGCGACAGAGCGAGACTCCGTCTCAAAAAAAAAAAAAAAAAAAAAAAAAAAAAATAGTAACAACTGAGACACAGCAGTTGAACGGCTAGCCGAAAGTCACACAGATAGTAAGTGGAGGATCCAGAATGCCTCCAACCTGGGGCCTTCTTACCTGCCCTTAGCTACCTTGTTGTGCCTTTCTTTGCCTCTAGCAGACAATCAGTAAATATTTATTACATTGAAATGAATAATTAGTAAAGGGGGCATATTATGGAAAACAGATGGTAAGACACTGGAGGAAAATGTAGAAGGGTGCTAACTGTATTGTATAAATGAGAAGTAGGATAGGAATTAGCAAAGAGAGTGACCCAGGGCAGGGAGAGACCCATCCTCTCCTCCTTCCCAGACCTTCTTCAAAAGAGACATGGGACTTGCCTGGGTTTTAAGAACAAGTCTCTACCAGTAGGCAGAGAGGAGGAAAGGTAGGCATTTTGGGGAAAATTAATCAAAAATGATAAACCATGCATTTAAAATATTACTTAAAATAGATTTGAAGGTTAGGGAAGGGAGATAGATATTACGGAGTCACACTTTCCCATATTCAAAACACAACTGACTCATGTCTATTAACACTTGAAGATTTATTTTTAGAATACTAGCAGAGAAAAAAAAGTTTTTTTTCCTTAACTCTATAGTAGATAATAATAGTAATTAAAGCTAATAAAGATGTAAACATTGTGACACTCTAAGTTTATATCTATCTGACATCATAAAGTATAATTTACTTATTCAGGAATCATTGCTTTGTACTTTATTACTCTGTTCTTGCAAATGATTCAAGTGAATCACAATTGAACCTTTGCATTTCTTGTTTAAGAACCCTCAGTTTTCCTGAGAAGAGAGAAGAGTTTATTAAGGAGGAATTACTTCAGAACACTATTGGGAAACATGTAGGATTTTAAATCCAAAAGGATTAACTAGTCTGATCTTGAATATGAGATGAGGTAAGATGAGGTAGATTTTCTTTTTCTTTTCTTTTTTCTTTTTCCAGTGCTCACAGGATCCCAGGGTTTCAGTGTCATTGGTTTGCTTTATTTATGTATTATTTTATTTTTAGTAGGTGACTATGCTAAGATAAGGGTGACATAATAATGTTTGGGAACTTTTTTAGTGAATTTCAATGACTAAGGATTTAAGGCTAGTAAATTGGAAAAGAAATTGATCATGGGTTTGTATTGACTTTTATGCTGAAGCTAAACTTGGCCAATTCAACTCAAAACTTTTAACTGGGGTTTTGGGAGGCCTGGTAAATTACACCCCCTACCCTGGGTTCTCCATCCCCTGAGTTGGTTGAGACAGTCATGGAGTCAGGCAGGTGGAGGTGAGTATATCACCTTACGCACTGTTGAAACAGGCTGCCTTTAGGTTTGCAGCCAAGGAGCCTCGCTAATGCTTCTCTCTGAAATTTGGTGGACTTTTATACCTAGTTGCTGGCAGAGCTAGGCAGCCACAGGCCTCCACACAGGAATAGGCCCCAGCTGGCTCAGAACTGACCAAATATGAATATGTTCTGGGAATGCAAGCCCAAAGAGGGAGAAGAAAGTCCCAGGCTCAGTTTATCCTCCAAACTCATTAATTCTGTCAGTCACTCCTCCTTTAGATGCATGGTCCCTCCTAGCATTACATGGCACAAAAGAGTCCTCTCTCTCCAAACTTTGCTCCTACAGATCTCCTTCTTTCTGTATTGGCCTCCCTCAGTCTTGAGATGCAAGAGTCAGTGTGGACTCTTCATTTCTTCTCATCTTCATCACCTATCAGTTGTTAAGACTTCAGGTAGGACTCTTAAAGTGTGGTCTTTGGCCACTTGCATCAGAATCACTGCGGAGCTGTTGAAACACATATTCCTGGGCTCCCACCCAGACAGATAGAGTCAGAGTCTCTTGGTGGGAGTCCAGGAATCTGTACTTTTAAGGAGCCCTCCTGGTCATCTGAGGCGAGCTAACTTTTGCTCACCCTTGTCCTATAGATCTGATGTCGATATTGTCTCCACAGTTCGTTTCGCTACATTTCTGGTACCACCATCCCAGGATACAGCCTCATTGATCTCTCTCCCATTTTGTTTCCTCCTCTGGTCTTGTCTTCCTTTGATTCTTTCCTACCTACTATAACCTTTCAGTGAGTTCTGAAATTCCAGTTTCTAATCCTATTAGCTATCAGGTAATGGCAAGTTGTGCAATCTATGGCTGGGAGAGTGCATATTGATAGATTTGAGATGATAATGTTTGCCTAGCAAGTATATAAAAACTTCATTTTACTTAAGGAGGTCTTTCCTGGCTAAAATATCTCTCTCTTTTCACCCAGTTTCTATGGTCACCATGCTCTGTCCTTTATAGTAGCATAATTTGAATTTATGTTTATTAATTTTATTTTAAGTTCTGGGGTACATCTGCAGGCATAGGTAAATGTGTGCCATGGTGGTTTGCTGCACCTATCAACCCATCACCTAGGTATTAAGTCTAGCATGCATTAGCTATTTTTCCTAATGTTCTCCCTCCCTACACTGCACCCCCCGACAGGTTCTAGTGTGTGTTGTTCCCCTCCCTATGTCCATGTAATTTCATTGTTTAGCTCCCACTTATAAGTGAGAACATGTGTTTGGTTTTCTGTTCCTGAATTAGTTTGCTGAGGATAATGGCTTCCAGCTCCATCCATGTCCCTGTAAAGGACATGATCTCATTCCTCTTTATGGTTGCATAGTATTCCATGGTGTATACATACCACATTTTCTTTATCCAGTCTATCATTGGTGGACATTGGGGTTGATTCCATGTTTTTGCTATTGTGAATAGTGCTGCAGTGAACATATGGGTACATATATCTATGTAATAGAATGATTTATATTCCCTTGAGCATATACCCAGTCTACACAATACCATTCAGTACATAGGCATGGGCAAAGATTTCATGACAAAATTACCAAAAGCAATGGCTATAAAAGCAAAAATTGACAAATGGGATCTATTTAAACTAAAAAGCTCCTGCACAGAAAAAGAAACTATCATCAGAGTGAACAGGCAACCTACAGAGTGAGAGAAAATTTTTGCAGTCTGTCCATCTGTCAAAGGTCTGATACCCAGAATCTACAAGGAACTTAAATAAATATACAAGAAAAAAAACCCTGATAAAAATGGGCAAAGGACACGAACACTTCTCAAAAGAAAGCATTCATGCAGCTAACAAACATGAAAAAAAGCTTGACATCACTGATCATTAGAGAAGTGCAAATCAAAACTGCAATGAGATAATATCTCACACCAGTCAGAATGGCAATTATTAAAAAGTCAAGAAACGGATGCCGGTGAATGAGGTTACAGAGATACAGGAATGCTTTTACACTGTTGGTGGGAGTGTAGATTAGTTCAACCATTGTGGAAGACAGTATTGTGATTCCTCTAAGATCTAGAAGCAGAAATACCATAATTTGAATTTTTCATGTTTTTATTTTACTTATTGTCTGTTTTGTCCCTCACTAAGACATATACTCCATGGGGATAGGGGCTATATTTTATTTACCTGCTGTGTCCCTTGTCCTGAGAACAGTGGTGTGTACATTGTGGGTGCTTGGTAGTTACTGTTGAATGAATGAAAAGAAATGAGTAACTGAAACAATGCCTGGAGTCCTCAATTCCCTACCTTAGGCAATATTACTGTTGTATGATACCTACCCCTGAGTGTTTAGTATAAATGAGTTGCATTTATTTGAAGGTTTAAGAGCGCTTTGTGCGTCAGGTAGTATTTGAGGAAGAGGAGGGTATAGATTCCGGTTGTTTCATGGGAAAAGAGGCAATTTTGCAACTCAATGGTAAATGGCAACTGGCAAGCCAAAAACCTTGACTGTGGTAATCATTTCTCAATATGTACCTTTATCAAATCATCATGTTGTACGTCTCAAATTTATACAGTTTTACTGTCAATTATACCTCAATAAAACTGCAAGAAAAAAAATCCTTTGAAGGACTGAAGAATGGGGCTGGCATGCGATTAGAGGAACCTGTTGAGGGCTGTTGAACTTGAATGAACTTTCAGTAATGGATCCTTTGTGAGAGAAGAAACTGAGTAAGATACAGTATGAATGAAGGCTGGGGTTTTGTGAAAGGGCTGGTGTTCAGTGTTTCATTGCTATGTAAGCAACCACTCCAAAACTTCATGACTTAATGTTGTATTATATGTCATGATTATAGATTGGGAATTCTGGCAGACCTGGTTAGGTGGTGGTTCTCCACAGGGACTGGGTTGCTTGGTGATAGTCAGCTGACACCTGGGCTAGTCCGAAAGGTCCAAGATGGCTTTACTCATATTTCTGCTACCTTGTCAAGGACAGCCGGAATGCTGGGCTCAGCTGGGTGCCTCTGCTGATCTGTGTAGTCTCAGGGCCTCTCACAGAGTCTCTCCAGCAGGGTGACTGTACTTCTTGTTAGTGGCTCAAGATTCAAGAACAAGCATTCCAGAGCCAGGAATTGGAACCTGTTATCTCATGAAGCCTGGGCGATAAATGGGCACAGTGTCATGTCTGCCATATTGTATTAATCAAAACTTTCACAGAGCCCATTCAGATTCAAAGGAAGGGGGTATAGACCTCATGTCTTCATCAGAGAAGCATAGAAGAATTTGTGTCGATCTTAAATATGGCACAATGAGTTACCACCTTTTACATCAATCTACTGGACAAAAAGAGTTTAAGAGATCTGAGAAGAAGGAAATATGTGTTATTAGGCAAGGATCTTACTGCTGGAAGAGCCAAAGAAAAATAGATCATGGAAAACTCTATATTTATCATTGTATTTTTATCAGGAAGAATTTTTTTATTCCATTCTAGAAGGATAGCTTATGCTAGGTGTAGGAAATCTATTTATTTTAGGGAGAAATTTCAGAGGAGTGTGTTTATTTTTCTTGCTAGGTACATTTTTTTTTTTTAAAGTTAGCATTCTCCTTGGCGAAGCATTCCAAAGAATCAAGTTGATTTTTGTTGGGCGAGCTAATGAGGTGGAAAGGAGACAGCCTGTCACTTTGCATGCACCACGAGCTGTGCATCTTCCCACTCCAAGATGGTCATGCCGCAGGACATGGCAGAGGGGCTAGGGACTTTATTTTGGGGTAGGAAGTGGTGCAGGACAGATTTCTATTGCTCTCTGGAGTTGGCAACAGAAATTACTGTCTGAGCCACTGGTACTGGATGTGGGAGATGTTAAAAGGGCATGGGGACTACTGGGAAGAAAGTAATGATATTAAATATGCTTGTCCATTTATACCTTTAATCCAAGTGCATGGTATCATTGCCACCAAGGTGAGTTGATCAACCATGGTCCCTGGAAAGGCTGTAAAGTAGGTTGAAAAGGCTGCTGAAAGTTTTTACTGTATTGATTTAAGAATACCTCCTTCCTGGGGAAAAAGGCATATAGGTCACAGGAAACTCCAGTTATATCTTGTGTCTAAAGAACTAAAAAATAAAAGCAAGACCATCATTTTTTATTCGTTGATATTTAGCTATCTGAGAGCAGAGAAGACACTCTCTGATTCATTGTCTCTCATCCCATGCCTAGCCTTAGAGCCATGTATGAGGTAGGACATCAGGAAATGCTGGACAGGTTAATTTCGTGTGTGTTCTACTTAAGTATGGAGAAGATAGATTCTCACAGGTGTTGCCAGGTGGTATAGTGTGACAGTTAATGTTGCAGGCACTGGAGTCAGACTCTGTATTCCAGGCTTGGTTCTGCTATTTAATAGCTGTGGAAACTCCTCAACTATAAAATGAAGATAATACTAGCATCTACCTTTTAATACATTTATGAGGATTAAATGCATTATTGTATGTAAAGTGGATATAGTAAATGCTACAAAAGTGATAGCTGTTAGCAGCAGTAATATTTATCTTTTTGAGAGCTGTTCCTAGCATTAGGTCTTGACGCAAAGTAGAAACTTGAAAATGTTTAATGAATGAATTCTGCATGGATTTATTTCACTTAACCTTTGGAGGGCATGTTCAAAGCAGGGATTATCCACAAGGGTGGTAAATGTTTCTAAAACATGCTATACACCTGAGAAATTTCCATGGATTTTATGACCAAGTGGTTTCACACCTTACCGTGTTCAAATCTGCTAATTTGTAACTGGTGCCCTTTAAAAAAAGTTCCTCTTGGATAGTGCACTCTGGCCCAGATACTGTGCTTTTCCCATGGTCTTCTCAACCTGCAGACCAGGAGATTCCCTCGGGTGCCTATGCCACCAGGGCCCTGGGTTTCAAGCACAAACTGGGCAGCCCTTTGGGTAGACACCGAGCTAACTGCAGGAGTTTTTTTTCCGTATTCCAGTGGCACCTGGAACATCAGTGAGAGAGAACCATTCACTACCCTGGAAACGGGGCTAAGTGGTCTAGTTCAGTGGATCCCGCCCCGACAAAGCCCAGCAAGCTAAAATCCACTGGCTTGAAATTCTTGCTGCCAGCACAGCAGTCTGAAGTTGACCTGGGATGCTCAAGCTTGGTGGCAGGAGGGGCATCCGTCATTACTGAGGCTTGAGTAGGTGGTTTTCCCCTAACAGTGTAAACAAAGTGGCCTGGATGTTCAAACTGGGTGGAGCCCACTGCAGCTCAGAAAAGCCACTGTAAGCAGACTTACTCTCTAGATTCCTCCTCTCTGGGCAGGACATCTCTGAAAGAAAGGCAGCAGACCAAGTCAGGGGCTTATAGATAAAACTCCCATCTTCCTGGGACAGATCACCTGGGGGAAGGGACGGCTGTGGGCACAGCTTCAGCAGATTTAAACTTTCCTGCCTGCTGGCTCTGAAGAGAGCAGCAGATCTACCAGCACAGTGCTTGAGCTTTGCTAAGGAACAGACTGCCTCCTCAACTGGGTCCCTGACCCCCATGCCTCCTGACTGAGAGACACCTCCCAGCAGGGGTCGACAGACATCTCATGCAGGAGAGCTCCGGCTGGCATCTGGCGAGTGCCCCTCTGGGATGAAGCTTCCAGAGGAAGGAACAGGCAGCAATCTTTGCTGTTCTGCAGCCTCCACTGGTGATACCCAGGCAAACAGGGTCTGGAGTGGACCTCCAGCAAATTCCAGCAGACCTGCAGCAGAGGGGCCTGACTGTTAGAAGGAAAACTAACAAACAGAAAGCAATAGCATCAACATCAACAAAAAGGACATCCACACAGAAAGCCCAACCAAAGGTCATGAACATCAAAGACCAACAGTAGATAAATCCACGAAGATGAGGAAAAAACCAGGGCAAAAAGGCTGAAAATTCCAAAAACCAGAATGCCTCTTCTCTTTCAACAGATCACAACTCCTTGCCAGCAACGGAACAAAACTGGATGGAGAATGAGTTTGACGAATTGACAGAAGTAGGCCTCAGAAGATGGGCAATAACAGACGCCTCCGAGCTAAAGGAGCATGTTCTAACACAATGCTAGGAAAACTAAGAACCTTGAAAAAAGGTTAGATGAATTGCTAACTAGAATAACCAGTTTGGAGAAGAACATAAATGACCTGATGGAGCTGAAAAACACAGCACAAGAACTTCCTAAAGCGTACACAAGTATCAATAGCTGAATCAATCAAGCAGAAGAAAGGATATCAGAGATTGAAGATCAAATTAATGAAATAGAGCATGAAGACAAGATTAGAGGAAAAAGAGTGAAAAGGGATGAACAAAGCCTCCAAGAAATATGGGACTATGTGAG
This sequence comes from Gorilla gorilla gorilla, assembly GCF_029281585.2. Taxonomy (NCBI): domain Eukaryota; kingdom Metazoa; phylum Chordata; class Mammalia; order Primates; family Hominidae; genus Gorilla; species Gorilla gorilla. Next base: position 78,731,745 of record NC_086017.1, on the reverse strand, counting down.
AAGAACAAATCTACGTTGGATTGGTGTACCTGAAAGTGACAGGGCGAATGGAACCAAGCTGGAAAACACTCTTCAGAATATTATCCAGGAGAACTTCCCCAACCTAGCAAGACAGGCCACGTTCAAATTCAGGAAATACAGAGAACACCACAAAGATACTCCTCAAGACGACCAACCCCAAGACACGCAATTGCCAGATTCACCAAGGTTGAAATGAAGGAAAAAGTGTTAAGGGCATCCAGAGAGAAAGGTTGGGTTACCCACAAAGGGAAGACCATCAGACTAACAGCAGATCTCTCAGCAGAAACCCTACAATCCAGAAAAGAGTGGGGGCCAATATTCAACATCCTTAAAATAATTTTCAATCCAGAATTTCACATCCAGCCAAACTAAGCTTCATAAGTGAAGGAGAAATGAAATCCTTTACAGACAAGCAAATGCTGAGAGATTTTATCACCACCAGGCCTGCCTTATAAGAGCTCCTGAAGGAAGCACTAAACATGGAAAGGAAAAACTGGTACCAGCCACTGCATAAACATGCCAAATTGTAAAGACCATTGGCACTATGAAGAAACTGCATCAACTAATGGGCAAAATAACCAGCTAGCATCATAATGACAGGATCAAATTCACACATAACAATATTAACCTTAAATGTAAATGGGCTAAAGGCCCCAATTAAAAGACAAAGACTGGCAAATTGGATAAAGAGTCAAGACCCATTGGTGTGCTGTATTCAGGAGACTCATCTCATGTGCAAAGGTTCAAAGGCTCAAAATAGGCTCAAAATAAAGGAGTGGAAAAATGCTTACCAAATAAATGGAAAGCAAAAAAAAAGTAGGAGTTGCAATACTAGTCTCTGATAAAACAGACTTTAAACCAACAAAGATAAAAAAAAGACAAGGGCATTACATAATGGTAAAGGGATCAATGCAACAAGAAAAGCTAATTATCCTAAATATATATGAACCCACTGCAGGAACACCCAGATCCATAAAGCAGTTCTTAGAGACCTACAAAGAGACTTAGACTCCCACACAATAACAGTGGGAGACTTTAACACCCCACTGTCAATTTAGATTAACGAGACAAAATTAACAAGGATATTCAGAACTTGAACTCAGCTCTGGACCAAGCAGACCTAGTAGATCTCTACAGAACTCTCCTCCCCAAATCAGCAGACTACACATTCTTCTCAGCACCACATCGCACTTATTCTAAAATTGATCACACAATTGGAAGTGAAACACTCCTCAGTAAATGCAAAAGAATAGAAATCATAACAAACATTCTCTCAGACCACAGTGCAATCAAATTAGAACTCAGGATTAAGAAACCCACTCAAAACCACGCAAATGCATGGAAACTGAACAGCCTGCTCTTGAATCACTACTGGGTAAATAACAAAATTAAGGCAGAAATGAACAAGTTATTTGAAACCGATGAGAACAAAGACACAACATTCCAGAATCTCTGGGACGCAGCTAAAGCGATGTTCAGAGGGAAATTTATACCACTAAGTGCCCACAGGGGAAAGTAGGAAAGATCTAAAATCAACACCTAACATCACAGTTAAAAGAACTAGAGAAGCAAGAGCAAACACCTTCAAAAGCTAGCAGAAGGCAAGAAATAACTAAGATCAGAACAGAACTGAAGGAGATAGAGACATGAAAAACCCTTCAAAAAAGTAATGAATCTAGGAGCTGTTTTTTTTTAAAGATTAACAAAATAGATAGACTACTAGCCAGACTAATAAAGAAGAAAAGAGGGAAGAATCAAATAGACACAATAAAAAGTGATAGAGGGGATATCACCACTGATCCCACAGAAATATAAACTACCATCAGAGAATACTATAAACACCTCTATGCAAATAAACTAGAAAATCTAGAAGAAATGGATAAATTCCTGGACACATACACCCTCCCAAGACTAAACCAGGAAGAAGTCGAATCCCTGAATAGACCAATAACAAGTTCTGAAATTGAGGCAGGAATTAATAACCTACCAACCAAAAAAAGCTCAGGACCAGATGGATTCACTGCCAAATTCTACCAGAGGTACAAAGAGGAGCTGATACCATTCCTTCTGAAATTATTCCAAAAAATAGAAAAAGAGGGACTCCTCCCTAACTCATTTCATGAGGCCAGTATCATCCTGATACCAAAACCTGGCAGAGACACAACAAAAAAAGAAAATTTCAGGCCATTATCCCTGATGGACACCAATGTGAAAATCCTCAATAAAATACTGGCAAACCAAATCCAGCAGCACATCAAAAAGCTAATTCACCACAATCAAGTTGGCTTCATCCCTGGGATGCAAGGCTGATTCAACATATGCAAATAAATAACTGTAATCCATCACTTAAACAGAACCAATGACAAAAACCACATGATTATTTCAATAGATGCAGAAAAGGCCTTTGATAAAATTCAACAGCACTTCCTGCTAAAAACTCTCAGTAAACTATATTGATGGAACGTATCTCAAAATAATAAGAGCTATTTATGACAGACCCACAGCCAATATCATGCTGAATGGGCAAAATGTGGAAGCATTCCCCTTGAAAATTGGCACAGGACATGGATGCCCTCTCTCACCACTCCTAGTCAACATAGTATTGGAGGTTCTGGCCAGGACAATCAGGCCAGAGAAAGAAATAAAGCATATTCATTTAGGAAAAGAGGAAGTCAAATTGTCTCTGTTTGCACATGACATGATTGTATATTTAGAAAACCCCATCGTCTCAGCCCAAAATCTCCTTAAGCTGATAAGCAACTTCAGCAGAGTCTCAGGATACAAAATCAATGTGCAAAAATCACAAGCATTCCTGTACACCAATAATAGAGAGCCAAATCATGAGTGAACTCCCATTCACAATTGCCTCAAAGGGAATAAAATACCTAGGAATATAACTTACAAGGGATGTGAAGGACATCTTCATGGGGAACTACAAACCACTGCTCAAGGAAGTAAGTGAGGACACAAATGGAAAAACATTCCATGCTCATGGATAGGAAGAATCAATATTGTGAAAATGGCCATACTGCCGAAAGTAATTATAGATTCAATGCTATCCCCAACAAACCACCATTGACTTTCTTCACAGAATTAGAAAAAAGTACTTGAAATTTTATATGGAACTGAAAAAGAGCCCATATAGCCAAGACAATCCTAAGTGAAAAGAACGAAGCTAGAGGCATCATGCTACCTGACTTCAAACTACACTCCGAGGCTACAGTAACCAAAACAGCATGGTACTGGTACCAAAACAGATACATAGACCAATGAAACAGAACAGAGGCCTCAGAAATAACGCCAAACCATCTGATCTTTGACAAACTTGACAAAAATAAGCAGTGGGGAAAGGATTCCCTATTTAATAAATGGTGTTGGGAGAACTGGCTAGCCATATGGAGAAAACTGAAACTGGACCCCTTTCTTACACTTTACACAAAAATTAACTCAAGATGGATTAAAGACTTAAACATAAGACCTAAAACCATAAAAACCCTAGAAGAAAACCTAGGCAATACTATTCAGGACATAGGCATGGACAAAGAATTCATGGCTAAAACACCAAAAGCAGTGGCAACAAAAGCCAAAATAGACAAATCGGATCTAAATAAACTAAAAAGCTTCTGCACAGGAAAAGAAACTATGATCAGAGTGAATAGGCAACCTACAGAATGGGAGAAAATTTTTGCAATCTATCCATCTGACAAAGGGCTAATATCCAGAATCCACAAAGAGCTTAAACAAATTTACAAGAATAAAACAACTCCATCAAAGAGTGGGTGAAGGATATGTACAGACACTTCTCAAAAGAAGACATTGATGTGGCCAGCAAACTTATGAAAAAAAGCTCATCATTACTGGCCATTAGAGAAATGCACATCAAAACCACAATGAGGTACCATCTCCTACCAGTTAGAATGGTGATCATTAAAAAGTCAGGAAACAACAGATGCTGGAGAGGATGTGGAGAAATAGGAAGGCTTTTACACTGTTGGTGGGAGTGTAAATTAGTTCAACTACTGTGGAAGACAGTGTGGCAATTCCTCAAGGATCTAGAACCAGAAATACCATTTGACCCAGCGATCTCATTACTGTGTATATACCCAAAGGATTATAAATCATTCTACTGTAAGGACACATGCACACGTATGTTTCTTGTGGCACTATTCACAATAGCAAAGACTTGGAACCAACCCAAATACTCATCAATGATAGACTGGATTAAGAAAATATGGCACATATACACCATGGAATACTATGCAGCCATAAAAATGGATGAGTTCATGTCCTTTGCAGGGATATGGATGAAGCTGGAAACCATCATTCTCAGCAAAATATCACAAGGACGAATAACCAAACACTGCATGTTCTCACTCATAAGTGGGAGTTGAACAATGAGAACACATGGACACAGGGAGGGGAACATCACACACAAGGGCCTGTCAGGGGGTTGGGGGTAGGGGAGGGATAGTATTGGAGAAATATCTAATATAGATGATGGGTTCATGGGTGCAGCAAACCACCATGGCACGTGTAAACCTATGTAACAAATTGCACATGCATCCCAGAACTTAAAGTATAATTAAAAAAAAAATCAGAAAAAAAAGTTCCTCTTAAACCCCTCTAGTAAATCAACTGGAGGTGACAGTGTATGAATTGTGTAGGGTGATAGTCACGCATTGTGATTTAGTTGTGGGGCAGGTGGCCTTGTCCTGTCAGGAAAGAAGGTAAGAACAGTGCCAGCCAATTGTGAAACCACAGGGACTTAATGCAAATTAAAAGTTTTGTGGAGAATGTGTGTGGATTTTATTCTTTAATATCACCTTCTATTTAGCCTTGTAGAGGAAAGATGGAAGCCTTTTAATGATGTTAGATTTTTGCACAGATTATAGTGCTATCGTATTGGTAGCAGAGGTACAGAATGTGAGATAGGGTAAGTCCAGGGTTAGAAAGAAACTCCATTTAGTTCAGTATTACAGAAAATAATAGTAGCTGAAGCAAGAGTGCTTGGTTAGTCTAGCCATGGGCAAGCGCAGTAAGCCCAGTGTGGTCTTTGGCAGACATGGTGCTACCCAAGGACAAATCACTAAGGGTTCCCCATGCATGAAGAGAGTTTACTGCTAAACCAGCTGTGGAACTGTACTTTTTCCATATGGGAGGGGCCAGGGCTTTATTCCTCCTCCATGGCTATATTCTATATATGTGAATGTCATCAGCCAGCTTCTGTCTTTGGGTATTGAAGGAAACAACATAAGAGTTTTTATTTACCTTCTAAAGGCACGTGTTTGTATTTCTTAAGTATTTTTCAGGGAGACTACTTACAAATGATTTTTCTAAAACTAGTAAGTGGGCCGGGCATTGTGGCTCATGCCTGCAGTCCCAGCAATTTGGGAGGCTGAGGTGGGTAGATTGCTTGAGCTCAGAAGTTCGAGACTAGCCTGGGCAACATGGTGAAATGTATCTCTACAAAAAATACAAAAATTAGTTGGGCATGGTGGCACATGCCTGTGGTCCCAGTTACATGGGGGGGCTGAGGTGAGGGGATCACTTAAACCCAGGAGGTCGGGGCTGCAGTGAGCTGTGTTTGCACCACTGCACTAAAGCCTGAGCAACAATGTGAGACCGTGTCATAAATCAGTCAGTCATTCAGTCATTCAACCAACCAACCAAAAGTGCCAACGCCTTGATTTCTGTCCAGGGAATGCTCACTGATATAGCCCCATTTGCCATGGGGTCCTTGAGTCTCACCATCTCCATCTTTTCTGGTGACTTTAGTCTGAGGGAACAAAGGCATCTGTTTGGAGAGAAGACAGTGGCATAGACAGCTTCTCCCTGGAACCCAAGGTAGGTTAAGAGGAGGGCGTAAGACAGCCACATTTCTCTCTAAAGCTTTCTGCCTGTGTATTAAATCTGTCTGTGGCTAGTGCTTCATTTCCATGATAGGCCCAGCAAGGGTATCTCCCATTTTCCTCCTGGCCCAGTGCCTCTGTTCCTACTCCAGCAACTGCTCTGTCCTACCTCGGAAATTTCTAGCCAGTTTCCCAAGTTGCTCTCGTTACGCTTTCCCCTTTAGCTGTATCCTCAGAGACCCAGCACCTCCTTTGCAACAAACTTCTGTAGTGAAGGATCAACTCATCTCAAAGTTAACTCCTCTAATGGATTAAGAAGAGGTTGGAAAGCAGAGCTCCAGGCCATATGTCAGGGAAAAGAGGAATTTGAATGATTTTTTAAGAGACAGGTTTACGTTTCTCAGTGTGAAAAGGTTGTGAATTGCATCCGGGTGTTAGTGAAGTTTGAGAAGATGCTGACTTTTCCAGTACCTATTGGAATCTTTCTCATTTACATCATGTAGTCAGAGGGTCATACCTGCCTTGACTACAATATTTGGGGAACTGCAGGCCATTTTATTGTGAATTACTTTTGTTTGTTCATTGTTGTTGTTTTGGACATTATTTCTAATGTGCTCAAATGGTGTTAACACTATTCCCCATATAATAATGTAACTTGAGAAAGTCTTGCTGTATCTGAAACCAGAGTACTCGGTTACTCACTTCATTCAGGTCTTTGCTTAAATGTCACCTTCTTTGGCTACCCTCTATTAAAAGTTCTCTCCTATCATTTTTTATGCCCTTACTATTTTCCTTTGTAGGACACAATTGCTCCCCATTTTACAGCATTTATTTTCTTATTATATGTGTCCCTCTGCTAGAATATAATCTCCACATAGGCAGGGAATTTTTGTTGTTGTTGTTCTTCTTTGAGACAAGGTCTTGCTCTGTCTCCCAGGCTGGAGTGCAGTGGCATAATCATGGCTCATTGAAGCCTCCACCTCCTAGGCTCAAGTGATTCTCCCACCTCAGCCTCCTGGGTAGCTGGGACTACAGGTGCGCATCACCATACCTGGCTAATTTTTGTCTTTTTTTGTGGAGACGGGGTTTCACCATGTTGCCCAGGCTGGTCTCAAACTCCTGGGCTCAAGCGATCTACCTGCCTTGGCCTCCCAAAGTTGCTGGGATTAGAGGCATGAGCCACTGCGCCTGGCAGGCAGGGACTTTTGTCTGTTTTATTCCCTGCTGTGTCCCTGTCACCCTGAATAGGGATTGGCAAACTATGATCCACAGGCTTAATCTGGCCTATGGTTTGTCTTTTTCATAACTGAGAATGAAGAATGATTTTTACCTTTTTAAAGGGTTAACAAAGGGGTAAAAAACCTGAGAGAATAATATGTGACAAAAACTATACATGGCCTGCAAACCCTAAAATATTTACTGTCTGGCCCTTCACAGAAAATGTCTGCTGACCCCTGACCTAGAACAGTGCCTGGCTGTTGAGCAGGTTCTCATGAAATACTTGTCAAATGAATGAGAATGCTGCTTGGGCCACTCAATTTTGTATTCTACAAGGGTTATTTTTTATTTCTTAGATCCTTGCTCTGTCTAGAATGATGCTTCAAAAACATTTGGTGTTCAATAATTTCTTGAATAAGGAAATGAAAACATACAAATGTATTCTTGACATTAAAAATAATAATTGTGGTAAAGTATTTTTGGTAGCTCAGTTAGCACACTTAATTAACATCTAGCCATGGAGGCACCATGAATCATTACTGTACAAAATTTCAGTTAGACAGGAAGAATGAGTTCAATAGAGCTATTTTATTAGGTTGGCGCAAAAGTTATTGGGTTTTTTGCTGTTACTTTCTATGGTAAAAACTGCAATACTTTTGCACCAACCTAATACAACATAGTTGTGACTATATTAACTATAGTCATACAGTGACTATAGTTATTAATAATATATTGCATACTTGAAAATTGCTGAGAGTAGATTTTAAGTGTTCTCATCACAAAATGATAAGTATGTGAGGCGATACATATGTTAATTAGCTTGATTTAGAGATTCCACGATGTATACATTTTTCAAAACATAATGTTGTATACCATAGATACAGTTGAATTTTTCAATTAAAAAAGAATTAAATAATAAAAAACAGATCCTGAACTAAAAAAAACACAAACCAAAACAAAAAAGTCATTAATATAAACTATTGCTGACAAATCTCCCATTGATATTTTATATATCCAAAAGAAAAACATTGATAATGATGAACATGCAGAATATTTCTTAACTTTTGTCCCAATCCTAGAGTATATATAAGTGTACTTTTTAAAAATAATATTTCTAAAGTGATATCCTAGGGTCACTTGTGTTTGAATTTCCTTTGGGTATTTGTTTTAAAAATGTGGAATCTTTGACCCCCACCTCTGATTCATTGAATCAGAATCACTGGATGGGGGGGCGGGTGCCAGGAGTTTATATTTTTAGAAAGCTCCATATGTGATTCTGATGTTTACTAAGTTGGAAAACAATCATCATTCTGAACTTAGCTATTGGCTGGAGTGGAAGGAAGGGGAGGGCTGAAATTGACCATATTGGTGTAGTAGAGCAAGATCACTTACGTCCTCATGGGCACACTTTGTGGCAGTGTTTCTTGGGCTTCCAGAGATCATAGGTGTCACACCTGGGTATCTTGTTAAAATATTGATTCTGATTCAGGTCTGGAGTGGGGCCTCAGATTCTGCAGTTCCAACAGGCCAGCTGGGTGATGCTGATGATGCCTGTTCTTGGACATCATTTAGCATATCAAGAGATTAGAGCCAGAGTTGGTAAATTTTATTTCTTCAAGGGGTCACATAGTAAAATTGTTAGGCTTTGAGGGCCATACAGCCTCTGTTGCAATTATTCAACTCTGCCACTGTAGTGCAAAAGCAGCCGCAGATGATACATAAATGAATGGGTGTGCTTGTGTCCCAGTCACACTTTATTTACTCAAACAAATGGCCAGTTGGATTTGGCCTGTGGGCCATAATTTGTCAATTCCTGTGTTAGAGAACCATACCGATTATCATCACTGTTCTCAGAGTTATCAATCATTTTCCACATGACAGGTAATTTTCTGGGTACTTTATTTCATTCATTCAAATCCTAGGAGAATACACAAAACTAAAGATCTGGGAGCAAGCGTAGTCAAGACTTGAACCCTGGTAGCATAGTCAAGACTTGAACCCTGACCCCTGGACTCCAATCTGAGTGTTTTCTCGCTATACAAAGTGGGTTCCAAATTAGTAATAAATCTTACTATTGTAAATAAATTTTCTGTTGAAAGACTATTGAAATGTAACTTCCATGAGAACAACGATTTTTATGTTTAGCTCTCTCTGGATTTCTACTACCTATAAGAGTTCCTGGAATATAGTAGGTGCTTAATAAACATATATTGAATGAATGGTTATTTTATGATTTCTGACTTCTACTAATAGCATTTTTATACAAAAAGATTTCAGAGTAAAGTAATATAACCAATGATACAGTTTAGTGACCCTTAGAGGAAGTTCTAGAAGCCAGACTTTCCTACACACAGGCTTCTTCATAGTCAGCAGTTCACTTAACTGTTTGATAAGTACCATTTGTAGGGACATAAATGTTACTTGTGGTTTCAAACAGCTATTATCCCCTGTTAATTTTGAGCCACCACTCTCTTCTCAGCATTTGGAGTAAAGCTGTGGTTTGGCAAACAGTCCTGGTGACTGGCGGAATTCAGGATTATTCCAGAGGCAAGAGAATCCAGCAAAAACCCCATCTCCTTGTGATGGGGAGTTCCTCCAAAACAGAACCAATATTCAATTCTTACATCACCCACCAGAAAACATAAGGGGCCCGAAGTGGGAGATTGGGTATTATACCTTCTTCTTTCTTCTCTGTAGTTTCTCATTTTAGAATACTTCATGAGATTTAAAAACTGAAATCCACAGACCTAGCTGGGGTAGGTTTCTTTGTAATAATATTGCATATAATGAGAAAATACACTGTAATTTGCACACAGTTGTTCAACACAAAGTGAAAGGGCAATTTGGTAGGTGTGTTTGAAACATCACACATAATTTTAAAGAGGGATATGTGAAGATGACAAGTAAAATGGCAGCCCTGAAGTGAAATTATCTAGAGGAAGGAGGCTGCAGAAAGGCTGAAGTTGGCATTTGATGCTTGGGAACTAAGAAAGCACATCTGCTGCAGCTACACAAAGACTCATTTGAGAAGTCTTACAGATTTCTTCATCATTTCTAAGCATTCTTGCCCCCAGTGACCTAATTATGTCACCTGTAAGCTGCACAACTTTGTACTTTACTTTGTATGCATGTTAGACAGCCACATGGCATCTGGGCTTTGCAGTGAAAATTTTCACAAAAACATCTATCTCTGCTCCACTTGAGCAACTAGCCTGACTAGTTTACCTTAGATGGAGAAATCATAACTTTACAATTTTGGGGTTTATTTATTCATGGCATGTATTATTTATTATGCCTTCTAGAAGCCAGCTAACAAGGAAGAAATGCATTTGTTTTTATCATATACTTCTACATCGTTCATTCATTCAGCAAATATTTGAATACTGACTGTGCATCAGGTACATACTGTTCTTTTTCTGCGGAAACATTTTGCCCTCAAGGAGCTCTTAGTGATAGTGAGTGGAGGCAGACAGTGAACAAAGAGAAAAAAGTAAATGTCAGATGGTGATTAGTTCTGAGGAGAAAAATAACACAGAGTCAAGGAATTGAGGGAGCAAGGTGGTTGTAGGGGAGTTTGCTATTTCAAATAAGGTCACCAGGGAAGGCCTTACTAAGCAGATGCTATCTGGATAAAAACTAAAGATAACTGGGGGCCAGGTGTTCCAGGTGGAGGACACAGCAGGTGCAGAGGCCATGAGAGAGGAGGGAAAGGAGTAGGTGATAAGGCCAGAGTGTTAAGTGGAGTGAATACTGCACTTCCCACCCCGGCATGTGTAGGCCATTGTGAAGATTTTGGCTTCTATCCTGAGTAGGATGACCATATATTAGAGGGTTTTGAGCAGAGGGAGACATAATCTGACCTACACTTTACATAGGAGGGCAAGAGCAGAAACAGAGACTCATTGGGAGGTTTTGAAAGTAATCCTGTCAGGAAGTGAGGGTGGGTTGGAAAAAGGGAATAGCAGCAGAGGCAGTAAGAATGGAGTAGACTGTGAAAATGTTGTGAAATGGAGCCAGTGCCATTCTGCTGACAGATGGGATGGAGAGTGTAAGAGAAAGAGGGGAATCAAGGAGGATGCCCGTCTTTTTGGCTTGAGCAGCCAGAAAGAAGGGGTTGTTGCTTCTGAGATGAGGAGGTGTATGGGAGGAATAGGTGTGGGAGGTGAAAGAGGAAATCAGAAGTTTGATTTGGGATATGTTGAGTTGAAATGCCTATTAGCTGTCCAAATGGAGATGTCAAAAAAGACATAAGATGGTAAAGATCAAGTAGGAGGATACAGAAGATGGTGATGATGATGATGATAGTAATAGCTGTTAGTATTTTGTATCGATTGTTTGGGTTTTATGAGCACAGTAAATGACACTCTTTTCCATATCTGAGTTTACAACCAACAGATAAATTAACAAAAAAGTTATATAGATAGCTGAAATTTCAGCTGTATAATTGATAATAGGAGGAGTAGAGACTATGGCTTTGGGTATGTGGGAAAGTGGACTTGGTCGTTCTACCAGGCATGGCTAAAGCAGTTATTTTCAGGATGTCCTTAGCAGGGTAGGTTCTTTACTACATGGAACAGAACAGATCAATATGTTAGCCTCTGCTCAAGTAGGCAGACCCTAAAAGGGATCCTACCAGGGAATGATCTTTGAATGCTAGGTTCCTTTTCTCCAAACTTGCCAATCAACCAGTTATGTAAGTCATTCCTCTTACTTTACGGAGGGGCTCCTGAGGTTTGGGGAGAGAAGTCAGGGTGAGCATCAACTCTGGCTAATGGAGCATGAAGAGTTGGGAATATGTGTCTGCCTCTCCCCTCCAACTGAGTGTTAGGGGCTTTACACTAATTGTTTCACTGAATCTTCACATTTTGGTCAACATTTTACAGTTGAGGCAACTGAAACTTAGAGCAATTTCCTAAGATCTTCTAACTTGGAGTGGTAAGAGCATAGTATGCCTTTGACACTGGCCTCATGTTCCTCTGCTATATTATGATACAATAAACTGAAAGGGGTGATCAGTTCATTTATTCATTTTTAAAACTTATCCATGAAAGTGTTTGTTGTGGATAGGGTGCTAAGAGTGGATGTCAGTTAAGAAAAACTTCTATTTAAAGTTATAAAAAGAAAATGATTCTTCCAACCAAATTAACTATTTACATGCTATTTAAGTTAAAAAAGACTATTGACTGTTCATTCTTATTGGACTTATTTTTAGAAAAACTTGTTTTTTTTTACCTGTTATCCCTAAGTGCCTAAATGCTTTAGGTAGTCAAAATAATTTTTATATTGGTCCTTTTATTGGAGCTCCTCAGACATGCTACAATAAAGTTAAATGTTGTATTTCACATAAACTCCATTTTCATGCATGGAAGATTCTAGACTCTGGCTGTACGTTCACTGAATCTGCATTCTGTGGTGCTTTGAGGAATAGGTAACTTTCTTTAAAATAGAAATTTTTTATAGTCGCTTCCGAGATGGCTGAATAGGAACAGCTCCGGTCTATAGCTTCCAGCGAGATTGACACAGAAGATGGGTGATTTCTGCATTTCCAACTGAGGTATCAGTGGCACTGGTTGGATAGTGGATGCAGCCCACAGAAGGCAAGCTTAAGCAGGGTGGGGTGTTGCCTCACTCAGGTGCAAGGGGTTGGGGGATTTCCCTTTCCTAGCCAAGGGAAGCTGTGAGTGACTATACCTGGAGGAACGGTACACTCTGCCCAAATACTATGCTTTTCCCATGGTCTTTGCAACAGGCAGACCAGGAGATTCCCTCCTGTGCCTGGCTTGGCACGTCCCATGCCCATGGAGCCTTGCTCGCTGGTAGCACAGCAGTCTGAGATTGACCTGGGATGCTGGAGATGGGCGGGGGAAGGGGCGTCCACCCTTGCTGAGGCTTGAGTAGGCGGTTTTATGTTCACAGAGTAAACAAAGTGTCAGGGAAGCTTGAACTGGGCAGAGCCCACTGCAGCTCAGCAAGGCCTACTGCCTCTCTAGATTCCACCTCTGGGGGCAGGGCATATCTGAACAAAAGGCAGCAGACAGCTTCTGCAGACTTAAATGTCACTGCCTGACAGCTCTGAAGAGAGCAGTGTTTCTCCCAGCATGGCGTTCAAACTCTGATAATGGACAGACTGCCTCCTCAAGTGGGTCCCTGACCCCCATGTAGCCTGACTGGGAGACACCTCCCAGTAGGGGCTGACAGATCCTCATACAGGTGGGTGCCCCTCTGGGATGAAGCTTCCAGAGGAAGGATCAGGTAGCAATATTTGCTTTTCTGCAGCCTCTGCTGGTGATACCCAGGCAAACACGGTCTGGAGTGGACCTCCAGCAAACTCCAACAGATCTGCAGTTGAGGGGCTTCTCTCTTAGAAGGAAAACTAACAAACAGAAAGGAATAGCATCAACATCAACAAAAAAGGACATCCATACCCAAACCCCATCTGTAGGTCACCAACATCAAAGACCAAAGGTAGATAAAACCACAAAGATGGGGAGAAACCAGAGCAGAGAGGCTGAAAATTCCAAAAACCAGAACACCTCTTCTCCTCCAAAGGAACACAGCTCCTCACCAGCAAGGGAACAAAACTGGACAGAGAATGAGTTTGACAAGTTGACAGAAGTCGGCTTCAGAAGGTGGGTAATAACAAGCTCTCCAAGCTAAAGGAGCATGTTCTAACCCATCACAAGGAAGCTAAAAACCTTGAGAAAAGGTTAGACAAATGGCTAACTGGAATAACCAGTGTAGAGAAGAGCTTAAATGACCTGATGGAGGTGAAAACCACAGTACAAGAGCTTTGTGAAGCATACACAAGCTTCAGTAGCCAATTTGATCAAGCAGAAGAAAGGATATCAGTGATTGAAGATGAAATTAATGAAATAAAGTGAGAAGACAAGATTAAAAAAGAGTGAAAAGAAATGAACAAAGACTCCAAGAAATATGGGACTATGTGAGAAAAACAAATCTACATTTGATTGGTGTACCTGAAAGTGATGGGGAGAATGGAACCAAGCTGGAAAACACTCTTCAGGATATTATCCAGGAGAACTTCCCCAACCTAGCAAGACAGGCCACATTCAAATTCAGGAAATACAGAGAACAACACAAAGATACTCCTCAAGACGGGCAACCCCAAGACACATAATTGCCAGATTCACCAAGGTTGAAATGAAGGAAAAAATGTTAAGGGCAGCCAGAGAGAAAGGTCGGGTTACCCACAAAGGGAAGCCCGTCAGACTAACAGCAGATCTGATTGCAGAAACCCTACAATCCAGAAGAGAGTGGGGGCCAATATTCAACATTCTTAAAAGAATTTCCAACCCAGAATTTCACATCCAGCCAAACTAAGCTTCATAAGTGAAGGAGAAATAAAATCCTTTACAGACAAGCAAATGCTGAGAGATTTTATCACCACCAGGCTTGCCTTACAAGAGCTCCTGAAGGAAGCACTAAACATGGAAAGGGACAACCGGTACCAGCCACTGCAAAAACATGCCGAATAGTAAAGACCATCGACACTGTGAAGAAGCTGCATCAATTAACGGATGAAATTACCAGCTAGCATCATAATGACAGGATCAAATTCACACATAACAATATTAACCTTAAATGTAAATGGGCTAAAGGCCCCAATTAAAAGACACAGACTGGCAAATTGGATAAAGAGTCAAGACCCATTGGTGTGCTGTATTCAGGAGACTAATCTCTATTAAAGACACACATAGGCTCAAAATAAAGAGGTGGAGGAAGATCTACCGCAAATGGAAAGCAGAAAAAAACAGGGGTTGCAATCCTGGTCTCTGATAAAACAGACTATAAACCAACAAAGATAAGAAGAGACAAATAAGGCCATTACAAGATGGTAAAGGGATCTATTCAACAAGAAGAGCTAACTATCCTAAATATATATGCACCCAATACAGGAACACCCAGATTCATAAAGCAAGTCCTTAGAGACCTACAAAGAGACTTAGACTCCCACACAATAATAATGGGAGACTTTAACACCTCACTGTCAATATTAGACAGATCAACGAGACAGAAAATTAACAAGGATATTCAAGACATGAACTCAGCTCTGGACCAAGCAGACCTAATAGACCTCTACAGAACTCTCCACCCCAAATCAATGGAATATACATTCTTCTCAGCACTACATCTCACTTATTCTAAAAGTGACCACATAATTGGAAGCAAAACACTCTTCAGCAAATGTAAAAGAACAGAAATCACAACAAACTGTCTCTCAGACCACAGTGCGATCAAATTAGAACTCAGGATTAAAAAACTCACTCAAAACTGCACAACTACATGGAAAGTGAACAACCTGCTCCTGAATGACTACTGGGTAAATAACGAAATGAAGGCAGAAATAAAGATATTCTTTGAAACCAATGAGAACAAAGACACAATGTACCAGAATCTCTGGGACACATTTATAGCAGTATGTTGAGGGAAATTCATAGCACTAAATGCCCACAAGAGAAAGCAGGAAAGATCTAAAATTGACACCCTAACATCACAATTAAAAGAACTAGAGAAGCAAGAGCAAACACGTTCAAAAGCTAGCAGAAGGCAAAAAATAACTAAGATGAGGGCAGAACTGAATGAGACAGAGACACAAAAAAAACCTTCAAATAATCAATGAATCCAGGAGCTGGTTTTTGAAAAGATCTACAAAATTGATAGACCGTTAGCAAGACTAATAAAGAAGAAAACAGAGAAGAATCAAGTAGATGCAATAAAACATGAAAAAAGGGATATCACCACTGATACCACAGAAACACAAACTACCATCAGAGAATACTATAAACACCTCTATGCAAATAAACTAGAAAATCTAGAAGAAATGGATAAATTCCTGGACACATACACCCTCCCAAGACTAAACCAGGAAGAAGTTGAATCTCTGAATAGACCAACAACAGGCTCTGAAATTGAGGCAATAATTAATAGCCTACCAACCAAAAAAAGTCCAGGACCAGACAGATTCAAGCTGAATTCTACCAGAGGTACAAAGATGACCAGGTACCATTCCTTCTGAAACTATTTCAATCAATAGAAAAAGAGGGAATCCTCCCTAACTAATTTTTTGAGGCCAGCATCATCCTGATACCAAAGCCTGGCAGAGACCCAACAGAAAAAGAGAATTTTATACCAATATCCCTGATGAACATTGATGCGAAAATCCGCCATAAAATATTGGCAAACCGAATCCAGCAGCACATCAAGAAACTTATCCACCAGATCAAGTTGGCTTCATCCCTGGGATGCAAGGCTGCTTCAACGTACGCAAATCAATAAACATAATCCATCACATAAACAGAACCGATGACAAAAACCACATGATTGTTTCAATAGATGCAGAAAAGGCCTTTGACAAAATTCAACAGCCTTTCATGCTAAAAACTCTCAATAAACCAGGTATTGATGGAACGTATCTCAAAATGATAAGAGCTATTTTCACACCACCATTTATTAAATAGGGAATCTTTTCCCCATTTCTTGTTTTTTTGTCAGGTTTGTCAAAGATCAGATGGTTGTGGATGTGTGGTGTTATTTCTGAGGCCTCTGTTCTGTTCCATTGGTCTATATATCTGTTTTGGTACCAGTACCATGCTGTTTTGGTTACTGTAGCCTTGTAGTATAGTTTGAAGTCAGGTAGCATGATGCCTCCAGCTTTGTTCTTTTTGCTTAGAATTGTCCTGGCTATACAGGCTCTTTTTTGGTTCCATATGAACTTTAAAGTAGTTTTTTCCAATTCTGTGAAGCCAATCACAATATCATACAGCCAATATCATGCTGAATGGGCAAAATGTGGAAGCATTCCCCTTGAAAATTGGCACAGGACATGGATGCCCTCTCTCACCACTCCTAGTCAACATAGTATTGGAGGTTCTGGCCAGGGCAATCAGGCCAGAGAAAGAAATAAAGCATATTCAATTAGGAAAAGAGGAAGTCAAATTGTCTCTGTTTGCACATGACATGATTGTATATTTAGAAAACCCCATCGTCTCAGCCCAAAATCTCCTTAAGCTGATAAGCAACTTCAGCAGAGTCTCAGGATACAAAATCAATGTGCAAAAATCACAAGCATTCCTGTACACCAATAATAGACAAACAGAGAGCCAAATCATGAGTGAACTCCCATTCACAATTGCCTCAAAGAGAATAAAATACCTAGGAATCCAAATTACAAGGGATGTGAAGGACCTCTTCAAAGATAACTACAAACCATTGCTCAGTGAAATAAAAGAGGACCCAAACAAATGGAAGAACATTCCATGCTCACGGATAGGAAGAATCCTTATCGTGGAAATGGCCATACTGCCCAAGGTAATTTATAGATTCAGTGCTATTCCCATCAAGCTACCACTGACTTACTTCACAGAATTGGAAAAAAATACTTTAAAGTTCATGTGGAACCAAAAAAGACCCTGTATAGGCAAGACAATTCTAAGCCAAAAGAACAAAGCTGGAAGCATTATGCTACCTGACTTCAAACTATACTACAAGGCTACAGTAACCCAAACAGCATGGTACTGGTACCAAAACAGAGATATAGACCAATGGAACAGAACAGAGGCCTCAGAAATAACACCACGCATCCACAACCATCTGATCTTTGACAAACCTGACAATAACAAGAAATCGGGAAAGGATTCCCTATTTAATAAATGGTGGTGTGAAAACTGGCTAGCCATATGTAGAAAGCTGAAACTATCCCTTTCTTACACCTTACACAAAAATTAACTCAAGATGGATTAAAGACTTAAATGGAAGACCTGAAAGCACAAAAACCCTAGAAGAAAACCCAGGCAATACCATTCAGGACATAGGCATGGGCAAGGACTTCATGACTAAAACACCAAAAGCAATGGCAACAAAAGCCAAACTTGACAAATGGGATCTAATTAAACCAAAGAGCTTCTGCACAGGAAAAGAAACTATCATCAGAGTGAACAGGCAACCTACAGAATGGGAGAACATTTTTGCAATCTACTTATCTGACAAGGGCTAATATCCAGAATCTACAAAGAACTTAAACAAATTTAAAAGAAAAAAACAACCCCGTTAAAAAGTGGGCAAAGGATATGAACAGACACTTCTCAAAAAAAGACATTTATGCAGCCAACAAACATATGAAAAAAGGCTCATCATCACTGGCCATTAGAGAAATGCAAATCAAAACCACAATGAGATACCATCTCACACCAGTTAGAATGGCGATCATTAAAAAGTCAGGAAAGAACAGATGCTGGAGAGGATGTGGAGAAATATGAAGGCTCTTACACTGTTGGCGGGATTGTAAATTAGTCAACCATTGTGGAAGACAGTGTGGCAATTCCTCAAGGATCTAGAACCAGAAATACCATTTGACCCAGCAGTCCCATTACTGTGTATATACCCAAAGGATTATAAATAATTCTACTATAAAGACACATGCACACATACGTTTCTTGTGGCACTATTAATAATAGCAAAGACTTGGAACCAACCCAAATGTCCATCAATAATAGACTGGATAAAGAAAATGTGGCACATACACACCATGGAATACTATGCAGCCATAAAAAAGGATGAGTTCATGTTTTTTGCAGGGACATGGATGAAGCTGGAAACCATAATTCTCAGCAAAATATCACAAGGACAGAAAACCAAACACCACATATTCTCAGTTATAAGTGGGAGTTGAATAATGAGAACACATGGACACAGAGAGAGGAACATTACACACAGGGGCCTGTTGGGGGGTGGGGGGCTGGGGGAGGGATAGCATTAGGAGAAATACCTAATGTAAATGAGGAGTTGGTGGGTGCAGCAAACCAACATGGCATATGTATACCTATGTAAAAAGCCTGCATGTTGTGCACATGTACCCTAGAACTTAAAGTATAATAAAAATACAGAAATTTTTTGAAATTATAGAAGACCTGTTATTTCTTCTCATATCTGATTGTTATAATATTCCTGAGTAAGAAAGAGGTTGGAGTAGAAGGGTATTAAAGTTTCAGAAGGAATGTGGGTTCTCCTCATTCTTGAGCCTCCTTCCATTGTTTATAATACTATTTTGTGCCTCCTCTTTCCCTTCCTTGCCAGGTAATCCTTTCTGCCTACTATTCTACCCTCAAATTCAGAGGAACATTTATGCATGCTCACTTACATTATTTTACTTATTTCGCATAATATCTTTCTGAGTTAACCTTCTTTTTTTTTTTTTTGAGGTAGAGTCTCGCTCTGTTGCCCAGGCTGGAGTGCAGTGATGCGATCTCGGCTCACTGCAAGCTCTGCCTCCCGGGTTCACCCCATTCTCCTGCCTCAGCCTCCCAAGCAGCTGGGACTACAGGCTCCCGCCACCATGCCCGGCCAATTTTTTTGTATTTTTAGTAGAGACAGGTTTCACCGTGTTAGCCAGGATGGTCTCGATCGGCTGACCTCATGATCTGCCTGCCTTGGCCTCCCAAAGTGTTGGGATTACAGGCATGAGCCACCGTGGCCGGCCCTGAGTAAACCTTCTTATTATCCCTTTTTATGCATGAGAAATCTTGGTGTAATCAAATAGCTATGGTTACATAGGTAGTGGCAGAGGTGGCTTCTCAAATCTGGGCCTTCCGACTGCAGGTCCAGTGTTCTTAGGGCACCTTCTCCCTTCAGAGCAAATAAAACTTTCCTGCCCTATGCCATGATTTCCAGCATCTGTGCTTTTTAATTTTTATTTAATGCTTAACAGCCCTCCCTCACCTTGCAAAACTCACTTCATTCTCTAGAGCTCTGCAGCATCCTTGCTTGTTGTGAGGGTGCTCCTAGTTTGGCTTCTTTTGTTATGAAAAACCTCGTTGTGATGTTGACCTTTGGCCTGGGTAACTGACAGTGTTGCTCTCTGCCTGAATCATGTTTGAACTGATGAAGTTTTACTTATTCCCTCTTCACATCCCTTAGGTTATAAACTGTTTGAGAGGAGGGATAGACACCTTTTTGTGTCTTCAATAGAATCCAAGATGGAGCCTTGCATAGAAGGGCAGAATGGTCACAGATTTGACCTGAGATATGCTTTGGAAGGCCTCATAGATAGGGAAAAGCTGTCCTTTCAAAGGTTTCATTTTCATTCTTATGAGTTATGCTGGAGACTAGGTTTGTTGAAGAGTAAAGAAACTGCTCAGTGAGCCTCTCCTTTTTATTCTCCCTATCCTGAAATGTGTTCATTAAGGTAAGGTTAATACTGGATAAATAAAAATAAAATTCAGTGACTGCACACACTCTAGTGAAGGCCCCAGAAAGCCATTAAAGAAACTGTTACTTTGCTTTTGTAATAGTGCTGTAATGAACGTACAGGTGCATGTATCTTTATAATAGAATAATTTATATTCCTTTGGGTGTATACCCAGGAATGAGATTGGAGTCAACCCAAATGCCCATCGATGATAGACTGGATAAAGAAAATGTAGTACATATACATTATGGAATACTTAGCAGCATAAAAAGGACTGAGATCATGTCCTTTGCAGGGATGTGGATGGAGCTGGAGGTCATTATCCTCAGCAAACTAACACAGGAACAGAAAAACCAAACACTGCATGTTCTCACTTATAAGTGGGAGCTGAACAATGAGAAGAGATGGACACAGGGAGGGGAACATCACGTGCTGGGGCCTGTCAGGCAGGAGGGAGAGGGAAACCCTCAAGAAAAATAGCAAATGCATGTTGGGCTTAATACTTAGGTGATGGGATGGTCTGTGCAGCAAACCACCGTGGCACATGTTTACCTATGTAACAAACCTGCATGTCCTGTACATGTGCCCCAGAACTTAATAAAAATTAAAAAAGCATTAAACTTTGCACCCAAGAGGTAAGTGAGAGTTGACCAAGCAAGCATCGGACAGCGAGTTGAGAAATTAAAGGGTAAGAAAATCCCGTACGCGTAAAATGCCCGATTCATAGTAGGTACTTAAAAGTAGCTGCCATTAGAGTCAGGTAGCTAAAACGACTGAATCCTAGTTCTGCCCCTTGCTGCCTGCATGACCTTGAATTCTGAAGTCAGAGCTTCAAAACTGTCATCTGTGAGCCTGATGACACACAAAAACGTTGCATTCTGTGTCACATAAAGCTGAATTTCTGGTATTTAGTGTGTGGTAGGCAGAATAATGGTCCCTTAAGGAGATGCACATTCGAATCCTTGGAACCTATGAGCATGTTTACCTTACATGGTGAAAAGGGCTTTGCAGATGTAATGAAGGATCTTGAGATGGGGAAATGATCCTAGATTCTGTAAATGGACACACTGTCATCACCAAGGTCCTTTTACATGAAAGGAGGAGGCAGGAGAGGTGGAATCAGAGAGGAGATATGATGATGGAAACAGAGGTCAGAGTGATGTACTTTTACGATGGAACGGGGCCACAGCCAAGCAACACGGGCAGCCTTTTTCAGAAGCTGGGAAAGGCGAAGAAATAATTTTCCCTTAGGGCCTCCAGAAGGCAGGCAGCCCTGTGGACACCTTGAGGTTAGCCCAGTTAAACCCATTTTGGACTTGTGACATGCAGAACCATCATAAATTTACATCATTTTTAAGCCACTAAATTTGTGGTAACTTGTTATAGCAGTAATAGAAAAAATTATAGGAAGTATTCACAAATGATCTATGTTGTTGTTACGATTTTTTAAAAAATAACTTAGGGCAGTTATTTAGCCTCTCCAGCTTTCAGCTTCCTTCCTGGTACTTGGGCATGATCACTGTGGCATACCACTGGGGTTCTTTCTCTGAGTCATGGATCCCTTTGGCAGGATGGTGAAGCTGATCGACCCTTTTCATAATTATGTTTATAAAATAAAATCAGACATAGGACAGAAGAGACCAATTATATTGAAATAAAATGATCAGATATTAAATACAAGTGTGATAGAGTAATATTTGTACTTTATTAACACATTTAAAAAGATCTTGTATATGTACCACATTTTCCTTATACAGTCTATCATTGGTGGGCATACTATGCAGCCATAAAAAGGAACAAGATAATGTCCTTTGTAGGGACGTGAATGAAGCTGGAAGCCATTATCCTCAGCAAACTAACACAGGAACAGAAAGCCAAACACTGCATGTCCTCACTTATAAGTGGGAGCTGAACAATGAGAACACATGGACACAGGGAGGGGAACAACATACACTGGGGCCTGTTGGAGGGTGGGGTTTGGGGAGTGATAGCATTAGGAAAATTAGCTAATGTATACTGGGCTTAATACCTAGGTGATGGGTTGATAGGTGTAGTGAACCACCAGGGCACGTGTTTACCTATGTAACAAACCTGTACGTCCTGCACATGTACCCCAGAACTAAAAATAAAAAAATTAAAAAAATCTTGTAGCAGGCCTCAAAACTACCATAATTTGAAGTAGTGATGAGCATTCAATGACACTTCAACATATCTGCAATAACTGAGATGTGAGATGAAGAATGTATTCGATTTCTTTTGATGACAAGTTTGTGGGTACTGCTAATACTACTGCATTTTAGTGCTTGTATTCATCGTTGAAAGAAATGTTAGATTTTGTTGGAGGTTAATGGAATAAAGATGTAATTTTTTATCTCATCCAAGTTCAGCACCCCATTTCCCCAAATTCTGTGGACCCCTTCAAGCCTGAAGACCTCAGGTTTGAATCCTGGGCAGGGGCATTGTGAAAAGACCACCAGAAATCATGGTGAAACCTGAAGATCTTGATACTTATATTAAGAGTCAAGGTTGGTATTCTATAAATCATTAGGGGTTGAAAGGGCAATAGGACTGTTAGGAAGAGGAAATGACTGCTCCTATTCATTTGGGAAATGCCAAAGCCATTCTTTTAAACCCAACTGAGTTTATTTGGGCTTCATAGTTTGGAATGTTATTTGTAAAGCAGACTTATCAGGATAGACGAGTTAGCAAATAAACAATTTTAGAGTAGAATTGAGAGTGGTGAAGGTAAAATTAATTCCGTCTTAGAAAGCATTAACACAATGAAAGAAATGGCATGACAAGAATTTTAGCAGCCAGGTGCAGTGGCTCATGCCTACAATCCTGGCACTTTGGGAGGCTGAGGCGGGTGGATGGCTTGAGTTCAGGAGTTGGAAACCAGCCTCCCTGAAACATGGTTAAACTCCATCTCTACAAAAGACAAAAATTAACTGGGCATGGTGGCACTCATCGGTGGTCCAAGCTACTCGGGAGGCTGAGGTGGGAGGATCACTTAAGCCCAGGGAGGTCAAGGCTGCAATGAGCTATGATTGCACCCCTGCACTTTAGCCTGGGTGACAAAGTGTGACTTCATCTCAGAGAGAAAAAAAAAAAAGAATTTTAGCATTGTTGCCTCTTGGAGGTAATTTTGGATAAAAAAGACTGGATAAGTCAAATTTCTTGTCCAGGAGTGAATAAGAAAAAAGGCCAAGTAGATTGTGCTGGCCATTGTCACTCAGCAGGACACACAACTGAGCTTCAATCAGAGTTCATAATAGAGTAGCTTATTGGAGAGCATATCAAATAGCTCATTTGGTGAAAGTTTTAGGCTTATATCTGGCTTATGGCATTGCACATAGTAGGCATCCAAAGGCTCGTTAAATTGTTTTGACTCAATAACATTTTATATCCCATTCACTGTTTGGGTTACATTTTTTTTAAAAAGTCAATATTTGTTTTCACTGAATAATTTAGAAAGACAGCAGTGGCAGCCACAAGTAAACAAGTAGCTCTTCACAGCTGTCCACACCTGCCATATAAAAAGAGCAAGCATAATACGTTTTTATTTTGTTAACATGAGGCTCAATAGGATTGCAAAATTAATACCGGTAGAGATTTTCCACAGGCGGTTTCCATCGCAGAATTACTGGAGAAGCATTTGCAAATACCTTTTTAAGTGATGGATTTGGCAGCACAATCTTTAAATAGAAGACAGAGAGCTGCTAGGTACTTATCATGGTTTAAATACGTCAATATTTTCTCATTTTTCTTTGAATAAAAAGTAACATAAGGGTAAAACACCTGAAAGAAGTATGGTAATTGGGAATGCACCCTTCAGGCTTCACTCTTTATGGCAAGGTTGAAAATTCAGGGTAGCAGTGGTGTTTATTGCCAAGGTAGTGCCTTGAAGAACTCATATAATTCACAAAGCGTATCATTCAGGACTTGTTTTCTCTTAAAAAAAAAAAAAAACAGGGAGGTTGTCTACATAGTGTATAAATCTACAGCCATCATATATTATTGTTGTTTTGATGCTGTGTTTATATCTTAGGATTATCTCTAATAGCTGTGAGTCCGCACTGAAATTAACAGCATGGTATATTTTGGCAGTGGTTCAAAAGTTATTGATTTTTGGTTATGTTTTTCAGCATCACTGAATGTATGGATGACATTATTATAGAATTTGTAAAAGATTTTAACCTGGGAGTATTGGCTGTTAAAACACACAGCACAATAGTGACTAAAATGATTTACAGAATCCATTTCCATACTACTAAGTCCGTGGGTATTTGTACACTACATCATTTGGTACCACCTTGTGGTACAGCATAAACACAGTTTGTAATTCCTTTGGTTTACCAATTTTGAAATAAAATTCTTTGCATTTTTTAAAATTATGGTGTATTTACATTTTTAAAATTTTGTGCATAACATGAGACTTCAATAGTTTTTTAAATTGACAAGTAAAAGTCATAGGTATTTATGGTGTACAAATGATGTTTTGATATAGCTATACATTGTGGAGTGGCTAAATCAAGCTATGTAACGTAGGTATTCCCTCACATACTTAACATTTTTTTGTGATGAGAACACTTAACATCATTTCTCTTAGCAATTTTCTTTTTCTTTTTTGAAACACGGTCTTGTTCTGTTGCCCAGGTTGGAGTACGGTGGTGCTATCATGGCTCACTGCAGCCTTGACCTCCTAGGTTCAAGTAATCCTTCCAAGTAGATGGAATTATAGGCACATGCCATCATGCCCAGCTAATTTTTTATTTTTTTTTGGTAGGATGAGGTTTCACTATGTTGTTCAGGCTGCTCTCGAACTCCTGATCTCAAATTCCCCTGCCTCAACCTCCCAAAGTGCTGAGATTGCAGGCGTGAGCTACTGTGCCCAGCCTAGCAATTTTTAAGTCTGTAATATATCGTTATTAACTGTAGCCACCATGATGTGCAGTAGATCACTTGATCTTATTCTCCCTGAAATTTTATGTCATTTGACAAATATCTTATCCCTCAACCTCTGGCAAGCTCCATTTTACTCCCTGTTTCTATGAGTTCAACATTTTTAGATTCCACAAGTAAGTGAGGTCATACAATATTTGTCTTTTTGTGCCTGACTTATTTCACTTAACATAATGTCCTCCAGGTTCATCTGTGTTGTTTCAAATGACATGATTTTCTTCTTTTGTAAGGCTGAATAGTATTGCATTGTGTATGTATGCCACATTTTCTTTATTCCTTCATTCATTTATGTACACTTAGGTTGATTTCATATCTTGGTTATTGTGAATAGTGCTGCAATGAATGTGGGAGTACAGGTATCTCTCTGACATACTGGTTTCATATTCTTTGGATGCATATCTGGTAGTGGGATGGCTAAATCATGGTAGTTCTATTTTTAATTTTGTCAAAGGAATGTCGTACTGTTTTCCATAATGGCTTTATTAATTTACATCCCCACCAACAGTGTGCAAGCGTTCCCTTTTCTCTGCATCCTCACCAACACTTAGCGTTTGTCTTTTTGATAATAGCCGTCCTAACTGGTGTGAAGGGATATCTCACTGTGGCTTTAATTTACATTTCTGTGATGATTAATGATGGTGAGAATGACTTGTCAGCCATTTATATGAGAAATATCTATTCAGGTCCTTTGCCTGTTTAAAAATATCAGGCTTATAGGTTTTCTTACTATTGAGTTGTTTGAGTTCTTATATATTTTGGTTATTAGCTCCCTGTCTGGTTCTTAGTTTGCAAATAGAATCCATTAGTTGTCTCTTCCCTCAGAACAATAGAGGCCATAGATGACAAATACCCAAACTCAATGGTGAAAGGTTGAAAGCTTTTCCTCTAAGATTAGAAACAAGATAAGGAGGCCCACACTTACCTCTTTCACTCAACATAATACTGGAGTTGTAGACAGAGCAGTTAGACAAGACAGAGAAACACAGGCATCCTTGTTTTGTTGCACTTTGCTTTGTTGTGCTTTGCAGATGCTTTTTTTTTTTTTTTTTTTTTTTTTTTTTTAATTAAAGACAGGGTCTCACTCTGTCACCCAGGCAGGTGTGCAGTAGTGCAATTTCAGCTCACTGCAACCTCCGCCTCCAGGCTCAAGTGGTTCTCCCACCTCAGCCTTCAGATAGCTGGGACTGCAGGTTTGTGTCACCATGCCAGCTGATTTTTGCAGTTTTTGTAGAGATGGGCTTTTGCCATGTTGCCCAGGCTGATCTTGAGCTCCTGACTTTGAGTGATCCACCTGCCTTGGCCTCCCAAAATGCTGGGATTATAAGCATATGAGCCACCACACCCAGCCTAGATATTGCAATTTTTACAAATTAAAGTTTTGTGGCAACCCTATGTCCAGCAAGTCTATCAGTGCCATTTTCCCAGCAGCATGTGCTTATTTCATGTATCTATGTCCCATTTGGATAATTCTCATAATATTTCAAACTTTTCATTATTATGATTATCTGTTATGGTGATCTGTGATCAGTGATCTTTGATATTACTATTGTAATTGTTTTGGGGTACACCATGCACTGTGCCCAGGTAAGATGGTGAACTTATTTGGTAAGTATTGTGTGTATTCTGATTACTCCACTGACCAGCCATTCTCCCATCTCTCTCACCCTCCTTAGGCCTTCCTATTCCCTGAGACACAATAATATTACAATTAGGCCAATTGATAACCCTACATTGGCTCCTAAGTCTTCAAGTGAAAGGAAGAGTCACATGTGTCTCCTTTTGAATCAAAAGCTACAGGTGATAAAGCTTAGTGAGAAAGGCATTTTGAAATATGCTGGGATATGCTGAAAGCTAGGCCTCTTGCACCAAACAGTGAAGTTGTGGATGCAAGGGAAAAATTCTTGAAGGAAATTAACAGTGCCATACCAGTGAACATATGAATGATTTCTTTTTGAAGCAAAACAGCCTTATTGAAGATATGGAGAAAGTTTAATCTGGATAGATCAAACCAGCCTCAACACTCTAGTAACATGCTTAATCCAAAGCAAACCCCTAACTCTCTTAAGTTCTTTGAAGGCTGAAGGTAGGTGAGGAAGCTCCAGAAGAGAAGTTGGAAGGTAGCAGAGGTTTGAGGATTAAAGAAAGAAGCCATTTCCATAACATGAAAACTGCAGGATGAAGTAGCAAGTGCTGATATAGAAGCTGCAGGAAGTTATCCAGAAGATCTAGCTAAGATCATTGATGAAAGTGGCTACACTACACAACAGATTTTCAAGGGAGACAAAACAGATTTCTATTGGAAGAAAATGCCATCTAGGACTTTCCTAGCTAGAAAGTAGTCACTGGTAGGCTCCAAAGCTTCAAAGAACAGGCTGACTCTCTTGTTAGAGGCAAATGCAGGTGACTTTAAGTTGAACCCAGTGCTCATTTACAACCCTGAAAATCCTAGGGCCCTCAGAGTTACGCTAAGTCTACTCTGCCTATGAGTAGAGCCAGGATGACAGCACATATCTTTATAGTATGGTTTTCTGAGTATTTTAAGGCCATTGTTGAGAACTACTGCCCAGAAAAAAAAGAGATTCCTTTTCAAATATTACTGCTCATTGACAATGCACCTGGTCACCCAACAGGCCTGATGGAGATGTACAAGGAGATTAATGTTGTTTTCATGCCTGCTAACACAACAACCATTCTGCAGTCCATGGACCAAGGAATAATTTCAACTTACAAGTCTTATTACTTAAGAAATACATTTCCTAGCATTATAGCTGCTTTATATAGTTATTTTCTCTGATGGATCTAGCCAAAGGAAATTGAAAACCTTCTGGAAATGATTCACCATTCTAGATACCACTAAGAACATTCATGATTTATGGGAGGAGGTCAAAAGATCAACATTAACAGGAGTTGGCAGGAAGTTGATTCCAGCTCTCATGGATGACTATGAGGAATTTGAGACTTCCGTGGAGGAAGTAACTACAGATGTAGTAGAAATAGCAAGAGAATTAGAAGTCGAGTCTGAAGATGTTACTGAATTTCTGTAATCTTATGATAAAATTGGCGGATGAGGGGTTGCTTCTTATGGATGAACAAAGAAAGTAGTTTCCTGAGATGGAATTTTGTGAAGATTCTGTGAACATTGTTGAAATGACAATAAAGGATTTAGCATATTACATAAATTTATTTGATAAAACGCAGGGTTTGAGAGAATTGACTTCAGTTTTGAAAGTTCTGTGGATGTTTTCAAACAGCATCACATGCTACAGAGAAATCTTTCATGAAAGAGTTAATTGATGCATCAAACCTCATTATTGTCTTACTTTAAGAAATTGCCACAGCCACCCCAACCTTTGGCAACCACAACTTTGATCAGTCAGCAGCCACCAATATCAAGGCAAGACCTTCCACCGGCATAAAGATTATGACATATTGAAGGCTCAAATGATTGTTAGCATTTTTTAGCAATAATGTATTTTTCAATTAAGTGTTTTAGACATAAAGTTATTGAATAGACTACAGTAGAATATAAACATAACTTTTATATGCACTGGGAAATAAAAACTGTGTAACTTGCTTTCTTGCAACATTTGCTCTATTCTGGTGGTCTGAAACTGAACTTGCAATATCTCAGAGATATGCCTGTAAAAGGTACCCAAGTCAGAAAGGAAGAAGTTAAATGGTCTCTGTTGGCAGATCACATGATATTACATATGAAAAACCCTGAGGATTCCATAAAAACTATTAGAACTAATAAATGAATTCAGTAAAGTTGCATAATCAAAATCAACATACAAAAATCAGCATTTCTGTACAGTAGCAACACATCTGAAAAGAAATCAAGAAAACAATCCCATTTATAGTAGCTACAAAAAATATGTAAGAATAAATTTACTCAAGTACATAAAAGATTTTTCAGCTGGAAACTACAAAACACTGATGAAAGAATTTGAAGAAGTGGCAAATAAATGGAAAGCTATCCCATGCTCATGGATTGGAAGAATTACTATTTTTTTTTATTATACATTAAGTTTTAGGGTACCTGTGCACAACGTGCAGGTTTGTTACATATGTATACATGTGCCATGTTGGTGTGCTGCACCCATTAACTCGTCACTTAACATTAGGTATATCTCCTAATGCTATCCCTCCTCCCTCCCCCCACTCCACAACAGGCCTCGGTGTGTGATGTTCCCCTTCCTGTGTCCATGTGTTCTCATTGTTCAAGTCCCACCTATGAGTTAGAACATGTGGTGTTTGGTTTTTTGTCCTTGTGATAGTTTGCTGAGAATGATGGTTTCCAGCTACATCCATGTCCCTACAAGGGACATGAACGCATCCTTTTTTATGGCTGTATAGTATTCCATGGTGTATATGTGCCACATTTTCTTAATCCAGTCTATCATTGTTGGACATTTGGGTTGGTTCAAAGTCTTTGGTATTGTGAATAGTGCCACAATAAACATATGTGTGCATGTGTCTTTATAGCAGCATGATTTTATAGTCCTTTGGGTATATACCCAGTAATGGGATTGCTGGGTCAAATGGTATTTCTAGTTCTAGATTCTTGAGGAATCGCCACACTGACTTCCACAATAGTTGAACTAGTTTACAGTCCCACCAACAGTGTAAAAGTGTTCCTATTTCTCCACATCCTCTCCAGCACCTGTTGTTTCCTGACTTTTTTTTTTTTTGAGACGGAGTCTCGCTCTGTCGCCCAGGCTGGAGTGCAGTGGCACGATCTCGGCTCACTGCAAGCTCCGCCTGCCGGGTTCACGCCATTCTCCTGCCTCAGCCTCCCGCGTAGCTGGGACTACAGGCGCCTGCCACCACGCCTGGCTAATTTTTTGTATTTTTTAGTAGAGACGGGGTTTCACTGTGTTAGCCAGGATGGTCTTGATCTCCTGACCTCGTGATCCACCCGCCTCGGCCTCCCAAAGTGCTGGGATTACAGGCGTGAGCCACCGCGCCCGGCCGTTTCCTGACTTTTTAATGATTGCCATTCTAACTGGTGTGAGATGGCATCTCGTTGTGGTTTTTATTTGCATTTCTCTGATGGCCAGTGATAATGACCATTTTTTCATGTGTCTTTTGGCTGCATAAATGTCTTCTTTTGAGAAGTGTCTGTTCATATCCTTTGCCCACTTTTTGATGGGGTTGTTTGTTTTTTTCTTGTAAATTTGTTTGAGTCCATTGTAGATTCTGGATATTAGCCCTTTGTCAGATGAGTAGATTGCAAAAATTTTCTCCCATTCTGTAGGTTGCCTGTTCACTCTGATGGTAGTTTCTTTTGCTGTGCAGAAGCTCTTTAGTTTAATGAGATCCCATTTGTCAATTTTGGCTTTTGTTGCCATTGCTTTTGGTGTTTCAGACATGAAGTCCTTGCCCATGCCTATGTCCTGAATGGTATTGCCTAGGTTTTCTTCTAGGGTTTTTATGGTTTTAGATCTAACATTTAAGTCTTTAATCCATCCTGAATTAATTTTTGTATAAGGTGTAAGGAAGGGATCCAGTTTCAGCTTTCTACATATGGCTAGCCAGGTTTCCCAGCACCATTTATTAAATATAGTCCTTTCCCCATTTCTTGTTATTGTCAGGTTTGTCAAAGATCAGATAGTTATAGATATGTGGCATTATTTCTGAGGCCTCTGTTCTGTTCCATTGGTCTATATCTCTGTTTTGGTACCAGTACCATACTGTTTTGGTTAGTGTAGCCTTGTAGTATAGTCTGAAGTCAGGTAGTGTGATGCCTCCAGCTTTGTTCTTTTGGCTTAGGATTAACTTGGCAATGCGGGCTGTTTTTGGGTTCCATATGAACTTTAAAGTAGTTTTTTCCACTTCTGTGAAGAAAGTCATTGGTAGCTTGATGGGGATGGCGTTGAATCTATAAATTACCTTGGGCAGTATGGCCATTTTCACGATACTGATTCTTTCTACCCATGAGCATGGAATGTTCTTCCATTTGTTTGTATCCTCTTTTATTTCATTGAGCAGTGGTTTGTAGTTCTCCTTGAAGAGGTCCTTCACATTCCTTGTAAGTTGGATTCCTAGGTATTTTATTCTCTTTGAGGCAATTGTGAATGGGAGTTCACTCATGATTTGGCTGTCTGTTTGTCTGTTATTGGTGTATAAGAATGCTTGTGATTTTTGCACACTGATTTTGTATCCTGAGACTTTGCTGAAGTTGCTTATCAGCTTAAGGAGATTTGGGGCTGAGACGATGGGGTTTTCTAGATATACAATTATGTCATCTGCAAACAGGGACAATTTGACTTCCTGTTTTCCTAATTGAATACCCTTTATTTCCTTCTCCTGCCTGATTGCCCTGGCCAGAACTTCCAACACTATGTTGACCAGGAGTGGTGAGAGAGGGCATCCCTGTCTTGTGCCAGTTTTCAAAGGGAATGCTTCCCATTTTTGCCCATTCAGTATGATATTGGCTGTGGGTTTGTCATAGATAGCTGTTATTATTTTGAAATACATCCCATCAATACCTAATTTATTGAGAGTTTTTAGCGTGAAGGGTTGTTGAATTTTGTCAAAGGCCTTTTCTGCATCTATTGAGATAATCATGTGGTTTTTGTCTTTGGTTCTGTTTATATGCTGGATTACATTTATTGATTTGCGAATGTTGAACCAGCCTTGCATCCCAGGGATGAAGCCCACTTGATCATGGTGGATAAGGTTTTTGATGTGCTGCTGGATTCGGTTTGCCAGTATTTTATTGAGGATTTTTGCATCGATGTTCATCAGGGATATTGGTCTAAAATTCTCTTTTTTTGTTGTGTCTCTGCCAGGCTTTGGTATCAGGATGATGCTGGCCTCATAAAATGAGTTAGGGAGGATTCCCTCTTTTTCTATTGATTGGAATAGTTTCAGAAGGAATGGTACCAGTTCCTCCTTGTACCTCTGGTAGAATTCGGCTGTGAATCCATCTGGTCCTGGACTTTTTTTGGTTGGTAAGCTATTAATTATTGCCTCAATTTCAGAGCCTTGTTGTTGGTCTATTCAGACATTCAACTTCTTCCTGGTTTAGTCTTGGGAGGGTGTATGTGTCCAGGAATTTATCCACTTCTTCTAGATTTTCTAGGTTATTTGCGTAGAGGTGTTTATAGTATTCTCTGATGGTAGTTTGTATTTCTGTGGGATCGGTGGTGGTATCCTGTTATCATTTTTCATTGTGTCTATTTGATTCTTCTCTCTTTTCTTATTAGTCTTGCTAGTGGTCTATCAATTTTGTTGATCTTTTCAAAAAACCAGCTCCTGGATTCATTGAGTTTTTGAAGGGTTCTCTGTGTCTCTATCTCCTTCAGTTCTGCTCTCATCTTAGTTATTTTTTGCCTTCTGCTAGCTTTTGAATGTGTTTGCTCTTGCTTCTCTAGTTCTTTTAATTGTGATGTTAGGGTGTCAATTTTAGATCTTTCCTGCTTTCTCTTGTGGGCATTTAGTGCTATGAATTTCCCTCTACACACTGCTTTGAATGTGTCCCAGAGATTCTGGTATGTTGTGTCTTTGTTCTCGTTGGTTTCAAAGAACATCTTCATTTCTGCCTTCATTTCGTTATGTACCCAGTAGTCACTCAGGAGCAGGTTGTTCAGTTTCCAGGTAGTTGAGCGGTTTTGAGTGAGATTCTGAATCCTGAGTTCTAGTTTGATTGCACTGTGGTCTGAGAGACAGTTTGTTATAATTTCTGTTCTTTTACATTTGCTGAGGAGTACTTTACTTCCAACTACGTGGTCAATTTTGGAATAGGTGTGGTGTGGTGCTGAAAAGAATGTATATTCTGTTGATTTGGGGTGGAGAGTTCTGTAGATGTCTATTAGGTCTGTTTGGTGCAGAGCTGAGTTCAATTCCTGGATATCCTTGTTAACTTTCAGTCTTGTTGATCTGTATACTGTTGACAGCCGGGTGTTAAAGTCTCCCATTATTATTGTGTGGCAGTCTAAATCTCTTTCTAGGTCTCTAAGGACTTGCTTTATGAATCTGGGTGCTCCTGCATTGGGTGCATATATATTTAGGATAGTTAGCTCTTCTTGTTAAATTGATCCCTTTACCATTATGTAATGGCCTTCTTTGTCTCTTCTTATTTTTGTTGGTTTAAAATCTGTTTTATCAGAGACTAGGATTGCAACCCCTGCCTTTTTTTGTTTTCCATTTGCTTGGTAGATCTTCCTCCATCCTTTTATTTTGAGCCTATATGTGTCTCTGCATGTGAGATGGGTTTCCTGAATACAGCACACTGATGGGTCTTGACTCTTGATCCAATTTGCCAGTCTGTGCCTTTTAATTGGCGCATTTAGCCCATTCACATTTAAGGTTAATATTGTTATGTGTGAATTTGATCCTGTCATTATGATGTTAGCTAGTTATTTTGCTCGTTAGTTGATGCAGTTTCTTCCTTGCCTCAATGGTCTTTACAAGTTGGCATGTTTTTGCAGTGGCTGGTAGCGGTTGTTCCTTTCCATGTTTAGTGCTTCTTTCAGGAGCTCTTTTAGCACAGGCCTGGTGGTGACAGAATCTCTCAGCATTTGCTTGTCTGTAAAGGATTTTATTTCTCCTTCACTTACGAAGCTTAGTTTGGCTGGATATGAAATTCTGGGTTGAAAATTCTTTTCTTTAAGAATGTTGAATATTGGTCCCCACTCTCTTCTGGCTTGTAGAGTTTCTGCTGAGAGATCAGCTGTTAGTCTGATGGGCTTCCCTTTGCGGGTAACCCGACCTTTCTCTCTGGCTGCCCTTAACATTTTTTCTTTCATTTCAACCTTGGTGAATGTGGCAATTATGTGTCTTGGGGTTGCCCGTCTTGAGGAGTATCTTTGTGTTGTTCTCTGTATTTCCTGAATTTGAATGTTGACCTGCCTTGGTAGATTGGGGAAGTTCTCCTGGATAATATCCTGCAGAGTGTTTTCCAACTTGGTTCCATTCTCCCCGTCACTTTCAGATACACCAATCAGACATAGATTTGGTCTTTTCACATAGTCCCATATTTCTTGGAGGCTTTGTTCATTTCTTTTTATTCTTTTTTCTTTAAACTTCTCTTCTCGCTTCATTTCATTCTTTTGATCTTCCATCACTGATACCCTTTCTTCCAGTTGACTGAATTGGCTACTGAGGCTTGTGCATTCATCATGTAGTTCTCGTGCCATGGTTTTCAGCTCCATCAGGTCCTTTAAGGACTTCTCTGCATTGGTTATTCTAGTTATCCATTTGTCTAATTTTGTTTTCAAGGTTTTTAACTTCTTTGCCATGGGTTCGAACTTACTCCTTTAGCTTGGAGTAGTTTGATCATCTGAAGCCTTCTTCTCTCAACTTGTCAAAGTCATTCTCTGTCCAGCTTTGCTCCATTGCTGGTGAGGAGCTGCGTTCCTTTGGAGGAGGAGAGGCACTCTGATTTTTAGAGTTTCCAGTTTTTCTGCTCTGTTTTTTCCCCCATGTTTGTGGTATTATATACCCTTTGGTCTTTGATGATGGTGACGTACAGATGGGGTTTTGGTGTGGATGTCCTTTCTGTTTCTTAGTTTTCCTTCTAACAGTCAGGACCCTCAGCTGCAGGTCTGTTGGAGTTTGCTAGAGGTCCACTCCAGACCCTGTTTGCCTGGGTATCAGCAGCGGAGGCTGCAGAACAGTGGATATTGGTGAACAGCAAAGGTTGCAGCCTGATCGTTCCTCTGGAAGGTTTGTCTCAGAGGAGTACCCAGCCGTGTGAGATGTCAGTCTGCCCCTACTGGGGGTTGCCTCCCAGTTAGGCTCCTCGGGAATCAGGGACCCACTTGAGGAGGCAGTCTGTCCGTTCTCAGATCTCCAGCTGTGTGCTGGGAGAACCACTACTCTCTTCAAAGCTGTGAGACAGGGACATTTAAGTCTGCAGAGTTTTCTGCTGCCTTTTGTTTGGCTATGCCCTGCCCCCAGAGGTGGAGTCTACAGAGGCAGACAGTCCTCCTTGAGCTGCGGTGGGCTCCACCCAGTTCGAGCTTCCTGGCCGCTTTGTTTACCTACTCAAGCCTTGGCAATGGTGGGTGCCCCTCCCCCCGCCTCACTGCTGCCTTGCAGTTTGATCTCAGACTGCTGTGCTAGCAATGAGCGAGGCTCTGTGGGCATAGGACCCTCCGAGCCAGGTGCAGGATATAATCTCCTGGTCTGCCATTTGCTAAGACCGTTGGAAAAGTGCATTATTAGGGTGGGAGTGACCCGATTTTCCAGATGCCATCTGTCAACCCTTTCTTTGACTAGGAAAGGGAATTCCCTGATGCCTTGTGCTTCCCAGGTGAGGTGATGTCTTGCCCTGCTTCGGCTCATGCTCGGTGCACTGCACCCACTGTCTTGCACTCACTTTCCAACACTCCCCAGTGAGATGAACCCATTACCTCAGTTGGAAATGCAGAATTCACCCATCTTCTGTGTCTGTCATGCTGGGAGCTGTAGACCGGAGCCAAGATGGCCGAATAGGAACAGCTCCAGAATTACTATTGTTTAACTGTCCACATTACCCAAAGCAATGTACAGATTCCATGCATTCCTTATCAAAATTCCAATCACATTTTTTATAGAGGTAGGAAAAAAAAATTCTAAAATTCATGTGGAACCACAAAAGACCCTGAATAGTCAAAGCAATCTTGAACAAAAAGAACAAAGCCAGAGGCATCATGATTAGAAAATCTGTTACCCGATTTGAAAATCTGCTACAAGCAAGTAATTAAACAACCTGGTACTGGCATAAAAACAGATACATAAACCAAGGGGACAGAATAAAGTGCCCAGAAATAAATCCACACATTTCCGGACCATTGATTTTTGACAAACGTGCCAAAACACAATGCCAACACACAGTGGGGAAAGGGCAATCTCTCAATAAATGGTGCTGGGAGAACTGGATATCTGCATGCAGAAGGATGAAATTAGATTCTCGTCTCACACCATGTACAAAAATCAACTCAAAATGCAGTTAAAGATAAGACTATGAAACCATAAAACTGCTAGAAGAAAAAACAGGGAAAAGCTTTATGACATTGATCTGGGCAATAATTTTTTTTTGGCTGTGATCCCAGAGCACTGGCAACAAAAGCAAAAATAGAAAAAGGAGATTACATCAAACTAGAGAACTTCTGCACAGCAAAAAAAAAAAAAAATCAACATATTGGAGACATTAATAATATTTTAGATTTCACTTTAAAATTTGCATATTTCAAAACTAAAAAAATCACAAACAAATCATATTGGCAACAAATTATATTTCTAGACAAGTAACTATTCCCATACTGTTACAGTGAACTTTAATGTTCAAGTTATTTTGTTATACTGGAATTTCATTGCATTGGTAAACCAAATTTAAAAACTGGTGGCTTCAATGAAACATTTATTTTGATTCATTCTGTGCTTTCAGTGTTTTGATCTGTACTTTAAAATGTGTA
Source organism: Gorilla gorilla gorilla (assembly GCF_029281585.2). Lineage (NCBI taxonomy): Eukaryota > Metazoa > Chordata > Mammalia > Primates > Hominidae > Gorilla > Gorilla gorilla. Next base: position 78,695,086 of record NC_086017.1, on the reverse strand, counting down.
AGCTCACTTCTATCATCATATTTGAGTAGAATACCTGTAAATGGATTGTTGCTAACCGTGAAACTTGCACTGTGTTCTAGGGTATAAGGGCATTCCTTGGAAGCAGTTGTTAACTATGAAGTTGATTTGATTATTACAGATTTTAATTTTATTTGAAAATATTTGTTGCTCCTCCCTTCTCTGCCTCATTGACATGTTTGATCATGTGAGTTGCTTTAACCAATGAAATCTGAGTGGAAATGACATGTGTACCTCCTGGACAAAAGTGTAAAGTTAGTAGGGGTTTCTATGTTCTTTTCCTACTGTCATGATAAGCAGCAATGTTCCAGGTAAAGCCTACTCCCTTGATTTGTGTACTAGAATGAGGATGACATGGAGCCAGAAACATGGCTCATTTTCAGTAGACATTTGACATTAAGTCAGAAGTAAACCCTTGTTGTGAGCCACTGATATTTTGGGCTTTTTTGTTATTGCAGTGTAACTTAACCTATTCTGACTGCTGTGCCACACTTAATTGTTATCTCTAGGTTTTTAGAGGAAGAAATGCTCACTAAGGGTGTGTGTATGTGGAAATTGAACTGAACCATAAAGGAAAGTCTAGAGTTTAGAGTTTTAGAGATAAGAATGGAATTTGTCATGGGGAAATCAGAGAAGTCAAAGGTATGAAGATAGAATTTGGGACTGCTCATAACATATTAGGGAAAAAAGTAGGCTATGGTGGCTCATTCAGAGGGTTTAAGAAGGCAGTAGATTATTTTTTTAAGGTAGGTTGGGTCTAGATAATCAACACTTGAAGATAATTTGGAAATTTGGAAAGCTTTTGCATAAGATGAAGACATTAGTACTGCTTCATTCTAGGACAACTCTTATGATAGAAGGATGGATTAGAGAGGTGATGAGACAGGAGACAAAGGATGCTTTCCAATGGCTGGACTCAGGTGGGAATGTTGAGGGCCCAGGACCAGCTGGAAACTGCCGATGGAAGGGTCATTTTTAGGGGCTTGCTCACGTATGTGAACAATTCTGTCTTGTGAGACTCTGCTTTCCTGTGTGTTCCTTCCTCTCTACTCTGACTAGTAACTTAACCCCTTTCTTTTCTTTTCTATCTCAGTGATTTTCAACTTCATCAAACCCCACCCCATTTTTTTCTAATAAACATTTTGTAGCACTTCCTTTACTGTTCTGTGCTAAATTTTACACATAATATAATCTATATGCATATGTTAAACACCCTTCCAATATAATGCTCTACTGTATTATAAGGGAGACACAAAAGAAGACACATACAATAATCTGTAGCTCAATAGGTAGATGCTCCGGCATGACAACACCAGAGGACATATTGTTGTTACCAGATACTTGCAATTATATGTCAAATCTTTGTGAATGACACAGCTTCAAATGCAGCTCAGCAAAGGTGTGTTAGGTTGGTGAACTTAATACACAGCAATCTTATGTAGGTGATGCAGCTACATGAAATGGTGAGTGTCTCTAGATAAAGCTCTGAACAAAACAACTCTCTCTGGATTGACATAATGGCACTCCTAACTTTAATAGACAGTGATTTCTAACACTATATAAACATACTTTGTATTCAGGTGCAAAGTCAAGTCAAGGCTCTAAGCTTTTATAATTACAAGTGTGTTTTTGCCTGTGTGAATGCCCTGCAGGTCATTAAGAGTAGTGAAGATTTTGGGATGATTCTTCATTTTGCAGGACTCCAGGAGCATTGTAAGATATCAAATGTCATTGTCTACCCAATTCTTGTGACAAGCTACAATGCCCCATGTTTCAAAAATATCTACTTGTGGCCAGTCTGGCTTGGATTTGGGAATTATTGTTCTTCATCATTGCTTCCACTGCGTGGTAATATCAGCTTGCATATGCCTTAACAAGGCCTCACTGTCCTCCCTAGAGATAGACAGACATGAACTATCAGCTTCAGCTTCTATTGCTAATTGCCTTTGTCTTTTGGTAATCTTTGTTCAAATTCTAAGCACTGGAAGAGGATAAACCCAACATGGTGAGGTTTTGTTTTGATTTTGTTTTTGAAATTTCAGGCCCATGATTCAAGTCACTAGCCAGCCTGTGGATTAGCTGCCCTAGACCATTCAGCTGAGGCAAACAGGGGCAGGATTGCAGAGAAAAGGAGTTAGCATGCTTCATGCTGGACATGTCTGATATGCTTAGTTATTCATGTTCATCAGCAAAGTAGAAGTGCATTGGCAGGACTTCATTTGGTTCATTCTCCTATTTCCAGCTCCTAGACTAGTTTCTGGTACATGTTAGCGCTCAGCAAATGCCTTAGTCCTTTCAGGCTGCTGTAACAGAATACCATATACCGAGTGGCTTGACAGAAATTCATTTCTCACAGTTCTGGAGGCTGGAAGCCAAGATTAGGGTTCTAGCATGGTCAGATTTTAGGTGGCAGACTGCAGACTTCTTGTTTTTTTCTCATGGTAGAGAGTAGAGAAGGGAAAGCAAGTTCAATCATGACTCCTATAAGGGCACTGATTGCATTCATGAGGACTCTATCCTCATGACCTCATCTAATTCTAATTACCTCCCAGAAGTCCTACCTTCTACCACCATCATATTGCAGGGGCTGGGGTTTCAACATATGAATTGTGGGGGATGTAAAGATTTAGTCCATAACAGTAAACAACTATTGAATGAATGTTGGTGACATTTGTGTATCATTGCTATCTTATATACTCTTGGCCAACTCTTGTATGTAAAAGAGTTAGGGTAAAAACTTTTATTACAAAAGGCTTAACAATAGAGTATATAATATATGACATAAATATGTAACATAGAATGATAAACTAAATGGCTTGGGCTTACTTGTACTTCCTCAGAAATGTCATTTGAATTAAAACATTTTTCTTGTTTGTTGCTTTTGACAGTTTTTAAAGCAGGCAATTAGAATGTGTGGAAACTGCTAAAAGACTGTTTTCTTCTACCTACTAGTAAATTTGAGGAAAACTACTTTTTCTCCTTACTTAACAAGAAAATGCCATGTCACAGACTTCGGGGAAAGTATTATTTTTTTTTTTTCTGTTTCCTGACTACTGAGGCATAAACTATAAAATGAAATACTGCCCAAGTCCTTGGCATATTGCTTTTTACAGTGTTCACAATGTTGTCAGGTACTTAAAGTCACACAAATTCAAGACCCACCTTTTGTACTCAAATTGTTGTTTTTGAGTTATTTTCTGATAATTTATTTTTTTATTTTTATTTTTTTCTTCTCTGGGTTTTGTACTTTTTAAAAAAAATTTTGTTATTATTATACTTTAAGTTTTAGGGTACATGTGCACAATGTGCAGGTTTGTTACGTATGTATACATGTGTCATGTTGGTATGCTGCACCCACAAACTCGTCATTTAGCATTAGGTATATCTCCTAATGCTATCCCCCTCTCCTCCCCCCACCCCACAACAGTCCCCAGAGTGTGATGTTCCCCTTCCTGTGTCCATGTGTCCTCATTGTTCAATTCCCACCTATGAGTGAGAACATGCAGTGTTTGGTTTTTTGTCCTTGTGATAGTTTGCTGAGAATGATGGTTTCCAGTTTCATCCATGTCCCTACAAAGGACATGAACTCACCATTTTTTATGACTGCATAGTATTCCATGGTGTATATGTGACACATTTTCTTAATCCAGTCTATCGTTGTTGGACATTTGGGTTGGTTCCAAGTCTTTGCTTTTGTGAATAGTGCTGCAATAAACATATGTGTGCATGTGTCTTTATAGCAGCATGATTTTATAGTCCTTTGGGTATATACCCAGTAATGGGATTGCTGGGTCAAATGGTATTTCTAGTTCTAGATTCTTGAGGAATCGCCACACTGACTTCCACAATGGTTGAACTAGTTTGCAGTCCCACCAACAGTGTAAAAGTGTTCCTATTTCTCCACATCCTCTCCAGCATCTGTTGTTTCCTGACTTTTTAATGATCGCCATTCTAACTGGTGTGAGATGGTATCTCATTGTGGTTTTGATTTCCATTTCTCTGATGGCCAGTGATGATGAGCATTTTTTCATGTGTTTTTTGGCTGCGTAAATGTCTTCTTTTGAGAAGTGTCTGTTCATATCCTTTGCCCGCTTTTTGATGGGGTTGTTTGTTTTTTTCTTGTAAATTTGTTGGAGTTCATTGTAGATTCTGGATATTAGCCCTTTGTCAGATGAGTAGGTTGTGAAAATTTTCTCCCATTTTGTAGGTTGCCTGTTCACCCTGATGGTAGTTTCTTTTGCTGTGCAGAAGCTCTTTAGTTTCATTAGATCCCATTTGTCAATTTTGGCTTTTGTTGCCATTGCTTTTGGTGGTTTAGACATGAAGTCCTTGCCCATGCCTATGTCCTGAATGGTATTGCCTAGGTTTTCTTCCAGGGTTTTTATGGTTTTAGGTCTAACATGTAAGTCTTTAATCCATCTTGAATTAATTTTTGTATAAGGTGTAAGGAAGGGATCCAGTTTCAGCTTTCTGCACATGGCTAGCCAGGTTTCCCAGCACCATTTATTAAATAGAGAATCCTTTCCCTATTGCTTGTTTTTGTCAGGTTTGTCAAAGATCAGATAGTTGTAGATATGAGGCATTATTTCTGAGGCCTCTGTTCTCTTCCATTGATCTATATCTCTGTTTTGGTAGCAGCACCATGCTGTTTTGCTTACTATAGGCTTGTAGTATAGTTTGAAGTCAGGTAGCGTGATGCTGCCTCCAGCTTTGTTCTTTTGGCTTAGGATTGACTTGGGGATGCGGGCTCTTTTTTGGTTCCGTATGAACTTTAAAGTAGTTTTTTCCAATTCTGTGAAGAAAGTCATTGGTAGTTTGATGGGGATGGCATTGAATCTATAAATTACCTTGGGCAGTATGACCATTTTCACGATATTGATTTTTCCTACCCATGAGCATGGAATGTTCTTCCATTTGTTTGTATCCTCTTTTATTTCATTGAGCAGTGGTTTATGTTGTTTTATGTGTAACTGATACCTTTTATATAGTGATTTATTCAGAGATGCTTTAAAAGTGTGGATTGGTGATTTATTTTTATATTTTCCTTAAGGGGTTGAATTGAATTCATGATGTTTCCTGGAGCGGTGGGCTACACCTTGTTTCTTACTATGGTTTAATTATATAAAGTTTGAAAAATAGACTGGGCATGATGGCTCACACCTATAATCCTAGCACTTTGGGAGGCTGAGGCAGGTGGATCACCTGAGGTCAGGAGTTCGAGACCAGCCTAGCCAACATGGAGAAACCCCATGTCTACTAAAAATACAAAAATTAGCCAGGTGTGGTGGCACATGCCTGTAATCCCAGGCAAGAGAATCACTTGAACCTGTGAGGTGGAGGTTGCCGTGAGCCGAGATCACACCACTGCCTTCCAGCCTAGGTGACAGAGCAAGACTCTGTCTCACAAAAAAAAAAAAAAAAAAAAAAAAAAAGAATCAGAGATGTAGAGACCCTTACAGGCCCTGAGCCTCTTGAGGGCAGGAATCTTATTTGGTAGGGCTTTAGGAAGACAGTGAGTCACATCCCTGTTTTTCTTTTTCCCACTTACTGAAGCTATTGAAAAACAAACACAGGGTCAGAGAGGAATCAAAACTTCAGTTTCACCACTGGTAAAACTGGGTTAGAGAACGAGAATCAACCCTTGAGCCTAGATGGATTTCTTAGTACTTCCCTCCCTGCCTTGAGTTTTCTCCTTGGGACTTACACATGGCAAAACAGGCCCCTATGAACGATCATGTCTGATCATGGCTTTCATCATGTCCCTTGAACAAAGCAAGGCCACATAAACACAGTAACTGGGAATAAATCAGCCTTGCCCAGGACAGAATTAAGGACCAGTGGATGTCGGACTCTTGTCATTTCACCAATCAAATCAAATCTCCCTCTTCCCATTTGAAGGAGCAAGTGGAACCAGGCAACAGTTTCAAACCCATTCTGTAGAAACACACAGAAAGAGGAATTGTTGTCTTTAAATTATTCATCTATTTATTTCTCATTATCTAGCACAGAACATAATAAGCATTAACAAATAGATAGATGGCTCTCACATGTATTTATTTACTGAAGCCTGGTAACTACAAAATATTATAACTGGCTGCAGTGGATAGAAAATGAGCTACGTTTGTAATTTGGCAACGAGGGACATTTTCAGTAGAGATCATTTTGGATGGCATTTCCGGTACTGAATTAGGAAGAAGGGAACAAGGGGAAAAAAGCTAGTTTCTTAGAGTTCTCTCTTGCATTGTACAGCTCAGCATCCCCGTAAGCTTGGATTTTGACAGCAAATTGCCAAAGAAGAAAGCACTCAAAGCTCCACTTCAAGTCCTATATTGTGAAAATGTGGTAATTTAATTGAAAAGCCAACTTCCTAACCACATAACCTTTAAAAAACGGGGTTGCTATATGCATTAATTCTACATGGAGAAGCTAAGGTGATTTCTCGGATGTTCTATGCTTAGAAATGTTACTGTGCGGTGGAAAGATTCTTATTTCTCTATATGTGTCAGACAGTTCTCTGTGTGCTCTGTGTTGTTCAGCACTATTGTGTTTTGGCTGCTCTTCAAAGCAGAGTACTTCTAGGGCTTACATATTTATGATAACTTCAGGCCATCTGCCGCTCAACTACTATCAGAGAATGAAGAACAATTTTCAACTTCAACAAAGCCATACTCACCATACCAAAGCACTTCTCATAGTATTTATCTTCTAGTGCACTAAATTTTGGTGTTCTAAACTCATGTTGAAACTTGGTACTTTTTTTTTTTTTTTAACAATTATCCTTCCTGCCAACCCCCCGCCCCCTAAAGAAATCAACATGCTACCTTTTATTTCTGGGCCAATGATCAAGGTTCTAAAGATGACAGATTGATTTTGACCTTCTGATTTAGCATGTAAATTAGGATACTTGAATTAGAATGCTCCATATTTTCTTCCAGTTTGTGTGTAATGCCAACAGATTGGTATGAATCAAAATGGAACACTTAGAAAAAGATACCATTTATAAAATGTCAATTGGAGATGGCAAAACTGCATATGAAAGTTAGCTAACTGGTGATATCAATTAGAATAGTTTTTCCTATTGCTTAATACCACCATTATTATTTTGTAACAGAGTAAAAATTTAATGTAACCTCCATTTTGTTATTTTGAAAAACTTTGTGAACGTAGATGTGTATTAATATTCCTTTGCTGCATTTACTTGGAAGAAAAATCTGAAGATACGAGTGGCTGGCTTGCATCTTGTGCCACACTGTAGATTGCTGGATTCTGGAAAAAAAATACATCGAATTTTGTGTAAATTATTTGAATGATTAGGGGACAAGTTCAAAATTCAAGTTAATGGATTTTTTTTCCACCTATAAATAGGCTTTCTTAATTATCTTGATCAGAGGTTGGTAAACTTTGGTCAAATCTGGCCCACTGTATCTTTTTGTAGGGCACATGAGCTGAGAATAATCTTGACATTTTTAAGTGGTCATTTTTAAAATGATTGTACCAATATAACAGCCTTGATTTTGCAGTTTGGTCTCTAAAGCCTAAAATATTTACTGTTCGGTCTTTTAAGAAAAGGTTCACTAACCCTTGAGCCAGATTATGGTGATAAGACCTAAATGAATTGCCACGATAGATGTGTAGTAGGTAAAAATGCCTTTCTGGGTCACATTCATGTTGTGTCAACAGATATTTGTAGTAAGAAAAGCACCACTGCAATTTGTGCTGTGTGTGGAAATGCTTTAAGAACTGAGAAGCTACTTAATCCCAGCTTTTTATGTAAGCCACTGAAGAGCCATCCGGTGGAAAAGAGATTTGGGTGGTTCTTAACCTGGACCTATATATTTCCCCCAAAGGCCGTAGCAAAATTCACAGGGATTCTAGAGCTAGTTCAAAGCTATGATGGCCAGTTAGACAAAGACAGAATAAAACAGGAATGCATCAGCAAAACAGTAATCCCTTCTGATATTTTGGCCCAGGGGGACATGGATGAGAGTTTCACTTGGAAACCTACATGTCTATGACCATCAGAAAAGCAATATTTATTAAATCTTTTATCTCTATAAAAATAAAACAAATAGCCCTGGCATGGTGGGTAAACTTTCTTGGGATTTAAATCCAGAAGAAGTCTGGCTGTGAAATTCTGGAGTCTGGAGGGAGTTATGCAAGTTAATGATGGGCTTTTTCATCCAGGCATCTCTTGGCCATTCAACACTTGAAAGCCTAATTAGCTTTGCAGCAGTCAAAGGGGTGGCATCTTCTCTCTTCTCAAATTCCTGCCTCTTGCCCACAGCTTTGGTGACAAAGCTGATGTCCCATCATTTGATCTCATAGCTTTGCCTTTTCCTTAGCCTCATTTTCAGTTCCCTGTCTTGTTAATAAAGATTCCAGCTCAGTTCTTCACGTGCTTTGGTTCTTATTAAATTTGTGGAATATGCACCCGTAGAAGAACTTGACTTTCTTTTCTCCTAAGTTTTGACAAGCTTTCAAATGTGCCTTTATGAAATTCTTCAAGAGTGGTCTCCCCATTCTGGTGCCAGTCCCTGGCGAGCTGAGAAGCAAGTGTGGAGCAGACCAGCTGGGGAGGTGAGTGTGGACAGGAAGGCAGAGAACTCACACTCTCTAAGTTGGGGCAGTTGCTTGGCCACTCTGTGGCTCAGTTTTCTTCATAAGCAAAATTGAGGGGCTGGGTAAGGTCCACTCCATGTTTCTATCTGTTTTGACAAGTTTGATTCTGTAAGTGACTGGGATAGAATCCCTGTAAGAAAATGTGTTTTATACTCAGATTGTTGTTGTGCTCACTGGGGTTCAGGGTCAGCACTGTTATTCTGTATTAATTTCCTACTGCTGTTGTAACAGATGATCACAAACTGAGTTGCTCAAAACAACACAAATTTATCATCTCATAGTGCTGGAGTATTGGCAGGGCTGGTTCCTTCTGGATGCTCTAGGGCAGTGGTTCCCAACATTTTTGGCACCAGAGACTAGTTTTGTGAAAGACATTTTTTTCATGGACTGGGGAATGGAAGGATGGTTTTGGGATAATTCAAGTGCATTACATTTATTGTGCACTTTATTTCTGTTATTATGTTGTAATATATAATGAAATAATTATACAACTCACCATAATGCAGAATCAGTAAGAGTCTTGAGCTTATCTTCCTGCAATTAGTCCCATTTGGGGGCAATGGGAGACAGTAACAAATCATTAGGCATTAGATTCTCATAAGGAGCGGCAACCTAGATCCCCCACATGTGCGGTTCACAATAGGATTCACACTTCCATGAGAATCTAATGCTGCTGCTCATCTGACAGGAGGCGGAGCTCAGGCTGTAATGTGAGTGATGGGGAGTGGCTGTAAATACAGATGAAGCTTTGCTCACTCACTGGCTACTTACCTCCTGCTGTGCAGCCTGGTTCCTAACAAGCCACAGACAGGCACCGGTCCATGGCCCAGGGGTTGGAGACACCTGCTCTAGGGGAGACACGATCTCTTTGCCCCTTTCAGCTTCTAGAGGCTATCTTCATTCCTTCGCACGTGGCCTCTCATCACTTTGCCTTTTCTCCTTCTGCTTCCTTTGTCACATTGCCTTCTTCCTGACTGATCCTCCTGCCTCTTCCTATAAGGAGCTATGGGATTAAATTGGGACCACGTGGCTAACCAGGGATAGCTTCCCCATTTTCGGCTCCTTGATTTAATCACAACTGCAAAGCCTCTTTTACCAGGTGCTATGGTCTGAATGTTTGTGGACCCCTCAAAATTCATGTGTTGAAATCCTAACCCCCAAGGTGGTGGTATTAAGAGGTGGGGTCTTTGGGAGGTGATTCGGTCATGAGGGCAGGGGCCTCATCAGTGGGATGAGTACCCTTATGAAAGAGACTGCAGAGCTAGTCTCTTCCACCACATGAGGACAGAGAGAGGACTTTGTTCCAGGACCAGGAATCAGGGCCTCTGCAGACACGTTGATCTTGGACTTCCCAACCTCCAGAACTGTAAGAAATAAATGTTTGTTGTTTATAAGCCACTCAAATTATGATATATTGTTACAGCAGCCTGAATGGACTAAGATACCAGGTAAGATAACACATTCATAAGATTCTGGGAATTAGGATGTGAACATCTTGAGGGAGGGGGGACATTATTCTGTCTACCAGAAACTCCTGATACTTTGCTGCTCAAAAACTCTTCAGTGGCTCCCTGTCACCTAGAAAGTAAAGCATTTTTCAAGGTATTTCTGTCTTTTAACATAAAACAAACCAGGGCTACAATAAAACAGATTGCAGTCTCCTTTTCATCTTAATTTACCAGTGACATATTTAAACTTAATTGCAATGACCACACTGAAATTTAAATTTGCATATTTTATTTTTTCTTGTTCCTTTTAAATTTTGTATGACTCAATTTTACTAGTTCTGCTTCTCTTAAAAAAGTTAGTTGATGGTTTTATCTTGTATGTAGTTTTATTTTAGTAAAAAACAGTTTTACAAGTTTTAACAAGAATTCAAACATAGCTCAACTCCGAATATATCATAAACCACTGAATTGTACACTTTGACTTAATTGTATGGTATATGAATTATATCCCAAGCTGTTATTCACACATTTATATGAATCTAAACAACAAATGATTTTATATTTTTGTGCTCTTGAGGGTGTGCAAACCCCAAATGTGCAATGTCCCTTGAATGCAACTAAATGTTCAACAGCTGCCATGCATGAAGCTGGAACATATCCCTCTTATAAAAATTAAGTCCAGATTCCAGATACATTTCTAATAGGTTCTACTTATTACTTCTGGTTATTTTAATTTTGTTTGCACTTATACTGTCAAAACATCATACTTTTGAAAAAATTGATGGCTCATAATTTTGTTGAAGAGAGGAATCCATTTTCTTTGCTCCATAATTACAAGACCCTTATATTTTTAGATTTATAAACACCAATTAACATGATAAATTGGGTGAATATTTTTCATTTCTGCATTATCTCTTCCCCTCCATTCACCTTTGTACACACCACCTGACTTCAGCATATCTCCATTTACCAATTGCATCAAGTAAATTTTGGTACCTAGGTATCATAAAAGAGGAAAGAATATTGCCATGCCACCTTTTAATAAAAACAGGATCGTCTGGGTTTTTCTTGTGAGATACTGTGTGATGAAATCCTTGATGGTGAATGACAGCTGGATGAAGATATACCTATATTATATCCTTTTTGAGAAATATGTTGTTCATTCATCACCTATTTCATTAAACATTTAAAAAATTGTAGTGAAATGCACAAAGCATAGAATTTACCATTTTCCCAATTTTTAAGTGTATAGTTTGGTGGCTTTATGTATACTCACGTCGCTGTGCTATGGATCCATCCATGAAGTACTCTTCATTTTACAAAGCTGAAACTCTGTACCCATTAAACAATAACTGAGGGTGATGGTATTCGTCACCCTCAGCCTCTGACAACCACTGTTCTACTTTCTGTCTTTATGAATTTGACTACTCTAGGTACCTCATATGGTATTTTTCTTTTTGTGACCAGCTTATTTCACTTAGATAATATCCTCATGTTCTTCCATGTTGTAGCATGTGTCAGAACTGCCTTCCTTTTTTTTTTTTTTTTTGAGATGGAGTCTCACTCTGTTGCCCAGGCTGGAGTGTAGTGGCATGATCTCAGCTCACTGCAACCTCTGTCTCCCAGGTTCAAGTGATTCTCCTGCCTCAGCCTCCCAAGTAGCTGGGACTACAGGTGTGTGCCACCATGCCTGGCTAATTTTTTGTATTTTTAGTTGAGACAGGGTTTCAACATGTTAGCCAGGATGGTCTCGATCTCCTGACCTCGTGATCCACCCACCTCGGCCTCCCAAAGTGCTGGGATTACAAGTGTGAGCCACCACACCTGGCCCTGTCTTCCTTTTTAAGCCTGAATGACATTCCAGTGTATGTACATACCACATTTTGTTTATTCATTCATTGGTTGATGGGCATTTGGGTTGCTTCTGTCTTTTGGCTATTGCAATAATATCACTATGAATACGGCTGTACAAATACCTGTTCAGGTCCTTGACTTCAATTCTTTTGGATATATATCCAGAAGTGGGATTACCAGATCATGTGGTAATTCTGTTTTTACTTTTTTAAGGAAATGCCGTATTGTTTTCTACAGTAGTTGTACCATTTTACATTTCTGCCAGCAGTGCACAAAGGTTCTGTTTTCTCCACATCCTCAACAACACTTGCTATTTTCTATTTTATTTATTTACTTTTTTTTGATAGTAGTCATTGTAATGAAAGGGAGCAGGTTTTTGTTTGTGGTATTGACTTGCATTTCCCTTGTGATTAGTGATGTTGAGCATCTTTTCATGTGCTTGTTGGCCACTTGTATATATTTGGAGAAATGTCTATTCTAGTCCTTTGGCCATTTTTAAATTGGGGTGTTTGATTCCTTGTCTTTGAGTTATAGGGATTCTTTATATATTCTGGATATTAACCTCTTATCAGAGACATGATTTGCAAATACTTCCTCTCAAACTGTGGGTTGCTTTTTCAAGCTGTTAGTTATGTCTTTTGATGCATGGAAATTTTAAACTTTGATGTAGTTCAATTTATTTTTTCTTTTGTTGCTTATGCTTTTGGTCATATCCAAGAAATCACTGCCAAATCTAATGTCATGAAGCTTTTCCCTGTTTCTTCTAAGAGTTTATAGTTTTAGGTCTTACATTTAGGTTTTTGATCCATTTAGAGTTACATATATAGATTTTTAAAATAGTGAGTAGCAACCATGCCACATTCTTTTGGAATGTATAATTCCAGTATATTTATAGTTGCACCGTGTCTTTTTGGTTCCTAAGGCCAAAGGATTTCTTTTGTCCTTTAAAAGTGGAGAGATATTGTCTATATTAGAATTATATATACTGTAGTAGTGTATAATTTCTTTAAATCTGAACCTTATAATCAGGTGTTTGTTATTCTACAGTTTGTCACTAATTTTTCATTTATTGCTTTATTTCCTAATCATTGTTATATATGCCCACTGCAACCAGCAAGTGGTTTATTTAGGGTCTATAGAACTTGCCCTGAGTTTTTAGCAACCCAGTGCAGTCCAGTGGTGATGGCCACAGGGGTGCTTGTGTCACCCCACCCCTAGCTCCAAGCAGCTCAGCACAGAGAGAGACTCCGTTTATTTGGGAGAAAGTAAGGGAAGAGAACAATAGTCTCTGCTTGGTAATCCAGAGAATTCTTCCAGCTCTTCTCCAAGACCACCAACGTGGTACTTTACAAGTGTGCAAGAATCACGGTGTTACTGGGCTTGGGGTGCCCCATAATGCAGATATGGCTTAGATCACAACACCCACATCTGTTTGAATACCTGGAATGTCTTCCCAAAAGAGGACAGGTACAAACAAACTCAGACAGCAAAGACTACATTAAATAACTAACCCTTCAATGCTCAGACACTAACGAACATCCGCAAGCACCAACACCATCCAGGAAAACATGGCCTCACCAAATGGGCTTGAGCTTCGAACAGTAGCTCGAGGATTCAGTTTTTCTTTATCTTTTGCCTCTACTTTCCTCTGTATTTTGTATTTATTTTTGGGTTCCATGTGGTGGCAAGATGATGACAGTAGCTCAAGCATTACATCCTTGTAAATTTTGGTTTAGCAGGATAGAGCAATGAACTCTGGTCAATATGGCAGAACACCCTGAGTTAGCCCTAACTGGGGTCTTGCTTGGGTAAGCTTGAGTCAATAACTTGTGACTAAATCAGTGGTTGTGGCTAGGGGTAAATGCAAGGCGTTGGCCATCTTAGGTTGGGGTCATATGATCTGTAGCTGAAGCTGGAATGTAGGGCCTCATGTAAACCAGAAGATTGAGAATGGCGGAAGGGTGTTTTATTAAAGGGAAATTGGATGTGTTACTAGCATTGAGGGTAATGGATACTGAATGGCCCCAAACTAACAATTGTCAAAGCTGTCTCCATCTAGAATGCGTTGTACCCTCTGTGTTATCAGTATCTGAATCTCTTTAAGACCTAGCTAAGATCTTCACCTCTTTGAGTCTTTCCTGCTGAACTCCCAGCACAAAATAATCTCTAATTTATCTAAATAACTATGGAATCTGTCCTTTATTTTACAAGCATATAAAGTATTATTTATCTCTCAGACCCTGTGTGCTGAGGACAAAAAGACTGTGTGTGTGTGTGTGTGTGTGTGTGTGTGTGTGTGTGTGTTTATTGAGACACAAATCTGATTCAAAAACAGGCTTAGTTTAGGCTTTCTAACACTTGGTAGGGTATGTTTTTTCATCTATATCTACTCTTGGTTCTGCAACAGCTGTATTTTTTTTTTCTGTTTGTCTTTTTGATGGGAGCAATTCCTATGACTTATCTCTCTGCATTAGTGGTATTAATAGGATGGCTATTAAAAATAATAAAGGGAATCAGAATTGTTGGATCATATTAGATAATGGTGCTGCATCATGCTTTCTGAGGTATGGAGTGTATATATTTTACCCCACCAAAATGATCGACAGAGATGTCTTCTTGGCTTATTGGGCTGCAGGCAGGGATGCCAACTGTGGCATCTGCAGGTAGGTATAGCCGTTCACTAGTGAGATCACTACACAGTGTGGAATTTTGAAAGCAATATGGTGAAAAGAGGGAGTCACAGAAAATAGAAACGATATGAAAGTGCTAAGGAGAGGGGAGAGCTGAGCTGCTGTGAATGGTGCGGGGGAGGAGAGAAAGTCTTCTGAAGGCTAGAGCTGTCCCTGTTGTTTATATTTATTTGAAAGTAAGGGACTTTAAAGCCGGGTGTTAGATTACTTTGTAATAATGCAGCATGTATTTAACATGAGTGAAATACAATGATCTTTATTTACCCTGTGGCTTTTTAAATTATGACAGGAGAAATGAAAACAGCCAGAGTAGAAAACAAACCTCCCCATGTTAATGATTAGTTCTTCAGGAAGGATAAGTAGAGGGGAAAAAAGTGACACAAATTAATTGGAGTAATCTTTCCTTAGCTTGGGTTCATGGACAGTGACTCCTTAAAACATGAATTCCATGTTCTCATCAATGGCAAAATAAATTCTCATGTATCTACCAAAGCTTGGCAAAAAGATATTAGAATTTTCAATCATATCCTTTTATTCTAAAGAGAGGAGTTTGAAAAAAATCAGGGTTTATACAGGTTAGGATTCTCAAAGCTCCTCAGGGAATAGAAGATGTTTATGTCGCATCGATTCTGACAACCTGTCCACTTTTAAATGAGTCATCAGGGATGTGTTGTACGTGGAACAGCTTCAAAATTCCAGTGTCTTGACACATTTTTTGATTACACCATTAAACACAGTAAGGTTACATCTTGAGTTATTATATAGACCGGCAGGTAAAGGGATGGCATTTTCTGAATTTCGCTTTATCTCTATGTAATTCCTCTTTCTGCACCTACATTTGATTCATTGTTACAGGGTGAATTAAACTTGCATGCATGAAGCAGTTTTTAAAGTCCGTAACTCAAGCACAGCAATAAAAATGGCAGCTCCTTTTTAAAAAAACCAGTTCAAAGTTTCACTCATTCCTTTCACAAGAGATCGTAATTGTTACTCTTCATGAAGTTCAGTTAACTGTTACAGGAGAGAGCATTGATTCATACTAAGTGTTTTTAATGTTCTGTTGCTCAAATATAAGCTCAAAGTTAAAATGCCATTTTTGCAATTTAGCTTTCTGACTAATTATTGCATAAGCGGCAATTGGATTTCCAAATTGGGCTGCCTAGCTATGAACCACCAAATAGGATTGCTTATCTGAAGCAGTTTGCTGCAAAACCAAACCCTGAAATGAATTACAAGCAAACAATTAAAATGGAGGGTGTTTTCAATAGAGCAATAGCCGTCTGAGTGCAGTTATTGTCCATATATTCTTTTAATTTTTCAGTCTGCTTGGTGGAATTTGAAAACAATATTCCATTCTCCTTTTCTATTTAGTAAATGTTGGGCTCATGCCAGTGAACCATCTTCTTTTTTTCTGAATGGAATTAGACAATCTCACTCAAAGATCCATCTCCCAGGGTACATTTGGATAAATCAGTTTCTATGTCCCTGAAATCAGAGAGTGATTAACTGCCTATATTTGCCTGCCAAAATTGAGATGCTTTGCGAACTCAAGAATAATAAAAGCAGAAATATAGGAAAAATGTAATCCCACCATTAAGAGACAACATAACTCCTTGATCTCATGGAAGCAGTAGCACAGCGGTATAAGGATCATGAAGAGAATAAGAAGGCTTTTTACCTTAGTGTAGATGGCCATCAATTTAATAGAAATATGAAAGTATCAAACTCATTTTAGTGCTTGAGATTTTGCTTGAATTTAAGATGAAAGGTCTGAGTTTCATTAGGAATGGAAGCAAAGTTGTTCCTATCTTCAGAATGTATTTTGTTCATAAGTGGCATTCTTTTAATCTAGTTAATTTGAAAAGATCTTAGATGAAAATTATTGCTGCATGAACAATAATTACAAAATTACATGTGCAACTGCAGACCAATTTGGGAACACAGAAGATTTTTGTCAATGAACAGCAGGGCAAGAGATAGAATAAATCAATCTGTTCTGAAACTTTGAGAGCTTTGAGGGGTTTATCTTTGGAGTATGTGTGTGTCATATTTTGTATCTGAAATAGAGAAAGAATACTATCCTAATGTTAGAAAAATTTCTTCTTTTTTTGTCTACTGTGGAGGTTTGCAAACTGTGCGGCATGCTAAGATACTGGGGAAGCTTTTAAAAATCGGAACACCTAGGTCATATCCCAGACTATGAAATCATAGTATGTCCCTCCAAGTTTGAGACATCACCTCTCTCTCTTCCAAAAATTTTCATTGACTCAGTGAGGGAGAACATGATTGTCAATGGGTGAGTCTATATGTATAATCATAGCTAATTTTCTCAACCAAAAAATAGAAATAAGATTAATAGTTGATGATTTCCCTCCACTAATGATGAAAGGACTTTTTAGTCTGCTAACCTCTTGTTCTTGGTAAGTACTATTTAATAATATGGTATTAGTTCAGCCTTTCATTTTGCGAATGAGCGAAATGAGCTTGCAAAGATGGGTGTTGATGGCATGTTTCTAAGAACAATTAGATTGTTTAATAATTTGAGAAAAACTAGAAAACTAATGAAATCCATTAGTAGGCCATTACATGTTGAAAGTCCTCTGAATTTTCTGACAGTCTCAGAGTTTTTTTTTAGAATCTAAATCTCTGCCTTAGGGTACAGGAGTACGCCTGAGAGCAGGGATTATAAACTGGTGTCCTGTGGGCCAGGTATGGCCCACTGTGCTGTGTTTTAGATTCTGGAAATACCACATCAAGGTTCTAATTTCTAGTTTCTAACAAAAGTTTCGCATATCTAGAACTGAAAAGCTGCTGCTCCTCTGGGACAGGGCTCCCTTTTGCTTCTGTGTCCTACTAGGTTACATAGCTGCCTTTCTTATTTACCTTGTAGTCTTTGAAGTTTGAGATCTCTGCTTCATGACAAGAGAGTGAGGCACAGTATGGTTTATTTCTTGGGCTTCCTGACAGAAACAAATTCATTTATTTTCTTATTTTCTTTGTCTTTAAGTGATGATATGTTATAAAGAGAAATATAGTCCTCTGCTGCATTAGCTTCCTAAGGATGCCATAACAAAGTGCTACAGCTGGGTGGCTTAAGACAATAAACGTTTATTCTCTCACAGTTCTGGAGACTAGAAGTCTAAAATCAGGGTGTTGGCAGGGCTACGCTCCCTCAGAATCCTTTAGAGGAGGATCCTTGTTGCGTCTTCCAGCATTTGGTAGCCCCAGGCATTCCTTGGCTTGAGTTGGAGCACTTCAATCTCGGCCTCCATTGTCATACTCTCTGCCTCTGTCTTCACATGACATTTTCCTCTTCTTACAAGGACACCAGCATGTTAGATTAGACTTCATCTTAACTTGATTACACATAGAAAGATCTTATTTCCAAATAAGGTCACATTTACAGGGATTAGGACTTAAACATATGTTCTGATGGGACACAATTCAACTTCTAATACTTGTGTTGTGCAGAGAGCATGGACAGTGTGACTAGTGCCCCAGGGCCATGTGTGGTCAGATACTTAAGTTGGTTCCCTTTTGTGGACCAGGTGGCTTGAGATCAGTCCATAGGAGAAAGATGACTCTATCTTCCATGACTTTGTTTTAGTTCTTTACCATGTTTCTTCCTTTTGGTCACATGTGCTTATAAGAGTTTGCATCCATCCATGTTTGCCTTATCCTTCCACTGACCTACTACACACATTGGGGGTTGCCATAAATACTTTGAAAGGAAATAAGTATGTTGAGGAAGTGGGCCAGAGAGCAAAAATGGCCAAAGTAGGGTTCCTGAGACTTGCTTCCTTCCTTCATTAGTGCTAAGGGTGGTACAAAAGGTAGGAGAGGTCCTTTCACTCCTCACTGCTCCTCTGTTCTCCCCAGTTGGCACATTTTCCTTTGTTACTATGCCGTTGTACCACTTTGTTCCCTGGTTGGGATGCCTCTGCACAAATGTCTGATTTGAGGTCATTTGCAGTAGTCATTTAGGGGATTCTCATATCCATATGAATATGATGCTGACCTTCTACCTGAGAATTTACTGTATAACATGACTCATTTGAGTATACTCAGCATGGTCCTTTTTCCCCATTTATTTTGTTAAATTATGAGTATTCTCACTTTATCTAATCTGATAATCTCTCTTTTAATTTGTATGCATAGATCATTTACATTTAATGTAATTATTGAAATATTTTGACTTAGGTTTACCATTTTATTGTTTTCTGTTTGTCACCTTTGCCTTTTGCTTCTTTGTTCCCATTTCCTGCTTTCTTTTATTTGAATAATTTTTAGTATTTCATTTCAATTTATTTATTGACTTTTTTATGCTTCTTTTTTTTCTTTTTTAGTGATTGCTCTAGGGCTTAAAATGTACATATCTGATCTTTCAAAGTCTACATTAGAGTTAATATTTTGACACTTAGCAAAACGTAGAAGCCTCACAAGCATATACATCTCTTTATCCTCCTCCCTTTATATGATAATTATATATATTACATCTACATATATTGAAAACTCTATTCGAAAATGTTATAATTTTTGCTTTCAACAGTTATACATGTTTTTAAGAACTTGAGGTGAAAAATAGACTATATTTACCCAGATATTAACAATTTTTGTTGTTCTTCCTTCATTGATTTTCTTCCTTCAAGTTTCCCTCTGATGTGGTTTCCCTTCAGCCTGAAGAATATCCTTTAGCATTTCTTGTAGGGCAAGTCTATTGCCAGTGAATTATATCCTCATTTTAGAGGTGAGAGGTTACCACGGTTTTATTGATGTGTGTGGGTATGTGTTAAATGTGTGCATTTCTTTTGTTTTCTGATGAGAAACAAAGTTAATTCATCCGATGGATATTTTTACAGTGGCTACTGCGTGTCAGGCACTAGTTGAAACTAATTACATGGCAGTGAACGAATCAGAAATTTTTTTTTGCCCTCTTGAGCATCATGTGTAGGGGGATAGACAGTAAATAAGCAAATAAAGCATAATATGTCATGAATTCTATGGGGAAAAATAAAGCTGGGGTCAGAGATGTGCTCCCCCAGCTTTATTAAGGCACAATTGACAAATAAAAATTACATATATTTAAGGTGTCTAATGTGATATTTTGATATACATATACATTGTGAAATGATTACCGCAGTTGAGCTAATTAACATATCTATCACCTCACATTGTTACCTGTGTGTGTATGTGTGTGGTAAGAATATTTAAGATCTACTCTCTTAGCAAACTTTGTCATTAAAACAGTATGATACAGGCATAAAAAGAAGTGCATAAGCCAGCAGACTAGAAAGCCCAGAAATAAACCCTGGAATATGTGGTCAACTAGTGCTTGACAAAAATCAACTCAACTCCAAATGGATTAAAGATTTTTTTTTTTTTTTTTTTGAGACGGAGTCTCACTCTGTTGCCCAGGCTGGAGTGCAGTGGCGCGATCCCAGCTCACTGTAAGCTCTG